>NC_058097.1:117677500-118302500 GCF_020171115.1 Neogale vison | reverse complement strand
ATATAACACTGTGTGTTAACTGGAATTAAAAATCTTTTTTTTTTTTTAAAGATTTTATTTATTTATTTGACACAGAGAGATTACAAGTAGGCAGAGAGGCAGGTAGAGAGAGAAGGAGGAGGAAGCAGGCTCCCTGCCGAGCAGAGAGCCCGATGCGGGACTCGATCCCAGGACCCTGAGATCATGACCTGAGCCGAAGGCAGCGGCTTAACCCACTGAGCCACCCAGGCGCCCTGGAATTAAAAATCTTAAAAAAATTGTAAGATCTGTATTTTTGAAGCTTTGTAATTGCATTTAAAAATTATACTATGAATATGCTCAGTCATCTCATTGATATCAGTGTAAGCCAAGTGCACAATATGGCTCAGTAAAATAAAATTACATATTAAAGTTTCCAGGATTGCAGTTATCAACTTTATTAGATAATCTTTATATGCTTCTGCAAGCTATTTATGGTTAACATTTCGTGGTGTAGCTATACTCTTTGGATGCTTTCATGGTCTTGCATCTCTCAGGTAAAATAACTGGCTTCATTCTATAAAGTATAGATTTTAATGAACCAATAGGCAACAATAAGAAAAACATTATTTCTCCTGTGTCCTCTGAATATGAATTAAGAAGGCAGTAAGATGTACATAATGGCCTTATAAACAACAACACTATAATAATGACTGATAAAAATTACTCAGTTCTTTACCACTTATTTTATATAGCACTTAGTAGCACAGTTCTGGTCCTTACCTATAGAAAATACTCAGAAAGTTCCTTTGACTCTTTTTGATTGATGCCTCCCCCGCCAACTTTGTAGAGAAATATAGAAATTTATGGTTAAGGGAGTCAGTGGGTGAGAAAATGGGATTGACCTTTAGAACTTAAGGAGCAGTTAAGAAGGTTGTCTTGGAATAAGCTTGAATGTGCCCTTTAGGAGTTTTGCAAATTGCTATTAAGATTTGTGGAAATGTAAATGTAAATACTGGGTCCTTTTGGTAGTTTGCTCTTTTGAGCACTGTACAGGGGTATGTTGCTGGAGGCTGTGGCATGAGAGTACCATTTGGGAGGTCGTATTGTACCACAGATTTCTGGAAAGTAGTAGCAGGGAAAGCAGTCTAGCAGGTAACAGCCTGTGTTTGCTTAGAGGAAGTCATTTGGTAAAACTTGACTAAAACAAATAGTCACAACTGCAGTCTCCTTGCAGAATGTGCGTTTCATCTGTGTGAAAATGATTTTTCATTCTTTTCTTGGATTTCTGTATATACAGATAGGAAGGTGGTTGGTCACTGTTAACTGTTTTTATTTTTTTATTATCTTTTAAAAAATATTTTATTTATTTATTTGACAGAGAGACAGAGGGAGAGAGATCACAAATAGGCAGAGAGGCAGGCAGAGAGAAGGGAAGCAGACTCCTCACTGAGCAGAGAGCCGGATACGGGCCTTGATCCCAGGACCTTGAGATCATGGTCCTGAGCCGAAGGCAGAGGCTTAACCCCCTGAGCCACCCAGCTGCCCCTGTTAACTGTTTTTAAGGCATTAAGAGTAGGTACCTTGCATTCCTAGTCTACAATGCAAGTTAAGCATTGTGTATAAATCAGTGTGCTGCAATGAAGAAGCCATCAGCAGTATTAGAGAGGCGCCAGAATGAAAGGATGAAAGGCATAGTCTTTGAAGGAATTCTGAGGTAGGAAGCAAGGAAAACTACTCTGTCAGAACAGCAAAAAATTATTTTATTTCTTCAGTTTTGCATTAATATTTGCTGGATATTACATATACTGTACTGTCAAGTAGTACATATGTTTACACCATTTTGTGGTAGTCCAAACAGCAAGGACCTAACAAGAACTGAAGTCCAAAATAAGGAATATTTTGAAATACACTAGGCATTTTACTTGATCTGTTCTTTTACTTGCTTTTGCATTAAATGCAAATTTTTGGGGAAAAAGGAATAGGGACTTCCTAACTAGAATCCTTTTTTCTTATTTGTGTACATGTGCATGTTTGCTAACCTAGAATAAAATCGACTGATGGTAGGCTAGTCACAACTTTCTACTGAGGTATACGTAATGTTAGATGTGCATCAGGTAGCTCTAAATGTCTTTGAAATTTCATACTTATCTTAAAATCCACATGACATTTTGCAATGTACATACTGTAATATATTGAAATTTATGTCACAGTGTTTAAAATTGACCCCCTAGGAAGATGTGACATTTTAACTTTTTGTATTCCTTGGGACTTGCTATAGTACTTACATATTGAAAAGTAATGTGAAGATGGTCAGGTTTCGGCTTAATTATCTGGTGTTAAAATTTAATAGTTTGAGGCGTACCTGGGTGGTTTAGTCTGTTAAGTGTTCAAATCTTGATTTAGGCTTTCTTGATTTTAGATTTCATGTTGTGAAATTGAGCCCTGCATCAGGCTCTGTGTTGGGTGTGGAGCCTGCTTAAGATTCTTTCTCTCCCTCTCTGTTCTCTCCCCCCCTTAAAAAAATACTAATAGTTTGAGATTCCCCACACTAGGAAGCCCAGCCAACATTTCACTTTTGAAGTATGTGGTTGGGTGTACGAAGGAAATTACAGGTCATTTAAGATATAAATACTGTTATCTACTACCTAATGGAGAAAAAAACCCACAATTCTTCTCAAAAACCAAATAAGGGCAATTATTTTTCCAGTTAAAAATATGAACTCTCTAACTAGTGAATCAGAAGATAGACATGAATGGATATGGGTTGTTGGTACAATTTTGGTAATAATACATATAAATCTTTTTTTTTTTTTTTAAAGATTTTATTTATTTATTTGACAGAGAGAGACCACAAGTAGGCAGAGAGGCAGGCAGAGAGAGAGAGAGGAGGAAGCAGGCTCCCTGCCGAGCAAAGAGCCCGATGTGGGACTCGATCCCAGGACCCTGAGATCATGACCTGAGCCGAAGGCAGCGGCTTAACCCACTGAGCCACCCAGGTGCCCCAATAGATATAAATCTTTATCAAGTGGATAAGCCAATCTAATTTATGTATAGGTGAGAATAATAGCATTTTAAATGTGAAAGGAGTTGTTCATTTTAAGTCACTTGATGAATTCTAATGTAAAATTCTTAAAAAGCTAAGAAGCTTATAAGATCTATCAGAACCACTGAATGAATAGTGCACTCTTTTTCTGTGGACAATATTTTCATCATCCAGGTTGTGAGTGTACAAAATTAGGATGATAAGAATAGCTACCTTGGAGTAGTTTCTCTGGAAAAATACCAGTACTCTTAAGAATGTATTTGTTTTGCATTATAGTCTTATTTAAAAAATATAGAATTTTTTTTTTTTAATTTTTAAAAAGATTTTATTTATTTATTTATTTGTCAGAGAGAGAGAGGGAGAGAGAACGAGCACCGGCAGACAGAATGGCAGGCAGAGGCAGAGGGAGAAGCAGGTTCCCTGCCGAGCAAGGAGCCTGATGTGGGACTCGATCCCAGGACGCTGGGATCATGACTTGAGCCGAAGGCAGCTGCTCAACCAACTGAGCCACCCAGGCGTCCCTAAAAAATATAGAATTTATTTTTTGAATGATACATTCAGATATTCAGAAGAAATAGAAGAATTTATAATATCCACTCCTTGCATATCCTAGATATCTTGAGTATAATTATTATGTGCACATATATTTTCTCCTTTAAACAGAAATTATAGCAATATTATGTATTTTTCTGTACTTGAAAAAATATTTTTACATGATACATAATTCTGTATCATTATGTAAAGTGTCTCCTTGATCTTTCTGTTTTTAGGACTTCCTGATATTTCCTTGAATGGCTGTATCCCAGTTTTTTTTTTAAAATCAGTGCTTGTTGTTATACTTGTAGGTTGTTGTGTTATTGTCCTGATTCCATAAATACGTTAGTGTTGAAAGTCATTTTTTTCTTACTTCCAGGCAGAAATACTGTACAGATAAGAAAAAAGTAAAGAAGAATGTTGACAGTGAGGTTGGGAGGTGATAGCATTCTCCAGAAAGGGCTTTCAAAAAACTTGAACTACCCTGGGTAGCATGCTGGCATCTACTGAGAGAATCTTATGTCATGAGATCTGGGTTTGTGTTTCCATTGAACTGGGATGTAGGCAACCTTAAAATTCTGAACTGACTGTATCTTTTTCACTTTACCGTCATTATATTGTTTTTCTAAATTAAAAAAAGAAAAAAAAAAACTACTTGTGAACATTTTAACCAGTGGTTCTTATGTACATTATTTTCCTGCTTTCCTTTTAATACAGTTTGTCTATGTATTTCTAAAAATATTTTATTTAAAAACTCAGTGATTTTAATTTTATAAAAAGATTATGGTGCTCTGATCTTTGGGATTTCTTCCACTTGATATTACAGTGCTAAAATGTGTATTTTTACTTGTCACTAAAGTTTATTCATCTTGTATGTGTGTTTCATTCTATTACTACTAACCAAAATTTATTTATCTGGTCTTCTGTTTATGGACATTTTGGTTGTTTCCCAGTTTATCTGTGAACAGAGCTTCTGAGAATATTCTTATTCTTGTTTCTATTGTACATTGCAAGAGTTTCTCTTAGGAAAATGAGCTGTTAGATCACAGCATATGCGAATGTCCCACTTCAGGAAACAATGCTGCTGTGTTTACCAGAGTGCTTGTACTACAACAGACAAGTTCCTGCTTCTTTCTGTTGTGAATACCGACAAGACTCCTGCTCTTATGGGAATTACATTCTCGTTAAGTAAATAAAACAAGGTACTTTCAGAAATACTGCAGTGTTACGCAAAGAATAGCAGAAGTATTGGGAGCTGGGTGGTTGGTGGTCTTTAGCCAGTTTTTATTTATTAGAGATCAGAGTGATGGGAAATTATTGTGACGGTTGTTTTAGTGTGGTCATGGAAGGCCTCAGGAGGGACATTTAAGGTGAGACCTAGATGAAGAAGCCTCTGGATCACAATCTGGGACTCTAATGGTAGTAGTGCAGAGGTTCTGGGGAAGGGATCAGCAGGGTCTGTAGCAGGAAAAAAAAATGCCCCTGTGGTTGGCAAGCAGCGGACTAAGAGGGAAGTGAGAGGTGGGCCGGGCTGGAGTGGTGACTGTGCAGTGAAGAGACATTAGAAATTTAAATCGGTGAGTGATATGATTGGGTTTAGATAAAAAAAAATATCACTCTTGCTACCATTTTGGTGATGATTACTAGACCAGGATGGGCAGGAATGGAAATAGGGAGATGGATCAAAAGCTAATCTTAGTGAAAGATGGTGATGACGGCTTAAACTAAGGTCACAGTGGAGAGGAGAGAAATAGAGTCAGTGTCTGTTTTATAGATACAACAAGATTTGCTTGTAAGTTATTTTGGATTTTTAGGGATACAAGCTTTTAATTTCCAAAACATGCTTCAGTGGTGAAGAAATGGGTATATATGAAAGCTGGTTTCTGGGTCTTGCTCCCAAGCACTTTCCTCTACACTTTGCACTACTGCTTCATGTTCTGTGGCCATACACCTGGTTCTTTTTTTTTTTTTTTTTTTTAAAGATATTATTTATTTATTTGACAGAGAGAGATTACAAGTAGGCAGAGAGGCAGGTAGAGAGAGAAGGAGGAGGAAGCAGGCTCCCTGCTAAGCAGAGAGCCGGATGCGGGACTCGATCCCAGGACCCCAAGATCATGACCTGAGCCGAAGGCAGCGGCTTAACCCACTGAGCCACCCAGGCGCCCCCTACTATACACCTGGTTCTGACACTTTCATCTTTTGGCCCTTCTTCTGGCCTTATGTCTTTGGAAAAATGTCTATTCGTTTTTCAAGTTGGATGGTTGGTTTTTTTGGTGTTAGGTTGTATAAGTTCTATATATATTTTTTGGATATTAACTCCTTATTGGATATATCATTTGCAGGTATCTTCTCTCAATCAATAGGTTGCCTTTTTGTTTTGTGGGTGGTTTCTTTTGCTGTGTAGTCCCCAAAATTAACTTTTGTTTTACTCTAGACATACTCATAAATAGGTCGCTGGAGTCAATGTCCAAGAGATTACTGCCTGTCTTATCTTTTAGGAGTTTTATGGTTTTAGGTCTCTCATTTAGGTGTTTCATCCATTTTGAGTTTATTTTTGTATATGGTATGTATGGTATTTTTATGTATGGTATTAAATCAGTCCAGTTTTATTCTTTTGCATATAACTGGCCAGTTTTCCCAGCATTATTTATGAAGAGACTCTTTCTTGCCCATATGAAGGGATTTTGGCAGATGTAATCAAAGTCTCAAGTCAGTTGACCTTAAGATATGGAGATTATCTGGATGGACCCAATCCAGTGACAAAGGCTCTTTAGGAGAGAGTTTTTTAGGCTGGTGGCAGAGGAGGAAGTCAGAGATTCAAAGCAGGAGAAGGATTAGGTGTGTCCTTGAAGGCTCAGAGATAATACCGGGGAGGCATGTTGTGGAGAATATGAGTGTCTTCTAGAAGCTGAGAGTGGCCCTAGGCTGACTGCTAGTAAGGAAACAGGAACCTCAGTCCTACAACTGCAAGGAACTGAATTTGGCCAGCAACCTGAATGACCTCAGAAGAAAAATCTTTCCAGAGCCAACAGATGGGAGCAAGCCTGGCTGATACCTTGATTTTGGTCTCATGAGACCATTTATTAAGATAGTCATTAATCTCATCAGAAAAGCTGTCAAGCCCACAGTATCAGATACAGATTTTCCAGAACTCTAACTACATGAAAGTTCAAATTTTATCATTTGCCACAAATACATTTGTTTTCCTTGAAGTGACAGGCTTACTTCATTTTTGAGAAAATATCTGCCAGATAACATAGTTTGAGGTAACTGCAGTTTGTCTTCTGTTCTTTCAGATAAAAATTGTTTTCAATTAAAAATGGGGCTAGTTCGTCTTGTATCTTATTCACTAAAGTGATTTCTTCAAGATAATCATCTGTTGTATATTGAAGTCTAAAGATGGAATAAAAATAATTTTTATCCTTTAAGAATTTCGAATGAAAGTAGGTTTTGGTTTTTGAAACGATGAGTGCTTGTTGGTGAAGAAAACAATGACTTACTACTAGTTGTTTACACTGCTTTTGTTTATGGCTGTACCACCATGTACTTACCATGTACCATCATGGTAACACAGTGAAGAGGTAATAAGTTATTAAAATTGTTTTATTTTGGCAGACTCCTGAAAGGTTCTTGGGTATCCTTGGCTGTACTTTTAGAACTGCTCTCCTGTGATGTTACCAGCACTTGCATTGTCAGTTTTTCTGTTTTAACCACCTAATGGGTGTATCTCATTGTGTTTTTCCTTGTCATTTTCTGATGACTAATAAGAATTGAGCACCTTTTTATATGCTTTTATATCCATTAGGATATCTTCTTTGTAATGGGTCTACGTAAGTGCCTCTTGATGGGAAGTAGACAGTTTTGGACCCACTACACATCATATATTTACTGAATATCTGTAAGTCAAATTAGGAAAAATTGTCATTTACTACATAGCAATTTCCTTTGTTTTGGAAACTTTTTTTTTGTTTTGTTTTAGATTTTATTTATTTGACAGAGAGTGAGCACAAGCAGGGAGAGTGGCAGGCAGAGGGAGAGGGAGAAGCAGACTCCCCACTGAACACAGAGCCCATGCAGATGTTCAGCTGGTTGAACCACACAGGTGTCCCTGTTTTTGAAACTTTTTTTTTTTTTTTAAAGATTTTATTTATTTATTTGATAGAGAGAAATCACAAGTAGGCAGAGAGGCAGAGAGAGATAGAGGAGGAAGCAGGCTCCCTGCTGAGCAGAGGGCCCGATGCAGGACTCGATCCCAGGACCCCGAGATCATGACCTGAGCCGAAGGCAGTGGCTTAACCCACTGAGCCACCCAGGTGCCCCTGTTTTTGAAACTTTTTATTGAAGTATAACATCAGTTCAGTGAGGTGCTCTATACTTTCATTAACTTTTTGGTTTTTTTAAATTTACCAATTTTTTTACTATTTCATGTATCTTTATTATTTATTTCTACTTGCTTTGAATTTATTTTGCTTGTACTTGTCCTAGCTTATGAGTCAACATTTCGATAATTGATTTTAAGTCATTTTATTTTCTAATTTAAGCATTTAAAGTTCTAAATTCCCCTCTAAATACTACTTTGACTACATCCTAGAAATTTTGATGTAGTGTATTTTAATATCATTTATTATGAAATATTTTCTAATTTCTTTTAAATTTTTTTCTTTTACTCATTTGCTATATTTATATGTTGCTTAATTTCTAAATGTTTGAGTCTTTTCTAGTTTTTTTTTTTTTTAACTGATCGTCAATTAAAGCAAGTTGATCTAGTAATGTTATTCAAAATCCCATATCCTTAATGTTTTTTGTCCAGGATTTTCTAGAGAGGAAGAGAGTTGGTAAATTTTCTAGTTATTATATGGTTGTCCATTTTCCCATTTATTTCCATTGGTATTTATTTCATGTATTTTGAAGTTATGTTATTTGGAACATATACATCCATGATTGTTGTATTTTCCTGATGAATTGACTTTTTTATTATTTGCAAATGTCCCATTTTACCTTTGGTAATACTTTTTTCTTAGTAATAATAGTCATGCCAGTTTTCCTCTGTTTTGCTGTATTGTTTATCTTTTTTATGCTTTTACTCTCAACCTATCTTTATGTTGGTTTGCAGCCCTTTGGCTTACAAAGAAGTTTATAAAGAAGCCTTAACTAGGTTTAGTAACATCCACCTGGCAGGTATTCTCAACACATCACTATCTCAAGGCTGTGTCCTTGGAGCTACTTCAGGGAGTGGGAAAGGCAAGCAGAATGCCATTGCAAGGACAGGGGAGCAGTGAGGAGCATCTCACAGTCCAGCTCACGGGTCAGTGGTCATGTCTTTTTGATGACGTCTTCCAACACTTTGTCTTTATTTTTAAGGTGTATTGCTTGTCAACAACACTTAGTTGGGTCTTTCTTTTTTATCCAAACAGCCTCTGCATTTTAATTAGAGTGTTTGGTCTGTTTATATTTAAACTACCTGCTAATTCCAATAACTGGGTCATTGCATGACTTTTTCTGTTGACCGCTTTTTCTCTTCACTATGACTTAGTCTTTTTTTTTTTTTTTTTATATACTAATCATTATGTATGAAGCATCGCAGAGATGCCTGTCTTGTTATCTTTTTCGGAATATTAATTTTGCTTCTAGTAGACATTTAAGTGACAGGCTGATCACACCGAATATTGAGAACCTTGGTTTGGTACTACACTAGCATGGACTGGTTTGGCTAGTCCAAGGACTTCTTTAATCCTGGGACACTGTCTTTATTCTTCAGCTCTGCAGTGTAAAGCCAGTAGTTAACTTGGCTTGGCTCAAATTAAAAATTCTGTTTTTCCTGTAGTGGGCAGCAGCTGAGATAATCTTACTCAGCCTCTTTCAGCCTTCTAGTTTTTCTTGCACATGTGAGTTAAAGAGTCAGCCAAGAATTTGAATTGAGTTTATTTTAGAGTATAGGTTTCCTCCTTAGCCCTCTTTTTTTCTAGAATTTCCACCTTCCAATTTACACTCACTGTGGTGACACCCAAGCTCTGTCATTTAATACCTCTAGTAAATAAGACTTTGGCTTTCTGTTTGAACTCTAGGCACTCCTGTATCATGGGAATTGGGATGTGCTCTCAGGGGAAAAGGTCATCTTTTTCTTGTCACCTCTGAGTGTTGTTTTTTAAATGGTTGAATCTCTGCCAGTTTTGCTGACTTTCAGTTACTATTGTAGGATGGGTTCATTTGGGAAGCAAATTATGGGACAGAGATTAATGTGCAGGAAGTTTATTAGGAGATTATTGATATTGACACCTGTGAAAGGGAAGGAAGTAATGGGTGGAGGGAGAAGTTGGGCTGTGATGCAATCTGTAAAAAGATTTGAGCTGACCTAATAGGGGCTTCTGAAATGGGATAATCCTTCAGTGTTGTCTAGTTGGAGAGAGGGGGCCAATCCCGTTCATCCCTTCATTAGATGTACTTCTGTAGTCCCTCTCCAGTTTTTTAAAGTACTTTTCTTGTATTTTATCCACAGGTGATAGTTCTTAACCTGTTGGGGGGATAAACAACTTGGAGAAATACAGTCTACTCCATCACTGTCAGAACCAAGACTTTTCTAAGTTTTTAATAAATAACTATAAATATATAATATATATATTTGGTTTGCTGGTAGTATATCACACTCATTTGGCCATGTGAAGACATGTCAGGAATTTGGCATTTACTTTGAACTACTTGCCCATTAGTGTTTTTAACAAAAAAGTGCTTCTCTACTAAGGTTTCTTCAGTAATTAGAAACCATAATTGTAAAAAAAAAAAAAAAAAAGAAACCATAATTGTTAGCTGCTGTCAAAAATAGGGAAGGATTTCCTAGCATAAAAGAACATCAACACATGAGAGTAAATATTTGCATAAGAACCATAAAGCATTTATATGCTGTATAAGTGTGAAAAATTGTTCTGTAGTTTTGAATACTGTATTAAATTGTAAGCTCTTATTTAATAGATTTTTACAGTTTACAAAGTAGCTAATCATTGAATTGATTTTATATGTAATATTTGATAGTTTCTATTGAAATCATTTAGTTTAAAGATATTTTAATACTATTTTTCAGAAAGTTTTACTCTCAGGCACACACTTGTGAAATATTGAGAAATATTGTTTTAAAAGTATATTCTGGTTTAATTTGATGTCACAAATTTAGCTTGGGGAGGACAGAAATGCCTAAATTCAACAATTGTTTGCTTTCCTGCCATGGCCCAACAAAAATGCTTTTCCCTAAGATGTTTTGTTAAAACATAAAGTAAATTTGTGTAGTAAATAAAGTAAATTACTTAAAAAAAGTAAATAGAACAACCAGTAAATGCATTATGGAATACAGTTGCATTATTCATTGTATGTTTTACTTTGCATTCTAATTGTAAACCCAAATGAGAAAGATGAGGGAGAGTGAGGAGGAAAGCTCTCTGACATATATCTATCCACATCCAAAAGCATTATTTTTTTTTCAGTAACATTTGAAGCATGTCTTCAAAGATACAGATTGAGAAAAATATTAAGTACTTTCTTTTTATGTATATTTTATACAGTAACCAGTAATGTTAAACCTTAATTTAGGTTTGTGTTCTCAGCCTTTGCATTGCAGTAATGATTTCTTTCACAAGAGTGCCACCTGATGTTCCAGTTCCTTAGTAGCAGCTGGCTGCATATTTCATTTAGCAGCTTAACAATATTTGTGTCCTGTTGCTTCTTATCATGTCACCTTAATGTTATATATAACATGTCTCTTAATATGCCGACTGTAGTCTAGATAAGATCATAAAAATTAAAATCCATAGCTTAAGTTTTAGAAATTAACTTATTTTATATCTTAAGGGATTCAGATACATGGTTTTTTTTTTCTTTTGGCCCCAAACCTTGCTGATAGCCTTTCCTTGACACTATCTTTTATGTCCCTGCTGTATCTCTGCAGACCATGAACTCTTGATTGGCAGTTAATGCACGTGTCATTGAGGTTGCTTTGTGGTGGTGGTGGTGGAAGTGGTAGAAGCAGATTTTATCATAACACAGTGTAAAAACAGTATTAATTAGCTCTTTGGTAATTCAGAATGTTTGATAATTGTGCCAGTAGTATAAGGATTAATTAGGAACAAAGCGTTCTTAAAAGATTTGTGAATCAAATTACGATAAACATGATTTCAGAAAAATTGTTTAAAGTAAGAGTGATCCCCCCCAATACCCATTTATATGACCCATTTATGTGACTGATGCCTTAATTAATACACATCTCTTCACTTATACTGATTTCTCTAAGGCCTTCTATCAGGACGTACTTTCTCTGAGAAGTTAGTAAGTTAATGAAGACTGTTTTTGCAGTAATGTCCAATTTGAGCCAAAAGAACATTATAATGAAGCTTATATTTGGGGTGCCTGGGTGGCCCAGTTAAGCAACTGACTCTTGGTTTCAGCTCAGGTGATCATCTAGGGGTCTTGGAGTTGAGCCCTGCATCAGCTGTGATGAAACCCTGCATCAGGTTGGAGTCTGCTTGAGATTCTCTCCCCCTCTCTGTCTGCCCCTCTCCCCAGTTGTGTGCACATGTGTGTACACTTTCCCTCTCTCCACCAAATAGATAAAATCTTATAAAATAAATGCTTGTATTTTATAAAAGTAAGACATTAAGACAGTTGTATTTTGTAAAAAAATACTTTAGATTTCAGATTTTCATAAATCTAAAAACTGGTTCAGGCAGTGCAGCATTATATAAAGAACACATGGCTTGAGTTTGGACTCTTCTCTGTTTCCTGTTCTTGTCTTAGGGTTCGTGATGTAATAATTAAACAACTTTTTTTTTGTGTGGCTTAGGCATAGCCAGATATACCTTCATGGGTGGTTGTGACTTCTAAGTAAAATTACACATATTACTTAATGGTTTATGGCCAACAGTAACTTAAGGTTTATCAAATTGTTGGTCCTTTTAGAGGATAACTTTTGGTTTTGTTAGTTTTTCTCTGTTGGCTTCTTTTCTCTATATCTTTTTTTTTTTCTTTTTTTTTCGCTGCTCTGGTATATAGACTTTCTGTCTACTTGGTTTGGGTTTTTTTTTTTTTCCACTACTCTTTTAAGGTAGATGGTTAGGTTATTGATTTGGGATTTTTCTACTTTTTAAAATACAGGCATAGATGGCTGTACATTTCTTTTGATCACTGCTTTCGCTGCATCCCCTTGGTTCTGGTTATTTTGTTTTCTTTCTCACTTATCTCCATGTATTTTCTAATTTCCCTTGTGAATTCTTCTTTAACCTACAAGTCATTTAGGTTGTGTTAATTTTCACTTACGTGTGAGTTTCTCACATTTCTTTCTGTAACTTATTTCTAGTTTCATTCCATTGGGTTTAATTAATCAAGACAATTAATGGCCTAACATATGGTTTATCCTGGAGAATGTTCATGTGCACTCGAGGAGAATGTGTATTCCAGTGGTGTTGCATTATCACAAAGCTAGGTGTCTGTTAGGTCAGGTCGTTGACGTTGGTCAGGCTCTGTTCCTTCATCTTCTAATGCGTCATTGAAGTCGCGGCCCTCCCTGTTTCTTGTCTCCGTTCTGTCAGGTTCCGCTTCATGAATTTTGCATGCATGTATGTTTATGATTATTTCATCTTGGTGACAGATGGACCCTTTTTTCCTTATAAAATGTTCTTCGTCTCTAGTAACCATTTTTTCCCCTTAAAATCTTAATTTGTTACTATAGCTGCTCTAGCTCTGTTTTTGTAGTTTCGCGAAATACTCTTTACCATCCTTTCACTTTATATTTGAAGTCGTATCTTGTACAAAGCATATAGTTGGATCCTGTTTTTTGAGAAACCATTCTGCCAATGGCATGTTTAGTTGAAGTTTTTAATCTAGGTACATTTAACATATTTACTAAGATTTTACATCTGCCATTTTGCTACTTATTTTCCATGTCTAATGTCTTTTCCTTTCTTTCTCTGTTACGGCATTCTTTTCTGTTAGCTATTTTCTAGTGCACCATTTAAATTTACTTGTTTTTTTATTTTACAGTATTAAAAAAATTTTTTTATATGTTTAAGAAATCTGTACACCCAAGGTGGGGCTCAAACTCAAGACCCAAATATCAAAAGTCACATGCTGTTCTGACTGAGCCAGCTGGGTGCCCTTATGTTACAGTATTTTTTTGAGTTATTTGTTAGTGGTTGCCTTGGGGATTATAATTAACAATATTTTAATATATAACAATCTAGTTTGAGTTAATACCAACTTAATTTCATTTATTTGACAGAGAGAGATCACAAGTAGGCAGAGAGGCAGGCAGAGAGAGAGAGAGGAGGAAGCAGGCTCCCTGCTGAGCAGAGAGCCCGATGCGGGACTCGATTCCAGGACCCTGAGATCATGACCTGAGCCGAAGGCAGCGGCTTAACCCACTGAGCCACCCAGGCGCCCCACCAACTTAATTTCAATGAGCAAAAACTTCGCTTCTGCATAGCTTCTTTTTCTCCTCTTCCTTTGTGCCATTATTTCATTCAAATTACTCTTTATACATTGTGTGCCTATCAGCACACTTAAAATTATTACAGATAGAAGAAAAAAATTACATCATTATTGATTTT
The DNA here is from genome assembly GCF_020171115.1 of Neogale vison. Lineage (NCBI taxonomy): Eukaryota > Metazoa > Chordata > Mammalia > Carnivora > Mustelidae > Neogale > Neogale vison. Next base: position 118,288,376 of record NC_058097.1, on the reverse strand, counting down.
TAAATATTGAATACTAGTTGAACTGGTAATGGTTTGGAAAATTAAATTAAATAAAATATATTATGAAAATTAGCTTTACCCATTTTGAATTATTTCTGGAGGACAAGACACCATTGCAGTAGACCTTTGCTAATCAAGGGAATATATCAGTATTCCATTGGTTTTCATTAGAAATACAGAATCTCCCTACTCCAGCCCTATTGAATCAGAATCTGCATTTTAATACTTATTTATTTTCCAGAATCTACATTTTAACAAAATCCCTAGGTGATTTGTTTGCATAGTAAATTGTGCAAAAAGAAACACTACACTACTAGATTGTTAAAGGATGAATAGATTCACAGATGAGTGCAGGCAGCCTCCTAGCTTCTGGGGCTCAGCTTGGGGATGGGGTTTGTTCCCCTCATCTCTGCCGCTAATGAGTTTTATCTTAAGAACAAAAACACAGACAATAATGATAATCACAAAACTTACTTATTTTAGTTTTAGTAGGGTTTTAGTAAGGAACAAAGTTAAGATGTATTTTAAATTTGTTCTTATTCACTAAGACATGGACGTTTATGATATAATATTGACATTAAAAATCATGTTCTCAATTAAAAATATATATGATGATTTTCTCTTACACATTTTTTGAAACTGTTGTCAGCCAGAAGTGTCTGACTCCTTAAAATAATAAAGGTTTTACATAGGACTTTTTTTGGGTACACAGTGTAACATAAAATTTTTTTTGTATGGGCTTGGGAAAAGTATGTGTTTGAAACATCAGTGTCTTCAGTTCTTTTGTGTTATCCCTTTCCCCCCAAGTTAGAATATATGTTGTAATTTGAATCAGTGGTTTTTATTTTTTTTTTTATTTTTTTATTTTTTTTTAAAGATTTTATTTATTTATTTGAGAGAGAGAGACAGTGAGAAAGAGCATGAGCGAGGAGAAGGTCAGAGAGCGAAGCAGACTCCCCACGGAGCTGGGAGCCCGATGTGGGACTCGATCCCGGGACTCCAGGATCACGCCCTGAGCCGAAGACAGTCGTCCAACCAACTGAGCCACCCAGGCGTCCCGAATCAGTGGTTTTTAAACGTGACCTTACAACAGAATCATGTTCTGACTGGTGCTTTCACCCTATCCTTAGAGAATCTCATTTAGTTGATGGGTCTCAGGCACTGAGAGCTTCTAGATAATTCTAATATGTGGTTAGGTTTGAGAACTGTTATACTACTTGGTTCAGTTTTATGTGTTAAATAGTTGTAGGTCTGAATAAATATAACTTGGGCCTGATATATTACTGTACAAATTCTATACAGAAATAATGATCAGACTTTAATCTGTCAAGGAATCACCTAGAAGTTAACAATGCATATTTTTGAGTCTTATTTCATAGAATAGTTGTAGAATTGATCCTAGAAACCAGCATTTTTCGAGGCATTGCAGAGGATTGTGATGCAGGTTGTTCATTATCCATTGCATTAAGACAAACTGGATTCTGGTCAGAGGATATATGTCTAATGGGGAATTTGCCTCTCATGTTGTGAAAACTTGACTTTGGCAAGTTAAAATACATATTCTTTAAATATATATTCTCCTCTCCTCCAACCTTTCCAGTGTTGGACAGTTTTTTGGTCTAGGTTGACCCTTGAACATCGTGGGGGGTAAGGGCATCAATCCTGTGCAGTCAAAAATCCCACACAACTTTTGATTCCACAGAACATTAACTACTATTAGCCTACTGTTGACCAGAGGCCTTACCAATAGCATACATAGTCAAAACACATGTTTCGTGTGTTATGTTTTATATACAGTTTTTTAATAATAAAGTGAGCTAGAAAATCTTATTAGGAAAATCATAAGGAAGAAAAAATATGTTTACAGTATTGTACTGCATTTATTGAAAAAAAAAAATCCACATGTAAGTGGACCCATGCAGTTCAAACCTGTGTTGTTCAAGGGTCAGCTATATATTGATTACTTAAAAATGTGTAGCTATTAGAGACATTTGATAACATTTGTGCTATTTGCATTAAAAACAAAATATGTTGGGAGGAGTTAATTATTAAACACAGTTCACAATTTCATTTTAATTGAATACCTGCAGGAGGCTTATTTGGACCTGGGAATAACTTCACTCAAGCTTTTCTCTCATACCTCCTCCTATCTTTCTGTGCTGCTTTTGAAAGGGACCCTCCAGAATTCTACCGTAACACCAGTTTAACCACTTAATGGGCGTATGATACTCTGCTCTTAAGCAAAAAGTACTAAGAGTAACATTTGGGCTTTCTTATTGGGAAGCTGTGTGTATTTTTCAGTTAGTAACCCCCTGATAAAAGTGGCACTTTCTGTTTTTCTCTAGAAGAGAAAGGTAACCTTTTGTTTTCTTCATCTTGTTGCACCAAGGCTAACATAACTTTTTTTCCTTTCCCTCTTAATTTAAGAGTTTATTCATATATCTTAATTGATAGTCTCACTCACAGTTCTCTTACACTCCTAACCCATACCTTTCTTGTGACCTAAAATTCATCTTCAGAGGCCACTGGGTGTCTCAGTCAGTTAAGTGTCTGCCTTCAATTCCAGTCATGATCCCAGCATCCTGGAATTGAGCCCCACATTGGGCTCCCTGCTTAGCGGGAACCCTGCTTTTCCCTCTGCCTGCTGCTCTCCCTACTTGTGCTCTCTCTCTCTCTGTCAAATAAATAAATACAATCTTAAAAAAAAAAATCAGCGTTTTTATCTTTTTTCTTTGTTTTGTCCACTTTGTGCTTTCCTGGACACTCCAGATGGTGAATAAATGTGCTAAAGGGGTTTAGGCCACATTATCCAGTTAATGGTACTCTAGTTTTTAAAAAGGTAATTTATTCAGAGTATGTTCCAGTTAAAGGAAAAGCATATTTGCCATCAAATCATCTGCTCTGCCTGATCTAGTTTTCTTAAGCAATCTGTGAAAGAGCTGTAGCTCCCAAAACCTCATCTGTCCAGAGTTTAATTTTTTTACCCTGTTTATCCACGTGCTTTAGGATGAAGAGATGTGTTTGGAAATGAGATTGCCAGGATTTGTTTTTTTAGGACGAAGTGGTTATGTATCAGTGTTTTTGCAGCAGACTAAATTATGTGGGATTCATAATGAGCATTGTGTATGTGTGGATGGGTAGTTAAGATGAATATTAATAACCTCTGGATATTAAGTATTTTTATTTGGAAATAGGAGCATATCTCTATCTTCCTTTTCCCCCGTGGAAGACCTAATACTAGCAGTTATGTGGCAGAAAAATAAAGTTCTGGTCTGACCTGAGAAAGTTTGAGATAAGTCTTAGTAATTTACAAATAATATGTTAATGTTATAGAACCTATCTATCCAAATATTAGAGAGGTTTGAAAATTAGTGGAGATATTACATTTCTGGACCAGAAGAATAGAGGTTTGGGCTGGTGAGTCTGAGAAGTTGCCAAAGAACACGATCTCTGCTGTTATGTGAGACTTTAATTCTCTACTCTTTTGTGCTTCCTAAGTAGAGCTCAGATTATATAACAGACCTCAGAATCATGTAGCTGGAAAATAGGTTTAAACTTTCTTATTTACGATTTGGAGGATGGGAATACTAGAAAAGTTTCTGAAAGGGTGCCTCCTGCCCCCGCTAAACTTAATAAAATGGTAAGACTAGAAGGAAAAGATAGGCTTTTTTGTAAATCTTTAGCCTTTTTATATTTGATAATTAATAACTACCTAAACACTGTGCATAAAGTATGATGAAACAATTTTTTATATGTAGTCTTTTATACATACACTTGAGATTTATATTTATTTCTGGTGGGAAAGGTACAGCTTTCAAAATAAATCATTTTTATTTGAAATGCCCCAGATAAAAGGTGAAAAGAATTTTTTAAATCTAGTTATAAAATTCTCAGGAGCATAATCTGAGTTTGAAATTTAATAGGTGTGTGTTTGTAGATTCAGTACCTCTTACCAGTGTGACCAAGACACTGGTTGATACAGGGTATAAAGAGCTGTCTCTGCACCCCTCTCTGCTCTGAAGAGCCACATTAGTGCTCTCCAGGGGTTGGCTGTGGCTTTCGCTGGGTCTGCAATAAAAGTCAACTCTCCCTTTTTATTTTTATTTTTACTTTTTAAAATGATTTTATTTATTTGAGAGCATGTGTGCACAATCAGGGGAAGGGGTAAGGGGGTTGGGAAGGGAAAGGGAGAGAGAATCTGAAGCAGACTCTGCCCTGAGAAGCCTCACATGGGGCTCAGTCTTGGGACTTTGAGATCAGAACCTGAGCCAAAACCAAGAGTTGGTTTGCTTAACTGACTGAGCCACCCAGGTGCCCCAACCTCTCCCTTTTTAATTAAGACTCATTCTCCATGCTACAGACGTTGGTCTCACTAGCACTTCCCAGGGAACAAACCTGCTGGTGCCAGATATGTCAGAAGAGATGTGTGTGTGTAGTGGGATGGAGGAGAGAGTACATTAAAGGTACAGGGAATGGCTTCTGTAAAAGAACTTGGTGATTCACAGACCTGTACCCCTGGGGATAAAAATATATTATATGTTTATAAAAAATAAAAAATTTAAAAAAAATAGAAGAGGACAATGAAAACAAATTATATTAGAACCAGTGGAGAGTAGCTAAAACTGCATATATAGGAGGATTATTTATCTTAAATATCCATATTAATGAACAGGAAAGAATTAGAGTAAATGGATTACCCTCTAACTCAAGGAGAGAAAAAAACCACATAATCCAAAGGGAGCAGAGGAAGGAGTTAATAAAAGGTGAATAATGGCCTCTCAGATGTGTCCTGTGAATGTGTTAAATGGTGTATTAGTTTACTCTGGCTGCTGCAACAAATTACCACAAACCTGATAGTGTAACAGAAATTTATTCTCATGGTTTTAGACACAGGATGTCAGAAATCGAGGTGTTGGCAGAAGCCCCGCTCCCTCCAGACGCTCTGGGGGTGGACTGGTTCCTCACTTTCTCTTGCTTCTAGTGGCTGCTAGCATCCTACACTTCTGGCTGGTTCACTCCAGTCTCTATCTTCAGGTCACTTTTTCCTCTTCTGTGTGTCTCATCTTTCTTTGTCTCTTAAAAGGATACTTGTGATAGCATTTAGGGACCACCTAGATAATGCAGGTTATTTCTTATTTCAAGATCCTTAAACGTAATCTGCAAAGATCCTTGTTTCAAGTAAAATAACTCACAAATTCTAGGGACTAGGACGTGGATATGTCTTTAGAACCCGTAACAGATTACTGCCTGCAGCAAAAAGGACTTTGCAAATGTGTTTAAGGTAAGAATCTTAACATGGGGGGATTATTCTGGATATCTGGGTGGGCCCAAGGTATTCTCAGGGGTTCTTACAAGAAAGAAGCAAGAGAATCAGAGTGACTAGTAGATGTGATGATGGAGATAGGTTAGAGTGATACGTGGGAAGGCTGTGAGCTGAGGAATACAACTGGCCTCTAGAAGCTTATGTAGGAAGAAAGAGATTCTCCCCATCTTCTCAAGGGACCAGCCCTGTGAACATCTTGACTTTAGGTCAATGATCTGTTAAGTTTTGTTGGAACAGAGCATGGGCACATAAAGAATTTATTTATTTATTTATCTAGCTATCTATTTATTTATTTATTTTTGAGAGAGGGGAGAGGGCAGACAGGAAGACACCGAGCACAAAGCTGGACATGGGCCCTATCCCACAACTCCGAGATCAGGTTGTAAACCAAAATCAAGACTGAACTACCTAGGCACCCCGACACAAAAAATTTAAAGAGCTGTAAGATTTGTTCAGCTCTGATGAAAGAAATATGAGAAACTGAATGAATCGGATGATATTTCTAGGAAGGTTGTAATTATACCTAGAAGGCTGACTCTAGAAGAGTGAGAAAATGGAAACAGAGCAATTATAGAAGAAATAGAAAAACTTGTTAAAGAACAGCAACCCTCCTTGCCATCCATGAGACTGGATGATATATTGGAGAGGAAGTCTACCATGCCTTTATCAAAGGCATAATACCAGTGCCATTTAAATAGAATGGTGCAGAGTGTAGAAAAAGAAGGATCAGTTTCAAAAATTTTAAAAGATGCTAGCAAAACTTGGCAAAGATTGCACAAAGGATTGATTAGTCTCACAAATAGATACCAGTGTAAAGATCCTTTATTATTTTTATTATTTTATTTTATTTTTTTTTACTGTCCCCTAAAAATCCTTTAAATATTAGTAGAATCCGAAGTTCATTAAAGAATAATGTACCACAATCAGGATGTGGTTATTTCCTCCCCTTCCTTGAAAGCAAAGATAATTCCTTTTATAAATCACCATATAAATCAAATGAAAAAATCTCATTTTGAAAAATCATTTGTTAAAATTCAACATCCATTCTTGATAGAGGAAATACATGGCTGTTTGCTTTAACCTGATAAAGTCTGTGTGTGTGTGTGTGTCTATGTGTGTGTGTGTGGTGTGTTTCCAAAAGCCTGCACCATGATTACTGAGCAAACACTGGACACATCATCATTAACCAGAATAAAATAATGATAATCACCGGGAAGAAGGACTTCAGCCGGTAAAGTGTTGCCTGTGTTGAGTCTTAAAAGATAACTCCTTATTTACCAAAATAATAGGTGAAAGGCTGTTCAAAACAGAGGGGCTAAGTATCACAAAGGCATAGCAGTGTGAAAAAAGAAAGAGAGGAACTATTATCTAAATGATTGGATTTAAGCAAAGTTACAATTGGGCATATAAACTCTGAAAATATATTCCCTGAAAACCTTTGTTTACTTCAGTATCCTTGAGCTGCAGTTAATCCATGGGTTAGTTTTGAGGTCAGTGCACAAGGTGAAAGTAACGCTTAGTTAAAAGTATCCCTGAAGGGATGCCTGGGTGGCTCAGTGGGTTAAGCCGCTGCCTTCGGGTCAGGTTATGATCCCAGGGTCCCGGGACTGAGTCCTGCATTGGGCTCTTTGCTTGGCAGAGAGCCTGCTTCTCTCTCCACCTCTGCCTGCCTGTGTCCTCTCTCTCTCTCTTTCTGACAAATAAATAAATAAAATCTTAAAAAAAGTATCCCTGAAAACCCTTTAAATTTTCTATGAAGAACAGAATAAAGGCATACTATCTTCATAAATCATCAGAGCTTTTTTCCAGAGATGAAATAGATTTGTTATTTTTTCATTTGAGTACCAGGTGACATACATTGAGTTAGATTTTTTTGGAAGCTCTGTTTTATTAAAAATGCATGTCTCTAGGGCGCCTGGGTGGCTCAGTGGGTTAAGCTGCTGCCTTCGGCTTGGGTCATGATCTCAGGGTCCTGGGATCGAGTTCCGCATCGGGCTCTCTGCTCGGCAGGGAGCCTGCTTCCTCCTCTCTCTCTCTCTCTGCCTGCCTCTCTGCCTACTTGTGATCTCTCTCTGTCAAATAAATAAATAAAATCTTTAAAAAAAAATGCATGTCTTTAAACCATTTGAAATCCTACCCAGTGCTGAATAGGTATTGTTGAGTTTGCATGAATTAATCGTATATTAGACTGTGCTACTTACTCTGTAGCTGTTGTACAGAAAGATTGTAGTAGATACTTGTTTTCCTTTCTCACGTTTTTGTTTATAAAAATTTAGTATTATGTTTTTACAATAGGATTCTTTTTTTGGGGGGAATCCTTTTCCCAGCCTGAGTTACTTAGGGATTAAGGAGGGTTTCTACCTTCCTTTTGGCAAGGATAAGGTCCATAACTCCAGACCTGACCAGAAAGCACAGTACAGTCTTTTGAACACAGTTTGAACCAATGCTCAGGAGTAGGTAAATAGTCTAACATGGCCCAATTAAAGTGAATCTGTGGTGGCTATGAGAAGAGGAAAGAGTGCTGGACAGTGGCCACCATGTGATGAGAAGGACTGTGGCTTGTGTGTTGTGATGTGGTAGAAGGAGGCTGGTCAGTAATTGGTTGAAAAGTTCTGTACTACATGTGGATAGGTGTGGCTTATTCTCCTGTGAGGTGCGTTTTCTATATTCCTAAACGGGTTGTTCTGCTGGGTATAGTCTCTGCATTCACCTAACCCCAACCCTGGTTGACAAGCTGAGGAAGGCCCTGCTTATTGTGGGAAGTAAAGACTTCCTTCTACTGTTGTCTGTGGCTGCTTTCCTTCTACAAAGGTAGAGTTGTGACAGGGAACATACGGTTCACAAAGCTTAAAGTATTATCTGGTCCTTCATAGAAAAAGTTTGCCAACTCTTGACTTAGTTCTTTTCAGCAGATGAAAATCACGCATGAACAAAAGCAAAATTCATGCTATGTTCACGTTGTTCCTTAATATATCAATCACTTTGGAATAAACTTGTATTTTCAAAACAAATGTTATAGCAAAACCATATCTGAAACCTAAGATTTTATAATAAATATGAAGATTTATTTATTTTAGAGAGAAGGTTGGGGGAGGGGCATAAGAAGAGGGAGATGGGGGAAGAGCAGTATCCTCACTGAGTGGGGAGCCTCCACACCACACGGGGCCTGATCCCAGGACCCTGAGATCATGGCTTTAGCTGAAATTAGGAGTCAGATGCTTAACTGACTGAGCCACCCAGACGCCCCTGAAACTCAAGATTATAGCCATCATCTGGACAGCAGGACAAAGTGAACAAGTGAAGACGCTTTTCCTGATAACATTTGAACCTGCTGAATCTGTGGTTGAAGTGAGGCCATCCTTAAGTAATTTCAGTTATCTGAGTCAGTAAATTTCTTTTGTTTAGTCCATTTTGATTTATGTTTTCTACCATTTGTAATAGAATTCTTAAAAAAGACTTTTTAAGGGTAGTTTTAGATTTACCAAAAGGTTACACACAGTACAGAGTTCCCATGGACCCTACATCCAGTTCCCCTTTTGTTAACATCTTACATTTAATGGTATGTTTGTTACATGTAATGAACTAATATTGATACATAATATGGTCCATACTTTATTTGAATCTTTAGTTTCTATGTAACTTTTTTTTTCCTGTTCCAGGATACCAGATTACCGTTAGTCATCATTTTTCCATGGGCTCTTTTTGGTTGTGACAGTTTCTCAGACTTCCCATGGTTTTGGTGACCTCGACAGTTTTGATTAGTACTAGTAGGTTATTTTGTAAAAGTCCCTCGATTTGAGTTTGTCTGACTTTTTTCTCATGGTTAGACTGGGGTTATGGGTTTTAGGGATGAGTACTACTGCAGTCTTCTTTTAAAAATTGCTTCTTGAGCAACAGGCATGGACAAGATAAGATAAACAAGAGGTAGGTTGTTTTTATCTTAAAGATTTTTGTAATTTATATTTAAAAAAGTCATTAGTACACACCTCCCTCCAGCCCCAAACTAGAGTATATGGTGTCCTTCCCCATCTCTTCCTGTCCTCGTTTACCACCTCAGTTGATCATCCCTGTCGTGTCATGTAATCTTTGATATTTTGGCTCTTACAGGGCACTGTATCTAATTGAAATAGATGTTTTTTTTTAAATGGCTTATGTAACATTATGAAAATGTTATACTAGTAAAAAATGTTATCTACAACACAGAAATTTTATTGAAGAAAAGGGAAGCTGTTAAATTTTCAGGAGATTTTAGTCTAATATTTATTTATTTATTTATTTATTTTTTAAGATTTTATTTATTTATTTGACAGAGAGAGATTACAAGGAGGCAGAGAGGCAGGCAGAGAGAGAGGAGGAAGCAGGCTCCCTGCTGAGCAGAGATCCCGATGCGGGACTCAATCCCAGGACCCTGAGATCATGACCTGAGCCAAAGGCAGCGGCTTAACCCACTGAGCCACCCAGGCGCCCCTAATATTTATGTTTTAATACAGTGCAGCATTCACTTAATGCAGCTGAGATAGAGTGCGTTATTTTCGACATGTCCTGCAAAGTGTTATTTAGTTAGGGTTGTAAGTGTGCTGGGATGACATCTTGGACTCTTGTATCAGTTACTTTTCTCCGTTGTTGTTACAGCATCTGCCAACTACAAGAAATTTCAGTATATTATTAGATACTGTCATTTGCCTTTAGCAAGTAGTTCTGACAAATGAAAGATTAAAATTGAGCTGCTATAGGTAGTAAACCACATCCTTTGTGTCAGATGAAATACCTCCTGGGGTGTTTATCTGGTTTGACTGAAGCAGTGATTTTGTCCATTTTCTGTGAAATATGAATTTTGTTGAGCATAACAGCATGTTAGTGCCTGAGGGGCATCTCTTGATTACCCTGTATCTCAATTTATGTCATTTAAATTTCAAATAGTAGAACTATCAAGTGAGTTAAAACATTTGAGGCTTAGATAAATAAAAATTCATGGATTCTTTTAAGTGTACTATATTTTATTTGAAATGTACTGTTATGAAATATAAACCTTTGATAGGGTTTGGAGAATAAAATAAGACATTATATATATTTTGGGGGACAACTAGAGAAAGAAAGACCAAATAAAAATACAGTTTGAGATCCAAATTAATCATATCTGGTAGTCCAAATAAGGTTTCTTTATAGGTAAAATGGATAGTTTTTTAGCCCTGAAATTAAACCTTTGTTGCCTTTTTTTTTTTTTTAAGGTTTTACTTATTTATTTGAGACAGTGATGGAGAACAGGTGAGCATGTGAGTGGGGAGAGGGAGAAGCAGGCTCCCCACTGAGCCGGGACCCTGATGCAGGCAGGCTCTGTCCCAGGACCCTGGGATCATGACCTGTGCTGAAGGCAGATGCTCAACTGACCTAGCCACCTAGGCCCCCTCACCCCCTTTTTTGCCTTATAAGTATTCTGGATCATGCATCTATAAGGACACAAGAATATAACATGATAGGAACTTTCCTAGAGCATTTTGTACAAGCGTACCTTGCTCTAATTATCAACTATAGTGTTTACAGTGGTAGTATGTTGCATATACTATAGTAGCTATAATGTACCAGTTGTGGTAGATTCATGCAGCATTTAAATAAGAACTGTTAATGGAGAAATAGGTATAAATTAAGGTAAGTTAAGTGGTATGGTTAGTAACAGTGTAAATGTTATTGGTACACCTTTATTGTGAATAATTCCTCCCAGTAGACCCAAGAATTTCAAAATAAAGAAGTCAGAAGGTGGTGACTTTCTTGCAGATTTCTGGAGCTCCGAGCCAAGAAAATAAAACTTGCTATGTGTGTGTATTATAAACCCCATGATTTTGCTTTGCTTTACTACAATGAGGGCCTTATTTGCTAATGAGGCAACCAGTGAGAGGGTGTAGTTGATGGCTACATTGCTAGCACCGTTCATTCAGCCTCTTAGTAATCACAACTGATGTACAGCACTTCATATTTGAATTGATCAGTTTGAATTAATTGTAAGTTATAGGGTTAGCAATGGCTATTTATGCAATTTTAATACTCTTCATTTAGGAATGCTGTTTCTTTTGCTTGGATCACCAGTCATTTCAGAAAGAAAACCTATATATCATTTTGGGAGTGTCTAATTTCTGTGCTTATTTCTTTCTTATGTAAATACCTGATCATTAAGCAACTGGCCTGTTAAGTAAGTAGAATCAACTGAAGAATTTCAAATGCATATTCTAGGTTCTGGCCTCTGGAAATCCAGTGTCTTTGTGGGTTTGGGAGAATCTGTACTTTTTTTTTAAGCTACTCCTGTGATTCTGATGTCTGGTCAAGTTTATGGGTCAGCCATAGTTTGTATAATTCTCTGATGTTGATTTTAAAACATTTTTATACAGTTTTTGCTATACTGTAATGTATGTGTTTCTGGAAAATCTTGTGCTTTTACAAATCATGTACTAAAAAGGTCTGATTAAAAACAGAGTTGTACAAATCGCTCAGAAACTCTACAGCTCTGTATCTAGAGCACTAGTAAAATCAACAATCCTAATAATAACAGCGCAGTTAAAAAGACAATCTCAAATTGCTAGTAAGGAAATATTACATTAAATATAGGATTTTATCTTAGAAAAAAAGGTGATGGTTACCATAATGGCAAGGGGTCATGAAGCATTGAAGCTGCTGAATTACAGAGACAAGGGCAAAGTATGCAAAAACCAGGAAGTAGCATGCAAAAGCCCTACAGACACAGTGTGGGACCAAGTTGAGAACAGCATCAGAGTGGTGTGAATGGGCATTATGTACAGTCCAATGAACCCCTGCATTTTACTGCGTCCACCATATGGTTGTGAACTTCCTGTTACACTGCATGTATCTGACTGAAAGCATTAATGTGTGGGGGAAAAAATATTACATATAACCTGAGTGTGACCTGATCCGTGTTACAGAAATGTGTTCCTAGCAGAAGAGATCATATTTAATGATCATTTGGGGAAACTGTGTAGTGATCATATCTGGAGTCGGTCTCCCAGCTCTATCTACCCTTGTGTCCTGGGGCAAATCACTTATCCTTTTAATGCCTATTTCTCTTCTATTTTAAAAAGTATTTTGCAGTTTTTTTTTTTTAAAGATTTTATTTATTTATTTGAGAGAGAGAGAGTGTGAGAGAGAGCATGAGCGAGGAGAAGGTCAGAGAGCGAAGCAGACTCCCCATGGAGCTGGGAGCCTGATGTGGGACTTGATCCCGGGACTCCAGGATCACGCCCTGAGCCGAAGGCAGTCGTCCAACCAACTGCGCCACCCAGGCGTCCCTTAAAAAGTATTTTGAAAGTGTTTTTCAAAATATTGTAGGACAGCAGACAGGAGAATGCTTTGGACTGGAGAATAATTTGAAAATTTTTTGGTGGAGGAGATATTTTAGCTGTTCCTTCACAAATAACCTAAGAGATAAATACCACTTATAGATTATGTGATCTTGGGCAAGCCTCAGTTCCCTTAAATGGAATATAGGGGATAGTGTTGTTTTCTTGATCACACTACTCGGTTTTTGTGGGTATCAGAATTAAAATGAGATACTTTCTGAAAGTTTACTATACAATTAATTGTAAGGTAGGAAAAGGAAACACAAGTTTCCTTTTTTTTTTTTTTTTTTTTAAGATTTTATGTATTTGTTAGAGAGAGAGTGAGTGAGTGCACAAGCAGGGTAGTGGCAGGCAGAGGGAGAGGAGGAAGCAGACTCCCCGTTGAACAGGGAGCCCAATGTGGGACTCAATCCTGGAACCCTGGGATCATGACCTGAGCTGAAGGCAGATGCTTAGCTGACCGAGCCACCTGGGTGTCCTAGAAACACGAATTTCTACAGTTTAGTTGACTTTCTGACTTCAGATGAGGTAGTCTTTAAGATTTTGTCCAACTTTGAAAGTAGTTGAATTTCTCACATTTTTGTAAGTGCTAATCGTTTTAAGTTCTGTGTGTTCTTTGACACAGATATTTCTCCGGTCCTTTATTTTTTTCAGCATTAAGTAACCATTGGCCAAATTCTCCTTTACTGTTAATAGACATTACACCAAATACTCAGACAAATGTTCCTGATTTCAGAGATTATAGCCTAACAGGAATATCAATCAACCTAAAAATTACCGCCCCCCCCAATATTGATTCACATCTAGTGTCTGCACAGTTGAGAATTCTGACACCTTGATGTTATTTCCAGAATGTTTTGAATAATTTTCTGATGTCCCCAGATAACCTGGTTAATGTTTTGTGTCATCTGTGAAATTTTTTTTTTTTAAAGATTTTATTTATTTATTTGACAGAGAGAAATCACAAGTAGGCAGAGAGGCAGGCAGAGAGAGAGAGAGGGAAGCAGGCTCCCTGCTGAGCAGAGAGCCCGATGCGGGACTCGATCCCAGGACTCTGAGATCATGACCTGAGCCGAAGGCAGCGGCTTAACCCACTGAGCCACCCAGGCGCCCCCATCTGTGAAATTTTTAAAAAATTTTATTTATTTGAGAAAGAGTGGAGGAGCCTGAGCAGAGGCAGTGGCAGAAGGAGAGAAAGTAGCAGACTCCCCACTGAGCAGGGAGCCTGATTCAGGGCTTGATCCCAGGACCCTGTGATCATGATCTGAATCGAAAGCAGATGCTTGATTGACTGAGCCACCCAGGCGCACCTCATCTGTGAATTTATAAGGAGTTACAAGTTTATTTTTTGCCCTACTCCTTATTACCTTCGCATTTTGCCCTTAGCTAACCAGAGACTCCATTTCATCTAGCTCTTCCTCCCCATCCCTGCTTAAAACTAACTTCTTTTGTGTTGCCAATTTCAATGAAATTATGTTCTAAATAAAATAATTTTCAACTTAAGGTTTGAATACTGAACAAGCTTGATACTCTCAAAGATAATTTGCTTTTAAATTGTTGTTAATCAAAATAAATCTCTAAACAGGTTATGAGTCAGTTTTGTTAACGAATGTGTGCATTTTTTTGAATTGTTTGGGGATAGAAAAAAAAGGATTGGAAATTTCTGTTTTAGCCACACTTGAAGGAACATCCTTAGTTTTTTCCTTGTAAAACAATGCCGTGACCATATTTTCTTGTTGCCTACTCATTTCCTGTAATATGTTACACCTGTGTTTATTATTAAGCTCTTTAATATTAGAACTGCTATGTAGTTATGGGAAAGTTATAATGAATTAAATTCTCAGTGCTTTTTCTTTTAAAAGTTTAGTTCCCTAAAATCTGTGTTTTTGATGTAAGATTCCCACCCTTCCCTTGGCTTAATTTCTTTTTGTCATTTGCTTTGAAATATGTCAGAATGCTTTAAAAATAGTAAACTGCTGTACTAGTCTAAGGTGGCATTTTTATTGTGCTTTTATCTGTTTTATATTTGAAAAGTGACAGAGTGGATGGTGATCCTTGCCTGCTTTGATGCTGGCAGAAAAACCAGTGCATGATGAATTGTCTTCCATTTGTTCACTTAAGAACTCCTTGTTAGTGTGTGGATATAGTTGATAGTTGTAGAATCTTTTCCTATTTTAACTGTTCTTTGGCTTGTAGATTTTGATACACTGGCCAAATAGTAACAATGTTTTCTCGGATGGATGGAGAGGAGACGGTCTAATTCTTGGCAAACTCTGTTACTTGGTACTGACACATTGGATTCACAAGCTCATAAAGATGTTTATTCCCCTGTATGTGAATCGGTGTTTTCTAAGATATGCAGCCCATTACATAGGTGAATCTTTGGCCTCTTGATTCCTACTAATCTTTCGTTTTCAAATGTTTAAGAGTTTGTAAATTAAGTTTAGTGTACTAGATTTTGGTGTATTTCTCTATTTTAGCTTTATTCATCTAGTTGATAGTTTATTCCAGGATCTCCGTTGTTTCTAATACCTGCCCAGATAGGAGCCCTCATAGTTACTGTTCTTTCCGTTTAAGATATTCCATAGTTCATACAGCTTTTATGTTGCCCTTCTAAAATGATAGGGACTGAGTAGTGGCAAACATGCTGGGTTGAGTTTTAGTACTAGTCGTAGATTGTCCAGATGTGTGCAGATACTGCCGATGGACTTAGTAGATCATGTAGGGGATATAGTAATGTCCTGGATGCAGTACAGGATGCAAGAGCCCATGTAGGTTAGAAGTCAGAACAACACTTGAAACCTCTAAATGTGCGTTGCCTCATACAGCTGTCCCACTCATACCTTTTTAAGTCATTGCAAGAATATTTTCTCTATGGCCCTTTGGGTACTTTTTTTTTTTTGTATTTATAATATTTTTACCTTTTTTTTTTTTTTGTTCATTTGATTAGTATTTATTTTAGAAGCCTGGTTGTTGAGGCAGAAAGTATCATTAAAAGATTTTATTTATTTATTTGAGAAAGAGAGTGAGAGAGAACATGAGAGGGGAGAAGGTCAGAGGGAGAAGCAGACTCCCCGCAGAGCTGGGAGCCCGATGCGGGATTCGATCTCGGGACTCCAGGATCATGGCCTGAGCTGAAAGCAGTGGCTTAACCAGCTGAGCCACCCAGGTGCCCCTCATTCCATATAGCTTTTAAGAATTAATGCCTGTGGGGCACCTGGGATCAAGCCCCACATCGAGCTCTCTGCTCAGCAGGGAGCCTGCTTCCCCCTCTCTCTCTTTGCCTGCCTCACTGCCTACTTGTGATCTCTGTCAAATAAATAAATGAAATCTTCAAAAAAAAAAAAAATTAATGCCTGTAGAGACGCCTCAGTGGCTGTGGGTTAAGCATCTGCCTTTGGCTTAGGTTGTGATCTTAGTTCTGGGATTGAGCCCTAAATCAGGCTCTCTGCTCAGCAGGGAGTCTGCCTCTCCCTTTCCCTCTGCCTCTCCTCCTGCTAGTGCTCACCCATGCACCAACGCTCTCTTTCTCTCTCTCAAATAAATAAATAAATAAAATCTTAAAAAAAAAAAAAAAACTATTATTGCCTGTAAAGGAAATATGAGAGCTAGAGGAGCCTGTAGAACCAGACTGAGTGTTAGAGAATATACAGGATTTGGTTTCTTCAACAATAGCATGACAAAAATAAAGGAGGAGAGGGAACCTTAAAATCACAAGGGACTTAAGAGACTTATTAACTGTAATACCACTGTGTGTGGACTTTGTGATTCAAACAAACCAACTGTTAGAAAAAAAGTCCATGAGAAATGGAAAGCCTGGGTGCATTGACTACATATTTATGATACTAAGGCATTATTGGTTAATTACCTAAGGTGAAAGTGAGATCATGATATTTTAGTAATTTAAAAGAGTCATTATCTCATGAAAATGTTTATTCTCCTAAAGAAGTTCAACATTTTTTAGTAGATCCAGAACATGGATTCATGAAATGTCTTTCTTCTATTATACCTTCTGTTTTGTTTGTTTGTTTGTTTGTTTTTAGCACTATTTACAAATGTTGTGGTACATAGATAGTTTATATATCTGATTTCATCTGATCACTTCAATTGCAGTATAATTGGGCATGGTTATTCTGATCAGATGAGGAAACTGAACTTAAGAGATCTCGAGCAAATCGCTGGAGTTTACATAGGTAATAAGTGGCACAGAGGAATTTGAGTCATCTTAACTTCATTAAATTAAAAGAAAAAATCCAACATTATTTCCTAAATGGAAACCATCGATACTCAGAAATAGTACTGTTGTTTTCAAGTTGCTTTGTATATTTAACTTGAATACTACTTAAAATGGTGAAACAGTATCTTAAAAAATTACAAGTCAATATATAACAAGTTAGTTCAGTTCTTAAGCATGCTTAATTTACCACAAGGACGTAGTGATATAATTTGAAGATTCTGAATTAACACTTAAGAAATAACTTTATTATTTTGAAGTACTTTTTCAGAGATTATAAAATATACTTTGCATTTACTACATCTTTTGAAAATACCACATGAAAAGCACCACAGATGATAATATTAATGTCTGGCTTTAGCCAAATAAGAAATAGGCAGATATTCAGTTCCAAATTAATGTGTCATTCATACTTAAATATAAATCTGTGTATCTTTTAAAGAGCTATCTCCATTAACTTTTTACTTCTCTATTATAGTTTACTCATGAAAAGATTTACATTATTATTATTTTTGTAATTAATAAAATTTACCAGAACAAATTTCTATAACAGTGGGTAATGGGAAAAAATACCTGTTTGCTGAAATAAAGCTAAATGAGCAGATAAGAACTTAATTCTCCTTGCTAAGAAAATAAAATTAAAAAATTATTGATACCAGGAGTAGAAGTACACTTACTTGGAGATACATCAGAATAATATGCCTCAGATTCACATTTACTAGTATAGGTTTAGCTTCTGTTATTTGAGGACAGGCTGATTGTGCTTTGAGAAAAATACTTGGAATTTTATAAGTAGTTGGATGTTCTCTAAGACATGAAGGAATTTGCTGTTGGCTCCCACTGTGACTCTTGCCACCCTTGTCAGCTGATAGTAAGGGAGCGAGTGGTATGAAATAGGTAGCAGGCTGTCAAAATTTAGTTGAGTTGCAAATCAACATGCACTAGAGTGAGCCATCCAGGTAAGGATACTACTAGGTAAAAGCATTTGATTTATTGACATTTTTTCTAGTATATTGTGGGAGAGACTCCACTAAATTACGGTATGCCATACCCTGAACTTTTTAAAAAAAGATTTGATTGATTGATTGATTTATAACAGAGCAGAGGGAGGGTCAGAGAGAGAGGGAGAGAGAGAATCCCAAGTAGAATCCATACTGATCACGAGTCTTGATGTGGGCTTGATCCCATAACCCCAAGATCACAACCTGAGCCTAAATCAAGAGTTGGGCCATTAACTGACTGAGCCACCCAGGCCCCCTACCCGAGCTTTTCAGGCATGCAGACTTAGTACAGCTGTTTTTTTTTGTTTGTTTGTTTGTTTGTTTTGTTTTGTTTTTGATTTTTTTCTTTTTGCTTAGCCCTAATTTAATTTTTTTCGCCTAGTGATTTCATCCTGTTCTCTCCCAGACCTTCTACTAAGATAGAGTTTACTTGAATCACTTGCTTTCTCCCCTGATTATCACTCATTAAATTTACATTTGACATTTTTCTTTGCAACATCATTAACATTAGGAAGCAGTCTGGTTACAGGAATTACTAGAAGTACTGTACATAAATTTCAGTTTTTGCCAAGACTATAGTTTTCTAAGGCCCTGAACTTGTAAAAGGAATGTAAAGCCTTTTTATTCTCTGTACCTCACTGCTTATGACATTATCAGTGAGAATTCTAGCTCAGAAAATAATTTCTTTAATTCAGCATTATATTATAGAATATAGAATCTTTATTGTCTCTATAAAGCCTTTTACCGGATCAGTTGTAGCATAATTAGTTCTTGATTTTTGACACTATGCTTTTACTGACTACTTTTTTAGCATTGTTTTCATTTAACCATTACTTACAGATGTTGTATGTTAGTGGCCTTAAACTTATTGCCAGAAGAATTATGACATTTCAGAGTTTAACTTTGTTAACAACAGTATAGTTTTATTTTATCTGTAGATTGAAACACTATTTTAAGGAGTGTCTCAGACCAGTGAGGTTATCTCGAGATCTCTGGATTGTGATGAAGCAAGTGTTTTTGTTTTGTTTATTTACAGAGTCTACTAATGGAATGCTCATGCTGAGACAACTTGCCTGTTCTATGTGCCCGTGGCTTGGTAGTTGTAAGAATTGTTCTATTCAGTCTCTGACGAATTTCATTTGGAAGAATATGTTAATGCAGATACCATGTTCTTTTTCCCTTGTGCAAGAGCACCTTGAACTCTTGAGTTTTGGAACAAAGTATTCTTGGGTTAGATTTTATGAACTTTTGAAAGGGAAACAGTGAAACAAGGTGATGTGGTATATGAATTTGACAGTAAGCAGATGTTGTCTTTGCCCTTACAGTAGAGGCATTAGGTTTCTTTATTAACGAGGTGCAAATTCCATAGATTTGGTTCTTCTTTGAGGAGGGATTAAATTCACACTGTAGAGGAGGAATTAAATTTATATTAATTCCTATTGCAGATTTACATCATGATTCTGAGATTCCGATATATAAAGAACTTCTGTTTCCTTGTTCAGCCCACATAATTCTCCTTTGCTATTTTACTTGTTCCTATTCATCATCATTTTAGATTTGCCTTGGTGTGTGCAAGAAGATTGCCTTATTTATGCATACTGACTTTATTTATTTTTGAACTTACATTCCCTAAGCTTGGCAATTATATTTTTCTGTTGTTCACTTGTATGTATTTATTCAATAAGCATTTATTGTTGATGTCTATGTTATATGAGATGGCAGAAATAAGCATTCAGCTATGCAAGAGAAAAACTTTGGAAGGGATCTTTTAACTTATGAGTTAATTTGTTTAGAACTAAAAAATTAAATTGATAACACATTTTATGTTAGAAATTAAAAACATTATAGATAAATTAAAGAAGAAAGTAAAAATTACTCAGTGTTTTTGTTATATGATCTCCTATGTGTTTTTTATACACACACACACACACACACACACACACACTATTTTTCTTATAATAATGGAATCTAATCTATATAGTGTTTCTGATTTTTTTTTTTTTTTTCAGTTATTGATACCAGACAGACTATAGCACTATGGTTAAAAATTGTGTTGAAGAAGTCTGATTCAGTAGACTGAATTTCAGTATTTTCTTCAATCAGTATTTACATGGGATGAAGATTCTAGAATGTGTAACAATTGATGGTAGTTACTGATTCAGTGAAAACATAGCCTGAGATGATATATTGTTGAAGGCAGTATTCTACATTATAATAAATATTAACACATTTTAAAACTTGAATACCAGAAATTATGCTTTTAATCTTTGCTTGGTTGACTAAGTATATATAATTTTATTTTATTTTATTATATATTTTTAAGATTTTATTTATTTATTTGACAGGCAGAGATTACAAGTAGGCAGAGAGGCAGGCAGAGAGAGAGAGGAGGAAGCAGGCTCCCCACCGAGCAGAGAGCCCGACATGGGGCTCGATCCCAGGACCCTGGGATCATGACCTGAGCCGAAGGCAGAGGCTTTAACCCACTGAGCCACCCAGGTGCCCCAGGATATATAATTTTAAAACAATAGTTGATTTTAGTTAAATTTTGAGTGAGTTTGTGCATATTTTTGAGAAATTTCCACTAAAAATCACTCATTAAGGAGATTGGAAATGTCATGGTAAATTGTCTTATGATCTAATTTTATATGTATTTGTAATCCTTATGTTAATGTATTAAGGGGAGTATATGAGCTTTTGGTTCTGATTTTTGATTTTCCATCCACATTTATGAAAGGGATTCAAATAAGTAGAATATTATCTACTTGAGACTTGTTTCCTTTTAGTTGAGACTTTTCCTTTTATTTATTAGATTACTACTCTTTTAAAATAGTGGTAAAAATTACAAAGTGATATGACTGAAGAAAGCCAAATATTAAAGATAAAATATCTTGTTTCTCGGTTTTTATATAATTATAACAATAAAAACATTCCAAGGTGTCAGTGATGATGAGGATGATGGCTGTCATTTATAGAGGATCTTTACTGTGCAGTATGGTAGTTTCATTATGCATTATTTCTGATCCACACACGAACCGTACAAGGTTCTTATTATTCCTCTTCTAGAGATTACCAAACTGAGACTTAATTTAAGCTACTTAGCTCAAACCACACTTTCTCTAAAACATAGTTGAGATTTGAGCCAATGTCTATCTGATTTCAAAATATTTCCATTTCTATTGAAATTTGTTTTCCAGTTTCATGACACAGCTTTTTGAAATACCAACATATTCTTTATTTTTTTATCTTATTTTTTTTAAGGTTTTGTTTATTTATTTGGCAGAGAGAGATCACAAGTAGGCAGAGAGACAGGCAGAGAAAGGGGGGGATGCTGAGCAGAGAGCCTGATGTGGGGCTCGATCCCAGGACCCTGAGATCGTGACCTGGGTTGAAGGCATAGGCTTAACCCACTGAGCCACCCAGGTGCCCCGAAATACAACATATTTTTAAAATGCATATATTGTTGCGATAGGGGAGATACATTATTAAGATATCCAATTTTTTGAAATTTTATTTAGCTCTTTTGAAGAGTTATTCTGAGTTAGATCTCTTTGAATATATATTTCTAAAGAGGCAAATCTGTTCTAACATGATACATTCCATTTTCTAGCCAAATAGGCTTTTTTTTTTGGTGTTTTAAGTGACATAGAGGATCATGTTAAGTGAATTGTATATCTTAGATATTTTAATGAAATAATTTATCAGGAAACAAATACATTTATTATACTTAGATAAATTTTAATGAAATAAAGTATGCATAATTGTTTGCCCTTTAGATATATTGGTAAACTGAAGTAGATGTCTATGGGTGATGATCCAGAACCCAGGAGTATTCTGTAGTAAAAAAGAAAATAGTTATTCTCTTGAAGTTAGTCATTGCAATGTAAGAATCCTACAAACAATCTACTGCTGGTTAGACAAACAATTCAAAAAATTTTAAAAAAGTTTTATTTATTTAGAGAGTGTGCACAAATGGGGGGAGGGGCAGTGGGAAAGGGAGAGAGAGGATCTCAGATAGATTCCACTCTGAGCAGGGAGCCCAACTCCGGGCTTGATCCCATAACCCTGAAAACGAGCTGAGCTGAAATCAGGAGTTGGCTGCTCAACTGACTGAGTCACCCAGGCACCCCAGTTAGAAAAACAATTTAAAGATACAACTAATCTGGAATTGAGAATAAATACATAGTATAATAATGATTAATGATGGGTAACATTTATATATTATATATGGTGCTTTTTATGTTGGAAGAAAATCTTTAGTTATTGAAAATATTGGAGGAGGAATTGTGCTTAACTTTTCTTTCTAATGTAATTATTTATATGTATTATATATATATATATATACACAGATATATATGCTCCTAGACATATGCTCCTCACATTGAGAATACAAAATTTTCTGAAGAGTCTGTTTTGTATATCTGTATTTAAAGGTATTCATTTTTTTTTTTTTAAGATTTTATTTATTTGACAGAGGAGAGTACAAGCAGGGGAAGCAGCGGGGAGAGGGAGAAGCAGGCTCCTGCTGAGCAAAGAGCCTGATGTGGGGCTTGATCCCAGGACCCTGAGATCATGACCTGAGCTGAAGGCAGATGCTTAACGCAATAAGCCACCCAGGCACCCTGGTGTATCTGTATCTATTTAGAGTCACAGTTGTGACGCATTCTGTGACCAAAGGTTGGTGCCCAGTTCAGGAGATTTTATTGAGCCTTTGCTATGTTTTGAACAGAATTGATAAAAAGAATTCTAATTTAAAGTGTGGGAAAAGGAGCACTGAAATGGGAGTATCAGGACCTCAGTTCTCTTGCTGCTCTGCTACTGCTTTGTTTTGTGATCCCTGTGTGCACCCTTTCTTTGTAGTCCACCCAGATGTGTGGAGGGTGCTGTGTAGAAGTGAACGCAGGTCGTCAGTACACAACAGAATTACGAGATGAGAGCGGGTCAGTCTGGTGAGCTAAATGTAGATCATATTGAAAGCCACATATTTTCCTCACAGAAATAATATTTTACATGGTGGTTAGATTTTAGGTAGATTTTAAAAAAGTACTTTAAATACAAACTTTACAAAGTGAATAACCCTGGACAAATCATTATGCTAACTTCAATTGCTTTACCTGTAATATGAGGATTATAATAGCTCCTATGTATGAGAATTACATAATAAATTATAATTAATTTTGTAAGGCCCACAATGTCTGGCAATTAAGTACTTAGGGTATGTTTGCTATTATTATTACTACTGCTACTAGGAAAATAAGCCACTTTAAAAATATTTCTCTTGAAAAAAATGCACCTAACTCTTAAACTGTTGTGAAAATTCCTCTTCCTCTTGCTGTGGTGGACTTAGGAACTTTCCTATCCCTTGTCTTCCTTACCTCTTGGTCAGTAGATGATGAAGACTCATTTGTTTCTAAACTCTCCATGATGGCTTCTGTGGTTTAGATCAGAGACTTGTGCCCCACAAAAGTTTGTTGGAGAAGTGAAGCCTGGTCAGGTTTTAAGCCAACCGGGGGAAAAAGGAGTTAAAGCAGTTGTGGTCTTCAGGAATTCATTCTCATTTTTTGGTAGCCCCTGTGATTGACTCCACTGTGTGCCTTAAGACATGCTCCCTGCTGTTCACTGCCTCAGTTAGCACTGAAGAAGGGAATAGAACATGTTGATTTTGAAGTTAAAAACTGTTTTTGAACTGATAGAGTCAAAACTGTGAGACCTGTGGAAGGTCTTGGTGCACGGGTCAGATTGGCGGGATCAAAGGCTGTCACTGCAGCAGGGGTGTCTGGGGAGGACAGTTCTGCAGTGGCCCCAGGACTAGAAAAGGTGATTTCCTGAGTGAGCTTTGTTGGTCAGACTGTCCTCAGGAGTCTCTGTAAAAGTTCACGTTTTCATGTTTGAAAGGAGTTGAGGAGGTGAGGCAATCAATGACCGTAATGAAGGAGCAAAAAAAGTAGTTAAAAGGAAAGGTACATAGGATTCATGAAACACATTAAAGGGGTTAGATTTGTTTAGGAGGAAAAAAAGACCTAAATACTTAAAATAGCACTTAAAAATCTGATTCTTTGCTAGGGGAATATAAAAGTTATTTTGTGAGGGTGGTGTGTGCATGAGACAGTGAAAACCTGTCTCCCTCGCGGTCGTGTGCGGTCGTCTTCACTCGCCACGTTTTGCCCTTGGAGATGGCAGCTGTCACGGTGCTGCCCTGTGTATATTCTGCACACGTAGTCCTGTGTGTTTCTCCTTCCTCCTCTTTGCAAATGGGAATGGGAGCATTTCATATATCCTATGGTACACCTTTACCTCTTTCTTCTTTGCCTTAATAGTGTGCCTTAGGGTTTGTGTCCTGTCATGACCAGTAGGGCTGCCTTGTGTTTCTCGTTCCCCCATCTGTACAGCCTTCCATTCTGTGGAGAGTCCATAATTCGATTATCCAGTTTTCTGTTAAATGAGCAAGTTAGGTGGTTTTTGCTCTTCTATTTTGCTGTTATAAATCTTACTGCCCTGAATATTTCTGTTCATTCCTTATTTCCACCTGTGAAAATAAAGTGGTTTCCTAGAAGGGGAATTGCTGGGCAAAAAGATGAGTAGCTGACACGTAAGGGGTTGGTACCAACGTGGCTGTTTCCTGAGGAACAGCTGTGTCATTGCCCGTGTTACAGATGCTATACTTTTCCCTCATTTCCCAGCAGGTCATTTTATGGCTACCATGGGCGTCTGCAGTTTAAATGATGTGTAAAAATGTTGCATGCTTTTGTTTAATGTAATCTTCCAGGCCCTTAACCTTAGAGTGGATACGTATGTATGTATGTATGTATGTACTTACCTATCTTTAAAAGGTCACAGACAAGCCTGGCGGCTCTTAGGTCGCATTTTGGATACCTGAGCAAGGTGTCTCTGGCAGTTATTACTGCGGGGAAGGAAAGATGGGTGTAGTATTAGAAGGCATGAAGTCGGGCAGGTCCCTGCAGCATGCTTTTCTTTGCTCTGAATTGTGATCCTCCTCAACTGAGAGGTCTGTAACTGTGCCTCCCTCTCGTGGTGGTTGGCCCAGGAGACTTTTACATATAGCGTTAGTCTTTCCAGTTTTCTGTTTACCTTTCTGAATTCTGAAAGAGCAAAATAAGAAAATCCTGCACTTTGAAAATGTGTTTTTAACTTAGTAACTGGAGACTTGTATAGAGAAAAATTGTTATTAAATCAATAATTAGTGAAAAATCACCCTGATTTGGGTTCTGAGTTTGATTATGTAGGTCACAGACCCTGAGGCAGTGGGAGGGGCCTGGGTGTCCCAGGTGTAGAGCAGTCAGAGGCAGTGAGTGTGCTCTGTGTGATTTCCTGTCTTTACCCCCACTGTAATTAAAATAGCACGTAATCGACTGTGGCCCGGCATGATCACATATCACTGTGTAGCAGCCACACATAAACAGAGCTGAACACCTCAAACGCTGGTGGTGGTCTTGATCCCATGCCTTGAGGTTTACATTGTTCGACTACAGGATGGAGACTGAAAGTGAGAGTAGCGTTTCAGGAGATGATAGTGTCTTTTGGTTGGATTCCGAAGTTTTAACCGAGACGCCTGGCAGTGAAGAGGGAGAGAGGGAAGACAACTTCAGGTAATTACGGAATTCACAGCTCTCCCTTCTCACCTTTGTTTCTCCGTCCACTCCCTCTACCACGGCACTCCTTTCCCATCTTCTCTATTTTAAATCTCTTTTCCGGTAAGATTGTCTTTTCTCTGGGCGGAAGCTTTGGAGCTGAAAAGAACAGGTTTCTATTTGTACATAGCACTCTTCATTCCACAACATGCTCTGAGCTTATAAAATGCATTTTAAATGACTTGTTAGAACACCAGGAAGAGAAGGTGTTAGACAGGTTTTGTAGTAGCATTTCAGGAATTTCAAGTAGAGACTCATAATGAATGAACTACCTACCACTCCTTCCTGTGTCTGATTTGTACCTAATAGATATGATCTGAATTTGAATGTAGTACGTTTTTCTTCCTTTTTCCTTTTCTTTTTTTTTTCAATGTTTGTGTATATATGCCCCTACATGCATGGATGCTTTTGTTGTCTTATTCATGTGTATGAAACATTTTGACTATAAGTACAAATTAATTATTTCATGGCTTTGATCCCTATACTTATCTCTGACCTTATATCTCACTCTCCTTCCCCTCTTGGGAATCTTTCTTGGCTTTGAATTTCTACTTGTAACTTCATAACTGAAGTTTTTAGGGAATGCCTCCTGATTGAGCAGATCTCAAAGTGTGGTAGTACTAGTGAAGAAAGAGGTCTTACTCTGCTTGTGGAAACAGTGCCATTGGTTTATTAATTCTGTTACAAATTTTAGGAGACTTTTTTTTTTTTCACACAGGGTTAGCAGATTCATTCTTTTAGAGTTATTAAATCATCTCTTGAAGAAGTTTGTTCTACATATTATCATTGACACCCACACGAGCAATTAAACATCTATTATATAATTTTACCTGGGAGTACTTGGGTAGGTGAACATACCATTATTTACATCAGATCTTATCTTTACGTTTAAAGTTCAAAAAGAGTCTCTCTCAAGTTAATATCTTTATCCACAGATTTGGTTTTTAAAGTCTAGGGTAAGGGTGCCTGGGTTGCTTAGTTGGTTGAGCTCCTGTCTCTTGATTTCGGCTTAGGTCATGATCTCAGGGTCCTGGGATTGAGGCAGGCTCAGTGCTCAGTGCGGAGTCTACTTGAGATTCTCTCTCTCATTCTTCCTCTGTTTCTCCCCCCGCTTGTGCTCCCGTGTACCCTCTCTCTCCAAAATAAGTAAGTAAAATTTAAAAAAATAAAAAAATAAAGTCTAAGATAAATGGCAGAAAGGATTGAATATAAGGAAGTCTTGGTAACCCACATTAAATTTGCCACTCCATGGTTAAAATGAATAAGAATGTTTTAAATTTCTAGAAAAGTTTAGTACAAAGTCTGAATATGTACTATTAGCATATGAAATTCTTTTTTTTTTTTTTGTATAAACTTTCTCATTCTTCCCATAATTTTATTTGGCCTTTCTTATTTGAGTAAGCTTCTCTCCCAAGATATGCTGATGTTGCATATATTCTTTATAATATGGTCAGTGTCTCATGGACAGTTAGGAAAAATAAAGTATTTATTTTGTTGGTATTAAACCTGTTTGACTTGGTGTTAAAATTATAAGAGTTATTTTGGGATATTAGTCAAAGGAAGAGACAACCTAGACTTTGTTGTTGCAATAGATTTGGTACTGTCATCCTTGATTTACTTGTTAGGCAGCAGGAGCCTGTCTGGATTTTCTTCTGACTTAAATAAAAAAAAAAAAAAATCTGTGCAAGATTGAGCTTTCTTTTCCTCAAGACTCTGTGATAGCATTTTCATCCTGAGAAACTGAACTCTATTGCTTGCACTGTTTTAGGAAACCATGACACACCATAGGGCATTGGTCCTTTTTATAGTGATCTTTCATATCTGAATATCATCAAGGCTCTCCCAGACCAAATGCATTTTTGAGGTTTGATTTTAAATTATTTGAAAGTGCAAGAAGAGATCTGGGTAAGGCCCATGTCATGTAGTGTTTCTCACCTGTAAGACCTGAGGAAATGCAGCCGCACAGTGCTTTGCCACATTCACAGCAGCGTTCCAGCTAAAATGCCTAACAGAAAGAATGCGTGTGTGGGTGTTGAAGGTGAAGGGTTGGATGGTAGGAGTTGTTGCCGTAACCTTCAGAGAACCAAATAGTAGACTCAGTGTTATGTATGAAAATTATTTTAGTAAAAGCAATTTGGTAATAAAGAAAATATACAAAGAGTCTTCATGTGTTTCTTTTAAAATCTGTGCTAATACACGTTAAATCGAACTATCATTCTTTATATTCTAGTTAATTTCATTTACACACGCACACCCCGCTAGGGCAAAAGATTGTGTACTGTTCTTTATCTCTCAGTGGTTTCTAATCTAGGTTTAAAATTGATTATTAGAAAAATAGCACTGTGTCATTTGAGACACCATGACTGATAAAGTCAGACCATACCTGTGGTGTAGGTTTGTGGAGTTTCCAGCTATCATCTGCTTTAGGAGGAAGCACTCACAGAGGGGCATTCATGTTTGTCCAGTAGGTTTTGGAATGGAGTTTATTTTTAGACTTGGTTGGGAGAAAGGATACTTTTTCTAACATTCTAGTATTGTGGAACATTGCCCAATTTCCTTCATAGCAATAGTTCAAACTTGTCTACCACTGAGTCACAAATCTCTCATTTTCTGATTTCTGATTTGTAGAGTGTAATTACTACCTATCATTATCACTGTTAAAATAGTTCTTTGATTAGAACATTTAGAGATTGTCATAGTCCTTAGAATAGAATAGTCCTTAAGGATCATGAAAAGAGCCCTTCTATAAGTAAGTAGGAGGAATATGAGGCAGAAGAAGAAAAGCAGAGATGTTTTAATTATTTTAAAAGGGCACCTGGGTGGCTCAGTCAGTTAAGCGGCTGTCTTTGGCTTAGGTCATGATCCCAGGGTCCTGGTTTCAAGTTCCTCATCGGGCTCCCTGCTCCTTGGGGATCCTGCTTCTCCCTCTGCCTCTCTCTCATGAATAAATAAATCTTAAAAAAAGTTTTAAAAATGAAAAATTTAACTTTGGAGTTGTTGTATGCAGTGTATTAAGCCAAATATATGTTATTTACAGTATGTCACTTATCAGTCCTATAGAGTAGGTAATATTTTTCCCATTTTCCAGATGAAGAAATTGTCACTTAGAAAGTCACCCATAGACAGACCAACATTGTAAACATATGGTAGAGCAAAATTTTGAAACCAGGTGTAATTGAATTTGAAAGTGAATGACTTTAGTGAAATATTTAGCTGCTAAATGTTATTCTCTGGTAAGTAATAACTTTTAAGAGCCTTTTAAGCTGACATCTTAGTTCTGAAATTTCTTCTTATAAAGGGATTTTGAGATGGCGATGTGTATATGATGAATAAAGAAGTGAACTAATGCATACAGTAAATGTGACCTTTCAGAGATTCAACCTCCAGACACGTAGCAATTATTACTAACTCATGGTCATGAAAGGTTCTGGTTCTTTGGCATTTAAGGTTAGAAATGTTTTTCATATAATCTGCTTGAATCTTTTCTAGTATTATTGACACATACATAGACTGGCAGGTGTGGCATATAGTTCAAAACCCAGATGATACAGTGAAAAATTGAACCACATCTTTAGAACTGTGTACTTTTATTTTAATTAATTAATTAATTTAGAGCATGAGCAGAGGGAGGGGCAGAGGGAGATGGAGAGAGGGAGAATTCCAAGCAGAGTCTACAGTGAGCACAGAGACCAAAGTTGGGCTTCATCCCACAACCTGGCGATCATGACCTGAGACAAAGCTAAGAGTCTCTTGCTCAGTGAACTGAGCCACTCAGGTGCCCCATAGAATTATGTACTTCTAGAATCAGTCTGTAGATGCCCAGATACCTCAATCAGATCTTTGCTTGCATCTCCATAATAATGTGATTTTAAGTGGGAAACTTCCAACTTCAGTTAAACTAGATGATTTGGTGAACATATTTTAAATTCTTTTAATGTTGCTATTGGTTTATAGCATCATAAAACTAATAATAGCTCATGTACTTGATTGGTTTGTTGGTTGCTTTATTAATTTTCTGCCTTATATGAAATGATACTGTGAGTTAGAACATACTGCAGCAGTCCAAATAGGTACATGAACTATTATTAGTTTTTTGAATATGAATATGGAATATGATATTATATTTCTTCTAGGTTCTTGCTTTTCTTTTAGATCTAGAATGATTTATTTTGATTGGCTAAATTTCTCTGGAAGCCCACAAAGCTATTTCACAATTCCCAGCTTTTAATACCGTGACTCTTCTTTTGTTGTCTTCAGAAATTATTGATTTGGGGATCCCCAGTCAGCTTTTTTTTTTTTTTTTTTTAAGTAGGCTCTTCACACCCAATGTGGAGTCCAACACAGAGCTTGAACTCACGATCCTGAGATCGAGACCTGAGTGAGATCAAGAGTCGGATGCTTAACCGACTGAGCCACCCAGGTGCCCCTCTACCATCCCAGTCAGTTTTTATGAGCCTGGAAGGATGGAGAGGTAGCATTAACAATTAACCAAAGACATATATTACCAGTATCCCAACCCAGGTCTATTTTATGGTCTATGGCTTTTCATAGGCATTTTACCCTTTAATAATCTGTTGTATATGATGTGAAAAAAGATGTGTATATGTAAAAAATGATATTCTGTAACACTGGATTTATGATCTAGATTATAAATTAGCCCTTAATATATTCTTTCAACATAAAATTTAATTTTTACCAAACATACTCTTACCAATGTCATAAGGATAATAAATTTATTTTGTGATCTGCGAAGTCTGATGTGAACATCACTTAATCTCAGAAAATTTTATGTGGTAGTGGAGTCAAGCTTCTAGGCTGTCTTTATAATCTGTGAAATAAATCTTGTCTTAACTATGAGGCATGCTGGTACAAGGCTTTCTTGGTATTTCAGTAATTAAATTCTTTGGGATGGAATCCAAGGTGAACCTTTCTTGTATTTATCTGTATGAGTTTTTTGATGTTTAAGAAGGGCCCTAGAGTACAGAAACTATATACAACTATATGAAAGTTCTGGCCATCAGGTTATTTAAGCACCTAAAAACCAATTTTTCGTTAACCTTTGTATTTAACTTAAACATTAAAACTCCCTTAAGCAGTCATTTGCACGTTTAAACTTAGTAAATGAAAATCTCTGAAATGTATAGAACTCTGTTTATAAATGTAATATAGTCAGTTCCCTTAAGAAGAAAAATTAAGTGACAGCCTAGCAAGATTAAAATCAGAACAAGCAAAACCTTTCTAGATATTTAATTTTAGAAGATCTGATATACTTTTACTTACCATTAATGATCAGCTTCCCTTTCCATGCTTATATTGCGATCTGTATTTTCTTTATTGTTTGAAAATCAAAAAATTTCTTCCACTTAGGTGTGCTGCTTTTTCCTACCATGGTTCTCTTTTCTTCTCTACCTCCCCACCTTTTAACACAAGATTGACAGAATACTTTTCCATCTTCTTGTCTTCAGTCCCTTTGGATACTCTTAAATTTACCAATATTTTACACTACCAGAAACCCTAGTTTTTTGCTAAGGTGTTTTAATTTTTTTTTGTCATTATTCAGATCTAATTAAATGTATCATTGCTTAGTGCCTACTGTTATTTCCTTCTTATCATCTTCCATCTTCATGTGTCTTTTCTGGCTCATTTGTTTCCTGGTGGATATTTTCTTGAGTACTTTGTTGACGTAAGTTCTGTAAGCCACATACTCTGACTTCTTGCATATGCTCATGCCATTTGCCCCTCTTTTCTTTCATAGGTAACTCATACTTTCTCTCTGAATGCTTGTAACAGTTTCTTTTTGTGCTCAGTTTACATGTGTTAAAAAAAATGGGTGAATTATTTTTTTAAAATCTAAATAATTGAATTAAAAAAATTTTTTTTAAGATTTTATTTATTTATTTGACAGGTAGGGATCACAAGTAGGCAGAGAAGCAGACAGAGAGAGTGGAATGGAAGCAGGCTCCCTGCTGAGCAGAGAGCTGGATGCGGGGCTTGATCCAGGACCCTGGGATCATGACCTGAGCTGAAGGCAGAGGCTTTAACCCACTGAGCCACCCAGGCGCCTCAAAGATTTTATTAATTTATTTGACAGAGAGAAAGATCACAATTAGGGAGAGAGGCAGGCAGAGAGAGAGGAGTAAGCAGGCTCCCTGCCCAACAGAGACCCCCATGCGGGACTCGATCCCAGGACTCTGAGATCATGACCTGAGCCGAAGGCAGAGGCTTAACCCACTGAGCCACCCAGGCGCCCCTACATGTGTTTTATCATCAGTTCTTCGGCTTAGAGCTCAGTGACTTTCATTCCTCAGACTCAGGCCTTCATGTTGAGACAGATTTTTTGTTACCTATTATTTATTTAATTGTTGCCTCTTTTCTGTTTTCAGTAATTGTCTTCTTGTGGAACCTATTTCTTGCATATGAAGTCTGCTTAATCTGTCCTTTACTCAATGTATATTTCTCTTTACATTTTTATTTTTTGGTTTGATGTATTTCTTGTTCTTTGGGCCACTAAAAAAAAATATTCAATCTTCCAAATTCAGTCTGAGTAGGGAAATAATTTTTAAGTGTTGTTTTTCGTGTATAGATATAGCATATACACTGGCATATGTAAATAATACATTCATGCTGTTGTGTTCTTTAGCTCTGTGACTTTATTCATTCAGTGTACATGTGCTGTTTGTTCTGACTGAACAGAATTTATGATTTTAACTTCTAAGCTAAATATCGGCCCTTCTTTGCCTCCTTCAGCTGTTTTCTTTAGTAGTCTCACGATGCGTAGAGCTTCTTGTGGGTGCAGACACCCACATTAGGAGCCCTAGTCCTTCTAATTGATGGTTTAATTTCTTTACAGAGTAATTTTACAGTTTTTATTAATCCCTTGGGGGCAGATATCTCTTTTGTTGTGGGGAGAAGTGGGAGTGTAACCTCCTTCAGTCTGTTTCTCTCTGGTTTACCAGTCAGTAGGAGCCCACTTGAATTTTGTCTTCCAAAAGATTATCAAGATCTCTGGCCTGCTGATTCCACCCATATCATTCTGTTAAGGATTTATTTCTTTTTATTTAGCTCTCAGAGACTTTTCAGAGATGTAGAGGTTGGTTTCTTAACATATGTGCAGTCTTGAATTGGAAGTCTCCTGGTACTTTTTTCCATGGCTTTTGAGAGGAAACCTCTGAAGAGAGCATTCAGTGAGGCCGAATCTTGGTGTCTGTTATCCAGTCTAGTGGGTCTCTAGAGACGTGAATGGCATGTTTCAGTGTATGGCATGTTTCAGTGTCTTCTGCAGGATATAAAGTGGAAACTTCCAGGAGAAAACAGTCTGCCAAATCTGGAGTGACTGAGATGTGTTAATGCATTTTCCTACCTGCAGAACAGCGCTAAAAATAGCGTTATCAGATAGTAACTAGTTAGAAGATGTGAAAAGGTGCCAATTTTAAGAACAAAAATAAAATACCCAGAAATAAACTTAGTGAGGAACTAAGATGTATTTGAAGAAAATATAAAGCATTACTGAAGGACATAAAAGAAGTTTGGGAGAAATGAAAAGATACACCTTGTTTATAGCTGGTAATAGTCGGTATCATCAAGCTGAAGACAGAGGCTTTAACCCACTGAGCCACCCATGCGCCCCAAGATGTGAATTTGTTATAAATTCATGTATAATAAGAATGCTTTTTAAAAAACCTAGACAAATTGATGAATAGGTTGATCTTGGTTAAATAACTTTACCAAGAAACTTTGGGAAGATGAAAAGAAGCAAGGGCTAATGCAACCAGATACTGTAATATAAAGTCTTTATAATTAAAATCTTGTGGTGCTGGTACTTGAAAAGAAGGCATAATGGGATATAATGGAAAGCCGAGAAATACACTCAAACACAGAGGAAGACTTAGATATGATAAAGATGGCTTCTCAAAAATGAATAGGGACAATGTGTGCTCTTCAGTAAGTCCTTTGGGGGAAACTGCATACACATCCGTAGGAAAAAAATATTGAAGTTCTGCCTCTTAGCAAGTATAAATTCCAAAATGATCAAAGATACAAGTGTATTAAATGAAATCATAAAAATTTTAAAAGAACACATGGGAAAATTAAAAAAAAAAATTAGGGGCCAGGGAAGGCTTTTAGAACTATAATTTAAGATGCAAAACCCATAAAGGAAAGAGTTACAAAATTTAACTACATGAAATATAAAACATGTGTATTATAAAAAATAAGCAAGGACAAATGACAACCTGGGAAAAATACTAGGAACTCATATTACAGATGAGGAACTAATCTCTTTAATATATAAAGAACTAAAAATAGGTAAGAAAAGACTCTCTCAATAGAAACATGGGCTAATGTATCAAAAGGATATTTTTCATCACTGAGAATTTGTCCTTCAGATATACATGCACATGTGTAGAAACAACATATTTATAAACTTACTCTAGCATTGCTTGTAATACTAAACAATTGGAAATAATTCAAGAATCTATTGGTAGGGTACTGGTTAAATTATGGAATATATCTACACAGTGGGATATAATATAGTTGTGAAAACAGCAAAGAAGCTCTTTTTTTTTTTTTTTAAAGATTTTATTTATTTATTTGAGAGAGAGAGACAGTGAGAGAGAGCATGAGCGAGAAGAAGGTCAGAGAGCGAAGCAGACTCCCCATGGAGCTGGGAGCCTGATATGGGACTCGATCCCGGGACTCCAGGATCACGCCCTGAGCCGAAGGCAGTCGTCCAACCAACTGAGCCACCCAGGCGTCCCAGCAAAGAAGCTCTTTATATACCCTAGGGAAATCAGAATACTCCAGGAAATATTAGAAAATATTGGTGTGTAAATATGCTTTTCAGTAAAAAGTGGGCTGGTAATGGAGGAATAAAACTGTTCTTCCATTTTTTGCACAAAGACCATATTTACACATTGCTTTCAGATTTGTTATGGATATATTCTTAAGACATGAAAAGATTACATATGAATAGATATATTCATAATCTGGAAGAATATATAAGGTGAGGAGCTTAATGGCTAGGAATTGGGCAGGACTTCTGTCTGATAAAATTATAATACCTATTAAGAATTACAGTATATAGGGCGCCTGGGTGGCTCAGTGGGTTAAGCCGCTGCCTTCGGCTCAGGTCATGATCTCAGGGTCCTGGGATCGAGTCCCGCATCGGGCTCTCTGCTCAGCAGGGAGCCTGCTTCGTCCTCTCTCTCTCTGCCTGCCTCTCTGCCTACTTGTGATCTCTCTCTGTCAAATAAATAAATAAAATCTTAAAAAAAAAAAGAATTACAGTATATATAAAAAAAAAGAATTACAGTATATCTGCCATTTTCAGCTGGAAGTGACTACAACTCAATTCCACTGGCTTCAGCAAACCTCTGTTCTGTTTTCACCACCAAAATAGCTGACCCCATTAGTGTTACAAGATCAGTTTCTTTATTTTCTGGGAATTCTGGGAATACTGGGTTTATATAAGCATTTAATAGTGTATATAAACCAACCAGGATAGACCTCCTATATTTTAAGCAGCTATATAATCTAATTTATTAAATCCTCTGAAGGTAGGAAGATATATTACTCCTTATGATGACAGTTAATGACTATTAGTTGCAGACATAACTAACACCTTGCATCTTCAGTTTTACACTTCAGCCATGGGGTAAAATAAATAGAATATCAAACTTGATACCCATGGAAAGAGCTCTTCTCTGCAGTGGAATTGAGTCATATTCTTTCACAAACAGACAGATAAAAATTGAGTCATGAACTCAGTTCTCTCTGGTCTGTGATAGAGTGTAGATGCCTATCTCTTATTTGTCAAATACCACCACATGCTCAGACCATAAAATGACTTTCTAATCATTTCCCGTACCATTGGGGAACAACTTCCTGGTCATGAACTTCTGGTTCTCACAGAGCCAGAACCAAACGTAGCAAAGAACCAGCAATAAATGCAAACAAAGATTAAGGGAATAAAAGGAGAAAGATAATTCTATTGTGCCTGGAGTTTTACTCCAGGGATCAAGAAAAGATATGCCCAAGTGTAAGCAGTATCTTAGGAAACGCTTCTCAGGCAATGTGTCACTTGGACTTCTCTGTGGAATTTAACACTGTCAAGTACAATTTTTTACAAGCTGTGAACAAGATTCATACAAAGATAAAGTGTGTGTCAGAGATTTAAATAATTTTTAAATGACTGGGATGGTGAGGCTGGTTCCCATAATTTGAGGAAAGTTTTTTTTTTTCCTCCTTTTTCCTTTTGCTTGAAAATATGAAGGTTCAAATCTGATGTTTTACAGAAAATTTGTAAATAAAGCATTGGATTCTTTGGGTTTTATGGTTGGTAATCTTAACACTCTGTCTTTTCTGTTAGATTTGAAACTATAATTAATTATGTTAAGGGTAAAATTTGCCCATAGTTTAAAAAGCATGGAACAAAATGATCAATTAAATAAATAGATATTAAGTTTGTATGGAGTTGATTAAGTGTTCTATGACACAAAATACATACAATATAAACAATTTTAATCCTTTTAAAATGTGTATTATTTACCAACAGACTTTCTATTTTACACTTTTATTAAGGTATAACTTACATATAATAAAATGCATAAATCATGAGTATATAGCTTGAAGAATTTATATAAATGTATATATCCATGTAAACACAGCCCAAAACAAGATATAAATTAATGTTAATATGCCACAAAACCCTTGCTCCTCCTAGTCAATACCTGTCCCAGAGGTAACCGTTATTCTGACTTTTGTTACAGTGGATTTGTTTTGCCTGTTCTTGAACTTCATGTAAATAAAATTATACAGTATGTGCTCTCTCTTCCCCAGCTATAATTGCCATATAATATTGCTTAAGATGGTCAAAATGATGATTTGATACACTTATTTATTGAGATTAACATATACTTTTGTCTGGCTTCTGCTTCTCAACACTTATGGGATTCATCCATTTCTTGCAGATGGCAGCAATAATTCTTTTTCACTTCTGTGTAGTTTTACGTGGAGAATAGTGTAAATTACTTATCTATTGTATTTGGCTTCCCCCCCCATTAAATGTATAATAACAGTATGTATAAATCATTTGATTTTTGCATTTGACCTTATTTGCTGTGATTTTGCTGAATTATCTTATTCTAACTGCTGAACACATTGTGTCATCTTTAAATGATGAGCATTCTATTCTTTCTTTCTTTCTTTCTTTCTTTCTTTCTTTCTTTCTTTCTTCCCTTTCCTTCCTTTCCTTCCTTCCCTTTCTCCCCTCCCCTCACCTTCCTAAGTTAGGCTTCATGCCCAGCATGGGGCCCAAAGCAGGGCTTAAACTCAAGACCTGAGATCAAGACCTGGGCAACATCGAGTTCAATGCTTAACTGACTGAGCCACCCAGGAGCCTTCCCTTCTAATTTTTATACCTTTTATTTCTTTTTCTTGCTCTTGTACTTATTTTTCTTTTTATTTTTTTTAAAAGATTTTATTTATTTATTTGGCAGAGAGAGACACAGGAGAGAGGGAACGTAAGCAGGGGAAGTGGAGAGGAGAAACAGGCTTCCCACTGAGCAGGGAGCCTCCATGTGGGCTTGATCCCAGGACCCTGGGACCATGACCTGAGCCGGAGGCAGCCACTTAACCACTGAGCCACCCAGACTCCCCTCTTTAAAAAAAAAAAACAAAAAACAAGACATCAAGTGTAATGTTGTATAGAAGACATTCTTCTCTTGTTTATATCCTTATTAACCATCCCTGTCATAAGGAAAGCATCAGTATTCACCATTAACTATGATGTTATTTGTGTGTGTGTTTTAATAACGTTCATGTATCTATCTATATCTAGAAAAATTATGAATAGGTATTAAATTTTACCTATTAAAATGACAATGTTTTTATTCCTTTATTTTAATCATATGGTCAGTTATAGCAGTTGATTTTAGAATGATAAAACAGTTTGCATTTTGGACTAAAACTTACTTGGAAATGGTATTATGTATCCTTTTTGTAAACCAGTGGGTTTGATTTGTTACTACTTTGTTTAGAAGTTCTGCAGCTATGTTAATAATACTGACCTACAGTTTTCTTTTCTATTAATGTCTTTGTCCCCTTTTGTTATGAAGACTATCCTAACTTCATGGAAGAGGTTGAAAAGGGATCTTCCTTTTGTTTTTATACTCTGGAGGAATATAATATTGCTATAATTTATTCCTTGAATGTTGGAAAGAACTCACCAATGAATACATTTGGGTCTGGAGCTTTCTCACAGATTCAGCTTCTTTAATAGCTATAGGCCTTTTCACAATTATTTGGTTTCTTGTTTCAGTTTTGGTAAGTTGTGTTCTTAAGGAAATTTCCCCATTTCAATGGAAATTCACACCTATATGGAATAAAGTTGTTTATATAATTGTCCTCAGAATCTTTTTGTCTGTAGGCTTTCTAGTTGTAACTCTCTTTTCATTGTTTATATTCTGTCTGTTTTTTCCTTGATGAAACTTCTTGGTGTTATCTATTTTATTAATCTTTCAAAGAGTCGGCTTTCTATTTCACTGATTTTTTACTTAAACACTTTTTTTCTTCTTTCTACTTTCTTGGAATAATTTGCTATTCTTTTTCTAGCTTTTTGCAATAGAGACTTAGAACATTTGCTTTCAACTTGCCTTATTTTCAGTAATGTACACCTAGAGGTCTGAAATTTGCTGTTTTAGTTGTGTCTTACATGTTTCTATCTGTTGTATTTTTATTACCATTCAGATAAAAATATGTTCTCATTTTCACTGTGATTTCATGTATTCAATTCATGAATTACTCAGAATTGTGTTTTGTAATTTCCATGCATTTGGGAGAATTTCTAGTTATTCTCCAGTAATTGATTTTTAGTATAGTTCTGTGCTGGTCACAAAACACTTCGTTCATGATTTAAATTCTTTATATTTTTTGAGACCTGCTTCATTGCCTAGATTATGGTCTTTTGGTAAATGTTTAATATGCTGTTGAAAAGGACTTCTATTCTGCAGTTGTTAGGTTCAATGTTCTAGTTCAGGTTGAAAAGGTAGGTTGTTCAGATCTATATACTTAGGGCATTTTTTTGTCTTATTCTATTGGTCACTGAGAGATATCTGTTAAAATCTGCAACTGTAATTGTGGATTTATTTATTTTCTTTTTAGTTCTTTCAGGTTTTGCTTTTGTTTATTATATCATGCTTAACACTTTTTTAAAAAAGATTTTTTATTTATTCATTTAAGAGAGAGAGCGAGCATGAGCAGGGGGAGGGAGGGTTCGATGGAGAGGGAGAAGCAGACTCACTGCTGAGCAGAGAGCCCCTGCTTGATGGGGCTT
Organism: Neogale vison; assembly: GCF_020171115.1. Taxonomy (NCBI): domain Eukaryota; kingdom Metazoa; phylum Chordata; class Mammalia; order Carnivora; family Mustelidae; genus Neogale; species Neogale vison. Next base: position 118,249,496 of record NC_058097.1, on the reverse strand, counting down.
GATCCCAGGAGCCTGGGACCATGACCTGAGCTGAAGGCAGAGGCTTAACTGACTGAGCCACCCAGATGCCCTGTTTACTTAACATTTTTACGATAAAATGTCTCCCTTTGAGTATTTTAATTAGAATTTTTAGTCCATTTAATTTTTTATTAAGATATAATTTGCATCTGTAAGATTCACTCTCTTAAAGTATACAGTTAAGTGCCTTTTAGTATATTCACAAAGTTGCACAACCATCATCATTATCTAATTATTGAATATTTCAGAAAGAAATCTCTTACTTATTAGTTCAGACATACCTCAGAGACATTATGGGTTTGGTTCCAGACCACCACAATAAAGTGAGTATCACACTAATAATCACACTAAAGTGAATCAAATGAATTTCTTTGTTTTCTAGTGCATGTAAAGTTTATGTTTAAACTATATTGTAGTTTATTAGGTGAGCAATGGCATTATCTCTAAAAAAAACATACATACCTTAGTTAACAAATATTTTATTGCTAAATAATGCTACTCATCATTTGAACTTTTAGCAAGTTGTAATCTTTTTGCTGATGGAGTGTCTTGCCTCAGTGTTGATGGCAGCTGGCTGATCAGGGTGGTAGTTAAGGTTGAGGTGGCTGTAGCAACTTTTTTGACAAAAGACAACATGGATTGGCTTCATCGATTCAGTTTTCCTTTTATGAATGATTTCTCTCTTGCATGTGATGGTGTTTGATAGCATTTTAACCATAGTAGAACTTCTTTCACGATTGGAGTTGGTCCTCTCAAGTCCTGCTACTGCCTTGTCAACTAAGTTTATGGGATAATCAAAGTCTTCTGTCATTTCAACAATGTTAACAGAATCTTCATCAGGAGTAGATCCTATCACAAGAAACCGCTTTCTTTCTTTCTTTTTTTTAAAGATTTTATTTATTTATTTATTTGAGAGAGATCACAAGTAGGCAGAGAGGCAGGCGGGGGGGAGGGGGAAGCAGGCTCCCTGCTGGCTGAGCAGAGAGCCCAATGCAGGGCTCAATCCCAGGACCCTGAGATTGTGACCTGAGTCGAAGGCAGAGGCTTAACCCACTGAACCACCAGGCACCCAAGAAAGCACTTTCTTTGCTCCTCTGTAAAAGCAGCTCCTTACCTGTTCAAGTTTTATCATGAGATTGCAGCAGTTCAGTCCCATCTTTAGGTTTAGTTCTGATTCTAGTTTTCTTTTCTTTCCATCACACCTGTAGTTACTTACTTCAGGTCTTCAGTCCCTCAGACTCATTTATGAGGGTTAGAAAAAACTTTTTCCAGTCTCCTATTTATGTTGATATTTTGACTTCTTCTAGTGAATCAAATGAACGTTCTTAATGGCATCTAGAATGTTGAATCTTTTCCAGAAGATTTTCAATTTACTTTGCCCATAATGAAGTAATTAGCTTTCTATGGCAGCTAGAGCCTTATGAAATGTGTTTTTTAAATAATAAGACTTGAAAATTGAAAATAACTCCTTAATTCGAGGGCTGCAGAATGAATGTTGTATTGACAGGAATGAAAACAACATTAATCTCATTGTACATCTCCATCATACCTCTTCCATGACTAGATGCATTGTCAGTGAGCAGTAATGTTTTGAAAGGAATCTGAACAGTAGGTCTCAACATGGGGCTTACAATATTCAGTAAACCATGTTGTAAACAGATGTGCTGTCACCCAGGCTTTTTTTTTTTTTTTTTTTTTTTTACATTTACAGAGCACAGGCAGAGTAGATTTAGTATAATTCTTAAGGGTCTTAGCATTTTCAGAATGGTAAATGAGTGCTGGCTTCAACTTAAAGTCACCAGCTGCATTAGCTCCTAACAAGAGAGCCAGTCTGTCCTTTAAAGCTTTGAAGCCAAGCATTGACCTGTCCTCTCGAGCTGTGAAAGTTCTGGATGGCATCTTCTTCCAATTTAAGGCTGTTTTGTCTGTATTGAAAATCTGTTGTTTAGTGTATCCACCATCACTAATGATCCTCGGTAAACCTACTGGGTAAGTTGCTACAGCTTCTGCATTAGCACTTGCTCCTTCATTTTGCACTGTTATGGAGATGGCTGGCTTCTTTCCTTAAACTTCATGAATTAACTTCTGCTAGTTTCAGACTCTTCTGTAGCTTCCTCCTCTCTCAGCCTTCACAGAATGGAAGAGAGTTAGGGCCTTGCTCTGGATTAGGCTTTGGTTTTAAGGGAATGTTGTGGGTGGTTTGATCTTCTATCCAGACCACTAAAATTTTCTCCATATGAGTGATAAGGCTGTTTTGCCTTTTTAATCATCCATGTGTTCATTTGAGTAGGAAATGCAAGAATTTTTCCTTTGCATTCATAACTTGGCTGTTTGGCATACAAGACCTAGCTTTTGGCTTATCCTGGCTTTTGACACAATTTCTCTACAAAACTTAATAAGTTCTAGCTTTTGATATAAAGTGAGAGACATTTGGGGAAAAGAGGGGCTGCTTGGGTGGCTCAGTCGCTTAAGTATTTGATTCTTGATTTTGGCTCAGTTCATGATTTCAGGGTCGTGAGATCAAGCCCCGCATCTGGTTCTGTGCTGGGTGTGGAGCCTGCTATGAGATTCTCTCTCTCCCTTGCCCTCTGCCTTTCCCTCCCACTCCCCTTCTCTAAAACAAACAAACAAACAAATAAATAAAGTGAGAGACATTTGACTCTTCTTTTCACTTGAACACTTAGAGGCTATCTTAGTGTTATTAATTGGCCTAATTTCTGTATTGTTTTGTCTTAGAATAGGGAGGTATGAAGAGAAGAAGAGAGACGGGGGGAATGGCTGGTTGGTGGAGCAGTCAGAACACAATGGCCAGTTGGTGGAGGCATCAGAAAAATGCATTTATTAGGTTTGGCATCTTGTGTAGCCATAGTTGGTGGCATCCCAGAACAATTATTACGATAAAATCGGAGATAATAGATCACAGATCACCATAACAAATACAATAGCCTTGAAAAAGTTTGAACTACTGGAATTACTCAAACGTAACAGAGACATGAAGTGAACAAATGCTGTTGGAAAAATGGTGCTGATACCTTACCTTGACACAGGGTTGCCACAAACCTTCAATTTTTAAAAAAATGCAGTATCTGTGACGTGTCATAGAATGAAGAGAAATGAAATGAGGTATGCCTGTGATAATTTTCCATGTCTTCCTCTTCCCAGCCCCTGGAAGCCACCAGGTATACTTTTGTCTTCTGTGAATTTTATTCTTTTTGGACATTTTATAGAAATGCAATGATAAAACATATGGTCTTTTGTGTCTGACTTCTTTCATTTAGCATGTTTTAACTGTTCATTCTCATGGTAGCATGAATCAGGATTTCATTCTTTTTGTTTTTATGGTTGAATAATATTTTATTATATAGATTGGTACATTTTGTTTGTCCATTCTTCAGGTAATTACCATTGTGGTTGTTTCTACTTTTTGTATATTATAAAGAATACTGGTATGAATATTCATGTATAAATTCATGGTGGACCTATGTTTTTATTTTTCTTTGTTAAATATCTAGAAATGGAATTGCTGAATTATATGGTATTTCTCTATTTAATATTTTGAGAAACTGCCAAACTTTTTCTACAGTGGCTGCACAATTTCAATTCCTACCAGCAATAAATGAAGGTTCCAGTTGCTCCACATGCTTGTTAACTAGTCTGGTCACTTTAATAATTATTAATAATGTGTTTGAATTGAGTTCTACCACCTTCATACTTATTTTTTAATTTGTCTTATTCATTCTTTGTACCTTTATTCTTCCTTTCTCTGCTTTCTTCTGGGTTAATCAAATGTGTTTTATTCTGAAAGATTTTCTGTTTTTAGGTTTTTAGTTATACATTTATTTACTGTTATTCTAATAGTTACTGTGAAGATCAAATCATATTCATTTCTAAAATAGTGCTTATTTCATTTCCTACCCAATTGAGAATTTTTGTACTAATTGACTGCATATGTCTCTCCTATCCTTTGTGCTTTTTTATATCTATTATAAAACTTATAGGATACTGTTTTTATTTGTGTCAGTCTATAAACCATTATTTACTTATACTTTCTCACTTTTTCCTTGTGCTTTTCATAAATTTCTGTAGTTTTCTGACTGAAGGCTCAGTTTCCTTCAGTCAGAAGAACTCTACTATTTCTTTTATTGTAGGTTTCTTGATGATAAATTTTTTCAGCTTTTGTTGAAAATAACTTATTTCCCCTACTTTTTTTTTAAAAATTAAGTGTACTCCATGCCCACTATGTGGAGCCTGAACTCCTGACCCTGAGATCAAGACCTGAGCTGATACAAAGAGTTAGACACTTAACCAACTGAGCCACCCAGGCACCCCATTTTCCCTGCCTTTTTAATGGATGACTTAATGAATGATTTTAGAGGATTTTAGTTTGGCACTATTTTTTCCTCTTACTATGCTGAAGGTTTACTCCATTGTCTTTTCATTTCCATCGAAATGTCCTCCTACATTGTTATCGTTGTGTCTTTGAAGTCAACCTGTCTTTTATTCTCTGGCTGCTTTTAAGAATTTCAATTAGTGTTTTGTTTTTTAAGTAAACTTTGGGTATTTTAATAAGTTGTAAGATATGCTGAATTTTTTTTTATCCTGGTTAATGGACATTGGACTTTTTGAATCTCTACTTGATGACTTCTGAAAGTTTTGAAAACATTTTAGCCATTGTTTTTCAAATATTGCTGTTGTCTTGTTTTCTTTTTCATCATCTCCCTTGTCTCTGATTTTCTAATTTAGACATATTTGAGACCTTCTTAGTCAAGTCTCATGTTTTGTGTTGTTTTGTGTATTTCTCTTTTTTCTTTGTCTGCGCCAGGGTGGATATTTTCTACTGAGCTGTCTTCTAGTTCACTAATTCTCTCTTTAGCCATGTCAATTGTTCTGTTAAACCCATCCAGTGACTTCTTAATTTCAGATGCTGCATTTTTCAATTTCAGGATGGGCATTTGATTGTTTTTCAGATTCCAGTTGTCTCTTAAAATTCTTAATCTTTTCATCTAGTTTTAAAAAATGTTATTGAACATATTAATCATAAATGTTTTTAGTTTTGATTTAAAACTTGATAAAACTTGGTGAGAATTTAACTGATTTCTTCTTACTAGCTTCTGTCTTCTTTCCTGCTTTGCTCTAAGCAATAATTGCTTGTGAACCAGCTCATCGTGGAGAGTCCTGTCTTTAGTGTTCAGACTAGCTGGTTGCCTCAGTTTTCTGATATATCCGAGAAAAGTTATGATTTCTTAGGTTATCTTTCCTTTTGTCTTGTTTGGCTGGAAGCAGTGCTTTTTACAGCTTTCACTACATCATAAGCAGAAGGCAGAACTCCATCATAAGCATTTTAAAGTCCCTTTCTGATAATTTTAAAGTCTGAAACAAATGTGAGTCTCTGTTTTGACTTTTTCCCCAGTTTTTGCTGATTTGTTTATGTTAATTAAAATTTATTTTAAATTTTTTTAAAGCATGCCTTGTAATGTTTATTGGATACTAGATTGGGTAAAACATTTGCAGAGGGTCTGAGAATGTTGTTTTCCTCTGAAGAGAGTTATTATTATTGTTATTTTTTAACTGGCAGTTCTAATGCTATAAAGTCTTGGTTTTTGGATTTATTAGAGTTCATATATTGCTAGTTTGTCCTTACTAAGGCATGGCTTTTCTGGAGTCTCAAGAGCCCAGGGTTTCTTTTCTTTTTTCAATGCTCCTCCATCCTGACAGTGCTTGCTTGCCAGCCTCCATCTTTACAGCATGACTGGGCTGCAGAAATGTCCTGTTGGCTCTTTAGTTGCCTATCAGCTGTTTTTGGATAGGTTTCTCAGCATCTTGTCCTGCATACTTGTAGGCTCTGGTATTAATTAATGGTTTCAGGGGAATTTCCATGTAGATTTATGGGTTCTTTCTCTACACGTCTTTTAGGGGTCATTTGTCACCCTGAAGCCCCATCTGCTTTGGCAACTGCAGCTTACAACCTCTGCCAGCTTAGTCCAGTAAGCCTACAATATTATGCTTGGGCTTTATTTTCATTATTGATTTAGAAAATCTCTTATACAAAAGTAATATTTAAATGTGGAATTTGCTTTGTAAGCTCTCAGAGAATGTAGCCCCAGAACTCCTACTTGTATTGATTGCTTTCCTGTGCCTTTAGAAAAGTTGTTTCGTATGTTTTGTTTAGCCTTCATTGTTGTTCTTGAGAGTGTATATTCCTGGAATTTCTTAGGCTATATTCCTAGAATTTTACTAATCAATGCACTGCTATATTCCTAGAATTTTATTAATCCTGGAATTTTACTAATGCTTAGCACAGTTCCATTAATATTGGTAGCTGTTGCAAATCTTTTCCAGGTTCCTACTGTGTTAAACAGATAAAATCAGTCTTACATAATAATTACCACAGACCATGAGAATTACAAAATTATTAACTTTACATTTATCTTTTGGAATAAAAGCGGGTATTGGGTACATTAGGAAAGATACCTGAAGGCCAGAGTACAAATGGGGAATCAGTACTAACCATTAAAGCTGTTAATTAAACTTCAAATCTGACATAATTTTCTATTTTTTGAATTATAATTACTGGAAGGTTTTCATACAATTGGGACTTCTTACCATAGTCTCTCATGTTTTTATCTCTAGGAAGATGAAGTCTTCGGTACATTCTGAAGAGGATGATTTTGTCCCAGAACTACATAGAAATGTTCACCCTCGAGAGCGGCCTGATTGGGAAGAAACACTTAGCACGATGGTAAATCACTTTTATGCATATATATGTATGTATAGTTTACTTCTATAAGGAGAAGGAACTGATGAATCCTTATGAACTTTTTTAGTGTTGCTTTCTTATTTTATTCAGAAAGTAGCTATTGAGCAAATAATCTCTTCTAAGCAATGTTTAAACTCTATGGGCAGAGCCCTGAGCAAAACACACCAGCTTCCTGCCTTCATGCAGCTTATATTTTAATGGTTTAAGAGGAGACGGAAATAATTAAGTATATAGTATGTCAAATGATGGTAGGTGCTATTGTAGAAAATTATGCAGAGAGGTGGAGTTACAGAGTGGTAGGATAATGTGGGAAAGGATGGTTGGTAGCTTTATAATAGAGGCCACAGAAGGCCTCTGAAAGAAGGTAAAATTTGAGCAGAAGGATGTGAGGGAGTGAGTAGTGTGCTTATCTGGAAACATAATTTTAGGCATTGGAAGGACAAGTTAAAGGCTATCGCATAGGAATAAAAAGTAAGCTGGAGGAAACGCAAGTAGGACATGTGGCTGAAATTGAACAAGCCAGGGGAAAGTAGAAGGAGGTGAGGCCAGAGAGTGGTTTGCGTGGATGGAGAGCAGATCATATAGTTTCCTGTGGTACTTTATAAAGACTTTGGTTTCTTTGCTGAGCGAGATGGAAAACCATTGAAGGATTTTTGGCTGAAAAGTGACATGATCTGTCTTAAAATTTTAAAGGAAGTCTCTGATTTCTGTGAATAGGCTAAAAAGGGAGGCAAAAGAAGAAATAAGACCAGTTAGAAGGTTATTATTATAGGTGAACAGTAACAGTAGCTTGAACTGGAATGGTAGATAAGGTGAAAAATGGTTAGATTCTAGAGAGATTATTCTGCAGATAAAACCTACTGTTTTTGCGGATTAGTGGGATGTTAGAGAGTGAGCTAAAGAGATGTTAAAGGTGACTACATTTTTTGGCTTGATCAACCTGAAGAATGGAGTTACATTTACTTAAATGCTGGAAAAGCACTTTTTATTGGGTAAAAGCACTTTTTATTCAGTGTAGTTTTATACATGATGGTTTGAGATACACATTTAATCTGTTACAACTTTTTGTGGTTTGGGTCTGTTAATAAGAATGGTGAAATTCCTTTTGTGAAGAATAACATTTTACTAAATTGTAGTAAAGTTAATGTTTCTTACCACCAAAATTTGAATGCAAATATTCATGTCACTGATGGTCTGTAATGAGATTTTACATATTTGATTTTTGAAAATGCCTTTTCACTCAGGAATTGCCAAATACGTATCCCAACCAGTTCACGAGCATCTGATTTTAATTGAGCACATTTGTCTCTTGGAAAGCATTTATAGAATTCTATTAGATTCTTCTCTTGATATTGACCTTTTAGTATAACATTATATTACAAACATCCCGTTAAAGATGAGGTTGAAGCTGCTCCATTGCAAAATTAAATGGATTTTGCAGTGTGGACATTTTCCGAAAAACCTTGCTGGAACTGTAGTTTGAGTTCAGAAAATATGTTCACTGCAAATTTTTGTGGTAATGGAGATCTCTCTTCTTGTTTTAGCGTTTGGTAGGTTGGAAAATATGTATGACAGCTCGTGATTGTGATTCTAACATTGATCAGTGTTTCTCATAAGCTATGTTTTGCTTTGCAATTTTAGGTTAGCTTCAGTGAGAAATAGCATCAAATATGCAGCGAAAACTTAATTATAAAAACCATTTAGCATTTGTTAACAGAGGTCAAAAACAGGTCCAACAGAACTTTTTCCGTTTCACCCATATTTTTTCCAAAATTGGCATGAAGTATCTTAGTAGATTCCACTTGCACTGAATGAATGTTTGTTGAATTTATTTCAGAACATTGTCAACTGTAGTTGTCCTAGGCAGACTGCACATGGGGCTAATTCTTCAGCCACTTTAAAGTCGCATTGACTCCTTAGCAGCTTCACAGTATTGGTTAGGTTTGTTGACTCATCAAGAATTAAGGGAAACCACTTGAAATCGTTTTGCCTCATTTTCAAATTGACTCTTAATTTTGCTCTCAATGCCCTCAAGCGTATTCAAGCCTGTACTTATGGAAAGACTATTAGGCTTAAATCAGTTTGTTTTCTCTGGATTTCTTTGCTACAGTCAAACATGATTTAATTGATTCACCATTCCTTGCTCTGCTGACAAGTGATCTACTTGAGAATTTACTCTGGATGTAGCCTTGTTTTTATTTTTGTGAAGAAATTTCATTTTTGTGTGATGCTTTACGCACTTACTCCGTTTTAGCGTTTTCTCACTTTTCAGATTGTTGTTTTCCTGTGAGTTGAGAATATTGTGATGAGGGCATAGTTGGTGATGTTTGATCTATATTCTTTCTTTCAGCACAGCTGTAGTGTCAGCACATAATAAACACAGTTTTTTTGCGATCTTTTTTGATAACGAAACCCACATTCTCCTATGTCTTAAAAGCATGACATTGGTAGTCCACTTATCTCTTCTTGGCTTATTTTTGATATATTGTGTACAAGTTAGTGATTTTAAGTACATGTATGGTGATACATGGGGAACTTGCAATGCTGCTGTGTTCTAGCTTCATAGTACGGTGTATGGTGTGCTGAGCAGCAGTATGAATTGATGAGTGGCTCATAAGGTCTCTCTCATAGCTACTCAGCTCTGTCACTGTAACGTGAAAGTAGCCATAGATAATACATAAATGAGTGTGGCTGTGTTCCAATAAAACTTTATTTATGGACACATATTTGAATTTTTTGTAATTTTCACATGTCATTAGATAATCATCCTTCTTTTTTTGTTTGTTTGTTCCCCCATATATTTAAAAATGTTAGCTTATGGACTATACAAAAACAAGCATTGGGCTGGGTTGGCCCAAGTTTTGGCCCCTTCCTTATATAATTGTAAGTTAAGATGTAAGGCTTTCTGAAACCTTTCAGATAGAAAAATAAAATAAAATAAAAATAAAAATAGAATCAAATGTTTTGATTTTACTTCTTATAGTATGTTGTTCATATCCAGGTCTTAATACTTCATCTCATTCTAGTTAATTATGGATGTTTCTGTTTCCTTTTACTATATTGTGAGTTTTTGAGAAAGGATAGAGATAATCTTTTATTCATTTTATTGAAGGATAAAGTTTAAGAGGATATAATCATGACTCTCATACAAATATAAAATGAACACATGCCAAGGATATTTAACTCATTAACTAATGAAGGAACCAGTCAAGTGTTACAACTCGATTCAAAGGAGATTTGGTTCAAAGGAGAATTCAGAGTGCCTTACTGTTAGAGATTAATCAAGCTAAAATAGATGCAAATGGATGCAGAAGCTGGCAAAACTCTTTAGTTCCTCTAGACACAATTTGCATTTCTGTGGACAGGAATTATTTGTATTATTAGTTTTCTGCAAGTTAACTTCTCTGCAGAGATGGAAAATAGTCTCAGCAAAGACAAGCCCCACATCCTCTTTCAGATCAATGAATCCTTAGAGATACTAGCATCCCACTGAAAAAATGCTCAGTACTCCGGCTCACTGTGTGTAGAAACACAACTCTTTTAATGATTTTGTATTCTGAAGCTTTACTGCATTTGTTTATTAGTTCTGACAGTGTTTTTTTTTTTTTTTTTTTAAGACTTTATACTTTATTTCACAGAGAGAAAGAGAGAGACAGCGAGAGAGGAAATACAAGCAGGGAGTGGGAGAGGGAGAAGCAGGCCTTCCCTCTGAACAGGGAGCCTGAGGGGCTTGATGTGGGGCTTGATGCGGGGCTCGATCCCAGGACTCTGGGATCATGACCCAAGCTGAAGGCAGATGCTTAATGACTGAGCCACCCAGGTGCCCCAGTTCTGACAATATTTTGTTGGAGTCTTTAGGGTTATTTATATAATATGTCGTGTAGAAATAGTTACAGTTTTACTTCTTCCTTTCTAATTTGTAGGCCTTTTATTTCTTTTTCTTGCTTAATTGCTCCCTGTAGGATTTCCAGTACTTTTCTGAATAAACATGATGAGAGTGGGCATCCTTGTCTTGTTCCTGATCTTAGAGGAAGAGCTTTTAGCTTTTCATCATTGAGTATGATATTAGCTATGGGCTTGTCAAATAGGGCCCTTATGTTGAGGTACATGCCCTGTATATCATCTAGATTGAGAGTTTTTCTCATAAATGGATGTTGAATTTTGTCAGATGCTTTTTCTGCATCTAGTGAGATACTGATATGATTTTTATTCTTCATTTTGTTAATGTGGTATGGACATTGATTGATTTGTGGATATGGAACCATCCTTTGATCCCTGTATGAATCACACTTGACCATGGTGTGGGATCCTTCTAATGTACTGTTGGTTTCAGTTTGCTTAATATTTTGTTGAGGATTTTGCTTCTATGTTCATCAGGGATGTTTTTCCATAAATTACTTTTTAAGTATGTATTTATTAGAGTGTGTGTGGGGGGGCAAAGGGAGAATGTGAGAGAGAATCTCAAGTGAACTCACACTGAGTGAGAAACAGGGCCTGATCTCATGACCCTGAGATCATGACCTGAGCTGAAACGATGCTTAACTGACTGAGCCATTCAGGTGCCCCTGTAATTTACTTTTCTTGTAGTGTCCTTGTCTGCTTTTGATATCAAGATAATGCTGGCCTTTTATAATCAGTATGAGAGTGTTCTGTCTTATATTTTGGAATAATTGAAGAAGGGTTGGTATTAATTCGTTCTTAAATGTTTGGTAGAATGCAGTAGTGAAGCTGTCTGATATGAAATTTTATTTGTTGGGAGGTTTTTGATTACTGGCTCACTTTCCTTACTGATAATTGATCTGTTCTAAATCATTTTAAAATTTAAACAATAAACCCTTCAGTAGCACCCTATCCTTTTGTGATTTATGGTTTATTTATTACTCTTCATAAATGTATAACAAAATATAATATAAGCATTATTAAAAAAACTAATAAAAAACTATAGTTTCTCTTAATTATTAAGTGAAGTATTTATTTGCAATTATTTAGCAGTGAAATCATTTAGTGAAAAAAGTTAGGATCTTAAACAGATAAGATAAAAAACCTGAAGAAAGAATCTTTAACCAGTTCTGAATATTTTAACCACTTTACATTATACTCCTTAATGTTTTATTGTATATTTTATTTTTAGTATTGATTATATCAGTATTCTCAGAATGGATCCTGTTAATTCTCAAGGGTTTTTTGTTTTGTTTTGTTTTGTTTCTGGAACAGTTTCTCACTTGAGGGTTTTTTTTTTTCCCCCATTAAAATTAGCATGTTCCAGGCTTATGGCTAAAGCAGGTCATATTGTATCTAGTAAAGAAGTTGTTACTAATAAAATAAATACAGTGGACCTTGGTGAAAATGCTCTTAGATGCTAATAACTGGAGTTCTGAAAATTAAAACAAGTTACAAATGTTGAATTTCCAAAATATCAAAAATTTTACAAAGGAAGATAACAAGTTAATGCTCAATGTTGTTAACATGTGTGTGTGCCTCCGCACATGCCTTCCCCTTTCCATTTCCCCTAAGCACACATGCGTGTGCTTGGCTCACATGCATATATGTGTGCTCTCTCCCATATCCACATACTTTCTCTCTCTCACACATGTAATCACAGCCACAGTGTTCCTGTAAGGTTGGCTGGCTCTTTTCCTCTGCCTCTCTTCTTCCCACCTGCTAAATGCAGGCATACCCCTGGGGTCTGTATTTTGTTTCTTTATGCTTGTTTCTTCCACTTCTTTACTGTTCCTGCAGATTGGGCCATCATCTCTCTACCGATGACTTCCATGTCCCTATCTCTAGCTCTGTAAAAATTCATTCCCCACTGGAAGGTCCTGTAGAAACTGTGACCTGTAGAGGGTCACCAAATCTCAGCTTTCGTCCTCCCAGAAATGAGTTTCTTCCTTTTAACTTGATGGTTTATGTTAGTAATACTAACTTCGTTCCAGTCACTCAAGTTCAGAGTCCTTGGATTTGTTGTAAATCATTTTGCTCCAGTCATGTGGCCTCCTCACTCTTTCTCAAATATGCCAAGTATTCTCTCACTTCAGGGCCTTTGCATTTGTGTTCTTTTCTCCTGGAAAGTGCCTTCCTTAGGTGATCTGCAAAGCTTGCCTGGCTCCTCCCTTCTGGTCTCTTCAAATACTCCAGTAAAGTGCTGCCTTGACTCACTCTCTTAGAAGAAAGCCCTGCCTTCCTCTCTGCCTTTTTTACTGGCTTTCATTTTCTCCATAGTAAATGTAATTTGTGTCATTATTATCTTTCTTTTCCATTAGATTATAATGGAAATTGAGTACAGGGACTTTGTCACTTCTGTTTACTGTTTCATCCCCTGTATCTGGTATAATGAATTCTTAGTAAATATTTTTTTGAATGAATGAAATTGTCATTCTCTGGACTAGTAGAACCACTGAATTTTCCTGCTTTATTATCTCATTTATTAGATGTTAATATGAATTTTCTTCTTTCTTTTCTTTTTCCTTTTCTTTTATTTTTCTATTCTCTCTTTTTTTTTCCTCTTCTCTCCCCTTTCTAAGATAAAAGTGAGACAATTGGTACATTTTTCTTAGACTTTTCAAAAGTACCCTTTGTATTGGACCATTTCCCCTGTCTGTTGCCTACTTTCTAAAGAGGAACGAGGACTGATTAAAACAGCTGGATTATTTCTTCCTGAATAATCTTGAGGAAGAGGTAAATTTTGGAGGAGGTGTGTATTTTGTTTATTGCTCCTTTATTAATAGTTGTCCACTCTGTTTGGTACTTGGTTCCTTTTACCCATTGAGCTGTAAAAAAACCTGCAGTTTGAATAAAAGAAATAAGAAGTCTTTGCAAATGTTCTTTAAATGAATGTCTAGCTCTCTTGTTACTGCATGATATTTAACAACGCATTTTTGACTTTTGGGTGAATTTTACTTATAACTCAGAGAAACTGAAAATGTTTATCATGTCCCAGTCTTCAAAAACTGAATGTTTTGTTTAGTTTTGCTTTCTGAATAATCACAAATGCAACCATTGATTAATATGCAAAGCCCAGGTTTTGAATTCCTGCCAGATATATTCAGAACTCTTCAATAAGCAACTCCAAGCCCACCACATTCCATGGTACATCCTTTTCTGGCTGAAGATTGTGGGAATTCTCTGGCATGAATCAAGTGGCATTAATTATTGAAGATAATTAACATACTGCTGAGAGTTCTGAGATATATATTAGGTGAGCCATAGGAAATTGTTAGTTTTTTACGTTAAACAAGCTCAAAATTGGCAGTTTTATAAGGTTAAGCCTAAAATCTTTTGAACTGTTGAACTGACTCAAACTGGGTATTTTGTTGTTAATTATTAAACTGAAAACTACTGTTGACAACACAGGTTTGAACTGCGCAGATCCACTTATATGTGCATTTTCTTGGGTAAATATAGTATGGTACTGTAAATATATCTTCTCTTCCCTGTGATTTTCTTTATAATGTATTTTCCTCTAGCTTCCTTTATGGTAAGAATACAGTATATAACACATATAACATGCAAAGTGTGTGTTAATTGACAATTTATGTTATCGTTAAAGCTTCTGGTCAGTAGTAGGCTATTAGTAGTTAAATTTTTGGGGTGTCAAAAGCTATACTCCATTTTTAAGTGTGCAAGGGGTCAGGGTCCTTTAATCCTGTGTTAAGGGTCAATTGTACATTCCAAATATTGTGCTACTTAAGTCGTTAAGTGATCTGGATATTACTTTTACTGAAGCAGTTTATTAGATAGCTTTTCAAAAATTTTTTAACTCAGGAAACACTCAGGGAGAAAGTACATAAAACCTAAAATTGGCAGAGTAATGATTCTTTTTTTTTTTTTTTTTTAAAGATTTTATTTATTCATTTGACAGAGAGATTACAAGTAGGCAGAGAGGCAGGCAGAGAGAGAGAGGAGGAAGCAGGCTCCCCGCTTAGCAGAGAGCCCGATGCGGGACTCGATCCCAGGACCCTGAGATCATGACCTGAGCCGAAGGCAGCGGCTTAACCCACTGAGCCACCCAGGCGCCCCCAGAGTAATGATTCTTAACAGATCTCAACTGGAGTATCATGGATAATCTAGAATCTTGCTGTTTTTTTCTTTAATAGAAGTTTCCCAGTGAAGTGTCTCCCACATTTGTGGTTCTTTCTTCCCTTCTGCTCTTCATTTGTTCATACCCTGCCTTATTTCAGAAAGAGCTATAATACATATTTAAATATTACATGCAAATTTTTATTAGTAGATCTGGTGAACAAAATTCAAATGTAGAAATATACAAGTATCATTTTCTAGCAGCACTGAAGACTAGCAGTAATTTACCCAAATAAAGTCCTTATAAAGGTAATAGTATACTGTTTTTAGATTTTCCTATATCATTTTAGTGATATTGTTCAACATAATATATGATAGATTTAACAGATTTAGCTTTTCTATAGTATTGGGATAATTATTATTACTTTCCCCCTTATTGTCTTTTGTTCCTTTGTAAGAAAGGGAATAATACTTAGATCAATTAAAATTCAATAGCTTCTATAAACATGTTTCACTTCAGAGATTTGTTCCATGTGTGTCTTATGGTGAAACTGTGGTTGAGTATGGACACTGGCAGCCCCATTTGCCTTTCTTGACAGAATGGATTTCATATTCAAATCTTGATTTTTCAGTTATGTATAGGGTAATGCATATGTATCTGTATAAATCATCCTTGGCTTATGATGGGGTGACGTCCTGATAAGCCAATTGTATGTTGAAAATACTTTAAGTTGAAAATGCATTTTTGTTGAAAATGCATTTGATACTTCTAACCTAGTAAATGTTATAGCTTAGCCTAGTCTATCTTAAACATGCTCAGAATACTTATATTAGCCTATAGTTGGGCAAAATTATTTACCACAAAGCCTTTTTAATAATAAAGTGTTGGATATCTCAGTGGATTTATTGTATGGCATTTTACCGAAAGTGAAATACGGAATGGTTGTATGGGTGCAGAATCATTGCTTTTCCACACGGTCCCACTGTTGGCTACGAGCTGTGGCTCACTGCTACTGCCCGGCATCACTAGAAAGTATGGTACTGTATATCGCAAGTGCAGGAAAAAGTCAAAATTCAAAACTTAAGAGTATAGTTCTTATTGAATGTGCATTCCTTTGTACCATTGTAAAGTCAAAAAGTCATTACGTAAAACCATCTCAAGTTGGTGACTATCTGTATATGTATACAGTTCTACCAAATAGAGATAGCTCCTGTGATTTTTTTTTCCTATTTAAGAGGCCAAATATTTTTCCCTTTACTACTATATTTAAGCAGAAGTGTTATTTTTCATCATTGTTACGGAAAAACATAATTTATAACCTTAATCTAAAGCTGTTGTGCTCTCCCACAAATTCTGAATACAAATAATAAAAAAATAGAATAAATAATATTTGAGTCTGTCAAAGGAAGAAAGTGAAGAGTGGCAAAAAGTTACCATTTTTTCCCCCTGAGATATTTTTACATGCTTTTTCCTAGCCTTGTACATAAAGAAGATTTTGATCTAGGCTTCCTTTCTCTTCACATATGTTGTATTGGGATTTTTTTGTTCCTTGAAGAAAGGGATGTTTTGGGGCCATTTTGATAATAGTATATTCTGTGCTGATTGCATTTTGATGTCCTTTGATGTCCATGCTTATTTGGTGATATTATTATTGATTTTCTGTAACAATTTCATATCTACCTTTGTTGCTCTTAAGTAACTACTCATTTTGAATAGTTTGCCTTTATGCCCAGTATAGATTTAGTATTACAGTCTTGCTTATTCAGCTTATTAGGAATGTGCATGTATGTGTATGTACCTTTGTGTACATTTTTTCTGCCTTGTGAAAATGAGATTTTATATAAAATAATTTATATTTCAAATTACTAGAATTATATATGAATGCAGTGATAGCTTCATCATTTAGTAATTAATATCATGAAGCTGGGTTTGAGATTTCCTGCCCTTCTCTGTTGTTCTCTATTGCAGGAGGTAAATCCCTGCAAACTGCATTTCCTAGACTCTCTTACCAGCAGGCTTCTGGGTAGGCTTGGCCAGTGGGAGGCACTGGTAGAAGATTGGAGGGCAGGAAACAGGGAGAAGACCAGTTATTTCTCCTTCTTTTCTGCTTTGAGATGTTTCTCCACCGTGGTTCTAGCTCCTACCACGTTAACTCATGATCAACTCATGATCTTAGCTCAGTGATAAAAAAAATCCATTTTATTACTAGAACATGGGTATATCTCATTATAACTATGTTTTTACTCTTGTTCTTTCCTAAATTGCCTGTAAATATGAGTACCTAGTTTTGCCTATTGGAATTATATTGAGTATCTAATCTCATTTAATTATGTCATTATGCATTTGCATATGGTTGCTGTAAGGTAGGTAATTGCAGAGGTGGAAGAAGATAGCTAGCTTGCTATCTTCCCCTCTCCCTTTTTCTCAGTAAAGCTCTCTTCCTTTATAGAAACAAAACATCCTTATATAGAAAATACAGAAGAGTGAGAAAAAAAAGAACGACTCACCCATAATCCCATTTCCCATACTGGTGGGATCGTTTTGGTGTATTTCCTTCATGTCGTCTTACAATGCAGAAGAGTTTCTAACTTAACACCCATATAAACATAATTTTCTTCTACTAATTTCTCCAAATTGTTACTTTCAGAGAATATTGCTCTGTTAATATATTCTCTTTCCCCCATCATATCTGGAAATGTAATTTTATACTTATAAACAGTATATAGTTTTGTATCTTTTTCTTATATATGCATTCTGCCTTATTATTAAGGTGCTGCAGTGAAGGGAAGAATGGCTCTTACCCGTTGTGCATTATGAAAGGTGTCATAGGTAAAAGGGTTGGCTGGTTCACTGGAAGGGAGAGATCTGACTGATCTGACAGGTGTCCCTGTGAAAGGGGAATAAAAAATATTGCCTGGAGAGGGAAAAGAATTTTTTCCTCTTTGTAGGAGAAATGAGTGAGGGACATTTTTTTTTTTTTTTTTTTAAGATTTTGTTTATTTGAGAGAGAGAGTTTGTGAGCACAAGTTGGCAGGGGGCAGTAGGGGCAGAGGAAGAGGGAAAAACAGATTCCCTTCTGAGCAGGGAGCCTGACTCAGGGCTCAGTCCCAGAACTCTGAGATCATGACCTGAGCACAGAACCTTGAGACAATGGCCTGACCAAAGGCAGATGCTTAATGGACTGAACCAGCCAGGTGCCCCAAATGAGGGTCTTGAGAGCTGCAAAATGAGTATGGAACTGTTTGTGGCGTGCACACTGACGTATGGGTTGCAAGGGAGAAAGGAGAGAAGGCTGTTAATACTGAGTCAGATTGGTGTACCTCCCACTGGCTACCAACTCCACCTGCAGAAACCACTTTCTTCCCAGGGCTTGGCAGCAGGAGTCTTGGGAGAGTACTGAAGTCAGCGCATTCTGTGGAGACTGGGAGTGCTGGAAAGCAGAAGCTCCTGGGGCTTTGCATCACAGTCCTGGGAAAAGTGAGGGAGAGTTTTTTTCATTTTTTTAAAAGATTTTATTTATCTATTTGAGACAGAGATAGTGTGCCAGCTGAGGGGAGGGACGGAGGGAGATTATTAGTATTATTAGAATTTGTTTTTTAGTATTAGTATTCATTATTAATATTATTATAATATAATAATATACATTATTAGTATTCATTTTTTATTGCTGTATGAGAAATTACCACATTATTACTATTTGTTTTTATTGCTACGTGAGAAATCATCACAAATGTAGAGACTTAAAACAATATTAATTTGTTGTACAGTTCTGTAGGTCACAAGTTTGGGCAGGCTGAACTGGGTTTTCTGCCTAGGGTCTTAAAAGGCAGAAACCAAGGTGTTGCCTGGGTTGGGCGCTCATCTCAAGAGTGAAGAATCTGCTTCCTACCTCATTTAGGTTGTGGGCGGAGTTTTAGTTTCTAGGTCTGAGGTCCTAGTGTCCTTGTTGACTGCTGGTGGCGGATGTTTTTGTGATTAGATTAGGCCCATTCAGACAATTATTTTAAGATCAGCTGACCCGGGACTTGGATTATGTCCAAAAAAAATCTCTTCCCATCATTGCCTAGTTTCGTCTTTGAATGACCAGGAGGTAGGAATCTTGGCAGGAGTTTGGGGGGTGGGTAGGGTGCCTTCTTTAGACTGTTGCTTACCACAGTGTTGCATAGTTTTTCTCTATTATATATGCTTCATGATATAGTTAACTATTGGGATACCTTACCTGATGGAAATTACAAATATTCCAGGAGATTTAAAACTGGTAATACTTTATAAAACTATAAATGTTTTTATGATTGCCTGGGACAAAACTTATGTGTATCATGTGTTATAATTGGTGTAAATGAAAACTCTTAACAAAGAAATTTAAGGACTAAATAATACCCTATAATATAGGAAGTATCATTTGATGTTTCGTTAATTATTAGGACCTCGAATTTGCTTTATATTTTTCACTTCAATGAATATCTTTATGATGAATTTTGCCTTTTCTTTTTACTATTGTCTTATGAGGAACTAACTTATCTAAAGAATATGAAGATCCCACATTACTTATTAGGAGTTTCATTAATTCGTTTTCTAAACAGCAATGTTTAGTATCTTTTGTGCCATATCTTTTCAGTCTTAAAAATTTTTGGTCTTTCATATTTTGAGAGAATAAAAGTTGTTTCTCATAATTTTTCATTTAAAAAATCAATTGTCTTTGAACATTTTTTTCTTCCATATGCCTATATTAAATGTTTCTTGTTTTGTAATAAAAATTCAGTTTATTTGCTATGACTAATTTAGTGTGGCATGTTGTTTCTTCATTGGTTTCAGTTTCCTCTCCAGTAGAATGGCTGAATGAGATTTCTTTTAGTCCTCTATTTCATGTTAAACACCTTTTCATACCCTATTTTTTTTCCCTAAGTTAAAAATCTGTAATACTTGTTAGTATTCTGCTGGTATCTGTTAAGATGGATTTTCTAGACTTTGGGAGAAGATAGTCACACACATGGATTTAACAAAAGGGATGGGCATTGCATTGGGACTGACTTGAGAAGCAGCTAGCTTTATGCTTCTAGATCGGGACACTGTGTGTTACACTAAATCACTTCAGTTACACAGTCATGGGACAGCTTTACTTGGATTTGGGATCAGGATAACAGGCATTTGAAAAATTCTTTGAAGATCTGTACCAGTGGCAGGGATGGTGGAATATTTTTCTGGGTTAGGGAGCAGTAAAGCAGAGAGGATAAAACATTGCCAGTTCCTATTTTTGTATGTTTTTAGAATCAAATAATGTTTTCCTGAAATGGATGAACTGTTCCCTTATGTGGTTTAACTGGTTCAGATTAAGGAGAAACAAATACTGACTGTCCTTGTTATGGATGCCACATCTTTTCAAACTGCGCTAGCTTGTTGCCAGTGACGATATACTTTGGCTTATAGTTAGCTTGTGGTCAAGTACAGGCTTTAGATCTTGTTACATGAATTCTTGTCAAACAGCATGCACCGCCCCCCCCCATCATTCTTATGAAATTGAGTTTTGAAAATAATTTTGGGGCTTTAATTTTTTTTTTTTTTAAAGATTTTATTTATTTATTTGAGAGAGAGACAGTGAGAAAGAGCATGAGCGAGGAGAAGGTCAGAGAGCGAAGCAGACTCCCCATGGAGCTGGGAGCCTGATGTGGGACTCGATCCCAGGACTCCAGGATCACGCCCTGAGCCGAAGGCAGTCGTCCAACCAACTGCGCCACCCAGGCGTCCCTTGGGGCTTTAATTTTTGTCTTTGATTAACTCTAAAGTGATTTTAGTTTGTCTTTGCAGTGTGTTAAAATAAAATCTCTTCAACTTTTGTCACTCAGAGTGTTCATATTCCTTCTAGTTCTCTTCTGTCTATATATTTGATAAATATGTCATATGTTTCCATTTATCTTTTATAAAAATTTTGAGAAATCTAGGAATAAAAGAGCCCTGTATCTGCTGCCGCCTTCCTTTTGCATAGGGATTTGCCATATAATTGACATTTAACATTTTTTGAGTTTTGAATCAGCTCCAAATGTCTAACTGTATTAATATTGAATTATCATTTTAAAATTCTATCCACGGGTATATCACAGAAGACTCGGCTATCTGCTGGCTATAGTTAAGTTTCAGTGTACCTTTTTTTTTTTTTTTTTAAGATTTTATTTATTTATTTGACAGAGATCACAAGTAGGCAGAGAGGCAGGCAGAGAGAGAGGGGGAAGCAGGCTTCCTGTTGGGCAGAGAACCCGATGTGGGGCTCAATCCCAGGACCCTGGGAGCATAACCTGAGCCGAAGGCAGAGCCTTTAACCCACTGAGCCACCCAGGCACCCCTCAGTGTACCTTCTGCATTTGTCTGTTCCATCATTCTAGCAGCCTTAGTCAAAACCCCCCACCACTAAAACAAAGGAAATGATAAGGGCTTCTACATAACTTCTTTGATTTATGTTTGTATCTCTTATGCTGAAAAACCTTAGTTTTTAATGACATTAGCAATTACTTATTTGCTTTCATCTTCTACTTTTAATAGTTTCTAAATAATAATGCAAGTATTAGTGAAAATATGTTGTTCCCTTTATCTCTAGGAGGATATATCCTATTTGAGGTCTGTTGCTTTGCATTACTACTGTTTGAAATAATTATAATAATAGATTTTCTGTTATTAAACCATGCTTAGTATTCCTGAAATAAATTCAAACCCAAAACATTGGGCTTCTTTCCAGGTGTTAAACCAGTCTTGCATTCCCGGGATCTGCCTCATTATGGTGTTTTCTTTTTAATCTATTATTGGTATCCTTTTTAAACTTTTTTTTAAAAAGATTTTATTTATTTATTCGAGAGAGAGAGATCACAAGTAGGCAGAGATGCAGGCAAAGGGGGGGGGCAGACTACCCGCTGAGCAGAGAGCCCGATACAGGCTTCGATCCCAAGACCCTGGGATCATGACCTGACCCCAAGGCAGATGCTTAATGCCTGAGCCACCCAGGCGCCCCTCATTTAATGAACTTTTAATAGTCTATTTGTAATTATTGTTTTACACTTCAAGCAGAATGTAGAAACCTTGCCTCCATGTAGGTCCCTTTATCTTTCTCCATTAATATTACAGCTTTTATAAGCATTACATCTGCATTCATTGATCAGTATTACAATTTTTGCTTTCAACTGGCATGAATATTTTAAAGAACTTAAGAGGTTAACAATCTCTTACATTTACCTACTCATTTATTATTTCTATTTCTCTTCCTTTGTATGAGAAGACCCATGTTTTACTCTGATATTTTTCCTTCTACATGAAGAGTTTTTGTTAGTATTTCTTTTAGAGCCCCTCTACTGGTAACAGATTCTCTTAATTTTTAAAAATCTGACTATGACCTTATTTTTATGTCCTTTCTGAAGGGTATTTTCATTTGATGTAGTTTTCTGTATTGAGAGTTCTTTCAGCATTTTATAAATGTTGTTCCACTGTCTTTTGGTCTTCTGTGTTTCTAATGAGAAATTCAGCCATTTCAATTCTTATTACTTTATATGTAATAGGTTTTTTTTCTCTGGTAGCTCTCAGGACACTTCTTTTATATTGGTTGTAAACAGCTTGATTATGTGTTGTTTTGTGGTTTTCTTTTTGTTTGTTTGTTTTATTTTTGTTGATCTTGAATCTGTCAACATATTTGTTATATTTTCATGAAGGAGAGTTATTAGTTCAAATAGGTTTTTTCTTTTCTCAGTATGTATCTATGGGTCTGTTCATATTTTTCAGTCTTTTAAAACATTTTAAATATATGCTCCTCAGAGCATAGTTTCTTTTTGTCTGTTAGGTTCCACTGACTCTTTTTCTCTCTTATTTCCATTCTGCTCTTGAGTCAAGTCAGAGTTTTTTATTTTAGATATTACATTTTTCAGTTTTGAAATTTTTATTTAATCTTTTAGTGTGGTTTACGGTTTTCCTCGAGGAATTTTTGTCTTTCCATTGGTTTCAATATCTAATGCAGTGTGTTTATTCTCTTTATGTTTTAAAGTCTTTGGTAATTCCAGCATCTGTTTCATTTCACAGTTGGCATTTCTTGATTGTCTTTTCCCTTGGGAATTGCCCATATTTTACTGGTTTTGATGTATCTAGTAATTTTGGGTTGCATCAGGGACATTTTGAATGTTGTTTTGTGAGACTGGCTCCACTAATATCCTCTAGAGAATGTTGACTTTTTTTTTTTTGTCCTGTCAGGCATCAGCCTAGTTGGGTTCAGACTGAGCTTTCTTTCTGTTCTTCCTTAGGTGGTAGTTTTGGCATCAGTTCAGTTTTACAGCCTTTGCTACATCTTATTTTTCTTAGGGATTTTACACACAGTGCTCTGAAAGGATGCTTTTCCTGATTTCTTGGACTGGAAGGGTGGCATTCTCTGAGTTTTAGCCTCTGGTATTGCACATATTTTTTCCCGACTGGGCTACTGGTAGGTCTAAGTACTGAGGAAAAAAATAAAAAAAAATAGGAAATTATCTCTACAATCTTTATATAACAGGGTCCTTTTAAAATTGTTTTTCTATTCAGAAGAATGGGTTTTCACTTAGGATCTTATGTGCCCATGCCACAGCTGAAATGGTGTCAGGTCTGTTCTTGGGCCAGTCTGGAAGAGATCAATGAGGGAAAAAAAATCTCTTGACTCTTTCCCCCACATTCAAGGGGCAGTTTTCAAGTCCTTTGGCCAGAAATTTGGATTACCCTGAGAGTTTTGCTGACCCTACCTGTTACTTACCTCCTGATTCAGCCTGTCCTTGGGTCAATCCAGGAGATAACAGAGTGGGGGAAAACAAGGGGCACCCTGCCACTTTATTAATCACTCTTCAGCTTTCGAGTGTGCTTCCAAATCTACCTGCCTTGTTAAATTTTCTAGAGCTCTAAAGTAGTTGCATGTTTATATTTTATCTCATTTTGTTATCTCCAGAATTTTTATTATAAATAGTGGAAGAGGCTGGAAACTTCATATTCTTTTTGTGAAATAAATTTTGCTGGATATAGAATTCTGTGTTGACACTTACTTAAGAAAGCAACTAAAAGTGCTTAGTCCAAATGTTCTGCTTTTATTCTATTTATTCCTGTGAATGTAATGTATGTTCTTTTTTTTCCCCTTTGGCAGCTATTAAGATTTTCTTTTTATCAGTGCTTTTTAGCCACCTGATTATAATAGGCCCTGTGTAATTTCCTAAGTGTTTATCAGACTTTTTATTTATGAAATTTTCTGGATCAGTGTGTTCATAATCATCATAAAATTTGTAAATTTTTAATGCATTTTTTAAAATGTTTTTTTCCATTCCTCTTCTCCTTCTTAATCCCCCTATCACCATCCCCAGAGAGGGCATTTTCCTCTCCTTTTTTGACTTCAGTGACATGTACGGTTTTGGTTTTTTTCCAGTTACATGTATGTTAAATGGCTTTATGTTGTTGCATAGGTCAGTGAGACTTTTTTTATGGTCTTTTTCTTTCACACACAAAAACTAAAAAGCAAACAATTTTTTGTGCGTTGTTTTCTTGCTACTTCTTAAGTTCACTGGTCTTTTCTTCTACTGTGTGTCTATGTGCTATAACCCTTTTTAAGTGAATATATGAATAATTTACAGAATAAATAATGAAAACCCACTTTATTAAAAATTTTAATAGGAATTTAAGCACAGCAAACTTCTTTATGTCAGGTAAATTTTGGTACACAAATTTCGTAAAAATTGAGAGAATATTGTTACATACTATTTTAGCAAATTAAGATGATCTAAGTTGTTGCAAAATATTGTGTGATAAAATCTTTTCAGTTGAATGAATGATTAGTGGAAAATATTTTCTTTTTGTCATTAAAAAGATATTGTTTATCATAATTTTTAAGTTGTACAGTATTCATCTAGGATATTATCAACCTGAATTGTCATTTACATGATCAATTTCACTGCATATTTTTTAAGAGTCTAGAGTTAGAGTTTATCCCTTACCCCTGCACCCGAAATGGCCAATCTGTTCTCTGTATTTATGAGTTTGGTTTTTTTGTTTGTTTGTTTTTGTTTTTTGAGTTTGTTTTGTTTTTTAGATTTTACATATAAGTGAGATCATTTGTATTTGTCTTTCTCTTTCTGACTTATTTCACTTAATATAATGCCCATCAAGATCCATCCATGTTGTTGCCAATGGAAGGATTTCATTCTTTTTTATGGCTGAATAGTATTCTATTATGTATACATTCTTGCAAATCTCTCTTAAGTCATTTTAACTTCTCATCCTGTTTTTTCTTCCCTATTGCACTCTGTGGCATTGGCTATAATAATTCAGTTTTTCTGTTACAAACCATAGGTAATATATTGTAATTTTTTTTTACGATAGATAATTGGATAT
The DNA here is from genome assembly GCF_020171115.1 of Neogale vison. NCBI lineage: Eukaryota > Metazoa > Chordata > Mammalia > Carnivora > Mustelidae > Neogale > Neogale vison. The sequence continues at coordinate 118,224,336 of NC_058097.1, read as the reverse complement.
GCTATTTATTTTGTGCAGAATATGAAGATCTTTCTGATCCTCAGTTTGTTTTTAAAATCATGCAGCTGAAAGCTGTCACTAGAATTAAAAAAATCATATCTGAAAACTGTGGCAGACAAAAGAGTAAGCTAGAAACAGATTTCACCTGTATTTTGGTGTGAGAAATGCATGTTGTGATCTTCTAATTATGTTCATATTGCCATTTTAACTTTTATTAATCACCGTAACCAAGGTTATTTTTTCCAGATTTTAGTTTTTGGTGAGGCAGATAATATAACAGCTGATTTTGAAACTTGATTATAAGAGTATAATAATTCATATTTCATAGAAAATTTTTTCTTATGCAGTTAAGCATTTGAATTAGATTAATATTTTTTCCTTATTCTTAGTAAATCAAGACTCAAGTAAGTTATAGTTTTAAGAAGAGATTATTAGTATGTATTGCTGTTGGTACAGGCAGCAGAACCATTAAAATTATAATCTGCTTTTTAAAACCTATTTATACTAAGGGAATAGTCCTAAATCTTTTGTTTTTATTTTTTTAAGGCGAGAGGAGCTGATGTTCCAGAGATCCCTGGAGATCTTAGTCTTAAGACATGTGGCAGTACAGCCAGTATGAAGGTTAAACATGTGAAAAAGTAAGTGGAATTGTACCGTGGGTTTTAAGTGAATTTTTAAAATGGGAATCAGTTTTTTAGTTCTCTTAAAACTTTTCTTTAGATTTCTTACTAAATATGCTTTTACTGTCCATACATTAAATTATACTGTAAGCCTAAATTATGACTTAACAATTAGTGGAATAGATCTGAATATTATCTGCTTGTCTAAAAATATACTTTAATTTTGTTCTTGTGACAACTTTATGTCATTGGCTGTTAGGGTGTGTTTGTTCAACAGGAGCAATCCAAGTGTGTCTGTCTTGGTGCCCTTAATATATGCTCTTGCTCATTTAGAAAAATCAGCCTATTGTTTGAGTTACGGGATTGCTATATCTCAGCTCTGCCTTTGAGAAAACCTGAATTGGATGCTAGTAGTTGATTCCTATATAAAATATCTGAAGGTATTCCATTTCAGTTTCCAACAGACAAATCATTCCATATTTTCCAACTGAAGCTTTAATACCCCACCCGCCACCATCCCATTAAGTTGGTATTAAAAAACAAAACCAGAAAAGCCATCTTTTCACCTGGCAGAGCGTTAGGCAGCTATGTTTTCATTGTAAATAGAGAAAAGACAAAGATAAAAATATTCATTCTGCATCCAGACCCACTAATCCAGGACTGATGGGCTGCGACAACATTCACAGGTAAAATCTGGTTTTATATTTTGTTGGGAATGCTCCTTCTGATTAGCAGTTGGCTCTTCACAGTTTTCGTAACATTCCCTGAAAGCATAGATTTTCTATGGGCCTTGCCTTGAGACAAGGATAGGAGAGTGTAGTGATGCTTTTTATTTTTATTTATTCTTTTAATTCATTTTGGTTTTGACCTGCGCTCTAAATGTAATTCTCATTTGATTTACTGTATTTCGGGAAAGCTTTGTGTGGATATATGTGTGCTCATGCGCATGTGCTTATTAAATAGTTTCGCTTGCATGAGCTCTCCAACCCATTTTAGTTTTTCCTTAGGTTTAATAATTTTAACTATTCCAGTATCTTGCATCTCACTTAGTTATTTCATGTACTTCAGGTTACCCTTCACTAAAGGTCACTTTCCGAAGATGGCTGAATGTGCACATTTCCATTATGAGAACGTTGAGTTTGGCAGCATACAGGTATATTTGAAATATTTCCTACATACTGAATTAAGATATATCTATATCTCTGTTCTTTTCTGTATCTCTTTTTCTTAAATCTATGTATCTGAGAGGTAACACTTAGAAGTAGTTTTTTTTCTACTGATGTCTTGTTGGTGGATGTGAAAACTTTTATTTTTTTCTGATGACTAATACTTGATGTGTGATGACTCCTAATTCAAGTGGAAATAGTATAATAGGATCACTATAAATCTCAGCATTTCTATGAGATTCCTAGACAACGTTTGCTATTGTTTTCTAGTATGAAGCATTCTAGTTGTTACCTGACTCTTAGGTTGGGTCAGAGTAATGATGGTTAAATCAGAGTGAAGTGGTGTAGCATGGGGGAGATGTACTAATGGAGGTTTTCTCAATGTTTTTTCTTATTGTGAGGTATAGTATGTGTATAAATATATATATATATATGTTTATAAAATATATGCATATATATATTATTATACATACATGTGTACATTTTAAACCCCTGGCTAAGAGATAGAAATTTCCTGGGTGTCCTTCCTCTATTGCATTTGCCTTCTCTACCTTAAAGATTACTTATACCATGACTTTTATAGTATTCATTCTAATTTTTTATAGTTTTACTATCTATATCCCTATTCTTTTTTTTAAAACAGGTCTATTTATTTATTTATTTATTTATTAAGATTTTATTTATTTATTTGTCAGAGACAGAGGGAGAGAGAGCGAGTGAGCACAGGCAGACAGAGAGGCAGGCAGAGTCAGAGGGAGAAGCAGGCTCCCTGCCGAGCAAGGAGCCTGATGTGGGACTGGATCCCAGGACCTTGGGATCATGACCTGAGCCGAAGGCAGCTGCTTAACCAACTGAGCCACCCAGGCGTCCCTATATCCCTATTCAATATGGTGTTTAGTTTGCCTGTTCTTGAACTTAAATAATTGGAATTATTCTAGTCCATTCAGCAAATACTTACTGAGTACTATATTATACCTATACTAAGTACTGTATTATACCAGGCACTGTTGTAGGTGCTTTGGTTGTATTAGTGAGCAACAACCACAACCAAAACCAAAGATGCATTCTTAAAGAACACAGAGGATGGCCAAGAAGATAAGATCTATGATAAAATGGTAGGACATGATAAGCACCAGGGGCACTGTGGGTAGGTTGAACTCTCAAACCTGGGTAGGCTTCATTACTGTGTGTATTCTTTCTTCTTTCATTCAGCATCGTGAAACTGGTCCCTATAGATGTCTACACTTATAGTTGGTTCAGTTTGTTACTATATGTTAATCTACAGTGAACATATGACACGTGTAATTTATCCATTCTTTTCTTGTTTATTTGTTGGAAATTTGGGTCATCAGTTTTGGCCTCTTGGAACACTATTATATACGTAGCCTGGTGCATATACATAGGAGTGTCTCATGGTGTGGTAGAATTTCAAGGTGATAGCAGATCCACATGTCCAGCTTTACTGACTAAAGCCAAACTATTTTTTTAAATGATTTACCAATTTATACTCCCCTAAACAGTAAATGAGAGTTGCTGTTCTTCATTCTTGCCAACTTTTGGTTGTTTGATACTTGTTAATTTTTACCCATCTGATGGAGATGTAAGTCTCTCTCACTATATTTTAATTTGCAGTCTCTTGATTTTTCATGCAGTTGAACATCTTTTCAAATGTTGGACGTTTGAGATTTCTGTTTTAAATCTAGATCAGGTCTTTTGCTCATTTTGTTTTATAGATTTGCTTGTATTTTTCTTATCCACTCATGGGACTGCTTTACATATTTTAGATGTTCTTTCATGTTGCATCTAGTCCTTTATTGTTTTTGTATCTCCCATATTGTGGCATGTTACTACACTCACTTTATGCTGCTGTCATTGTACAGGCTTCATTTATTTTGTTCTTCATTTTATGTATTTTGTGTGGTTCTATGTATGAAGAAACCTAACTTGTAGTATTTTTTTTAAAGATTTTATTTATTTATTTGATATGGGGAGAGAGAGAGAGCAAGCACAAGCAGGGGGAGTGACAGGCGGGGGAGAAGCAGGCTTTCCACTGAGCAAGGAATCCAATGTGGGGCTCCATCCCTGGGATATGACCTGAGCCGAAGGCAGATGCTTAACCCACTGAGCCACCCTGGTGCCCCTAGCTTGTAGTTTTGCTGTCATATTTAAGGATTTGCTCCCCTTCTCTGAAGTTATGAAATTGTGTTTTTTTTTCCCTGTTAAGTTTCATAGCTTTGACTTGAACATTGAGGTTACTTGGAATTCATATTTATAGTGTGAAAAAGAATGATACTAAAAACCCCGAGTATAATAACCGGTCAGAATGGATGTTAACCGTAGCACTGGAGCTGAGCGCTAATGGCCTTCTCCTGTGTGATGCATCGCCCTTGTAATTATATGGATCATTGGTGGTCGACTATTTCAGTATTTTCTCAGGTACCCACCAGTCTTTTTTGAAAGGAGTCTAGAGGCATCTGGGTGGCTCAGTGGGTTAAGCATCTGCCTGCAGCTCAGGTCTTGATCCCAGGGTCCTGAGATTAAGCCCTGCATTGAGCTTCCTGCTCAGTGGGGAGCATGCTTCTCCCTCTCCACTCCCCATGCTTGTGATCTCTCACTGTCAAATAAATAAAGTCTTTAAAAAAAAAAAAGAGTCTATTTTATTACTATTTAAAAATATGGCTATATTAGAATTCTCTAGTGAAACAGAACCAATCTGTGTGTGGGGGTGGGGTGGGGAGAGTTTTTTTTTAAGGAATTGGTTCATGTGATTGGAGGCATGGTTAAGTTCAAAATCTCCAGAATAGGCTGAAAAGAAAGGGAAGGGTTGTTGTTGTAGTTTGAGTCCAAGGGCAGTCTGCTGGTAGAGAGTGCTCTTTAAGGTAAGTTAGTTTTGTTTTGTTTTGTTTTCTGTTAAAAACTTTTAGCTGATTGGATGAGACCCACCCACATCAGGGAGGACAATCTGCTTTACTCAGTCTTCTGACTTAAATGTTAATCTCATCTAAAAGATAACTTCGCAGAATTATTTGGAGTAATGTCTGACCTGAAGTTAATGTATAAAATTAATAATAATCACAGTCCATCCTGCCAACTTGGCATTACTTTTTTTTTTTTTTTAAGATTTTATTTATTTATTTGACAGGCAGATCACTAGTAGGCAGAGAAACAGGCAGAGAGAGGAGGAAGCAGGCTCCCTGCTGAGCAGAGAGCCCAATGCGGAGCTTGATCCCAGGACCCTGAGATCAAGACCTGAGCTGAAGGCAGAGGCTTTAACCCACTGAGCTACCCAGGCGCCCTCAACTTGGCATTCCTTAAGCCATTCTGAGTCTCTAATAAATAAGAAGGTCTTGCTTCTGCCTAACATCATGATCAACTATTTTTCACAACCAGAACATTCTAAGCATTTTCCTAGAAGAGTATACAAAGTTCCTGGGTAATTTACTCTTCTTGATAGCCTTTAACTTAAATACTATAATATAAAGTTAAAAATACTTAAGTACAATGATACAGATCTTATGTAAGGTGATAAGAGAGAAGAAAACAGATATTTGCTATGCCACATGCACGCACACACACACATGCACGCACACACACATGCACACATTCAGAGCAAAATAAGGTTATATTCCCAGCATTATAGTCTTGGCTTGTGTAACTGGTCATGTGGCTGTAGCTGGAGTTACAGCTGTATTCTTCTGCTTCTCATTCTCTATCCCCTTTGTGCTGAGCAAGAATCTCAGTGGTTTTGTTCTTTACCTGGTGGGATGACCCATACCTTAATTCCGGATCTGGCCATTAATAGCCCTGCCTGAATTGGGTTCTGGTAATTTCCCATTGTGTTCAGTGGCTGGACAGTGGTAGTTAAGGGATGTCCTAAGGGAGCTCCAGTATTCCAGATGTATTCTTCTTTACCTCTGTAGTACAGTAGCAGTCTCAATTTCCCTTCAGTAGTCAGGGTCAATCATCCCAGCTAATGCCAAAACTCACATCTTGGCCTGTTGATTTAGAGGCATAAGGAACCCAAAGTGGCCGGGTGGCAGTTACTTTTAGGTCAGTGGGGTTGTTACTTTGTCTTCTGGTGGAAGTGTTCCTCCCTTTGGAACTAAGACATTTAGGGTAGTAGAGCATACAGCTGTGGGGACAGGAAGCACAGATTTTGCTAGTGAGTCACTATGAGTCATATTGAATGGTCCCACCCCAACTTCCACCCCCTGATTCCTGGTTCTTCAATCTGATTAGCTTTAAAGACACTACTGACTCTGCTCACGACAGTAAAGAGAGGATGGAGAGTGGATAGTCCATGGCATGATGGGGCAGTAGAGATACAGGGAATATCACCATTGGATACTTAAAAGAGATGAAGTTCTGGGTGGCCATATATTTGCGATCTTTGAACATTTTTCCATACTGTTAAGTAAGTTAAAATTTTTATTTCTTTCATGATTAGTGATGTTGAACATTTTTTCATGTGTTCATTGTCCATTTGTGTATCTTCTTTGAAGAAATGTCTGTTCAAATCCTTTACCATTTTTGAATTTGTTTTATTTTGTTTTGTTTTATTGAGTTTTAGGACTTCTCTGTATAACCTATTTGTATCTTTTGATCCAAAGATAGTCTTCTAGACGGCATGTAGGTAGATTATGTTTTTTAAATTCATTCTGTCATCTCTATATTTTTTAATTGAAGTACAATTAACATACAGTGTTGTTAGTTTCAGGTTTACAACATGTTGATCAAACAGTTCTATACATTACACAGTAAGTGCAGTCACCGTCTGTCACACAACAACGTTATTATAATATTGACTGTATTCCCAATGCTGTACTTTTCATTTTCATGACTTATTTATTTTATAACCGAAAGTTTGTACCTCTTAATCCCCTTTATATATTTCACCTATTCCCCCCCACCTCCCTTCTCCCCTCTGGCCACCATCAGTTTGTTTTCTATATTTTAGAGTCTGTTTGTTTTTTCTTTTCTTTCTGTTTTCTAGATTCCACATATAAGTGAAATGATATGGCGTTTGTCTTTCTCTGTCCTACTTACTTCACTTAATGTACACCCTGTAGGTCCATCCACTTTGTTGCAAATGGCAAAATCTCACTCTTCTTTTTATTATCGATTGGTATTCCATTGTATGTATGTATGTATGTATGTGTATATGTGGATATATTTAATGCATCTTTACTTATTCATCTATTGATGGCTAATTGGTTGCTTCTGTATCTTGGCTAATTGTAAATAATCTTGCAATAAACATAGAGTTACATATATCTTTTTCATTAGTATTTTTGTTTTCTTTGGGTAAATATCCAATAGTAGAATTACTGGATCATATGGTATTTCTATTTTTAATTTTTTGAGGAGCCTTTGTACTGTTTTTCACAGTGACTGCACCATTTTGCATTCCCACCAACAATGTACAAGTTTCTTTTTTTTAATATTCTTGCCAACCATTGTTATTTCTTGTTTTTTCTTAAAGATTATTTTATTTTTTATTTTTAAAAAATTTTATTTGAGAGAGGGAGAGAGTTCCTATGTGTGAAAGAGAGAGAGAGAGAGAGAGAGAGAGAGACAGCAAGCATGAGTAGGGGGGAGGGGCAAAGGGAGAAGCAAACTCCCCGCTGAGTAGGGAGCCCAACGCTGGATTCAATCCCAGGAACTTGGGATCATGAACTGAGCTGAAGGCAGATACTTACTGCAGATACTTACAACCTACTGAGCCACCCAAGCAGCCCTGATTTATTTATTTGAGAGAGCGAGCGAGCACCCAGATGTGAGGGGCAGAGGGAGAAGGAGAGAGAATCTCAAGCAGACGGCCCACTGAGCACAGAGCTTGACTCCGGGCTAAATCTCATGACCCTGAGTTCATGACCTGAGCCTAATCCAAGAGTCAGGTGCTTAACTGACTATGCCACTCAGGGGCCCCTACCATCTTTGTCTTTTAGTTGGAGAGTTTAATCCATTCTATTTAAAGTAAATGCCGAAAAGGAAAGACATATTTCTGTCATTTTTCTATCTTTTTTCTTTATGTATTATAGATTTCTTGTCTTTCATTTTCTGCATTACTGTCTTTTGCTTTTAGTTGATTTATTTTTAGTGAAATGTTTAAATTCCATTCATTTCTTTTTGGTATATTTTGTAGCTGTTTTCTTTGTGGTTACAATGTGATTACATTTAATATGCTAAAGTTATAATACTCTAATTTAAAATTATACTAGTTTAACAGCAATGACATACAAAAACTATGCTCCTTTATAGCTTGGTCCCCATCCCTTTCAGTTATAGATGTCTTACAATTATGTCTGTATGTTTGTGTGTCCAAAAACATAAATTAATAATTTTTTAAATGTTTTAGCCTCTTAAATTATGTTGAAAACAAAATGTGTAGTTATAAACTGAAAAAGCTAGCAATACTAGCTTTTATACTCACAATTTAAAGGAAATATTAATCTCTGAAGTCATGTAGAAAAAAGATTGGAGTTAAAAACAGTTGTTACAATAATACTGGTTTTTATAATTGCCCACATATTTACCTTTACTGAGGATGAGTTACTGTCAAGTGTCCTTTCATTTCAACTTGCAGGAGTCCTTTTAGCATTCCTTGTAGAGTCGGTATATTGGCAGTGATCTTCTTTACCTTTTGTTTAACTGGGAATGTCTTAAATTTTTTAAATAATTTTTTATTTTTTATAAACATATATTTTTATCCCCAGGGGTACAGGTTCGTGAATCGCCAGGTCCACACACCCCACAGCACTCACCAAAGCACACCCCCCCCATGTCCATAATCCCACCCCCCTTCTCCCACACCCCTCCCCCCAGCAACCCTCAGTTTGTTTTGTGAGATTAAGAGTCACTTATGGTTTGTTGGGAATGTCTTAATTTGTCTCTCACTTATGAAGGGTAATTTTGCTGGAGGTAATATTCTTGGTTGACACTTACATTCTTTTAGCAGTTTGACTATATTGGCCCACTGCTTTCTCGTCTCCAGAGTTTCTTCTAAGATACTTGATAATCTTATTGAGGAGCCCTTGTGACTTGTCAGCTGTGTGACTAGTTGCTTCTCTTTTGCTACTTTTAAGATTCTCTCATTGTGCAGGCATGCCTTATAGGTGTTTTAGAATTGGTCCCAAGCCACCACAATAAAATGATTATTGCAATAAAGTGAGTCAGATGAATTTTTGTTTCCTAGTGTATATGAAAGTTATGTTTACATTATACTGTAGTCTGTTAAGTTCATGATAGTATTGTCTAAAAAACACATGTTTCTTAATTTTAAAATTTGCATAATTTATTAATTAAATTAATTAAAAATTAAATTAATTAAAAATTGCAGAAATTGCTAACCATCATCTGAGCTTTCAACAGGTCTTAATCATGGGTCACAGATAACCATAACAAATATAATAATAATAAAAAATTTTAAAATATTGAGTGAATTAACAAAATTTGACACAGAGACACAAAGTGAGCTAATGCTGCTGGAGAAATGGCATAAACAGACTTTACTTGATGCAGGGTTGCTACAGACCTTCAGTTTTTAAAAAACACTGTATCCAAGAAGCACAACAAAATGAGGTATGCCTCTATTTGGCTTGAAAAGTTTGATTCTCATGTGTGTTGATATGGGTATCTTTGAGTTCATTTTACTTGGAATTCATTAGCTTCTATCCATGTCTTTAATCAAATTTAGGAAGTTTTCAGCCATTATATATTCATATATAATCTCTGCCCCTTTGTTTCTCCATTTTCATTGAGACCTTCATAATGTATATGGGATAGAACCCCATAGGTCTCTTAGGTGTCACACAGGTCCCTTAGACTCTGTTCACTTGTCTTCTCTCTTTTCTTTCTGTTCCTCAGACTCAATAATTTCCATTGTCGTCCTATCTTCAGGTTGGCCGATTCTTTCTTCTGTCTGTTCATATTTGCCCTTAATTTCCTCTTACAAAATTTTCTTCATAGTGATTATACTTTAAGGCATAGAATCATTTTTAATTATTTTTTTAAAGATTTTATTTATTTATTTGACAGACAGAGATCACAAGTAGGCAGAGAGGCAGGCGGAGGGGGCAGAGAGCAGACTCCCTACTGAGCAGAGAGCCAGATGCGGGGCTCTATCCCGGACCCTGGGATCACGACCTGAGCTGAAGGCACAGGCTCAACCCACTGAGCCACCCAGGTGCCCCTTTAATTCTTTTTTAATGTAATCTCTACCCCCAGTGAGGGACTTGAACTTATAACTCCAAGATCAAGAGTTGCGTGCTCCACTGGATGAGCCAGCCAGGTGCCCCCACAGTGCCTTTTTAGATTGTATATCTCTTTGTTGATATTTCCATTTGGTTCATTTCATCATTTTCTTGATAATCTCCACATATTTCTTTAGTTTTGGGGGTACCTTTAAGACAATTGTCTTAAGTCTTTTATTAGTAGATCCACCATCACTTTTTTAGGAAGAGTTTCTGTTGCTTTGATTTGGCCCTTTCAATTGGCCATAATTTACTGTTTCTTTGTATGCTTTTTTGATTCAAACAGGACATTTTAATGTAATAATATGGTAATTCTGAAAATGAGTTCTTATCCCCCTTCCCAGATTTTATTTTTAATTTTTCTTGTTCTTTCCCTCCTCCTCCTTCTTCCTTCTTCCTTCTTTCTTCTGCATTATTGTTGTAGGCCTACTCAGTGCCAAGGATTAGCCTGAGGTGAAAACTGGAGGTCTTCTCAGATATTCTGTGAGCCTTTGCCTTCCCTGATCATATGACACTTTCTAATTTTTCCCATATATGCAGTTCCTCTTCAATGTTCTAGTCTAATGTCTGGCTTCCTTGGAGGGGAAACAGAAAATTGAAGGAGGAAAAAGGTATATAGGCTTTTTAAATTTCTTGGAAGTGACTTCAGCTGTTAGGTTCTTGCAGCAGCATAGGGAGGTTTAACAACACTGGCCATCTACCTGTTTATTTGCGGCTCTGAGATCAGAACCAGCAATTAGGGATCAGAGCACAGATTCTTTGATATTTGTGGGACAGGGTCTTTTTGCCTACCCCAATCTGATTGATTCTGCTCCTTCAGTGCATGCATGGTTGCCTTGAATGCTGAGGGATTGGGCATGGTTAGCTGCTACTGTGCTAAGAGCTGAAATGGACTGAAATTAGCATAACTTACTAACCAGACCTTTCCCTGGAAGTTGCAGGCCTTCAGTACACTCCAGAAATACAAATATATAATTGCATCAGGCAGATTCTGCCAGATCTGCTATCTAGGGAGCTGTTGTTTAGATGGGAGATTCCTGGTACTTTCCTATTCCACCATTTTCCTGGAATCCTTACCTTTTTTTTTTTTTTTTAAGATATTATTTATTTATTTGAGAGAAGGAGAGAAAGAGCACGATCGGGGAGAAAAGCAGAGGGAGAGGGACAAGCAGACTCCATACTGAGCTTGGGGTCTGACATGGGGCTTGATCTCAGAACCCAAAGAACATGACCTGAGCGGAAATCAAGTCAGACGCTTAACTGACTGAGTCATTCAGGTGCCTTGAGTCCTTACTTATTTTTAAATATAAGATTGACAACATGTTCTAAGGAATAAATAAGTATGAAAACTTTGTTAAATGGGTCTGGAATAGGTCATCCACTTTATGCTTGGCAGCTCTATTATATCCCTGTAGGTTATTCACACTGCCTGTTGACTCAGTTGTTTTTTAATATGTCTCAAATGTGGGACAGTCTGTAGTTAACATACTTTTTTTTTTCACCCTGATCTTAGGAATTTCTCTTAGATTTATGGATTTCTTGTGTTTCTAGCTCTTTCTACTCACATACTGAAAATATGTAACTGCAGTAAGTCATTGTGTCCTAGAAGATGTCACAGAACACTAAAGTTTTTAAATCTAGATGAAGTCATGTTTAAGACTCTCAGTTATAAAATGACAATAAGTTTTATTAATCTAATATCAATTATAATTTTCATTTTTGTTTAGACTGTAAAACACAATTGCTTATGAAATACTTTAAATATCAAGAGTTCATTTGGGCCAGTAATTTTATTATCATATAATATACAGAGGAAACTTTCATAATCTCTTCTTTGAATTCTAGTGTTGCATAGCTGACTGCTCAGCATCTTCATGTGAATGACTAATCAGCATCTCAGATCTGGCATGCCTAGAACAGTCTCCTCTCAGACCTGCTCCTCTTGCTGTCTTGTCCATGCTGGTCAATAGTAAAACCCGTCTTTCCAGTTCCTAAGACAGGACAAAACCTTTGGAGTCATCTTGGACTTCCCTTTTTGTTACGCCTCACATTCAGTCTGTCAGCAAAACTCTTGGCTCTGTATTTAAAATTCTTTAAAAAATGGCATCTTTAAAGTAATTAAGGAAAATTTAAAATAAGTTTAAAATAAAGGAAATCCGACTACTTACTTCTTTCTCTTCTATCTGCTGTGGTCTTTTTAGGGGGATTATTTCAATAGCCTTATTTGGCACAACTGCAAGAATGAGTCCTTTAAATATAAGTTAGTTCATGTCACTTTTTCAAAACCCTCCAGTTACTTCTCATCTTCTCCATAATAGAAGTTAAATTTCTTAACATTTCCTAAAAGGAATGATCAGATTTGCCCTTAACCTCTTTGACCTCATCTCTTCTTTTATTTCTCTTTTCCTGAGACATAGTATCCTGTCCACAGTTGCTTTTTTTTTTTTTTTTAAAGATTTTATTTATTTACTTGACAGAGACAGAGAGATCACAAGTAGTCAGAGGGGCAGGCAGAGAGAGAGGAGGAAACAGGCTCCCCACTGAGCAGAGAGCCCAATGCGGGGCTCGATCCCAGGACCCTGAGATCATGACCTGAGCCGAAGGCAGAGGCTTTAACCCACTGAGCCACCCAGGTGCCCCCCAGTTGCTTTTGCTCCAGTATACAGGCTCCCTTCTCAGGACCTTTGGACTTAGTTCTGTTTTCTCTCTTTGGAAAGCTCTTCTCCCTGGATATCCACATAACTTATTACCTTCCCCTCTTTGAATACTTGCTGAAATGTTATCTTCTCCGAGAGAGAGTACTTTCTCTCCTTGCAGCTACTGGTCACCAACATTCCTTATCTCCCTAATTAATTTTTCTCCCCTGTCTGGCATGCTAATTATCTTATTATTATTTATTCTGTTTTTTTTTCCACCTCAGCAATCTAGAGAAGTGCCCAACACATTAAAAATCATTTGATGAGTATTTGTTGAATAAATGGACAAATTAATTTATGTCTGAAAAATAAAATTTGCTTTAAAAATGCTTTTTTAATATTTTGGTTCTTTTCAGCATTTAAATATTGCTCTTGTATGGTAAGGATATATTCTTTATATTATTATGAAACAGCAAATAAAATGGATGGTGAAATTTACAAATGCAAGTTAAAATTCCCTTTATGTTCTCTCGTTCGCTCTTGTTAACTATTGTGTGTCTGGGTAGAATATTTTGTAACACATAGAGCAATATCTCTAGATACAGCTCCAACTATAACCATCTATCTAGCTATCTATAACTTAAAAATATAGATGGATTGCTACTATAAATACTGCCTTGAAAGTTGTTTTTTTACTTGAAAGTGTATCTGGGATATATTTTTCTATTTTAGTAATTTGGATTAACCTCATTATTTTCAGTTATGTAGTATTTCATTTTATTATTATGCCATAATTTAATCACTTCCTTATTGGTGTATATTCCAGGCTTTATTGATGGGAGTATATGCATTAAATCATATTAGATGTTTAGGTTGGATCAAGGGTATATGTGTTTAAAATACTGACAGTTGTTTCTAAGTTTATTTTTAAAATTTGCTAGCTTCTGCGAGTTGTATATTTTATATCATGGTTTCCACTTGATTTATTTTTATTTATTTTTTGGTATTCCTAATTGTAAACTCTTTGGAGGATATGTCTCACTTTTTATTTCTGTAGGACTCAGCACAGTCTTTCAGTAGCAGGGGCTCATTAATGCTCTTGAATGGAAGATACATCTTTGTGATGTTTCTTGTTAGATATGCTGGGGAGTCAGTCATTTAATAAACATTTATTGTGTATTGGCAGTGTTGTGACAGAATACTGTATGTTGTAAAGAGTAAAAAAAAGTAGGACAACATTATTTCTTCTTTTAAATGGAAGACTAAACTGTAGAAGGATAATTAAACATATTAGAATCACATTATGTTACCTTGGAGTTAATTTCATGTCCTCATTTATTTGTACATATATATATTCAATAAATATGGAGAAATTAACTATTTTGAAGCAACAGAAAAATACTGTGCAGAGGAGATGTTGATTGATATTTTAAAGGATTATAGGAATTCTCTTAGTGGAGACTGGGGTATCATGAATAAAGGCCAAGTCTCAAAAGACTGTCCAAGTATTCATTACATCATCTATAGTAAAAAGTTAGAAGTAATACAAATGTGGGATGCTTTGCTGACTCAGTTGCGGCTCTTGGAGAGCTCATGACTGTTGATCTTGGTGGTGTGAATTCACGCCCCCTGTTGGGTATAGAGATTACTTAAATGAATAAATAAACTTAAAAAAAAAAAGAAAATAAGTAATACAAATGTTTAGAAGTTGGAATGGGTTATGTAAATTATGGATAATTCATACAGGGAAATCCTGTGCAGTTACTTAAAGTCAGGTAGAATATTTACTGAAGTAGAAACATTATTCTTGCTATATTATAGAGTTTGAACAGAGCAAGATACTGTTTCTATAAGAAAAAAACTTAAATGTAAGTGTAAAATAATTGGAAGAACTTGTAAGAAAAGGTAATGGTTACAATTTTTGAAAGAATGCTTTGGTAGTAGAAAAATGACTTCCGTGTTTAATTGCTTAGAGCAAAGGGTTGTGATTTTTTTGAAAGAATGCTTTAGGAAAAGAAAGATAACTTCAATGTTTAAAGCTTAGAGCAAAGGGTTGTGACTTTCCTCATATATGTTTTTTGTAAAATAGAATGTTTTACAAGTTTCTTTCTCATTTTGAAGGACAGAGTAGTTCTAAGTCGTATTCTACCTTTTGAGAGCAGAATAGGCACTGAGCATCCTCAAGCATTCCTTTGTTTCTGATTTAATTTGTACCTGATAAAATAATTCTCAAGCCCATGTGTATTTTTTTCTGGTGGTTTAGCAAGTCATATGCTTTAGATTGCACAGATGTGTTCAAATCCTATTTCTAAGTCATTTTTGGCAGACCTTAGCCAAATTATCTGACTTTCCTTTTGAAATCTTAGTTTAATATCTTCAGGTGTAACCTGTGGCAAAAGGTGGCATTGTCCTGTTGAGGAGAAATTATTCTGATGTGGCATAGAATGGGTGTGGCCAGCTGGTATGTTCTCATCGTGCCATACTGTCTTGACCACTAGGGAGATTGCCAGTTAATCTTCGCCTTGTTTCCCTTGTCTTCATGCTAAAAAGATGACAGCTAAGGTTCCTTCAGCTATTATGGATTGTAGATGAACTCTGAGCTTGATTTAAATGAACTGGTGATGTGACAAGGTAAAGAGGAGAAAGGATATAATAACATAGGCAAGAGAGGGTGTATCATGTCATGTCCTTACTTTAATACCTATATTAATCTTCAATAGAGCATGAATACACTGTGTCCCAGGAATAAAAAGATATTTCAACAATCTATTTCTATGACCAGAGTAATTCTTTGTACTAATTTTTAAAGACAATCTGCTTGCTTAAATATTTTAAAATACTTTTGATGTTGACCTATATATTGTACTTGTCCACTAGACTGAGTTTGGTGCATTCATGGTCACATCTCGTTTTAAAAATAAATACCATGAAAGTTTGTGGAAATGGGAATTAACCTGTTTTTGAAGATTTAGTAGAATTTTCCCATTAAAACCTTTTTGGCCTGGTTTCTGTTCAAGGACTTAACCTTTACCATTTTAATATATGATTTGATTATTAAGTCTAGACTGGTTCTTTTGTGTGTCCTTTGGCCAATTTTTTTCATTTATATTTTCTTAGAAAGTTATCTATTTTATATAGGTTTTTCAAATTTATGGGTGTAAGTGGTACAAGATATTCTTGAAGTTTGGTCTCATTAGGAAACCCTCCATCCCTTCTCTTGTCTCTCCTTTCTTTGCCTCCTTCTTTCTCTCTCTTCCTTTCTACATTCCCCCTTTTGTCCTTTTCTTCCTCCAACTCTTCCTTCCTCTCTTACTATGAATTCCCGAGCATATGTTTTACTATTTTGCACTTTTTTTTTTTTGGTTGTTGTTTGTTTCTTGAATTCAGAGTTCAGTTCTTTTTTTTTTTTTCTTGGAAGAGTCAGAATAACCAATATGTATGCACTTGCTTGATGTTGGAAAACTAGTATTATCATAAATCAACTTTGTCAGATATTAATACTATTTTATATTTGCTTTTCTTGAGAGAAATAAAACTCTGTAGGTATTGTTGATACTCATTTTTAGCCACTGTTTTTTTAATAAATGCATTGAAGTTTGGAAATTTTTCCACGAAATAGTGCTTTGAACAAAGGCTGCAGGTTTTGGTATGTAAGTGTTGTACTATGTTTTGTTTAGAGTAATTGAAACCCTAAAAAAAAGGAAAAAGATAAGTAATTTTTAGAAAGAGCTTTTTGTTTTATGTAAAACTACATGTAGTTTTAAGTTCTGTTTCTTAGTTATGAAGACTATTTTCATTTTTTTATTTATTTAAATTTTAGTTAATATACAGTACAATATTGGTTTCAGGAGTAGAATTCAGTGATTCTTCACCTACTTACAACACCCAGTGCTCATCATAAGTGCCCTATTTAAGTACCTATCACCCATCTAACCCATCTGTCATCCACTTCCCTCCATCAGCCTTCAGTTTATTCTCTGTCTTTAAGAGTCTCTTAGGGCTTTTTTTTCCTCTCTCCTTTTCTTCTTTTCCCCCTTCCCATATGTTCATCTGTTGTCTTTGTTAAATTCCATGTTTGAGAGCATATGGATTTGTCATTCTCTGACTTATTTCACTTAGCATAATACACTCTAGATCTATCCATGTTCTTGCAAATGGCAAGATTTCATTTTTTGGTGGTTGAGTAATACTCCATTGTATCCATTCATTAGTCAGTGGATATTTGGGCTCTCTCTGTAGTTTGGCTATTGTTGATAATGCTGCTGTAAACATCAGGTGCATTTGAATCTGTATTTTTGTATCCTTTGGGTAAATACCCGAAGTAGTGCAATTGCTGGATTGTAGGGTAGTTCTATTTTTAACTTTTCGAGGAACCTCCAAACTGTTCTGCAGAGTGGCTGCAGTGGTTTGCATTCCCACTAGTAGCTCAAGAGGGCCCCCTTTTCCCTCATCCTCGCCAACACTGTTGTTTCTTGTGTTGTTAATTTTAGCCATTCTGACCTGAGGTAGTATGTCATCATGGTTTTGATTTCTGTTTCCCTGATGATGAGTGATGTTGAAAATCTTTTCATGTGTCTGTTAGACATCAGGTTGTCTTTTTTGGAAAAGTGTCTATTCATGTCTTCTGCCCATTTCTTAAATGGATTTTTATCATTTTTTTGGGGGGGTTGAGTTTGATAAGTTCTTTATAGATTTTGGATACTAACCCTTTATCAGATATGTCATTTGCAAATATCTTCTCCCATTCTGTAGGTTGCCTTTTAGTTTTGTTGTTTCCTTCACTTTGCAAAAGCTTTTTATCTTGATGAAGTCCCAATAATTCATTTTTGCTTTTGTTTCCCTTGCTTCAGTGACATGTCTAGTAAGAAACTTCTACGACAGAGGTCACAGGGGTTTTTGCCTGTGTTCTTCTCTAGTATTTTGATGGTTTCCTGTCTCACATTGAGGTCTTTCATCCATTTTGAATTTATTTTTGTGTAAGGTGTAGAAAGTGGTCCAGTTTCATGCTGCTCTCCAGTTTTCCCAGCACCATTTGTTGAAGCAGCTGTCTTTTATCCATTGGATATCTTTCCTGCTTTGTCAAAGATTATATAGAACATATAGTTGTGGGTGCATTTCTGAGTTCTCTGTTCTGTTCTATTGATCTGTGTGTCTGTTTTTGTGCCAGTACCATTTTGTCTTGATGACCACAGCTTTGTAATATAGCTTGAAATCTGTAATCGTGATGCCTCCAGCTTTTTCTTTTTCAAGATTGTTTTGGCTATTCAGGGTCTTTTGTGGTTCCATGTACATTTCAGGATTGTTTGTTCTAGCTCTGTGAAAAGTGCTGGTGGTATTTTGATAGGGGTTGCTTTAAATGTATTGCTCAGATAATCTAGACATTTTAACAGTGTTTGTTCTTCCAGTCCATAAACATGGAATGTTTCTCTATTTCTTTGTGTCCTTTTCAATTTCCTTCATAAGGGTTCTATGGTTTTCAGAGTATAGATCTTTTACCTTTTTAATTAGGTTTATTTCTAGATATCTTACTGTTTTTTCACAGTTGCAAATGGGATCAGTTCCTAGATTTCTTTTTCTGCCTTTTCATTATTGGTGTATAGAAATGCAACAGATTTCTGCACATTGATTTTATATCCCGCAACTACTGATTTCATGTATTAGCTGTAACAATTTTTTGATGGAGTATTTTGGGTTTTCTCATAGAATACCATGTCTTCAGCAAATAGTGAAAATTTGACTTCTTCTCTGCCAATTTGGATGCCTTTATTTATTTATTTACTTAGTCTGATTGTTGAGGCTAAGACTTCCAGTACTATGTTAAATAGTTTGGTGAGGGTGGACATCCTTTTCTTGTTCCTGACTGTAGGAGAAATGCTTTCAGTTTGTCAACACTGAAGATGGTATTAACTGTGGGTGTTTTGTATATGACCTTTATGATGTTGAGGTATGTTGTATCTATCTCTACTTTGTTGAAGTTTTTATCTAGAAAGGATGATGTGCTTTGTCAAATGCTTTTTCTGCATCTATTGGCAGGATCATATGGTTCTTATGTCTTTTATTAATGTGGTATATCACATTGATTGATTTGGAAATCTTGAACCACCCCTATAGTCCAAGACTAAATCCCATCTGATCATGGTGAATAAATCTTCTACTATACTGTTGAATTCAATTTAATAGTATTTTCTTGAGAATTTTTGCATCTATGTCATCAGGGGTATTGGCCTGTAATTCTCCTTTTTAGTGTGGTCTTTGGTTTTAGAATCAAGGTAATGTTGGCTTCATGGAAGGAGTTTGGAAGTTTTCCTTCCATTTTTATTTTTTTTGGCACAGTTTTCTTCTTTAAATGTCTGGTAGAACTCCCCTGGGAAGCCATCTGGCGCAGGCTTTTGTTTGTCAGGAGATTTTTGATTACTGATTCAATTTCTTTGCTGACTATGTGTGTGTTCAAATTTTCTATTTCTTCCTGTTTCAGTTTTGCTTGTTTGTAGGGTTTTAGGAATTAGTCCATTTCTTCAGGTTGCCTAGTTTGTTGGTATATAATTTTTCATAGTATTCTCTTATAATTGTTTGTATTTATGTGGTGTTGGTTGTGATCTCTCCTCTTTCATTTGTGATTTTATCTATTTGTGTCCTTTCTCTTTTCTTTTTTATAGGTTTGGCTAGGGGTTTATCAATTTCACTAATTCTTTTGAAGAACCATTCATGGGTGTTTTTTGTTTGTTTGTTTTATTTTGTTTTGTTTCTATATCTTTTAATTCTGCTCTAATCTTTATTTTTTCCTTTATTCTGCTGGCTTTAGGCTTTATTTGCTGTTTTTTTGTATCTCCTTTAGGTATAAGGCTAAGTTGTATATTTGAGACTTTTCTTGTTCCTTGAGGTAGGCCTTTATTGCAGTATACTTCCATTAAGACTACCTTTGCTGCATCCCAAAGGTTTTGGACAAAGTGTT
This sequence comes from Neogale vison, assembly GCF_020171115.1. Classification (NCBI taxonomy): domain Eukaryota; kingdom Metazoa; phylum Chordata; class Mammalia; order Carnivora; family Mustelidae; genus Neogale; species Neogale vison. Next base: position 118,204,710 of record NC_058097.1, on the reverse strand, counting down.
CTCATTTTCATTTGCTTCCATGTATTTTTTAAAATTTCTTCTTTAATTTCATGGTTAACACATTTATTCTTTAGTAGGATGTTCTTTAACCTCCAAGTATTTGTGATCTTTCCAAATTTTTTTCTTGTGGTTGATTTCAAGTTTCCTAGTGTTGTGGTCTGAAAACACGCATGGTATGATCTTGATCTTTTTATACTTGATGAGGGTGGATTTGTGACCCAGTATGTGATCTGTTCTGGAGAATGTTCATGTGTGTTTGTAAAGAACATGTATTTTGCTACTTTAGTTTGAAATGTTCTGAATATATCTGTTAAGTCCATCTGGTCCAGTGTGTTGTTCAAAGCCATCGTTTCCTTGTTGATTTTCTGCTTAGATGACCTGTCCTTTGCTGTAAATGGGGTGTTTAATTCCCCTGCAATTATTGTCTTATTATCAAGGAGTTTCTTTATGTTTATTCCTAAATGATTTATATTTGTGTGCTCCCCAGGTGGGGGCATAAATATTTACAGTTGTTGATGGATAGACACCTTAATTATGATATAATGTTCTTCTTCATCTCTCGTAACAGTTTTTGTTTTAAAATCTACTTTGTCTGATATAAGTATAGCTACTCTGGCTTTCTTTTTACACCCATTAGCATAATAGATGGTTCTCCATCCCCTCACTTGTAGTCTGCTGGTGTCCTTGGGTCTAAAGTGAGTCTCTTGCAGGCAACATATAGATGGATCTTATTTTTTATTATTTTTTTATCCATTCTAATACCCTATATCTTTTGATCGGAGCATTTAGTCCATATATATTCAGAGTGATTATTCAAAGATATGAATTTAGATTTTATGAATTCATAAAATCACAAAATTCAATGCGCATTGTGCATTGTGTTTTTTGTAGAGTTGGTATTTCTGATGATGTTTTCTGTTCCTTTCTAATCTTTGTTGCTTTGGTCTTTTTCCTCCACTTAAAGAGTTCCCCCCTTAAAATTTCTAGCAGGGATCACTTTACTGATTGGGAATGCTTTTAGGTTTTGTTTATCTGGAAAACTCTTTATCTCTCTTATTCTGAATGACAGCCTTGCTCAATGAAGAAGTCTTGGCTGCATATTTTTCCCATTCAGCACTTTGAATATTTCCTGCCATTCCTTTCTGGCCTGCTAAGTTTCTCTGACAGATTTCCTAAGAACCTGATCTGTGTTCTCTTGTAGGTTAAGGACTCCCCCTCCGCCCCTCCCCCAACCTCCGCCTTGCTGTTTTTAGGATTCTTTCTTTGTGCATTCTGTGAATTTAACTATGATATGCCCTGGTGATGTTCAACTTTGGTTCGATTTAATGGGAGATTTCTGTGCTTGTTAGATTTTGATATCTGTGTCCTTCCACAAATTAGGGAAGTTTTCATCAGTATTTTGTTAGAATAAAACTTTTGTCCCCTTTTCTCTGTCGTCTTCTGGGACCCCTATGATATGAATGTTACTATGTTTTAATAAGTTGCTGATTTCCCTAAGTCTACCCTCCTGGTCCATTAACCTTTCTTTCCCTGTTCTTTTCAGCTTCGTAATTTTCCATAATTTTATCTTCTATATCACTGATTCCTTCCTTTCTCTGCTTCCTCCATCCTCATTTTTATGGCCTCTACTTGGATCTGTATCTTGGTTATAGCATTTTTAACTTCAGCCTGACTAAATTTTAGTTCTTTTATCTTAGTAAGGGATTCTCTGGTGTCTTCTATGAGTTTTAAAATCCCAGCTAGTATCCTTATAATTGTCGTTTTAAATTCTAGTTCAAACGTATTATTTATATCTGTATTGATTAAATCCTTGGCCATGAGTTCTACTTCGTGTTCTTTCTTTTGGGGTAAATTTCCCCATCTCTTCATTTTATCCACAAAAGAAGAGAAGAAAGAGAGAAGGAAACAAACACACAAACAAAAAGCCTCAAAACAATGAAAACAAACAATAAAAAAAAACCTAGCTCCTGGGGGTATTTTGGTCTGCTTGTTAAAAGAATCTCAATCTCAAAATAACAAAATAAAATTAAATAAAATGAAAGTAAGTTAAAAAAATGTAAAAAGTGTATATATATATATATACACATATATAAAATATATAAATTGATAACAAAAGAATTAAAAATAATTAAAAAAATAAGAAAATAAATGAAAAAATAATAAAAATTTTAAATTTATAAATTATATATTTTTATGAATTTTTATAATAAAGTATTTATAATTTATTTTATAATAAAAATAAAAAAATAAAGATTAAAAGTAGAAAGGAAGCTAGATCCTGTTTTCCCTAGAGCTAAAACTTTGCAGCACCCTATGATCAGTAACTTTGGTGGTGCCAGTGAGTTGTTTGTGCTGGTCTTCTGGAAGAAGGGCCTGTTGTGATTCTTAGGTGGACTTAACCCTAGTAGGAATGTGCCTCTAGAGTGCAGGGCATGGCTGGGCTTGTTGTAAGCCATTCTGGCCTCCACTCAGTGATGTTGTTTTCCTTCATGAAGGTTCTCAGCCTTGTCAATAAGGATGAATATCAGGGCACCCTGCTCTCCAGCGCCAGTGCTGAAAGTTTGCACCACCGGCTCTTCCATGAGCTCTGTAATTCAGTCACTGTTATGTCCCCAGTTTCTGTCAGAACTCTGTTCACACTGACTTTATCCAGGTTTTTTCATCTGAGGCATGTGACTGAGTTCCCAAACTCCAAATTTTAGAGACTCCTGCGTGTGGACCTGCACATGTTTTTGCCGTTGGCCAGCTTGTCTCAGGAAAGTGATGGCAGGACCCCACAGTGGTTCCCAGTTGTGGCACCAAGACTTGCTGTTCTCAGCCACCTTTCTTGCTGCTACGCCTGGGAACAGTGCAGCACATTGGTGCCACCTGTTCTTGTGACCCAGGGGATCCTCAGACCATGCTGTCACACGTGGGCTTCTGCCCTGCTTTGCCACCTAAGCACATTTAAGCCAGGCACGTCTCCCACTGCAGCAAACCTCTAAAAGTTCAGATTTTGCACTGCGCTGCTCATGATACCCTGTGGTAGCAGGTTCTTTCCCTGCTGTTCTATATATGGCTGTATCTCCCCTAATGCACCTCTCCGTACCTCCCACCTTCCAGAAGGTGGTTGATTTTCTCCATGTAGACTTGCAGGTTTTTTGTTCTCTCCAATTGATTTCTTGGGTGTTCAGAATGATTTGATAACTATCAGGCTGTATTCGTGAGAGGAGACAAGCTTAGGGTCCCCCTACTGTGCCATCTTACCTCCTCCATGCAGTTTTAAATTCTGTGAATTTACTGTCATAATAGCACTTCTCCCTGTTGTCTCATCTCCAAACGCAAAGATTTATCACATTTCTTGAAACATTTTTCACTAAGAAGGGAAAAAAAAATCTCTTGCAGTATGCAAAGATATATTTAGTTTATTCTGATTTACCTGTTTGAGGCATTTCTCATTTCCTGCTTTGCTTTATGTGGTACTGCCATCTAGCGTGTGGAATACTAAAATGGATGTGTGTGGTTTACATTTTCTTTTATCATTTGGTCATCAGGAGCTGTGACTTAATGGTTCTTCCTATCTGATTTTATATAAAGCATTAAGTTAAATGATCCTGAATGCAGGAGCTCAGGTGTTACCTGAAATAAAGCATTGGAAAAATGAATCGAATACCTGTTTCTTGAGCATTCTCTACTAAAGTTTACGTACAAGGGTCTTGGAAGTGCCAGTACAGCCTTGTATCATCAGATGCATTCTTGTCTTGATAGTGAGAAATGTGGAAAGAGATCGTGAATTTTGACCTGAATGTAAAAATGTTGACAAGGTGAAGTATAAAATAAGCTCCCATGCCTCAATTTTAATTTCTTAGTGTTAATGAGGATTAAAATAAAACATACAGGCCAATATTTATTGAATGCTTTTTGTGAACCAGACATTATTCTAAATAATATTTACATCTCGTCTTATTTACTCGCCACAGTAGTTTCAGATGAGGGTATTGAAGTAAAAAACGTTTAAGAACTTACCCAAAAGTGGTGCAGCTAGTGTTGAATAAATAAATTGAAAAAATGTGAAAACATTCTGCATATTTTTGATTAAAGAAGTCCTAGGAAAGGATTAAAAATGACAAAATTCTTGTCATCTTGTCATCTGAAATATCCCAATGTAGTTGAAAGTAAGAAAGTAAAGAAAGTAAGAAAATAAAAAAATATGATGCATAGTCACACAGCATAACTTGTGTCCTTAACTTCCCTGGTCCTCAATTTCCTCATAAGTAAAACAGGACTAAATATAACCACTTTAGTATATATTACGGAGTACTGTGGGAATTAAATGAAGTGAAAATTAAAAACAAAAACAGATTGTTCAATAAATTTTAAAGAACTTTAGAGAAAGACAAATGTTCGAAGGAACTTTGGTGTAGACAGACCATAATCTGTAAAATAAGAAAATACATGACCTCAAAAAAAAAAAAAGAAAAGAAAAAAAATGAAAATACATGACCTCATGACCTTGAGTGTACTGTTGATGGGGTTGAGGCAGTGGGTGAAAAAATTCTTTGCAAATAACAAGCTGTATAACTAACAGGAATATTATAATGAACTTCTCCTTAACATGAGAGACTGTACTGCTGATACACTTGGTGATCTGATGATCAGTTTATTTAGATATAATATTTCTTTTAACATAGAGAATAACCATAAAAATAGTGAAATGAAGAAAGTAAGTTAAAATAACATGATTTTTCTGTAATTGTAATTTAAAAATTTAGCTTCAGTTTCAGATAGAATTAAACCTATGGGTTGAAGATATTGAAATTGTTATGTATTTAGAATATTTAAGGTTTAAAATAATGGTAAAAGAAACCAGAGAAAACACATTATTGTGTCCTTCTCCTTTGAATAGAAAAATTGAAAATCTTTTGTTAACAAATTTTTAATGGGCAAGATAGGATATATATGGATTCTGCATTTTCAGTTTTAGCATTTTTTTTAAAGATTTTATTTATTTATTTGGCAGACAGAGATCACAAGTAGGCAGAGAGGCAGGCAAAGAGAGAGGAGGAAGTGGGCTCCCTGCTGAGCAGAGAGCCCGATGTGGGGCTCGATCCCAGGACCCTGAGATCATGACCTGAGTTGAAGGCAGAAGCTCAACCCACTGAGCCAGCCAGGTGCCTTAAGTTTTAGTATTTTAAATACCTGGTATCTTTTAAATACTTGGTTTTACCAGTTCAGTTGATGATTGTATAAATGTTGTGTCTTTTTGGAAACAGACTAGGTTTTCTTCCTGTTTAAAAATTTATCTAAATATGGGTGCCTGGGTGGCTCAGTCGGTCAAGTGTCTGCTTTCAATTCAGGTCATGATCCCGGAGTACTGGGATCGAGCCCCACATCAGGCTCCCTGCTCAGTGGGGAGCCTGCTTCTCCATCTGCCCCTGCCCCTGCTCATGTTCTCTGTTGCTTGCTTGCTCTCTCAAATAAATAAAATCTTAAAAAAAAGAATTTATCTAAATGTGAATGTTAAGGTTCATAGAAATAAGTGCCAGCAACACGTTTTGGTCCCTATCAGTGGGACTTTCAGTTATTAATAAAAATGAATTAAACCAATGAAAAAGTTAGTTCCCTCATCTCGTTAATACTATGTAGTTTCCAGACTAGTAGATATTTCTATTTTAAAAAAACAGTTTTATATGAAAGTACATATAATATATGCATAACCTTTTGAAACAAAAGCTGCGATAATTTTAGTGTTGCTACATCTACTGAAGAATTTATTTTTCCTCAAATCAAAACAGATAAACTTTCAATCCTACTTTTTGGCACATTTCATACTAATACCTCTTCATATGCTGGGAAATCATTGTCATTTAAGAGGATGGTTTCAAATGAAAAGTTCGCATAGTGAGTTATTGGTACTGCTATCAGGTTGAGGGCATCTTGTTGAGCTGAGGTGATTCTGGTATTTAAAAACTGATGAATGAACAAGGAAAATGTGGTGTGTGTGTGTGTGTGTGTGTGTGTGTGTGTGTGTGTATCTTGCAAATGGCAAGGTTTCATTCTTTTTGATGGCTGAGTAATACTCCGATATGAAACCTTGCCATTTGCAAGGACATGGCTGGAGCTTAAGAGTATTATACTGAGGGATGCCTGGGTGGCTCAGTTGGTTGGGCGGCTGCCTTCAGCTCGGGTCATGATCCCAGCGTCCTGGGATCGAGTCCCGCATCGGGCTCCTTGCTTGGCGGGGAGCCTGCTTCTCCCTCTGCCTCTGCCTGCCACTCTGTCTGCCTATGCTTGCTCTCGCTTCTCTCTCTATGACAAATAAATAAAATAAAATCTTTAAAAAAAAAATGAGTATTATACTGAGTGAAATATGTCAGTCAGAGAAAGACAAACACCATATCATTTCACTCATGTGCAATTTAAGAAATCAAACAAATGAGCCGAAGGGGGAAAAAAGGGAAAGAGAGAAGCAAACCACAAAACAGACTCTCAACTACAGAGAACAAATTGATGTTTACCAGAGGGGAGGTGGATGGGGGATGGGTGAGAAAAGGTGATGGGGAGTAAGGAGGGCACTTGTGATAAGCACTGGGTGATGTATGGAAGTGTTGAATCACTATATGTACACCTGAGACTAATATTACACTGTATGTTAATGAACTGGAATTTGAATAAATTCTTCGTAAAAAAAATAAAGTTACTATATCTGTTAATCAGCTGAGGAAACAGTGCTGTATTCCAATCTGGAAGGAGAAACAGATTGTTAGGTTTATTAAGATGCATTTAGGTCTCTAGCTTTTTCCCAAGAAATTTGAAGAGCTATTTTGTCTGTTATTGATTTTCTTCCCTTATGCTGAAATTAGAACTTACTTCACTTACTACCCACCTAAGATATAACTCTGATAAAGAGCTGTTCTTCCACTTGGCATCTTCCACTCAGTAGTTTCAAAGTAGAATTTTCAGTGTTGATTATTAGGATGTTGATGATAGGTGTGAGTAGAACAGATAATATTGTGTAACAGAAATGATTTTTTATTTTCCACATCTACTATGGGCTACAGAGGTGAAGGAAAATGTTTATAAACTGGATAAGTATGTCACAGTGAAACTGCAAGCATAATAGGTCTATAAAAGATGAAGAAGTCTTTGCCCCATTTGCAAGCTGTTGATTAGGCTTTGATGAATAATTTTTTTATGTGGGTGGGGTGATTTTTACTGTGCTTTACGTTACTGATTTCTGCCCTCCATGTAAAGAAAGGACTTCTCTGAACATTTGAATGCTTGCTGAATAGAGTTGTATTTTTAAATATTGTAACAACACTAATTGCAGATTGGTTTCCATGGTGATAGAAAAGTGAATTCAATATAGGAAAAATAACTTCAAAAATAGATTTGTTAAGAATCTAAAAGTAAGGGACTTAGAAATTCTATTTTTCATTCTTATAAACAAAGGATTGAGATATCATTAAGTTGAAGGAAATAAACATGATTTAAATCATGATATTTGTGTCATAAGTTTCTTAAGGCAAATGTAGCCTAATCTTTCATAGTGTATACACTTGGTACATATGGTTCAGGTTCTATATAAACATGCTGATGTTGGGACTTGTGCATTGGTTGTCTTAAAACCCACAATTCCAAATGGTTTTACAGAATACCTTATATGTGCTTGATCCTTACATGAATATCCCTGATGAAGTAGATAAGTGATTTTTCCCACGGGGGAAATAAGCACTATACCAATAAACATAGTAAGATAAGAAAAATGTAATGCATGTTGTAAGAGTTTTTATAGGTAGTCAAAGGTAAGAGAGGTTATTTCATATGGCATTCAAGAAAGACTTTGTTGAAGATTGAATAGATTTTAGATATGCAGAGCATTTAGCAAGGAAAAATAAGATAAAGGTACCTGGAAGGGAGGGGAATGGATGGGGTAGAATGATTGTGGAAAAATGTGTTTTAGAAGATATATGGAGATATTACCTTCCTTCGAGACTGATCTCTTATGAACTTTGTATTTAAGTTACTTTTTTTTCTTAGAGAGAGAGAGAGAGAGAGCGTGCACATGTGTGCATGGGAAGGGAGGGGCAAAGGAAGAGGGAGAGAATACCAAGCAGGCTCCACGATCATGACTTGAGTCAACATCAGGTGTTGGTTGCTTAACTGACTGAGCCCCCCAGGCACCTCTAAATTACTTTCTTAGTAGGAACTGAGAAGGCACTGTGGGATTTTGAGAAGAGAGTACCATGACCCATGTGTAGTGGGTAATGGAGAGAAACCAGTTAGAAGACTATTGCAGTTATCCATTCTGCAGTCATGTAGTCTAGATCCTGTGAGGTCTAGAACCAGCGAAGTAGCAGTGGAGAATCGGGAAAAAAAAGGGACAGGTATGAAAGACAAGTTTTGGGAGACAGGAGAGATTCTAAGGAATTAAATGTTGAGGTTAGATCTTGACCATGGGAATATAAAAAGCGGATGTTTGGAGAGGAAGAGTAGTAGAGGAATCTAAGATGATTTGGTTGGTCAATTAGATGGATGTGGTTATGCTATTTATTTACTTTAGGAATTCAGGAGGAAGAAGAGAATTTGTAAGGAAAGGTATGTATTCAGTTTGGTTCTTGAATACAATATTCCAGGGGGACAGTGTTGTTTATTCAGTCATTTATTAAATATTTAGGAATCATCACTTCAGTTTCAGGTACTTTTCAAGATGTTGAGATGATAGGTATGTATGTATCTCACTTTTTCATTATGTGTTATAGTTAAAGATCTGTCAAATACACGTTGCAAATATTTTCATCCCAGTTTGTGACTCTTCTTTTCTCTTGGTTTATGGGATCCCTTTTGTGATTACTTAAAAACTTTTGATGTCGCCAGTTTTATCAGTCTTTTGTTCTTTTTGTGTTTTAGCTAAGACATTCTTTTCTTCTATCTCCATGAATATTACTATTTTTTGCTTTTATTTTTATTATTTTACATTTTAAGATTTTGCTTTTCACACTTAGCTGTTTTATTTACCTGGAATTATTCATTGGATATAGTAGAAGGCAGGGGTCTAGTTTCTCCTTCTAGTTATCTTAGACTATTGCTTAAATAATAATTCTTTTCCTCAGTGATTTTTTTAAGGCCTAAATGGTCATATATCAGTGTCCAAATGTACGCATTAATTATCTGACTACTTTCTCTGACCCATTGGTCTCCGGCCTATTTCTGTGCTAGTACCACACTATCTTAATTAATAGATTACTATTACTTCTTATTCTATAACAAAACATCTCAAAACATAGTGGCTTGGGGCACCTGGGTGACTCAGATGGCTAAGCATCTGCCTTCGGCTCAGGTCATGGTCCCAGGGTCCTAGGATCCAGCCCTGCATCAGGCTCCCTGCTCAGGGTGGAGTCTGCTTCTCCCTCTGCTACCACCCCAACCCCTCGCTTGTGCTCTTTCTTGCTCTTTCAAATAACTAAATAAAATCTTAATATATATATATAAAGAACTTAGTGGCTTAACATGCCAACCCTTTTATTGTGTTTCATGATTCCTGATTCCTTGGACTGACTCCGGTGGGAAGCTCTGTGTCGATCGTGCTTGGGTTCTCAGGCGGCTGTAGTCCTATAGCGATGGTGGCGGAGCTGCGCGTCTGGCGCTTGGACGCTCCTTCCCGTGCTCTCTCGCCACATGGCGTTTCATCCACCAGGACCGCTTCTGTGAACTCTTTCTACGGCACTGTACTATGGTCCTTTGACATGAAGGCTTAGGACTCTAAGCGTAAGAAAGCAGAAACTGTTAGGCTTTTTAATGACTAATCTTAGAAGTCCCTAGAACATAGCTTTTCCCACATTTTATTGGTTCAGACAATTACAACCGTAGCATAAATTCAGAAGTGGAGAGAGAAGCTCTCCCTCCATGAAATGTAAAGCAAGAACCTCCAGAGAGGTACTGAAAGGTAGCTTCACAGCAAAGCTTGATTTCCAGTAGGATACATTTCCTGATTTCATCAAAATTATCTTGTGAAGAAAAAAAATTAAACTTTTGAAATTTTGATAAGAATTGCATTTAATGTATAGGTTAATTGAGGATAATTACTGTATTTATCATGCTGAGTTTTTAAATGTTTGAATTTATTTACATCTTCTTTCACATCTTTCAATAAGGTTTAATAATTTCCTTTGAAATTCTGCACATCTTTTGCTTATTTTTAGGTAGCTTACAGTTTCTGTTGTTAACATGAATGGAACATTTTTTCAGTTACATTTTAACATTAGATACTATTGATTACTGTATCAAAAAATCCACTTTCAAAACACTTATTGAGAGAGAATTCATACACTATATAATTCATCTGCTTAAAGTATAAAATTCACTGTTGGTTAGTATATTCACAATGTGTGCAAACATTGCCAACGTCTACTTTAGAACATGTTTATCAGTTACAAAAGAAATTCTGTACTCATTATCAATCATTCTCATTCCCTTCTAAACCTGTACACTGACCCCTGACCTTTCTGCTTTGGTCACCCAGCCCTGGTAACCATTAGTCTGCTTTCTGTATCCATGGATTTGCCTCTTCCAGAAGTTTTGTATATATGGAATCATACAATGTGTGATCTTTTTGTAACTGTCTTTTTTCACTTAGCATGTTTTCAAAGTTCATCTAAGACATAGCATGTATCAGTACTTCATTGTTTTTATCATTGAATACTATTTCATCATATGGCTGCATACCCCATTTTATACATTTAAAATTTTGCATTTTAAATTTAATACTTCTGGGAGACTTCTGCCTTGGGAAGATGAAACAGACAATGGTGAGTTTCCTTTGTTTTTGTTTTTTCTTTAGTCATTTCAACCATTTTATACAATTCATTGGCATGAAGTGCATTTACATTGTTATGTAAAATTACCACTACCCATCTCTGGAAGTTTTCATCAACACAGACAGAAATACAGCATATGAAAAATCAGTCAATGTAATATAGCACATTAACTGAATGAATGAAAAAAAACACCCGTGTGATCATCTCAGTTGATGCATAAAAAGCATTTGATAAATTTAGCATCCTTTCATGATAAAAACACTCAACAAACTAGGAACAGAAGGACACTCTGACAAGAATAAAGACCAAATATGACAAACCCACTAGCTAACATTATATCCATGGGGAAAAACTGAAAGCATTTCTCCTAACATCAGCAACAAAAGCATGCCTGCTTTCAACACTTCTGTTCAGTGTGATTCAGAGCAATTAGGCAAGACAAATAAAAGGAATCCAAGTTGGAGAGAAAGAAGTAAAATTATCTCTGTTCACAAGTGACATGATATATGTAGGAAAATCATAAAGATTTCATAAGAAAACTCTTAGAAATAATAAGTGAATTAAACAGAGTTTAAATTTAAATTTAAAATAATCATTCCTATATTACTGGCATTTCTATACACTAAAAGTGAATAATTTGAAAAAGTAAATTAAAAAAATTCCATTTCCAATAGCACCAAAATTAATAAATCACTTAAGAACACACTTAACAAAAAAGGTGAAAGACTTGTAGACAGAAAGCTACAAAATGTTGCTGAAAGAATATAAAGAAAACCTAGTAAATGTAAAGATATCCTGAGTTCATGGATTGGAATACTTAATATTTTTAATGTGATGATAATACCCAAAGCCATCTATATCTTCATTTTAATCTTATCAAAATCCCAGTCGCATTTTTTTTTATAAAAGTAGAAGAACCCATCTTAAAATTCATATGAATTCTCAAAGGACTCCGTATACCCAGAACAATCTTGAAGAAGAACAGAGTTGAAGAACTCACACTTCCTAATTATAATGCCTACTACAAATCTAAAGGAATCAAAACAGTGTGGTATGACATAAAGATAGTTATATAGACCAATGCAATAGAATAGAGAGCCCCCAGATAAACCTTCACGTGTATGGTCTATTGATGTTCAACAAGATTGCCAAGTCTATCCACTTGAAGAAGGGACAGTGTTCAGCAAATGGTGCTGAGAAAACTGGATATCTGTATGCAGAAGAATGAAGTTGGATCTTATAAACTCAAAATGTAACTAAGACATAAATATGAGAAAAAAAAGACATAAATATGAGAACAAAAACTTTAGAACTTAGAACATGTAGGGAAATCTTTATGACACTGGATTTGGCAATGATTTTTTGGATATGACACCAAAAGTTAAAGGCAAAAAACAATAGAAAATTGGATTTCACTGAAATTAGAAACTTTTGTGCATTAAAGGATATTATCAAGAGAGTGAAAACGTAACCCAATAATGGGAGAAAGTACTTGCAAATCATGTATCTTATATGGGATTAATTTCCGAAGTAAAGAACTACTACACCCCCAAACAATAAAACGAGCTAATTCACAAGTGGGCAAAGAATTTGAATGGACATTTCCGTAAAGAAGTTATTCAGATGGCCAATAAGCATATGAAGAGAAGCTAATTTATCCACTATTGAAAGTAGTGTATTAAAATCTAATTATCATTGTAGAGCTGTTTCTCCCTTTGATTCTATCAGCATTAATGTAATTTGGGGGCTACTTTTCTTGGTGCATCTGTATGTTTTTTCAGGCTTTTTGAGGTAATGATTGACAAATATAAGTTGTATACATTTAAGGTACATAATTTGATGTTTAGATATATGTATACATTGTGAAATGTTTACCACAATCAAGCTGATTAACATATCCATCATTTCACATAATTACTCTTTTTTTGGAATTGAGAACCCTTGAAATCTATTGCCAGCAAATTTCAAGTGTATAATATATTATTAGTAACTGTAGTCACCATGCTGTGAATTAGTTCTTTAGAACTTACTCACTTTACAACTGAAAATTTATACATTTTCATCTGTATCTTCCCTTTCCCCGTCCCTCAGCCTCTTGTAACCATAACACAACTGTTTCTCAGAATTCAGCTTTTGTTTTCAAAAAGACTCTGCATATAAGTGACATCATGAGGTATTTGTCTTTCTGTGTCAGACTTCTCTACATGTAGCATAAGGTTTGCTAGTTTCATCTGTGTTGTCACACATTGTAGGATTTCCTTCTGTTTGTGGCGCATAATATTTCATTGTGTTTGTGTAGTATATATGCACACATGTGTGTATACCTGTGCATATATCACATTTTCATTATCTAAGTGCAGATGTACACGTACATGGTTTCTGTATCTTGGCTACTACACATCGTGCTGCAGTGAATATGGGAATGCAGGTGTCTTTTTGAGATAAAGATTTTATTTCCGTTGGATATACATGAGTGGGATTGTTAAGTCATATGGTAGTTCTATTTTTAATATTTTGAGGAACTTTTATACTTTTTGCCATAAGGCCTGTACCAATTTACATGCCCACAACTACTTTACAAGGCTGTCCTTCTCTCCATATTCTTACCAATTCTTACCTTTTGACTTTTTGATAACAGCCATCCTAACAGTGGTGGACTTATCTCATTTTGGTTTTGGTTTTCATTTCTTAGATGATTAGAAATGTTGATCATTTTTTCATATACCCATTGGCCTTTGTACATAACCTTGGGAAAAATGTTTGTTTAGGATTTTGCTTAATTTTTAATCAGCTTATTTTTATTGTTTTTATTGTTACTGAGTTGTATGAGTTCTTTATATATTTTGGATAATAACTTCGTATCACATATGTGGTTTACAAATATTTTCTCCCATTCTGCAGATTGCTTTTCTTTTTTCTTTTTTTTAAGGCATTTTAGTTTATTAGACATAGAGCCTTTCTTGCTTACAGGGGGATTTTCAAAATATAAAAATCATATTATATGTTATATTGGGTTTCTTAGACCCATTATTTTATTTTATTTTTTTTGTAATTTTATTTTATTTTTTTTTCAGTGTTCCAAGATTCATTTTTTGTGCACCAGACCCAGTGCTCCATGCAATACGTGCCCTCCTTAATACCCACCACCAGGCTCACCCAATCCCCCACTCCCCTCCCCTTCAAAATCCCGTTTGTTTCTCAGAGTCCACATTCTCTCATGGTTTGTCGCCCACTCCAATATCTCCCAGCTCCCTTCTCCCCATCTCCCCATGTTTTCCGTGTTATTCCTTATGCTCCACAAGTAAGTGAAACTGTATAATTGACTCTCTCTGCTTGACTTATTTCACTCAGTATAATCTCCTCTATCCCATCCATGTTGATAGAAAAGTTGGGTATTCATCCTTTCTGATGGACGCATAATACTCCATTGTATATACAGACCGTATCTTCTTAATCCATTTGTCTGTTGAAGGGCATCTTGGTTCTTTCCACAGTTTGGCGACTGTGGCCATTGCTGCTGTGAAAGTTGGGGTACAAATGGCCCTTCTTTTCACCACATCTGTATCTTTGGGGTAAATACCCACTAGTGCAATTGTAGGGTCATAGGGTAGCTCTATATTTAATTTCTTACGGAATCTCCATACTGTTTTCCAAAGTGGCTGCACCAACTTGCATTCCCACCAACAGTGTAAGAGGGTTCCCCTTTCTCCAAATCCTCTCCAACACTTGTTGTTTACTATCTTGTTAATTTTGGCCATTCTAACTGGTGTAAGGTGGTATCTCAATGTGGTTTTGATTTGAATCTCCCTGATGGCTAATGATGATGAACATTTATTCATGTGTTTGTTAGCCGTTTGTAGGTCTTCTTTGGAGAAGTGTCTGTCATGTCTTCTGCCAATTTTTTGATGTGATTGTCTGTTTTGTGAGTGTTGAGTTTGAGGAGTTTATAGATCTTGGATATCAGCCCTCTGTCTGTAGTGTCATTTTCAAATTGCAGATTGCTTTTCATTTTGTTGATTATATCCTTTGGTGTGCAAAAACTTTTTTAGTCTGACATAATCCTAGATGTTTATTTTTGCATTTATTGCCTATAGCTTTTGGGGTCAAATCCAAAAAATTATTGCCAAAATCAGCATCAAGGAGTTTTTCTTCTATTTTCTTTTAATATGATTGTTACTGTTAGTGGATTCATGTCCTGTGTTTTATTTTTTTGAGTTGATTTTTGTGTGTGGTGTAAGATAAGGTATAAAATAAGGATCCAGTTTTATTCTTTGCATATTTCAGCTTTCCTGTAATTTATCAACGAGACCATCCTTTTCCCATTGTGTACTCTGCACATTTGTTGAAAATTAGTTGACTAAGGGGTGCCTGAGTGGCTCAGTGGGTTAAAGCCTCTGCCTTCAGGTCAGATTAATATCGCAGGGTCCTGGGATTGAGCCCCACATTGGGCTCCCTGTTCAGCAGGGAGCCTTCTTCCCCCCCCGCCCCCCGCCTGCCTTTCTGCCTATTTGTGATCTCTCTCTGTCGAATAAATAAATAAAATCTTAAAAAAAAAAAAAAAAGAAAATTAGTTGACTATATTTCAGGGTTCTTGATTCACTTCTTTTGGTCCTTTGGTGATTCAGTTCCAGTATCTGTTTTTATGCCAATACTATATCCGTCTGATTACTGTAGCTTCGTAGCACAGTTTGAAGTCTGGAAGTGTGATCCCTGCAGCTTTACTCTTGTTGCTCAAGATGGCTTTAGCTATTCTGGGTCTTTTGTGGTTGCATGTAAATTTCAGGAATTTTATTTTACTTTTGCGAAAAATGTCACTGGAATATTGATAGGGATTGTTATAATCTGTAAATTGCTTTGGGTAGAATGGACATTTTAACAATATCAGTTCTTACCATTTGATTGTATCTTCTTCAGTTTCTTTCAACAATGTGCTACTGTTTTCACTGTACAGATCTTTTACCTCCTTTGTTAAATTTATTCCTAAGTATTTTACTCTTTTTTGATGCTATTATAAGCAGGATTTTGTTTTTTTAAAGATTTTATTTGTTTATTTGAGGGAGAGTGAGAAGAGAGCAGGGTGCACAAGTTGGGGGAGGAGGTGCAGAAGGAGAAGCAGGATCCCCACCAAGCAGGGAGCCCAATGGGGAGCTCAATCCCAGGACTCCAGGATCATGAGCTGAGCCAAAGGCAGGTGCTCAACCCACTGAGCCACCTAGTCACCCCTGTGAACAGGATTTTTAAACTTTTTTTCAGATATTTCACTATTAATATATCGAATTGCAACCAAATTTTGTGTGTTGAGTTAGTATCCTGCAGTCTTACTGAATTCATTTATTAGTTTTAATGTTTTTTGATAGAATTTATAGGGTTTTTTGGTTGTTTTGTTTTTACTTTAAGGTCATGTCATCTACAAAGAGATATGTTTTATTTTTTCCTTTCTGATTTCAGTGCCTTTTATTTCTTTTTCTGGCTTTATTGTTCTGGCTAGGACTTCCAGTACTATAATGAATAAAAATGACAAGAGGTGTTCTCTTTTCTAGTTTCTGATCTTAGAGAAAGGCTTTCAGCTTTTCATTGTTGAGTATGATGTTAGCTCTGTGTTTTTCACATATGGCTTTCATTGTGTTAAGGTACATTTCTTTTAGGGGTGCCTGGGTGGCTCAGTGGGTTAAGCCTCTGCCTTCGGCTTGGGTCATGATCTCAGGGTTCTGGGATCGAGCCCCGCATCAGGCTCTCTGCTCAGCGGGGAGCCTGCTCACTCCTTGTCTCTCTGCCTGCCTCTCTGCCTACTTGTGATCTCTGTCTGTCAAATAAATAAATAAAATCTTTTAAAAAAAAGATACATTTCTTCTATACTTAATTTGTTGAACATCTTTATGATGAAAGAATATTGAATTTTTTTCAAATACTGTCTATGCTTCTGTCGAGATGATCATACGGTTTTTGTTTCATCCCATTATTATAGTGTATCACATTATTGATTCTGTATGTTGAACCGCCCTTGTATCAAATCCCTCTTGATCATGGCCTTTTAATGTGCTGTGGAATTTGGTTTGCTAATATTTTATTAAGAAATTTTACATGCATGTTCATTAGGGGTATTGGCTTAGAACTTTCTTTTCTTGTAATGTCCTTATCTGGCTTTGTTTTCAGTATAATGATACTTACATAAAACAAATTTGAGAGTATTCCCTCTTCTTCATTTTTATGGAAGAATTTGAGTAGGGTTGGTGTTAATTCTTCTTTAAATGTTTGACAAAATTCACCACCAAAGTCATTAGGCACAGGCCTTTTCTTTTTTAGAAGAGTTTTGATTATGGATTCAATCTCCTTGTTATTGGTCTATTCAAATTTTTTATTTTCTCACAGTTCAGTCTTGGTAAGCATAGGTTTCTAAGAACTTATTCCTATCTTCTAGGTTATCCAGTCTGTTGACATATTATTGTTGGTAGTATAGTCTCTTGTGAGCCTTTTATTTCTGTGCTATTACTTATAATGTCTCTTTAATTTATAATTATATTTGAGTTTCTCTCTTTTTTCATTGTCTAGCTAATGGTTTTTCAATTTTGTTTATCTTTTCAAAAAAAAACACCTCTTAGTGGTTGTTTTTCTTTATTTCATTCATTTATGATCTATTTCACTTATTTCCATTTCATTTATTTTTTGATTTTCTTTCTTTCTTTCTGCTACCTTTGGTCTTAGTTTTTTCTTTTCCTAGTTCCTTTAAATGAAAAGATAGGTTGCTTATTGGAGATCTTTCTTCTCTTAATATTGGCATTTGTCACTATAAACTTTTCTCCAAGCTATTTTTGTTGCATCTTACAAGTTTTGTTATATTTTACTTCCAGGTTTTTTTTTCAAGATTTTTTTGATTTTTCTTTTGATTTGTTTTCAGACCTATTGGTTGTTCAGGAGTATATTATTTAATTTACACATATTTATGAATTTTCCAGTTTACTTGCTGTTACTGATATTTAGTGTCATACCATTTAGAAAAGATAGTTGGCATGATTACAGTCTTCTTAAATTTCCTGATACATATTTTGTGACATAACCTTTGATCTGTCCTGGAGAATGTTTCATGTGCATTTAGGAAGAGCATGTAATCTCCTGTCGGATGGAGTGTTTTGTGTGTGTCTGTTAGATCCTTTTCTCTTAAAATATAGTTTAAGTCTAATGTTTCATTATTGATTTTCTTCCTGTCCATGTTAAGAGTGGGTATTAACATCTCCCATTACAGTTGTATTGCTCTTTATTTCTCCTTTTGTTTTTGTAGATACTTGCTTAATGTATTTTGGTGCTCCAATGTTGAGTGCATAAATATTTACAATTGTTATATCTTCTTCATTAATTGATCGCTTTGTCTTTATGTAATGACCTTTGTCTGTTGTGACAGTTTTTGACTTAAGGTTTATTTTGTCTGATGGAAGTACAGTCATCTCTCTTGTCTTTTGGTTTCTATTTGCAAGGAATATTTTTTCCCTGTTCCTTCAGCTTTATTGTATATATCTTTTCACTTTTAGTCCTTAAAGCTAAAAATGAGCATCTTTTAGGCACCTTGTAGTTGAATCTAGCTTTTTATTCATTTAGCCACTCTGTTACTTTAATGGGAAATTTAAGCCTTTTACATTTAAAATAATTACAGCTAGAGGCTGGGAAGATAGTGGAGTAGGAGGACTCTAAGCTTACCTAGTCTCTGAGATACAGCTAGATAACACATCACTGTCAACAACCCAGAAAATGACCTGAAGACTGGCAGAACAAATGCCACAACTAAAGGCAGAGAAGAGGCTACAGCGAAGAAGATAGGAAGAGCAGAGATGCAGTGGGAGCTAAATAGATGTGTGGGCTGTCTGTGGGAGAAAGGCATCTGTGGGTGCTGAAAAGGAAGAGAAACAGACTCTCATACCAGGGAGTTCACACAGCGAAGCTAAATCCCCTTTACATTTGGCTTTGAAAACAAGAACTTTGTGAGTTCTTAAAACCAGTAGGACTTAAAGCCTGCAATTTTAAAAATTAGTGGGTTTAGCTCTGGGAGAGCTGGAGGGCAATAGGACTTGAGTCCCTGCCCTTGAAGAGATAGCACAACCAAAAAGCCCACAGACATACAGCATGGAAACAGTTTGAAAAACAGGCCTGGGGCATAGGGGAGGGAGAGTTATTTACTAATCTTAGAGTGTGTCATAGAGGGACAGAGATTGTTGGGAGATTCCTCCAGGAACAAGGCAGCTGGTAGGTGCCACTTCACTCTCCCATTCCTGAGATACACACAGTGGCCACCTGTGGGAACCAGCAAACATTTGCTACCTAGCTTCAGTCCTTTAGGGAATCTGCCCTTTCCCGTCATGCTTGCCTCAGTCCCACCACTGTGGGTTCTCTCCCTTAGAGGACCACCACATACTTTGCCAGCAGTGTGTCTTTGACCTGTATGCAAGGCCTTGGTTTAGGTGGTGGCAGAAGTGGTGGTGGGCCCCCTTCTGCAGAAGAATGGGTACATGTTGTTAAAATTGTGAGCCCCACACAAAGTGCAATCCCCCTCCACCCCAGCAGGCCTTGGTTCAGCACTAGTAGCAGGTCTCATTTTACAAGCAGTTTGGCTGGCATCTTGTTAAAACTGCATGCCTTGCCTGGCCACCAGGTCCGGGGATGAGGGGGTTCATGTCCCCTGTTGCTGATGCACAAACCTTGCAGGCACTGTGTGATTAGTCCCCTCCAGTATGCTGTTGGCCAGAACCCATTCAAACCAGGGCCATAAGCCTGAAAAGTGTGCAGGCAGCCTCCAAAGTGGCCAGCACCACATCAAAGTGACTCCTGTCCTTGGGAGAGGGGAATAGACCACACACACCAGTCAGACTTCAGTCCCAGCAGTAGGCTGGGGACAGATAGTTGGTTCAATTGCAGTGACCACCCACCAACAAAAACATCTCAGGGGACAACACACAGTGTGCCCTACAGTTTGGTGCTACCTGGCAGATGCGTGTTCTGATGAAACTCATGCCCAAGAAGGCCCCAGATTGGTCCACTGACACCACAGAGAGCAGACATTTCTGACAACAGGCAAAGAGAGCCACAGCAGCTGACTGGACTGAAGGAAAAAGCAGCCCAGCAGCCACAACAGTGGGGTACATGCAACACACATAGCAGACACCCTTGAAGTGCCAGATTCCAGTAAGCATGGAACATTGCACTGCAGGGCATGATAAGATCTTCTCTTCATGAGGCCATTACTTTCAGGAGCAGGGGATGTAGCTGACTTTTCTAACACAGAACAGACACACAGAGTTAGACACAAGAGACAGAGGAATATGTCCCAAATGAAACAATAGGTCAAACCACAATAAGAAATCTAAGTAAAATGGAGATAAATAATGTGCCAGCTAGATAGAGATATTTAAAATAAATGTCATAGTGATACTCACTGGACTTGAGAAAAGAGTGGAAGACATCAGTGAGCCTTTAACAAAGACATATAGAAGAACCAATCAGAGATGAAGAACACAATAAGTGAAATAAAAAATATACTAGATGGGGGGCACCTAGGTGGCTCATTGGGTTAAAGCCTCTGCCTTCGGCTCAGGTCATGATCCCAGGGTCCTGCGATCTCGCCCCACATTGGGCTCTCTGCTCAGCAGGGAGCCTGCTTCCTCTTCTCTCTCTGCCTGCCTCTCTGCCTATTTGTAATCTCTGTCTGTCCAATAAATAAATAAAATCTTTTTTAAAAAGATGCTTAAAAAATAAAAATACACTAGATGGAATAAAGAGCAGACTAAAGGAAGGAGAAAATGAATCAGCAACCTAGAGGACAGAGTAATGGAAAGTAACAAGCTGAACAGGTAAAAGGAAAAAAAAATTAAGCACAATGCAAATAGATTTAGGGAACTCAGTAACTCTATCAAGCAAAAGAGCATTTGCATTACAGGGACCTAAGAAGAAGAGAAAAGTGGGCAGAAAATTTATTTGAAGACATAATAGCTGAAAATTTCTTGCATCCATGGAAGCAGACGGAACTCTAGATTCAGGAGGTACAGAGATCCCCCAACAAAATCACCCCATGGAGGTCCACACCAAGACTCATAGTAATTAAAATAGCAAAAAGTAGTGATAAAGAGAGAATTTTAAAAGCAGCAAGAGAAAAGAAGACTGATACATACAAAGGAAACCCCATAAGGCTATTAGGGGATTTTTCAGCAGCAACTTTGCAGGCCAGAAGGGAGTGGTATGATATATTCAAAGTGATGAAAGGAAAAAACTTCAGCCAAGAATATGCTATCCAGCAAGGCTGTTATTCAGAATAAGAAAGAGTTTGCTGGACAAACAAAAGCTACAGGAGTTTGTGACCCCTAACCTGGCCCTATAGGAAATGTTAAAAGGGAACTCTTTCAGTGGAAGGAAAAGATCATAAGTAAGAGTAAGAAAAGTAGGAAGCACAAAAGCAGTAAAAATAAGTATACATGTAAAAATCAGTCAAGGGATTCACAGAATAAAAGGATGTGAAGTATGACAACCACAGACCTAAATCATGGAGCGAGGGGAGAGGAGTAAGGAATGAGTTCAAACTTAAGTGTCCCATCCACTTAATATAGCCTGCTGTATGCAGAAGTTATTATATACAAACCTAATGGTAACAACAAACCAAAAATCAATAATAGACATGGAAAAAGTCAAGAGAAAGGAATCTAAGTATATCACTAAAGAGAACCAACAAACTGTGAGAGAAGCAAGAGAATAACAGAGAACTACAAAGACAATCACAAAACAAGTAACAAAATGGCAATAAATACACACATATAAGTAATTTGTGTGCTATTTATATGCTGCCTATGAGAGACTCATTTAAGACCTCCCGACATACAGATTGGAAGTTAGAGGGTGGAGAAACATTTATTATGCAAGTGGATGTGAACAAAAAAAGAGCCAAGATAGGAATACTTTTATCAAGCAAAATGAGGACTTTAAAACAAAGACAATAATGAGACAAAGAAGGACACTATACAATAATGAAGGGGACAAGAAGATACAACAATTTTAAACATTTATGTACCCAATATGGGAGCATCCAAATACATAAAACAGTTAATACAAATGTAAAAAAAGCTAATTGATAGCCATATGATAATAGTGGGGATCTTTAACATCCCATTTACATCAGTGGACAGATTCTCTAAACAGAAAACCAAAAAAAAAACCAGTTTTTTTTTAATGACACACTGAACCAGATGGAGTTAACAGATATATTCAGAACATTCCATCCTAAGATAGCAGAGAATACATGTTCTTTTCAAGTGGACATGGAACATTCTCCAGAATAAATCACATATTAGACCACAAAATAAGTCTCCAACAAATTCAGAAAGATCAGTCACATTGTGCATGTTTTTTTTGACTGCAGTGCTATGATTGATACTAGAAATCAACCACAGGAAAAAATCTGGAAAGGGCACAGATACATGGAGGTTAAATAATAGACTACTAAACAATGAGTGGGTCAACGAAGAAATCAAAGAAGAAATCAAAATTTCCTGGAGAGAAATGAAAATGAAAACACAATGGCTCAAAATCTTTGGGATTCAGCAAAAGGTGTTCTGAGGGGTAAGTTTATAGCATACAGGCCTACCTCAAGAAGCAAGAAAAATCTCAAACGAACAACCTAACATTTCACCTTAATCAACTAGAAAAAGAACAAACAAAACAGCAAAAGGAAGGAAATAATAAAGATTTGAGCAGAAATAAATGATATGGAAACTAAAAAATAGAGTAGAACAGATCAATGAAGCCATTAGTTGGTTCTTTGAAAAGATCAACAAAGTTGATAATCCTCTGACCAGACTCACCAAAAATAAGAGAGGACTTCAAGTAAACAAAATCAGAAATGAAAGTGGAGAAATAACAACTGACACTACAGAGGTGCAAATAATTACAAGGGAATATTATGAAAAATGATATGCCAACAAGTTGGATACCCTAGAAATGAGTGAATTCCTAGAGATACATAACCTACCAAAACCAAAGCAGGAACTGAAGCAGGAAGAAATAGAAAATTTGAACAGACCAATTACCAGCAATGAAATTGAATCAGTAATTAAAAAACAAACAAACAAAAAACCCTTCCCAACAACTTAAGTCCAGGCCCAGACAGCTTTACAGGTGAATTGTATAAACATTTAAAGAAGAGTGAATACCTGTTCTTCTCAAACTTTCCCAAAAAGTGGAAAAGGAAGTACATCTTCCAAATATCCATGAAGCCAGCATTACCTTGATACCAAAACTAGATAATAACACCACAAAAAAGGGGGAAACTACAAGTTAATATCTCTGATGAATATAGATATGAAAATTCTCACCAAAATATTAGCAAACTAAATGCAACAATACATTAAGAAGTTACTCACCACAATTAAGCGGGATTTATTCCTGGGGTGCAAGAGTGGTTCAATATTTGCAAGTCAATCAAAGTGATACATCAATAAGAGAAAGGATAAAAACCATATGATCATTTCAATAGATGCAGAAGAGGCATTTGACATAGTATAACATCCATTCATGATAAAAGCCCTCAACAAAGTAGGTTTAGAGGGAACATACCTCTCATAATGAAGGTCATATGTGAAAAGCCACAGTGAACATCTTCAGTGGGGGAAAAACAGAGCTTTTCCTTTAAGGAACAAGACAGGGATGTCCACTTTCACTACTTTTATTCAACATAGTACTGAAAGTTCTAGCCACAGCAACCAATCAGATAACAAAAAATTAAAGGCATTGAAATTTGTAAGGAAGAGGTAAAACTTTCACTCTTTGAGATGAAAGAGTGAAAGTACTAATAGAACTAATCAATGAATTCATTAAAGTTGCAGAATACAAGATCAATGTACAGAAATATGTTGAATTTTCACACAGTAATAATGAAGCAACAGAAAGAGAAAATAAGAAAACAATCCCATTTACAGTTGCACCAAAGATAACAAAATACCTTGGAATAAACTTAACCAAGGAAGTGAAAGACATATACTCTGGAAAACTATAAAACACTGATGAAAGAAATTGATGACAAAACAAAGAATGGAAAGACACTTCATGCTCATGTTTTGAAAGAAAAAATACTTTAAAATGTATATAGTAGTAGAAAGATTATAAATATTTAATGCAATTCCTATCAAAATACCAACAGCATTTTTCACAGAACTAGCACAAACAAGTTTAAAATTTGTGTGAAACTGCCAAAGACACTGAATAACCAAAGCAATCTTGTAAAAGAAAAAACTGAAAGTATCACAATTCCACACTTCAAGCTCTACTAATCAAAACAGTATAGTAATGGTACAAAAAGAGACACAAAGATCAATGGAACAGAATAGAAAGTCCAGAAATAAACCCACAATTATGTGGTCAAGTACTCTTCAGTGAAGATGGCAAGAATAGGCAATGGGGGAAAAAAGTCCCTTCAACAGATTGGTTTGGGAAAACTGGACAGCTACATGGAAAAGAATGAAACTGGACCACTTCCTTTCATCATACAGAAACACAAATTTAAGATGAATTAAGGACCTAAATGTGAGACCTGAAACCATAAAAATCCTTGAAGAGAGCACAAGTAGTAATTTCTCTGACATCAGCTGTAACAGCATCTTTCTTGATATGTATCTGAAGGCAAGGGAAACAAAATAAAAAATAAGATACTGGGAATATATAAAAATTTTACACAGCAAAATTTTGCAAAGCAAAGGAAACAACCAACAATACTAAAAGACAGTCTACTGAATAGGAGAAAATATTTGCCAATGACATATCCAATAAAGTGTTAGTATTCAGAATATATACAGAACTAACAGAACTCAGCACCAAAAGCCCCAAGTAATCTAGTTAAAAATAGAAGACATGAACAGAGATTTCTTCAAAGAAGACATCCAGATGGCCAACAGATATATGGAAATATGCTCAGCATCACTCATCAGCAGGGAAATGCAAATCAAAAGTATAATGAAATATCACTTCACATCTGTCAGAATGGCTAACATCAGAAACTGAAGAAATAAGTGTTGACAAGGATGTGGAGGAAAAAGAACCTGTCTGTACTGGTGGTGGGAATGCAAATTGGTACAGCATTGGGGAAGACAGTATGGAGGTTCCTCAAGAAATTAAAAATAGATCTAACCTATGATCCACTAATCACAGTGCTGGGTATTTATTCAAAGAATATGAAAACACTAATTTGAAGGGATATGTTCACCCCCATATTTATTGCAGCATTATTTACAATAGCCAAATTATGGAAGCAGCCCATGTCCATCTATAGATGAATGGATAAAGAAGGTGTGGTATATACAATGGAATATAATTCAGCCATAAAAAAGATGAAATCTTTCCATTGGCAACAACATGGATTTATCTAGACAGTATAATACTAAGTGAAGAAATCCCTTTAATGAAGATGGTGCCAAAGGCCAAGAAGGAAGCCTCTCCCAAAGCTGAAGCCAAAACAGAAGCTTTGATGGCCAAGACAGCAGTGCTGAAGGGTGTCCACAGTCATACAAAAGAAGATCCACACATCACCTACATTTCAATGACCCAAGACACTCCATCTCCAAAGGCAGCCCAAATATCCTCGAAAGAATGCCCACAGGAGAAACAAGCTTGATCACTGTGCAGTCATCAAGCTCCCCCTGCCTACTGAGTCAGCCATGAAGAAAATAGAAGACAACAATACATTTGTGTTCATTGTAGATGTCAAGACTAACAAGCACCAGATCAAACAGGCTGTGAAGAAGCTCTAGGACATTGACGCGGCCAAGATCAACACCTTCTGGAGAGCAAGGCTGGCTTCTATGATGCTTTGGTTGTTGTCAACAAAATTGGAATAGTCTAAACTGAGTCCAGCAGCCTAAATCTAATTTCCTTCACCATAAAAAAATAATGCTAAGTGAAATAAGCCAGTCATAGACAAATAGCATATGATTTCAGTCATACCTGGAACTTAAGAAACAGACAAAAGAACAAGGAGGGGGGAAAGAAAAGAGAGACAAAGCAAAAACGAGTTCTTAACAAGAGAACAAATTAATGGTCGCCAGGGGTGAGGTGCGGGTGGTTGGTTGAAAAGGTGAAAGGGATTAAGAGTCCACTTGTCTTTTGGGTTTTCCATATAAAGAATCATGTCATCTGCGAAGAGAGGGCACGGATTGCATGGAGCACTGGGTGTGGTGAAAAAATAATGAATACTGTTTTTCTGAAAATAAATAAATTGAAAAAAAAAATAGAAAAAAACAAAGAGAGAGAGTTTGACTTCTTCATTGCCAGTCTGGATACCTTTTATTTCTCTGTTGGCTGATTGCTGTTGCTAGGACTTCTAATACTATGTTGAACAAGAGTGGTGAGAGTGGGCATCCTTGTCTTATTCCTGATCTCAATGGGAAGTCTGCAAGCTTTTTCTCATTGAGGGTGATATTTGCTGTGGTCTTTCATAGATAGATTTTATGAAGTTCAGGAATGTTCCCTCTATCCCTATACTCTGAAGCATTTTAATCAGGAACGGATGCTGGATTTTGTCAAATGCTTTTTCTGCATCAATTGAGAGGACCATGTGGTTCTTCTCTCTTCCCATATTAATTTGTTCTATCATATTGATTGATTTGCGAATGGTGAACATATCCTTGTAGCCCAGGGATGAATCCCACCTGGTCATGGTGGATAATCTTTTTAATGTGCTGTTGGATCCTGTTTGCTAGGATCTTGTTTATAGCAGCAATGGCCACGGTCTCCAAACTGTGGAAAGAACCAAGATACCTTTCAATGGACGAATGAATAAGGGAAATGTGGTCCATATACACTATGGAGTATTATGCCTCCATCAGAAAGGATGAATACCCAACTTTTGTAGCAACATGGATGGGACTGGAAGAGATTATGCTGAGTGAAATAAGTCAAGCAGAGAGAGTAATTTATCATATGGTTTCACTTATTTGTGGAGCATAACAAATAGCATGGAGGACATGGGGAGTTAGAGAGGAGAAGGGAGTTGGGGGAAATTGGAAGGGGAGGTGAACCATGAGAGATTATGGACTCTGAAAAACAATCTGAGGGGTTTGAATTGGTGGTGGGGGGTGGGAGATTGGGGTACCACGTGGTGGGTATTATAGAGGGCACGGATTGCATGGAGCACTGGGTGTGGTGCAAAAATAATGAATACTGTTATGCTGAAAAAAAAAAGAGTCCACTTGTCTTCATGAGCACTGAGTAATATATGGAATTGTTGAATCACTGTATTGTACATCTGAAATTAATATAACACTGTATGTTAACTATACAGGAATTAAAAAAATCATGTGGGTGGAATAAATGAACAGTTAGACTTGAGAATTTAATCCCTTGGTTAGTGAACTGGGAATAGGACATAAGGATGAGGAATGAAGTAGTTAGAAGGGAGGAGGGGTGAGACTGTCTTGCATATCTCTAAGAGAATCATTTGCCCCGGCTGGTTTTAACTGGACATTGGTCCAGACATAGAAGAGTAGAAGCCCTAACTACTCTCATTCAGCCTTAATTTTTAAAAAGCCTAAAATTAAAAACTGACTTGCAAATTATAGTAGTACTAAATGAGAAACTTTAAGGGGAAAAGATTAATGACAAAGAGTTTTGCTAATTTAAAGCATGAAGGGTACTTTTACTTTGTTTTTGTAATGAAGTGTATTTAACTGTCAAGCCACAACATACAGAGAACAGTAGATAGGAAGGTTAAAGATTTATCTTAAATTTGTATCTCTACTAATTATTTTATTATGAAATTGATTTCTGACTAGATTGTAAGAAGTTCTGTGATATTCTGCTTTAAGAAGTTTACACTGACATCGTCTTTGAAATAATTGCAGTTTCTGTTAAGCTTGTTTTAGGAGACTACATTTGTTTAGAACGTTTCATACAGAAAACTGTTCACTTTTTAAGGTTATGAACTGTTTCTCATGGGTATAGAATTTGCTCATCAAGCTTATAGCATTGATCTCATTGACTTTAACCTTACAGATTTTGTTCTAAATAAAGCAACTAATCCAAAAAAATAATTATTGATAGTTCAGAACGTTTTGTTAATTGTTCTGTTTGATCCATATTTCCTTTGTTACCTTCTTACTCTTGCTATCTTTGTTGGTGATTTACTGAGTAGTTGTGGCATTATACTTTGTTTCCTTTCTTCATCTCTTTCCTGTATCTACTCTAGGCTTTTTCTTTGTGATTACTATGAAGTTTACATAAAATATCATATGCTATCCCGCTTTGAGCTGATATGAACCTAAGTTGGATTGCATAGAAAAACTGGTTTTCTTCAGCTCACATTTTAGGTTATTGTTATTACAACTTACATCTTTTTATATTTGGTATCTATTTAAAGGCTATTGTAGCTATAGTCATTTATTTTTGTCTTTCAGCTTTTATACTAGAGTTTAAAGTGATTTACAGGGGTGCCTGGGTGGCTCAGTGGGTTAAGCCTGTGCCTTCAGCTCAAGTCATGATCTCAGGGTCCTGGGATCGAGCCCCACATTGGGCTCTCTGCTCAGCAGGGAGCCTGCTTCCTCCCCCCTCTCTCTCTGTGTCTGCCTTTCTGCCTACTTGTGACCTCATCTATCAAATAAATGAATAAAATTTTTAAAAAAAGTTATTTACATACCACTTTCAGTAAGAGAGAATTTTGAATTTATGCATTTACCTTTATTCTTAAATTTTATGTTTATGTTTTTACTTTGTTTACTAGTATCTTTTCATTTCAGCTTGAAGAACTCTCTTTAGATTTTCTTGTAATGCAGTTATAGCAGTGATCTCCCTCTGCTGTTATTTGTCTGGGAAAGCATCTCTCCTTCATTTCTTATGGGCAGCTTGCCGTGTATAGTAGAATTGTTTGTCCGTTTTCTTCTTTCAGTACTTTGAACATATCATCGTAGTCTCTTGTGGTCTGCAAAATTTATGCTGAAAAATCTTATAATGCTATGGGGATTCCTTTGTACACGAAAGTCTCTTCTCTTGCTGCTGTTGAAATTCTTTTTGCTTGATTTTTGACTGATTATAATGTGTCACGGTCAAATCCTCTTTGGGTTCAATACGTTAGGTGATGTTTGAGCTTCACACAACTGGATATCCATATCTCTTCTCAAATTGGGAAGGGATCAGATAAACTTTTTTCCTCTTTTCCTTCTTCTCTTGGGACTCCAGTAGTGCATGTATTGTTACACTTAATATATCCTGTAAATTCTGTAGTCTTTCTTCATTCTTTTTCCATTTCTTTTTCTTTTTGCTTTTCTGACTAATTTCAAAATACCCGTGTCTTTAAGCTCATCGATTATTTCTTCTGCTTTGAGATTGAGTCTGTTGTTGCTGTTCTCTATTGAATTTTTCAGTGCAGTCATTATATTCTTTAGCTCTGTGCTTTCTGGGTTTTTAGAAAATAATTTCTACGTCTTAAACTTCCCATTTTGTCTAAGTAATGCTTCTCTAAGTTTGTTTAGTTGTCTGTCTCTGTCTCTGTCTCTCTCTCTCTCTTTTTTTTTTTTGGTACTTCACTAAATTTCTTTAAGATGATTATTCTGATTAAAAAAAGATGATTATTCTGGATTTTTTGCCTATTACTGCCTAGATCTTTCTTTTCTTGGGTCCCTTATTAGATATTTATTCCATAGGTGATGTCATGTTTCCCTGATTTGTCATGATCTTTATGTTCTTGCACTGTGTCTGCACATTGGTGGAAGTAGTGTCCGATTCCAGTTTTTATAGGTTCATTTAACAGGAGAAGACTTTGAGCAGTCCCCATGGCTGGTGAGTTTGAATGGGCCAGCTGGTTGCATCTGTACATAGTGTTTGCTGCTGGGGTCTCTGATAGATGAAACCCCTGCACATCTTTTGAGGTCAGGTGGATTGCTGGCTTGGCTTTGTCATCAGGTAGGACCACTTGCAGGGCTGTGATTGCACATAGGTGCAGGCTGGGTTCAGTAATCATCCTTGGTTAGTTGTGCCACACTTGGTACTGAATGGCCAGGTCCTGCCAAACTGGTGTTTGTATTTTGGTGGGTCTGCAGGCTGGGCCCTATGACTAAGGGAGGCTAAAGGCTATCTGTGCTTTTGGGCAGGGACACGGGCTGGTCTCTGTAATGATGGAGGGTATGCACATCTTTTGCTGTATTTGGGCATGGTAACTGGTGGGCTTTTCTCCCTGGTCAGGGATTCTGGCTGTGGCTGGTCAAGAGTGTTCACTGACTGGTTTCCTAGGGTGGGCAGGGTCACAGGCTGTGTCTTGCATCTGAGTGCTACTGCCTGGAGGCCAGGCTCTGCAGTCTGGTAAGATCACTGACTGCCCTCTCTAGTTGGCTGATCTCTTGATTGGAGACCCCAACCAGGCAAAACTGATGACTGTGTCCCCTGAGCTGACCTGGCTTCCATTTTGGCTCTGAAGATGGGTGGAGGTGCAGGTGGGGCTTTCTTATCAGGCAAGGTTGCCAGCAGGGTCCTGTCCACTACCAATATTCGTTGACTAGTTTCTTTGTGCCCCATCCTCTTTCTTTGTTACAAAATGATCCCATGTGGTCTACCCCTGTCAATTCCTTCAGTGTTCCCCTGTGAGGCAAGACAGAAATGGGCCTCCTGAAGTTCACCCCTTCGCACTGGGGATGCTAGATATCTCTCTAGGGCTCTTTTTTTTTTCCTAAAGAAAAACCATAGCCCTAGGGAATTCTTTTCAGTGTGGTGCTGTGCTGGCCTAGGAAAGGGGTGGTGGTCATTATGAAACTACTCCTTTTTCCCTTCTAATATGACTTTTCTCAGTTTTTTGCTCTTAAGTGTTTGTGTTGGCCTCACCTCCCAAGTTCTAGGATTTTCACAAACAAATTCTTATGTGTTGATAGTTGCTAATGTCTGTTTTGGTGGGGAGAGGTGGTCTAGCGTCTGGGTTCACTGATTCTTCCGTCTTCTTGACATCACTATTCATATAATCTCTTTATGTCTTTCTCTCTTTCCTTCTGGGATTTTCACAATGCATGTTTTGGTCTTTTTGAATGTGTCCTGCTGGTTCCTGAGCAACATTTTACTTTTTAAAATTCCTTTCTCTTTCTGTTCTTTGAACAGTATTCAGGTTTCTCCTGCTTTCTGGAACTTTGTGTTATACTACTTTGCTTTGATGAAGACCTAATGTTAGTACAGTAATGGCTATTTTCATAAAAGTGAAAATCCTTTTGGGATTTCTTTCTCTTAACAAAAACAGGTACTAACAGAGGTCTTTCATAAAAGTAAGGTGGTGTAATGCAGACTTTTGGAAAGTAGAGGATACTCTTTGCTTCATACCGTTTTGGCTTTTAAAAGGTTTCAAAGGAACGCTCTACCTTTGGATAGTGGGGGAAATCTGTATTTTGACTTACCCTATCTTTAAGTAAGCTGTTTCTTCTTCTTGCCCAAATCTGCTGCTGATCCCTTTAGTTAGAATTTTTAGTCATTCCTCAAATTTGTTTTTTGTTCTCTTTTTTATTTTCTTTTTTTTCATTGATATTTTCATTTATTTATACATTGTTTTTCAGGTTTCCCTTAGTTCTTTGAGCTCTTTGAGTGTGTTTTATATAGTACATTTGAGATCTGTTAGGTCCTTGTATTGCTTGTATTGGTTTATTATTTTTTTTCTTGTGAATGATCCATATGTTCCTGTTTCTTTGTGTATTTTGTGAGTTTTGTTGTTGCGTACTGGACATTTGGATATTATAATGTGGTAACTATGGAAATCAGATTCTATCTCTTACCACAGGTATGCTGTTTTTGATCTTGAGGGCTGCAGTCTGTGTTTTTAGCAACTTTTCCAGGCTGTTTTTGAAAAGACTGTGTTCTGTGTCCTGTGTGCTCACAGATGTTTCTTTTTTTACTTGTGTTCAGATAGTGTTTTGTTAGGGAATTCCTTGAATGCCCAGAACTAAAAATAAAAAATAAAGAAAATAAATAATAAGCCAGTCTTTGCACATTTCCTTTGTATTAAGAGACTCATTCAACAATTAACCAGGCTCTTTACAGCTCTGTCTTAGCCTGGAGGGTAGAGGTGAAAGCTTAGGAAATCTTTATGTCTTTTGTGCGTGGGTCCTACTCTGAACATATTCATGGCTTTCTAAATGCCCTACCATACACACATACTTTTGAATGCTCTCATTTGCCAAGGAACCTCTCTTCTCATCTCTTTCTCCTGGGTGTTAAGCGATCTATATTATGTCTTAGCAATAATCTTTTGCTTCAGGTGACTGAAGACTTTTAGTTCCCTTTACAATATTTTAACAATGCTGTTTTTTAAAAATCCCTCAGGGTGAATTCCAATTTAGGTGAAGAAGAAACGTATTCTTTGTGTCAACCCTTCATGTAAATGCCAGACAGATCAGAACAGACAAATACAATAGTTTATTAATGATGTCTCTGCTCCTTCCAGACGCAAGGAGCAGAGGCACTAGGGCTGCTGTGCACAGGAGTGTTGCTGAGATGGAAGGGGAGGAGCAAGGGTGGGTAACAATACCACGGAGCTTTCCTGCAAGTCAGAAGTCACCATTTTTCTTGATTCGGTGTCTCATGCTGATTGTAAACCTTCTACTGTATTCTACATTACTGAGAAAGTTGGTTGTGAGAGTTACTGCTTGTTTTTCTGTGAAGGGAATGGAGTTTGGAGTCCCCCCCCCCCCCGCCAGCCATTTTATTGACACCGTTTGACTGTCCACACCATCTGACCATCCTCCCTTTCTGTTACGTCCTCTCCACCTATCTTTTTGCCTTTTGGGGGAAGTTTTTTCTTCTCTTCCTCACTCTGTCCTTCGCCCTAGTTCTTCTAAGAAGGTTGATTTTATTTCTAGTCTTCATTTCTTCTGTATTTACGACCATTTTAAAATTTAAAGCTGTTCCTTGTGGTTTGGATATTCAGGAATTGTGGGTTTTTTTTTTTTTTTTTAACCTCCATTGAGGGGAATTGAAAATTGGTGAGATATCTAAAGATCTCATTGTGCTTTACTGCTGAGCCACCAGTTTTCTGAACTGAGGGAGAGCATGTGCTCTTTCTCTGTCTTTTTGTGCCTGGTTGCTAGTTCTCTTTGTTCTCCAGTCCTTTCCCCAATCTCCCGTGCAAACACAGAGCTTGCTTCTGTCTGTCCTACTGTGAACCTTGGTGTAGAGCTGCTGCTTACTCTCTGAAGCCCTGGTTGCTTCCAGGGGTTTCTCCTGGCTTTTCTGTGCCAGCCTTTAGTTGTTGAATCTCTTGAATGCCCCAGAAGGCAGTCTCTGAGCCTTCTTGCCCTGCTCCCCATCTGCAGTGGTTAGCTGCAGTGTGCTGGGGAGATACCACACACACCATAGGTTCCTCCTTCTCTGGGCTCCTGCTGCTCTTCCCCCAGCCTAGGCTGTATTGATCCTATAGCCTGGGGTCTGGTGGGCATTAACTCTTTGCTACAAGGTTTCCGTGGAATTTTTGTTCATTACTCCAGTCCATGCACAGTCTTGAGCATTCGGCTGGTTTCTTCTTACCCTGTCTAATGCAGGTTCTTTTTCCTTCTGCATCTTTACCAGGCTCCTGAGCATGTCCGTGGGTCTCTTCTGTCTCATGAATGTTCATTTCCCTTTTTAGTTCATCTAATTCTTTTTTTAAAAGTATAGTTTTGTAGTTAATCTGGCTTATTTTGGCTGGTGTGAGAATGATCATTATCTTGTAAGCTTCTACTTAATACCAGAATGTTTTTAAAAATAGTTCTGTCATTCTGCTCTCAAAAATAGAAAATATGTGTTTATCTTTTTTTTTTTATAATATTAACTATAATGATGGTAACATTAAGCACTTACGCGTAGTAGGCGTCTTGGTGAACACTTTGAGTGCATTATCTCATTTGATACTCACGAACTTGAGAATAGGTACTGTTCATCATTCTCATTTTCCCAAGGAGAGATGGAGGAGGTATGTCAGTATTCTACAGCTAGTTAGTGACAATTGTGAACTCAGGGTTCTAGAGCCTGAGCTCTGTCTCTAGAGCAGAGTTGGCAAATTCACATCCCTAGGTGGGGCAGATGTCTGATATAAATGCAAGAAGAGAGTAGTGCCTGAAAAAATAACGAAGCAAGCAGCATGATGACGGACACTTGCCATTCAGCCTAGACACTGGGGTCAAAGCGTTTGCAGAATACATGCCTCATTTAAAGGGTTTGGTCACTTTTCAGTTCCAGCTGGTTATTGCTCAGATGAGAATATGGGTCTAATATTTCAGATTTTCTGATTTTCTAGTAGAAACCAGAAATCTGTATTTTTCATATGAAATGACTCAGTTTCTAAATTCTTGCTTCTGGTTCAGGTAAAAATAAAATAAAATCTGATGTTCAGATACGCATGAGAAGTCTAAAGGAACACGTGTCTGCAGGCCCAGACTGTTCTCCGGGAAGCCAGTTTCCAATCTCTGGCATGAGTCCGAGCTGTCTTTCACCCACTTGCCCGTGCTGCCTGTCCGTGCCCTCACTGCCGTCCTGTCACATATGTGCTAAATAAACTCGGGAGTGGAGACCTTCTCTTGAATGGACATAGTTTATTTACTGCTGTTATGCAGTTGTGCTACTTTAAAGTATGAAGCCAATACTTAGAAACATATTTTTGAAAACATCCTGAATTCTTTGTTTTGTCTTCATAAGCAGCAGAGTTCCATTGAAAGGCATATCTCATAGTGAGTCGATGAGAGGGTTTAAGTGTTACTGAATGCCTCGTTTATTTGTGTTCATTAATCATGACTTTCTCTTTCTCCCCTCCCCCCCTTTTGACATAGCTCTCACTTTCAGAAGAACAGAATGAAGTAACGAAAAACGGCTGTGAATCTAAAGAGCTGGTCTACCTCGTGCACATCGCTTGTCAGGTATTTCTGTGGATGTGTAGATTACTTTGAATGCATTTTTTACAGTGTCTCATAGAATTCACAGAAAGAGACTCGTATGGTATTGAAATGAAGTTGGACTGTGCATGACCATTGTTAAGAAAATAAACGGTATCCTTTAAGAAAGGGACAAATGTGTTCTTACGAAAGTACATGGAATGCCCAGTTTAGTATTGTAACTTGTATATCTTCTGTCTGCATTTTTAGAAGTCTTTTAAGGCTTTAGACATTTGTGGACGAATAACAGTGACTATGGCAACACAGATGTTTCGTTTTATTCTTTCTCCCAGTCGTATTGACAATTCTGCATGTGCTCAGAGTCTAAACAATTAATAGAACCAGTCCTACAGATACTTAATTTATAAACTTAAATGAAAACTCTTCTTATAAGAGTAAAGGAAATACATCTTCTATTGATGATAAGATTAAATGAATCAGCTGCTGGTCACCTCATACAGTAAAAGAGCAAACGTCTCTGCCTGAGATGCTCACTTTCCTACCAGGCAGGAAGTTTCACTGTAGTGGATATAGTGTGTGTACCTGTGTGCATGTTTTAGGAAGGTGCTGTTTCTTGACTCTTAGTGTTAGAACTTTTGTGAGGATAATTACCGTGACTTCTCTTAATGAGATTTGGAGTAGGTCATCTATTCCCTCCACCACGTAAGTAGTTTAGTTCCTTTTTCTTACTTCACTATAATTAAGCCTTAGGTGTAGTTTTGATTAGTGATTATAAAGTAACTGTTTTTGAGAAAAGCTTTCTTTTGTGCGAAGTTTTTAGTTCTCTTTGGGAAAGAGTCAGATAGGGACATTTACGGGGTTTTTTCCCCCCCAAAAATGTTATTCTTGTACCCGAAGTTAAAAATTACATAATCTTGTAAAGTTTAATGGTCATCTCATATGGGAAGTACCTCCGCTCCTAGTATTAGTGATTTTAAAGAAAACTTTTCAGAATTAAGTGCTTTTATTTATTGGTGTCAGAATATGAGATTGGAAATTGAAAATTTATAAATTGTATACAATTTGGAAATTGTATACAAATATGAAACTTTGGCCATCTTCTTATTTATAAATTTGTATACAAATTTTCTTTTGTTTTGTATTTTATTTATTTATATATAATTATATATATTTATATATTTATTTACGTATTTATATATTTTATAAATAAGATGGCCAAAGTTTCATATTGTTAATGTATGTTTTATTTGTATCATCTCAGTTCCTTTGAGGAAGTAGGCAGCTCTGAATCACTAAGTGTCATGTCATATTTCATAAAATGCTTCTTTTCATTACTTAATTTTTTTTTTTTAAATTTTGTTTTACACACAGAGAGAGAAAGCATAAGTAGGGGGTGAGGGAGAAGCAAGCTTCCTGCTCTGCTGGGAGCCCAGTGTGGGGCTTGATCCCAGAACCCTGGGATCATGACCT
The DNA here is from genome assembly GCF_020171115.1 of Neogale vison. NCBI lineage: Eukaryota > Metazoa > Chordata > Mammalia > Carnivora > Mustelidae > Neogale > Neogale vison. Next base: position 118,168,607 of record NC_058097.1, on the reverse strand, counting down.
GAACCAAAGGCAGACACTTAACCGACTGAGCCACAGGTGCCCTATCATGACTTAATTTTTTTTTTAAAGATTTTATTTATTTATTTGACAGACAGAGATTACAAGTAGCAGAGAGGCAGGCAGAGAGAGAGGGGAAAGCAGGATCCCTGCCGAGCAGAGAGTCCGATGCGGGGCTCGATCCCAGGACCCTGGGATCATGACCTGAGCTGAAGGCAGAGGCTTAACTCACTGAGCCACCCAGGCGCCCCATGACTTAATTTTTAAGTGAAAATAACACATATGTTTTGGTGAACCATTACTCATACATAAATATAAATCATATCTTCTTTATCTGGAGTACATGATTGACATGTCATTATTTACATGTAATTAATTAATCCCTCTATAACCTAACATCTTTTAGCATCTTTCTTCTCACTATTAATTTCCATATGACCTGACAATGCAAATAGTTTTATTCTCATAAGCAAAACCTAATATTACAAACAATTATGCTATTTTTTAGGTGACTTTCAAAAGGTAAGCATGATATTTTGGAACCATATGTCAGAATGTATAATTGTCACTTGATTATACTTACATGAATTAGTGATCTAGCTAGTTAGGCTGTTTCCTGGTTGTAAGTATTTTGTCAATCTGCTTAAAAAATTTAAGACTACTCAGTATACTACTCATTACATCAAAGTAGTAATTTACTGCAATGTAATGATGCCATTGCACTTCTCTGCAGTACTATAAGTGATCATTGAGGCACCCCCATGGCTTATTTTCTGTTTCCTTGCCAAATGTGTTGGTCGTAAATCATATTAAATTGGAATCCTATATTTTTTTTAATAACTAATAATATATAGACTTATAATCAAGCCCTCTCTTTTTGCCAATGAGGAAATTGAGGCCCAAATTACTGATGTGACCTTCCTAACTTTATATGAAATCTTAGCAGGAACTGCTAAAGATCTGATTGCCAGTTTTTCCTGCATCTCAGTGGAATTCACAGTCTAGAACAGATTTAAGAGATAGCTTACTTAGTCTTCAGATAAGATACCATCACCATTACCTGCTGATATTTTTTCATATATTGCGTATTTTTACTAATTTCTAATTTTTAAAGTATCCTTGAAGTTCTCTTTATTTAACCTACTCTTCTCTTGTTCTTCAATCTTAGAAAATGGCCAATTTAAACAACTGACTTTTTTTTTTTTGAAGTTAAGTACTGCTGATTCTTTTAGGTCTTATTTTTGAACCTTTTAATTTCGCTTTTGCCTCTGCCCTTTAGGTTTTTATTTCTTGTTAAATTGTGGATTCAGAAATGTAAACCATGTCTTTCATACTGAAGTGATCCAAATTCAGTAGGCATTTAATTATGTGTCTAGTGTACAGATATTATGATACGCAGTACAACATTTCATTCTTTCAACAACTGTGTGAGGTAAATAGTCCATTTTTCATCTTATAGATGATGAATCTAAGACTCAAGAATGTTAATAACTTCCCCAAGGTCGTAAAATTAAAGAAAAAAACCAGGATTTGAACCTCAGTCTCGTGGTTTTTTTTTTCCCCCTGATTCTTCTGTCATTTTCTGGTATGATTTATAACTGATTAGCTACTCTGAAATCTGTAAGCATATCCTAAATGTTAATAAAGAATTATAGAAATGTATTGAGAGTGACAGTCAAATTTCTTTGCATGACATAGTGGAAAGAGTCTAGGTACCATTCATATATGCATATTTGAAGACACATATATGTATCTTTTTTCTGATTTAAAAGTGTGGGTTTATGGGTTTTTAGGATAAAAATACTTCTAGAAATTTTGGAAAACATGGGAAGTGGAGAAAAAAAAGAAAGTTGCCATGAAACTACTATCCTGAGATTGCCCATTTATATTTTTGCATATTTTTGCTTTGTTTTACATAGTTGTATTTTATAATTGAATACAGGCATATATGTGTGTGTGTGTGTGTGTGTGTGTGTGTGTGTATAAAACCTTACACAATTTTTTATTTATAAAGCATTCTTCCATGTTACTAAAATCTCTGTAAATATTAGTTAATTAATTAATTTACTGTATAGTTGACATACAATATTATATTGAGTTGTAGGTATACCAATAGAGTGGTTTGACATTTACATACAGTACAAAATGATCACCATCTCTCACCATACATAATTATTACTCTATTATTGACTATTCTTTATGTTGTACTTCATATCCCTGTGACTTACTTATTTTATAACTGGAAGATTGTACCTCTTAATCCCCCTCACTTATTTCATGCATCCCCCAAATATCTCCCTTCTGGCAACCATCAGTTTGTTCTTTGCATTTATGAGTCTGTTTCTGTTTTGTTTGTTATTTGTTTTGTTTTTTAGAGTCCACATATAAATGAAATGATAAGGTGTTTGTCTTTCTATGGCTGACTTACTTCACTTAGCGTAACACCTTCTAAGTCCATCTGTGTTGTCATAAGTGGCAAGAGTCCATTCTTTTTCACTGGCTGAGTAATACTCCATGCACCTGTATTCCATAACTTCTTTATTCATTCATCCGGCAGTGGATACTTAGTACTTCCATGTCACATTTATTGTAAAGGTGATTCAGTGAACATAGTGGTGCATACAATAGCTCTCTGAATTAGTGTTTTGTCTTATTTGGGTGAATAGCCCGTTGAGGAATTACTGTATCATATGGTATTTCTGTTTTTAAACTTTTGAGGAATCCCCATACTATTTTTAATAGTGTTTCCACCAATTTACATGCCCACCAACAGTACATGAGGGACTCCTTTTCTTGTCTTTTTGATATTATCCATTATTTCTTGTCTTTTTGATATTATCCATTCTGACAGGTGGGAGTAACCTCTCAATGTGGTTTTTATTTGCATTTCCCTGTGATCAGCAATGTTGAACATTTTTTCATGCATCTCATGGCCATCTATATGTCTTCTTTGGAAAAATGTTTGTTCAGGTCCTGTGCCCATGCCCATTTTTTAAATGAGATTTTTGTTCTGTGTGTATGTGTCTTGGGTTGTTTGAGTTCTCTAGATATTTTGGATATTAACCCCTTGTCTGACATATCACTTACAAACACCTTCTCCCATTTAGGAGGCTGTGTTTTCATTTTGTTGATGGTTTCATTCTCTGGGCAAAAGCTTTTTAACGTGCTGTAGTCTCAAGTTTTTATATTTCTTTTTGTTGCCCTTGTCTGAGGAGACAGATCCAAAAAAATATTGCTAAGACTGATGTCAGAGTGATTATTGCCTGTGTTTTCTTTTAGAAGTTTTATGGCTTCAGGTCTTACATTTAGGTCTTGAATCTATTTTAAGTGTATTTTTGTATATGGTATAAGGAAGTGGTCCATATTCATTCTTTTGCATGTAGCTGTCCAGTATTCTAAAGACCATTTATGGAAGCAACTGTCTTTCCCCATTGTGTATTTTTGGCTCCTTTGTCATAGATTAATTGACCATATACACATGGGTTTATTTCTGGGTTCTCTACTCTGTTCTGTCTCTTTTCATGCCAGTACTATACTGTTCTGATTACGATAGCTTGAAAGTGTAATTTGGAATCTAGACGCATGATACCTCCAGCTTTGGTCTTCTTCAAGGTTATTTGGCGGGGTGTTTTGTGGTTGCATACAGATTTTAGAATTTTCATTCTAGTTCTATGAAAAATACTCTTGCTATTTTGATAGGGATTGCACTGAATCTATAGATTTCTTTGGGTAATATAGACATTTAAACAATATTAAATTTTCCAAGCATGAGCATGGTGAATCTATACATTTATTTATGTCCTCTATCCTTTCTTTTATTGATATCCTCTAGTTTTCAGAGTAGAGCTGTTTCACCTCCTTGATTAAATTTATGCATGGGTATTTTACTATTTTTGATGCAATTGTAAGTGGGATTGTTTTCTTAATATCTCTTTCTGCTAGCTTGTTATTAGTATATAGAAATGAAACCGATTTCTTATATTAATGTTATATCTGCAACTTTACTGAATTCATCCATTATTTCTAATAGTTTTTTTTCCAGTGGAGCCCTTAGGGTTGCCTATGTATAGTGTTACAAATATTTGCAGCATGTTAGCAGCAGATAGTGACAGTTTGACTTCTTCCTTAGCAATTAAAATTCCTCTTATTTTTTTTTCTTTTCTGATTACTATGACAAAGGCTTCCAGTACTTGGTTGAATAAAAGGGTTGAGACTGCATTCTTGATTCGTCACTGATCTTAAAGAAACAGCCTTCAGCTTTTCACCATTGAGTACGATGTTATCTGTAGTAGTGTTATATATGACCTTTATTATGTTGAGGTATGCTCCCTCTGTTCCCACTTTTTTGAGAGTTTTTATCGTGAATGGATGTTAAATTTTATCAAATGCATTTCCTGCATCTATTGAAATGGTCATATGGTTTTTTATTTATTTTGTTAATGTAGTATATCATATTGATTGATTTGTGGCTATTGAAACATCTTTGTATCCCTGTCAAATCCCACTTGATTGTGGTGTATGATCCTTATAATGTGCTGTTGAATTTGGTTGTGTAATCTTTTGTTGAGGATTTTTGCATTTACATTCTTTAGGGATATTGGTCTGTAATTTTCTTTCTTTACGGTGTCTTTGTCTAGTTTTGGTATCACAGTAATGCTAGATTCATAGAATGAACTTGGAAACATTCCTTCCTCTTCCATTTTTTGGAACAAGCTGAGAAGGCTAGGTATTCGGTCTTCTTTATGGTTTTTTTTTTTCAAATTCATCTGTGAAGCCATCTGGCCATGGACTTCCATTTGTTGGAAATTTTTCCATTACTGATTGAATTTCATTACTCGTAATTGGTCTGTTTAGATATTCTGTTTCTTCTGGATGGAGTGTTGGAAGATTTTATGTTTGTAGGAATTTATCCATTTTTTGTAATTTGTCTAACTAATTGTAGTAGTCTAATAATTTTTTGTATTTCTGGATTGTAAGTTGTAACTTTTTTCATTTCTGATTTTATTTACTTGACTTCCCTCTTTTTTTCTTGATTAGTCTGCTTTTGTTTCGTTTTGTTTTATTTTTTTAAGTAATCTTTATACCCAGTATGGGGCTCAAACTTAAAACCTTGAGATAAAGAGTTACAGGCTCCACCAACTGAGCCAGCCAGGCATCCCTGGCTAAAAGTTTACAAATTTTGTTTATCTTCTCAAGGAACCAACTCCTAGTTTCATTATCTTGTCTCATATTTTTAGTTTTTATTTCCTCTTTCTGCTCTGATCTTTATTATTTTTCTGTCTTCTAACTTTGGTTTTGTTTCTTTTTCTTTTTCCAATTTCTATAGGAATAAGTTTGAATTGTTTGAGATTTTTGTTTATATAAAGATTTTACTTATTTGAGAGACAGGGATAGAGATGGCAAGAGAGAACACAAGTGGGGAGGAGAGGGAGAAACAGACTCCCTGCTGGGCACAGAGTCCAGCACAGGGCTCAATCACAACCTGAGCCAAAGGCAGAAACTTAATCAACTGAGCCACCCAGTTTTTTTTTGTTTCTTGAGATAGGCCTATATTGGTCTAAACTTCCCTCTTAAAACTGCTTTTGCTATTCCTTTAAATTATAAACAGTTGTGTTTCCATTTTAATTTTTCTCCAAGTATTTTTTCACTGCTTCTTTGATTTCTTCACTGATCAGTTGGTTATTTAGCCTCCAAATGATTGTATTTTTTCTAATTTTTGCCTTGGAATTGATTTCTAATTCCATACGATTGTGATGGGAAAAGGTGCTTGATATGATTTCAGTCTTTTAACACTTACTTTAGACTTGTTTTATGGCCTAATATGTGATATGTTCTGAAAAATGTTCCCTGTGCACTTGAAAAGAATTTGTGTTGTGCTGTTTTGATCGTTTTCTGTGTATATGTATGTCAAGCCCATCTGGTCTGATGTGTTGTTTAAAGTCATTGTTTCCTTATTGATTTTCTGTCTAGACACTGTATCCATCAATGTAAATGGGATATTAAAGTTCCCTACTGTTATTGTGTTACTGTCAGTTTCTTGCTTTTGGGCTGTTATTTACAGTTGTTACATTATCTTGTTGGATTTATCTCAGCCATTATGTAATACTTCTCTTTGTCTCTTGTCATAGTCTTCGTTTTAAAGTATTTTGTCTGTTACAAGTATTGCCATGCCAGCTTTCTTTTTGCCACATTTACATGGGGTATTATTTTTCTTCTTTTCATTTTCAGCCTGTATGTGTCCTTATGTCTGAAGTGACTCTCTTGTAGGCAGCATATAGATGGGTCTTACATTTTTATCCATTTAGATAGCCATTGTCTTTTCACTGGAGCATTTAGTCCATTTACATTTAAAACAGTTGTGGATAATTTTGTACTCATTGCCATTTTGTTAATTGTTTTCTATTTCTTTTATTCTCTTACCTTGTAACTTGACTTCTTTAGTGTTATGTTTGGATTCCTTTCTATTTATTTTTAGTGTATCTATTATAGTTTTTTGTTTTGTCTTTAACATGAAGTTCATATGTAACACTCTTTGTATATAGAAGTCCATTTTAACTTGATGGTCCCTTAAGAAGCACTACATTTTTACTCCCCACCCCTTGTTTTATGTATTTGACTTCATATTTTCTATCTTTTTACTTAGTGTATCCCTTTACTAATTATTGTAGATATTGTCGATTTTACTAAATCTGTCTTTTAACCTTCATACTAGCTTTATAAGCGATCAATCCACCATCTTTATATATGTTAGCTTTTACCAGTGAAATTTTTTCTTCCAAAATTTTCTGACTTTTAGTTATGACCCTTTCCTTTATGCTTAAAGAAATACTTTGAACATTTCTTGTAATGCCAGGTTATTGATGAACTTCTAAAAATTTTGCTTGTCTGGGAAACTTTATATCTCCTTCAATTCTGTATGAAAACTTAAACAGTTCTTAGTTGTAGGTTTTTTCCTTTCAGCAGTTTGAATATATCATGCCACTTCTTTCTGTCCTGAAAGCTTGGTGCTGAAAAATCAGCTGATAGTCTTATGGGTAGTCTCTATACTCAACCACTGGCTTTTCTCTTATTGCTTTTAAGATTCTCTCTTTATCTTTAATTTTTGCTATTTAAATTCTCAATATGTCTTGGTGTGGTTCTCTCTGGGTTTGGCTTGTTTGGGGCTTCCTTGACTTCCTGAACTTGGATGTCTGTTTTCTTTCTCAGGTTGAGGAAGTCTTTAGAGGCTCTTTAAGTGGAAGCCTCAAGAATCCCAGGCCAAGTGGTTATGATCCCAGGCCATGATGTAGTCTGAGTGATAGTTATAATATTATAAGCTGGTATAGCATGGGCCCAAAGCAGTGGAACAGATAACTGTCGTACAGTCTCATTTAACCACATTGCTGTGTCTCAGGTGAATATTAACCATTCTGAAAACGACTCATAGGGCGCCTGAGTAGCTCGTTTGGTTAAGCATCTGCCTTTGGCTCAGGTCGTGATCCCAGCATCCTGGGATCAAGTCCCACATTGGGTTCCCTGTTCAGCAGGGAGTCCCCTTCTCCCTCTCCCTTTGCCTCCCTCCCGGCTTGTGCTCCTTTTCTCTCTCTCTCTCTCTCAAGTAAATAAAATCTTGGAAAAAAAAAAATGACTCAAATGCTTTGAAAAATAGATCTTTAATGCCTTGCCGAAGCTCCCGGTGCCCTGCCTTTCATACTAATCATGATCTAGAATAAAGTGTCTTACCAGTGTAAGAATATTATTTTTTAAATGTTCCTTCCATTTCTTTTTCATTCTCTTTTTCAAGTACACAAACTGAAAAAGAGTATTATGTAGAATAAACAGATTGGCTGGTGTGGATAAAAAAACACTCCTGTGTCTTGATATTGATCTGAATGATAATACTTTATCTTTTCTGAAAATCACACTGATTTTTTCTCTGCCTATTCCTTACTTTTCAGAAAGCATAATGTATTTAGTTTGAATTTAATAAATATTAATAATAATTCTAGGAGATCTGGTCTCATGTCAAAGAAGATACTAGAAAAACTTTTACTGTCTCAAGTGTTGAATGTTCAGTAATTTTTAAAAGTTCAAAAAGAGAGAAACCCTCACACTAATTGAGCCCTATTACTTAGAATAAATCATTTATAAGTATAATGTCAATGGTAATGAGTCTCCATGCCACTCAGTGTTCTATTGTTTTATTCTTTAGCAAGTAAGCAAACATCAGCTTTTAAGTGTTGATTTTAAAATGGCAAATTTAAACCTACTGTTACAGAATTTATTTTAACATGTGTCCTAAGGAAAATCCTTTATGATCTTTGCTTTCTGTAAGTATAGTTTTGTTAGTGTAAGAAATTGCTGCTTAATAAAGTCCTATTTTTTTTTTTTGTTTCATTGTAAGCTTTAGACCAGTTGAAATGAATGGTTTATTGTGTTTGGATTGTATTAACTACCTTTGTATTTTAATGAGAATTCATCATTATATAATAGTCTATTTTTTCTGAGGATCAAGTTTTTCATAAATATTTACTGTACTCTGAAAGCTCCTTTATGTCCTGGTAGGTGGGGTAAACAGTTGGTTTTAGGGGAATGCTTTCCTGCCTCAAAATATCTCCTGCTTGAAATTCCACCATCAGAAATGCATTCCTTGGTATTAAATATCTCCTCCACTTAGTCTACTTAGAAAATGCCGTTATTGAGGGGTGGGGTTGACTTATCACATTTGTAGAGCATCTGTGTATGAACAAAATATATAGATAGGTTTTGTTAAACATCCCAACCTTGTAACTCTTTTGTGAAATGTGTTACTGTTTTCATTTTATAGGTGAGCAAACTGTTGCTGATAGATGTTAAGTAACTTATGTAAAGTCCTATATCTAGGATAAAGCCCTGCTGAGGTTAAATCAGTTCATTTTCTTTTCAGATCATTCTTTTTTTACTGAACTTCATCATACCATTAAAGAGAGAATTTATTCTTTTTCAGTCAACTTTTCCATGATAAAGGGACTTCCACGGACATGGGTGAGGACTGTTCTTCTCAGAAAGAACAGCAAATATATCTAGAATTTGTCTTTTTCCATCTATATTATTACCAAACTAGTCCAAGGTGCTGTATCTTGTTGGGATGTTATGATTAGCATTTGTGTTTGCATCCTATAATCAGTTAGAACCCTTTAAACTGCTGGAGTGATGTAAAATGTAAATTGAAAATGTTATCTTCATGGTTAACACTCTTCAATAAATTTTCACTGTATTTAGAGCTGAACCCAAACTGCTAACCAAGTCCTGTGAAAGTCCCACCTGATCTGGATCTTGCTTATCTCTTCTGCATCCTGTCACGATAGTCTGCTCATTTCTTTGTTCTGGTCACACTGACTTTCATTCAGTTTGACTAAGTCCTTTCCTACTATAAAATGTTGAATATTCCTCATCTTGTAACTCCGTTCACACTGCACTGGCTGTGTCTGGTGCCTTCTCAGTTTTCAGGTTAGAGTTTAGATACCACCTCCTCAGAAGGGCTTTTCCTGACTGCCTTTCCTGAGGTAGGTTCTTGTTTAATCTCCTTACAGAATGAAGTTATAATTATTTTACTTATGTATTTATTTACTTTAAAAAGTATTTGTTCAAAAAGATACACGCGCTTCTATGTTTATTACAGCATTATTTACAATAGCCAAGCTATGGAATCAACCCTAGGCAGCCATTAATAGATGAACAGATGAAGTTATGGCATATATATACACAGTGGAATATTATCCACCCGTAAAAAAGAAGGAGCGCTTGCTACTTGTGACAACATGGATGGAACTAGAGGGTATTATGCTGAGTGAAATAAGTCAGACAGAGAAGAACAGATACCATATGGCTTCACTTATATGTGGATTCTTAAAAGCAAAACAAACAAAACAGAAATAGACTCAATTATAGAGAACAAACTGATGTTTGACAAAGGGGAGGTGGTTGGTGAGATGGGCAAAATAGGTAAAGGGAGTTACAAAATACATAAATCATGGAGTATAGTAACATTGCGCAATGACGGATGGTAACTACACTACTGTGGTAAGCATTTTGTAATGCTTATAATTGTTGAAGCCCTGTGTTGTGCCCCTGAAACTAGTGTGTGACATTCCATTTCAGTGCTACTTCAGTAACACTTACTTTTCTCAGTAGAAATAAATTTTGAGAAATCAGAGGTTTGATGGTTCTCTGGCATTTCTAATGCTTACTCCAGCTCTCGTGCTGTGTAGGTCCTCAGTAACGAGAGGAAGAAGAACAAATTTTTGTCTTAGAAATTTGATCCTGTGTACATTAGTGATTTCTTTTTCTCTCATCCTTTTTTAGCCTTATCAAGAATTGTTGATATCTTGTTACTGGTTGGATAACAAAAATTACTTGATAGTAATAACTATTAAGGTTAGAAGTTATCAGTAAATTAGAAGTTTAAAAATTTAAGCAGATATACATAATGAGTTTTTTGAATTGTTTGTGTTTTATTTATAAAAGAAGTAAATTTCTAAAATATTCTGATCATTTGTAGTTGATCCTTGAACAACACCAGTCTAAGTAGCATGATTCCACTTACACATAGATTTTTTTTAAAAAAAAGGTTTTATTTGACAGACAGAGATGACAAGTAGGCAGACAGGCAGGCGGTGGTGGTGGGGGGAAGCAGGCTCCCTGCTGAGCAGAGAGCCCGTTGCGGGGCTCAATCCCAGGACCCTGGGATCATGACCTGAGCCGAAGGCAGAGGCTTTAACCCACTAAGCCACCCAAGCGCCCCTAGATTTTTTTTTTTTAATAAATATATGTATTCCTGTAAATGTATCTTCTCTTCCTTATGATTTTCTTAATAACACTTCTTTCTTCTACCTTACTTTAAGAATACAGTAAAAAAAAAGAATATAGTACATAATATAACATATAAAATATGCTTATTGGCTTTTTTCTGTTATTCCATGGCTTCCAGAGTAGACTATTAGAAGTTATGTTTTGGAGGAGCAAAACTTAATATTTGGATTAAAAAAAAAAAGATTTTATTTGTTTATTTGACAGACAGATCACAAGTAGGCAGAGAGGCAGGCAGAGAGAGAGGAAGGGAAGCAGACTCCCCGCTGAGCAGAGAGCCCAATATGGGGCTTGATCCCAGGACCCTGAGATCATGACCTGAGCCAAAGGCAGAGGCTTAATCCACTGAGCCACCCAGGTGCCCCAGTATGTGGATTTTTGACTGTGCATCGAGGTCAGTGCCCCATGTTGTTCAAGGGTCAGTTGTATTTTATTCAGTTTATTTGGAAATTTGATGATTAAACTGCATCTGAAATTTTTGCATATGAAATTTCAGGTTCTTTCATATCTGCTAAAATGGGTGATATTTTACTATATTTAGAATTTTCTCAGTGAATTTAACAGTTTTAGATGATTTGCAAATTATATTGAGGTTTTAATTTTGTGAATGATAATCTGTTTAAAAGAACAGATTTTACTGGGATAAGAACATTTTTAAAAAATCGAAAGAAATCAGTTCACTGTTGTATAATTTTGACTGAATTTTGACATCCAGTCCCCCACCATACCACCACTTACTTTTCTAGATTCTTTTGCATTTTTGTGGTTGGTGGTTATTTATTTCCTTGAGTAAACTGCTTAGAAAGAAGAAAACATGACTACTTTTTAAAAATTAGTATATTTTTTAGAATAGTTTTAGGTTCACAGAACACTTTAGTGAAAAGTTCAAGGTTCCTGTATACCTCTTATCCCCACATATGCTCAACCTTGTTCACTATGGACATCTTTCCCCCCAACCTGGTATCTTTGTTACAATTGATACTACATATCTTTGTCACCAAGGGTTTAGTCATCGTGTTGTACATTCTGTGGGTTTGGACAGATTTATAATAATATATACCCACCATATGGTATCATACAAAATAGTTTCATTGCCCTAAAAATTCTCTGTGCTGTATTTATCTTTCACTTCTCCCTAACCAGTGGTAACCACAGATATTTTTATTGTCTCAGTAGTTTTGTCTTTTTTCAAAATATAATATTGTTTGAATTATTACAGTATATAGCCTTTCCAGCTTGGCTTCTTTCACTTAGTAATATGCATTCAAGTTTCCTCCATGTCTTCTCATGATTTCTTTCTTCTTAGGGCTGGACAATATTCCATTGCTTGGATCTACCACAGTTTACATACACTACCACATTACATCCACCAGCTGAAGGACATCTTGATTGCTTGTAAATTTCAGCATGAATAAAGTTGCTATAAACATTCACGTGCAGGCTTTTGTGTGGACATAACTTTTAGCTTACTTGATAAACACCAAGGAGTCTAGTTGCTGGAACCTATGGTAAGGTATGTTTAGTTTCATAAGAAACTGACATACTGTCTTCCAAAGTGGGTTTACCATTTTGTGTTCCTACTAGCAATGAAATAAATATCCTGTTGCTTCACATCTTTGTCAGCATTTGGTTTTACCAGTTCTGGATTTTTGCCATTCTGATAGGTGTGCAGTAGTATCTCATCTTAGTTTGCATTTCCCTGATAACATGTGATATGGAACATCTTTTCATATACTTAGTGATCATTTACGTATCTTTTTGGTGAGGTCTCTGTTAAGGTCTTTGGACCATTTTTAAATCAGTTGTTTTCTTATTGTTGATTTTTAAGAGTTCTTTGTATATTCGGGATAATAGTCCTTTACCAGAAAAATCTTTTGTCAAGATTTTCACTCAAGTCTATTACTTGTTTTTTCATTTTCTTGATAGTGTCTTGACACAGCAGAAAATTTTTATTTCATTGACGGTCAGCTCATCAATTCTTTATGGATTGTGCCTCTAGTGTTGTTTCCTAAAAAGTCTCTCACCAAACCCAAGATCATCCCTGTATTCTCCCATGTTACTTTCTGAGTTTTATTGTTTGCATTTTACATTAAGGTCTGTGATCCATTTTGAGTGATTTTGTGAAAGCTATAAGGCTATATTTATATTTTTGCCTGTTGATTTTGTCAATTTTTCCAACACTAGTTTTTGAAAAAGCTTTTTATCTATTGTGTTGCCTTTTCTCTTTTGTCAAAGTTTGGTTGATGATATTTAGGTATTTCTGGGCTCTCTATTTTGTTACATTGGTGTTTTTATTTTTTTTGCCCATACCATACTGTTTTGGTTATTGTAGCTTTCAGATAAGTCTTAAAATCACTTAGTGTCATTCTTCCAACTTTGTTCTTCTCTGTCAATATTGTGGTAGCTATTCTTGGTCTTTTGCCTCTTTATACAAACTTTAGAAACAGTTTGTTGATATTAACAAAAATAACTTGGCTTTGGTTTTGATTGGCATAGCACTGTGAATCCTGATCAAGTTGGGCAGAATAGACATCTTGACAATATTGAGATTTCTTATCCTTGAACATGGTATAGCTCTCAAATTTTTTAGTCCTTTGTTTACTTCTACCAGAGACTTATACTTTTCTTCATATAGATCTTGTATATAGTTTTTTAGACTTAGACTTAACTTTTTCTTTTTTTGGAGGGTGCTGATATAAATGCTATTGTGTTTTTAATTTCAAATTGAGCTTATTCATTTTGGCGCCTAGGAAAGCAGTTGACTGTTTGTATATTAACTTTGTATTCTGCTTTTTGGTATAATCACTTAGTAGTTCCAGAAGGATTTTAGATAATTATTTTGTAGTGTATACCTAAATGATTATGTCTTCTGTGTGAAAAGGCTGTTTAATTTCTTCCTTGTCCATTTGTATATCTTCTATTTCTTCTATTTCCTTTTCTTGCGTTAGCTAGGAATTCCAGTAGAGGGTCGAAAAGCAGTGGAGAGAGGGGACATCCTTACCTTGTTCCTGATCTTATTTGGAAAGCTTCAGGTTTCTCACTATTACATATGATACCCACTGTAGATTTTATAGACAGTCTTTATCAAGTTGAGGAAGTATCCCACTAGCCTTAGTTTACTGAGAATTTTTACATTGATTGAGTGTTGGATGTTTGCAAACACTTTTTGTACATTTGCCAATGTGGTCATGTGTTTTTACTTTTTTAGCTTATTGATGTGATTAATTTCATTAACTAATTTTGAATTTTGAACCAGCTTTACATGCATGCCTGTGATAGATTCCACTTGATTTTTGTATATAATTATTTTCCATGTTGTTGGATTCAATTAGCTAATAATGTTGATTTTTTTCATCAGTATTCTTGAGAGATGTGTTCTGTAGTTTTCCTTTTTTTGTAATGTCTTTGTCTTGTTTTGGTAGCTTGTTAATTCTAGCCTTATAGAATGAATTGGGAAGTATTCCCTCTGTTTCAATCTTCTGAAAGAGAGTATAGGGAATTAGTATAATTTCTTTCTTAAGTATTTATTTCTTAAATATTTGTTATATTTGTTATAATTCAAACATTGTGAATCTTGGCCTGGAGCTTTCTCTTTTGGAAGCTTATTAATTATTGATTCAATATTTTAACTAGATATAGGCCTTATTCAGATTGTCCATTTCTTTTTGTGTAAATTTTGTCAGATTGTGTCTTTTGAGGATCTGGGTTAGTTTCATCTAGGTTAACATATATGAGCATAGAAGTTATTTATAGTGTTTATTATTCTTTTAATGTTCATATCTGTTGTGATGTTCTCTCTTTCATTCCTGATATTAGTAATTTGTGTTTTCTCTTCTTTTTCTTTTACTTAGCTCGCTAAGGGTTTGTTGATTTTATCAATCTTACCAAAGAATCAGCTTTTGGTTTTGTTAATTTTCTGTGTTGATTTCCTGTTTTCAAGTTTATTGATTTCTACTGTAATTTTTTTTTATTTAGTCTGTTTACTTCGGTTTAATTTTCTATTTTTTAATTTTGCTGTTTTTTTTTAAGATAAAACTGTAGATAATTGAGTTTAGCTCTTTCTTTTTTTCTAGATTTCTATGTCTCTCCAGTTCTGGGAAGAGCAATTTGCCCTGTCACCTCATTTCTCTCATGGATCTAAGAAGAGTTACTGATTTTTCAGTTTGTTACTTATTAGGACAGCTTTTTACTTGTTCAGCTTTTTATTTGTTAGGACAAAAGGGGCAATCTCTAAGCTCTTTATATACTGGAAAAGAAATTGGAAGTCTGATTTACTTTTAAACTGACAATAAGATCATTTCTGAAATATGACCGAATCACAATGTGTTTTCATTGGGCTTCTTATTTTTATTGGTGCTTGATAAGACAGAGCCAGAGGAACTAAAAAGTTTAACTTGCAGAACAAATGTAAAGCACAAAATCCTCTTTTAAAAATACAATGTATTGTAGGAAGAAGTCTTAAGTAAGAAAGCCCTACCAGCTTCTTTCTTACTTCTTTTAAGCAAAAAATTAATAGCTGAAACTGGTAATTCAGCCAGTATGGAAAATAGCCTGACCTCTAAAGATACATTACTTTCCTAGTTGAAACCCTGATGTACTTAAAGGTAATCAGTAATGGCGTAGTTTCCTTTGAGTTTCTGCACTTTTGGTGACCAGTCATTTGTTCTGTTGAATACTGTGGGGAATTGTTTGGAAACTCTGTTTTCTAATTTTACTCTGTTTGGCCCAGAACAAGTTCTCTAAATCAATAAAGAATAGAAATAACCAGCATGTACTGAGCCATTTCTGTTACCCGGTACTCTACTAATCACTTTACATTAATTTACTTCATTAAATTCTTAAACAGCCAGGACGCACAGTGGGGATATTCTGATCCTAACATCAATTTCTTAGCTCTTTATTTATGTCAAGAGGTAAATCTGTTTATTTTCAGAATCTGTGCAGGTAATGTAAGTAAGGTAAATAGCGTGCTATGATAATTACTCGGGCAAATTAGACTTTGCAGTGCTGTACCTAAAGTAGTCATATGCACTTTTTAAAAAACACTTTAGGCCAAACCCAAATCAGAAGATGGAGTGGATAAATTTAAAATACTGTGGGTCATGGCAGTAAAACCTTCTTGTCCAGATGATAACGTAATTGAATTATTCTTATTTGACATGTATTTTAATTGATACTCTCTCACATAACCTATCTGAAATTTTGAGTGAATTACTTAATTTGTGATTAGATCCATAGAGAAGGAAATAAAATTTTGTCACTTGTTTTGGACAATGCACTGAATACTTGCTGTATACTAAAGGTATAAAATGCATTTATGCATTATAAAATGCACATGAACTCCTGTTCTCACCTTTAGAAGAGGAACACAAAAGAATGGGACCTTGTATGTATGATAATTGGTTCTTCTAAAATATATCCAGAGTTTGAAACAAAAAAGTCAGTATCTGTTTAATCTCTGTGATAGAGACATAAGTATGTGATAAATTTTTTGATGTATGTTTCTGATATTTGAAGCATCCCATAATTTTAAAAAGGTGTATGAAAGAGAAAATAATTGCAACTATATCCTGTTTTTATTTTTTTTTTCTGCCTTTGTTGTTTCTTTCTTTCTTTTTTTCTTTTTTGTCATCCAAAGGAACAAGTATTTAACCCTCTGTGGTACTTAGGAAATCTTTGGGTTCAAAGACAGTGGTAGAACTGAGAAAACAGAGGAACTTATTTCAGCAAAGAGTAAAAGAATGACTTTTCATAGCAGAAGAAACAACACTTAAAGATCAGGGAGGCAAGAAATGGAACAAACATCTCAAACTGAATAAATGCAAGTAATTGAGCATAATTGGAAGCAAAGAAAGGACATGGAGGAGTGATGACTGAGATCAGCATATAAATTTAGATAGAGCTCAGAGGATGAAAGCCGTGATATGTGCAAATATGTTTGGACTTTATCCTGTGGATCAGTGGCTCCCATTTCAGGCTGATCATCAGAATTAACTGAATCCCATTTCAGCTATTTCAGCCTCATGGAACTAGTATTTCTTAGAACAGTGACCAGGACACTGTTTGTTAAAAGTCTCTGCCACGTGTATTTTCTTATTTCATTCTAGTAAACCCTCTCAGACAGGGAATTAGTATTGTTCTCCACCCATGCAGTATAGAATTACAGTCCAGAGTAGGACAATACAAGTTTATCATGTTAGTTTTAACATACCTGTGGTTAGAATTCAGTATGTCTCTCTCCTGGGAAGTGATGCCTTCTGTTTCTGCCCCTTTAGGCTGGGGCAAATGGAGAAGAGCTACACTGCCTTTCTTCAGTTCTGAGATGGTCGCTCCGATGGGTATTTCCTGCACTCCTTCCAGATTTTTTATGAGGTGAATGCCTCTGTATAAAATTAGGTTCAGTTGCAAAACTAAATGGGTGTGCACTTGGGACCTGCTCATTAGTGCTGACCATGGGAGTTTTTGAAGGAATTGTGATAATGTTTACCTGATAAGCTTTGTGTTTTGTACTGGTGGGGAGGGAGCAGGGCAGATCAAAGGTAGAGAGTATTAGCACTAAGAGAAGATGTTCATCCCTACTAAAGCTTGGGTTATAAAAAGTAATAGAGTCAAGAGAAAATTAGAAGGTAGAATATAGTAAATATGCTCTGTGAGTGGATTTTCATTTTTGATGAGCTTGTGAGATTGGGCAAGGAGAGGAAGAAAGCCTGTGATTGTCGGGAGGTATAATGAGTTCTAGATAATACATCCATATCGAATGCATATTGACTAGGACTTCAGTGGTTTCGATTTTCCAGTCTTAGCTCAGAAAATGTTGGTGATAACTATCGATAACTTCGTTTTATTTTTCTTTAATTTTTGATAATATTCTCCCATCCAAAATTATTTTATGGTTCTTTCTGTGGGTTTAAGGTCACATGCTGTCTTACCGTCTAGCAGTTATTACTCCCAAAGAGAGCCAGTGGACTTTCTACCGCCAGCAGTAGAAAGATGGTCAGTGGAGAGTTTTATCTTATTTTCCCTTACTGACATTTTAATGTACTATAACTCACTAGGGTGTTTCAGAGTTTACCTATTTACCTGGGCACCTGGGTGGCTCAGTTGGTTGAGTGTCTGACTCTTGGTTTTGGCTCAGGTCACGATGTCGTGGGTTGTGGGATCCAGCCTGGCATTCACATTAGGCTCCATGCTCAGCAGGAAGTCTGCTTGAGGGTTCTCTCCCTCTTCCTCCTCCTGACCCCTGCTCATGTGGTTTCTTTCTCTCTCTTAAATAAGTAAATAAATATTTAACTACTTACCTATTTACTATGAAGTTGATGAGCTTTTCATTAGCAAATGTGAAATATCCTGAATATAAAGTCATTGTAGAAAAGCTTCTTTTCTTTCTTACCATAGGGCAAAAGTTGGATTGTTAAAAGAAGTTATGAAGATTTTCGGGTACTTGATAAACATCTCCATTTGTGTATTTATGACCGACGATTCTCCCAACTCTCAGAGCTTCCCCGTTCTGATGCCCTGAAGGACAGTCCAGAGGTAAGCATTTAGTACTTGCAGCAGTAATCACTGTATATAAATTAGCAGAAAGTTTTGTGTGTATACTAAATAAAAGCTTATATTGAACAATCAGGATGATTCCTGGGATAATTTAATTATTTCATAACAAAAAATTTAGTAATGCTCTGAAGAATGTTTAGAATTAAAGTAGGCCTGGGTAGCTCAATGGGTTAAAGCCTCTGCCTTTGGCTCAGGTCATGATCTCAGGGTCCTGGGATCAAGCCCCACATCAGGCTCTCTGCTCAGTGGGGAGCCTGCTTCCCTTCCTCTCTCTCTCTCTGCCTCTCTGCCTGCTTGTGATTTCTGTCTGTCAAATAAGTAAATAAAATTTTAAAAAATAAAGTAGGTTTGGAGTGTAATTCTATAAAAAAATCATAGTATATAAACACTACCTATATGAGCAGACCATTCTCTAAAGGGAACATAAAATATGAAAGCAAAAATATGGAAAAATGTTGACCTCACTAATAATTAGAGAAAGGCGTAGTTTATGATGACATGCCGTTATCTGTGCCCTTACCTCCACTCCTGCCATACTTCTAGTAAAAAGAGAAAAGATTTTTAAAAAATTTAAATGGGAAGAGATTCTTTAAAACATCAGAAAAGAACAACCATCAAAATTTTGAGGAATCTTTGGGAGTAGATGGGGTAAGATTTATGGAGATGAGCAAATACAGTAAAAAAACATGTACAATGGGGCGCCTGGGTGGCTCAGTGGGTTAAGCCGCTGCCTTCAGCTCAGGTCACGATCTCAGGGTCCTGGGATCGAGTCCCGCATCGGGCTCTCTGCGCAGCGGGGAGCCTGCTTCCCTCTCTCTCTCTCTCTGCCTGCCTCTATGTCTACTTGTGATCTCTGTCTGTCAAATAAACAAATAAAATCTTTAAAAAAAAATGTACAAGAGGATTGAAGAAGACAAACTAGAAGTCTTGATTGTATAAGCTAAATAAATAAAATAACTGAAAAGAGCAAACAAGGCTGTCCTCAGAGAGAAAGTAAGATTATCAGCTGTGGAATGAGAGCAGAGTTGTATAAAAATAAAAAAATCAGAGATCTTAGAAATGAACATGTGCTTATGTAAGTTCATTTTAGTCATCGCAAACCTGAATAGTTGGACTGTGTGCAACATGGACACAGGTGAAGAGAGCATTAGTGAGCTGGGAGAGCAAATTTTTTAAGAATATACCCCAGAACAGAAAGAAGGATGAAAAGTTGGGGGAGAATAATGGAAATCACAGAGAATAGATTTTGAAGTTCCTACTTCCCTTTTTTAGGAGCTCTATGAGGATACAGTAGGTGGAAGTAATTAAAAATTAATATAAGAAATTCCCTAAAACTAAAAAAAGTCATGTTTCAGATCAGATGGGCCCAGTAAGTGCTAAGTATGATGACTGGAAAGACATGCATTTAGAGACACTATTGTGAAATTTCAAAATGCCAAAACAGAAAACCCAGAAAGATTTTGGAGAGCAAAACGCTTTCTTAAAAAAATAAGAATTGTTTTGACATTAGACTCCTCAGCAGGCGCATTGGATACTTGAAAAGAGTGTAGGTACTTTTCACATCCTGAGGGGAAGCCCTTTCAAATTTCTAATTAATTCCAAGGCAGTTAAGAAGGTAGGACAAAGTAGCGATCTCCTCAGTCTTGTAAGAACTGACACAGCAGCAGGGTCTCAGGAACATCTTAAAGTCACAGATTCTTTTGTATCATAGGAAACCTTGAAGTCCATCTCCGTTTCCCATCTCCACCTACTTGTCACATTTTTCTTTCTCAGGCTGTCTCAGGACATGGCCACCAAGAAAAGTTCCCAGGTTTTTATTCTCCTTTTTTAAGACAGCCACCAGAATGAGTTGAAATTTTGTATCATAATTCCTAATTCTTACCATAACTCTTGTTAGGCCAGCTAATTGGTCCTGGACCATTCCATGGACCCATGGTGTGCAATTGCACATGAACGTGGCTGTCCTGTCACAGCTGCATGAGTGGAAGATTACAGCATGTCCCGGAGAGTTTCAAGGTAGCCAGGAGGAGGTTGGGCAGAAAAGGCCAAGTACATCTGTATCTGCTATAATTATCTTTTTTATATTTTCAGTATAAAATTAAAGACAGCAACAAGGTTAGAAGCTATAAACTAGTTTGACCCCTGATGATGAGGAGATAGCAGTTAAAGTTCTTTACAAGACAGGGGTTTTCTGTGTAAGTGCCTGTGGTTTCACTTAATGGAACTCTTGAGCCTCTGTGAAGAATCCCCTATAACTATTAAAATGCCTAAAAATCTGCAGATTTTTTGCCCTCAGAAACCAATTTATACCAGTTACTTGAACAGAGTGCTGTATCTTGACTTTGAGTTACCACTGAATCTTTTCTTTCTCTTTAGTCTGTCACTCAGATGCTTATGGCTTACCTGTCCCGCCTTTCAGCAATTGCCGGCAACAAGATCAATTGTGGACCTGCCCTTACTTGGATGGAGGTATTATCTATTTCACCTCGTATCAAAATTTATTTTTAAACTGTCTACTTCAGAAATTTAATATTAATTTAATTTTGATAGCTATTGAGTTTCAGGAATCCAAGAAAGGGAGTTTATTCTTATTTTTTTGGAAAGATAAAGTGATACATTAAGGATTTTTTATCTCAGATCTATCTTTCTTTGAGAATCCAGTAAGCTTATTTAAATATATCTTGTAAATTGCAATGGCACCTCTTATTTTGGTATTTAATGTATTAACGTGTATATATATATATAGTGTGTGTGTGTATATGTGTGTGTGTGTGTTTAGTTGACATAGTAATTGAAAATATTTTTCAATTATTTATGAACAAGAGATAATTCACCTTTTGAAGAGTCCAATTTAAGATTAAGTATTACATATTACAGTATCCAGAAAATATGCTAGGTATTTCTCCTTAATTTGCATATGTAAAATTATATTAATCTGTCCTCTCAGTAGAAATTGGAAGACAGGATGGGAAATAGAATATGGAACTTAGAGCCAACCTGCATTAAGATATTGGCTCTTCCATTTTTGGCTGTGTGATCTTGTACAAATTATTTAATTTCTCATGAATTATATAACCTCTTTTAGCTTTAGCATCTTCATCTTTAAATGATGATAATGGTGTTAAGTATCCTTTAGAGTTATGAGGATTAAATTAAATCATGTTCTGTGCACAGCACAATGACTAGTATACACTAAGTACTCAATATATAATAGTAGTTTTTTAAAGATTCTTCAGGTTGTGGTTTCTCAAAATCAAATTGAATACTTTTTATGAATAGTCAAAGAAACTTTTGCAAGTCCCATGTCTTTAACCATCTCATAGTTCATTTTCTTTGTTATAGATTGATAATAAGGGAAATCATCTTCTAGTTCATGAAGAATCATCCATTAACACTCCTGCTGTTGGTGCTGCCCACGTTATCAAGAGGTACACTGCTCGGGCCCCTGACGAATTGACTTTAGAGGTAAATGACTAAAGACTCAGGCCCTTATCCTGTACTTCATTGTCTTTCAGCCTGGAATGCCATCTATTTTTATTAAATGACCATATTCATCCTTGAAAATTCAGCTTGTATCTCCCGTTTCTTTTAGGAAGTCATCTTTGATCTTCTCCCTACTCTGTGCAAATACCTATCCCCAAATAGCCTGGATTGACATTTCTTTTTTCTTTCTTTCTTTCTTTTTTTTTTAATTTTATATTTAAGTAATCGCTACATCTAATATGGGGCTTGAACCCATAACCTCGAGATCAAGAGTTGCATGCTCCATGACTGAGTCAGCCCGGCACTCCTATCCCTGACATTTCATGTATTACACTCAGTCATAGTTGTTATCCTGTTTATCTCCGTGATCTTGAGAGTCAGTCTTTTGTCTTTGTGTTTTTAGTACTAAAAACGATAACCAATGATACTTTCTTCTCATTGTTTGTTCAAAGATTGAGTTAAAGAACAGATGAAAAGTGAAAAGAACATTTCTTGCTATCAGATACAAAAGGAGGAGAATTAAGTTTCCTTAATATTGACTGATGAGAGACAAAAAAACTGCAAACAGTTGCTCAGTTTAAGAAAAAATGATACAAAGTTTGAGGTTCCATACATAAAGGAATGCATGTCTTGAAAGATGCCATGTCTGTTAGCAAGAATGAAGTGAAGATAACTCTTTCATGGCCTGAGAGATCAGTTGTTAATATACAAAGAAAAATTCTTAAAGCAATATGTATACCATAGTAAAACTGTTCTGAGGTAGTTTACTATGTTTTATCCTAGAAATCGTAACTTATTTTGATTGAAGAGTGTAACTCCCATTCAGTATATTGTTTGAAACTATCATTATGATTTTTGTATTTATGATTTTGCAAAAGTTTGTATACACTCACTAGTTTGTCATTTAGAGTGAAGAAAGTAGGCCATTAAGTGAAAATGTTATATTGTACCATCTATTGAAAAAAGTATAGTTGTCATCCAACTTTATACTTACTGTGGGTAACCAGGTGATTGTAGACATTGCAAGCCTTTGTTATATGATTAAATAAAATATATCAAATGCTCAAAACAGTACACTAAATGTTATTAATAAAAGCTATGGCTGTTCTAAATATGAATACTTTAAACTGTCCCTTGTAAGTGGATCTGATCCCTTTTAGTAACAGTCACAATATTTTAGCAGAAGTGGTGATGGCGGTATGACACCTGGCATTCAAAAATCGTATGGTCTAAATTTGGCTTTCTGAAGTTCCTGCACATATGTTGCTTGGATCCCCATCTTCATGCTTCTTAACTTTTTTTAGAACTCTTCTTTACAAATTAAAGATTATTAAATTTTTTACAGAAAAAGGTATTATGTTTTTCCAGAAATAACTAGCCTGAGAATAAGGATTGTACTTTAACTTTTTGTTCTAGTTCAGATTTTAAATTCTAGACATAACAATTGGTTTAAAATTTGACTAAAAAATTTTCACTTAAAATTCTTCCTTGTAGGTGGGAGACATCGTTTCTGTTATTGACATGCCCCCAAAAGTGTTAAGCACGTGGTGGAGAGGCAAGCATGGATTTCAGGTAAGCAGCAAAGAATTAGGTGTGAAGAAGTTCAAAAAACAGGTTTTGTTTATTCTTCAGTAATATTTCTCTTTATAGCATGTACTGGCAATGGACTTTGTCAGCAGAAATAGAAATATGTAGATGATATTAGACTTGGATTTCCTTTTCTGCTTACTCTTGTGGTTGTTTAATCTTCTTTTCTAAATGGTGATATAACCAAAGTTCGAACAGAATTACAGGTCTGATGACCACTTTTAGATTATCAGGCCTATAACTCCACCTTGCTTTTAATACTGGTTTTGAATCATAATTCACATATTTTTTCTGTTCTCTAGAATTAAGTCAGTTTGATCAACATTTTTTATAAAAAGGTATTTTAACTGATATTTAAATAATATGTTAATTGCATACCAGCAATGGCATCTAAAGCAGTCTCATTTCTTTTTTTATATATTCCTAAATAATTTGAGAGCTAATGATGGACTCTTTAGATTGACTAACACTAATATCCATAGGATATGTAGGTTTTCTTTTATCAGTTAAAATCATCCATAGAAGAGCATCTGAAAATGCCTTAAAATTGTGTCTTTAGTAGGTAACCTGTGAATTTTTTATGGATTTTGTGGTCTTTTTATAAAGGTGTTCCTAAAATGCTACATAAATAAAATGTTCATTCTATATAGCTAGAAATATTAATAAGTATTATATAAATATCTTGAGCTTTGCATGTTAAATGGAAACTAGTATTAGGTTTTTATAAAATACATTTCATTTAAAAATAATCATACAGTTTAAAACAGGATAGCATGGTGTTAAAGAGTGTGGGCTTTGGTGCCAGATTGCCTGGGTGTTATGCTGTGTTACCTTGAGCTTGTTAATTTTACTTCTCTGTGCCTCAGTTTCCTCATTTGTAAAGTGGGGATTGTAAGACCCTTCTTTGTTTCATAGGATTATGGTAAAGATTTCATATTTGAGGTTAAAATATGTGAAGTACATAGACTAGGCCTGATGCGTATATTTCAAAAAAAATGTTGATTTTTAAGTGTAAGTAATTCTGTTTTTTTTTATAAATTTAATTTTATCTATCCTTTAATCCATTATAAAATCATATATAGCAATTGAATTTGTTGGTGAAGACCAGGAAAATCATATTCATATTATGCCACAAATTCTCTTGTTTGTATAGTTGGGGACTTTTATTTGTCTCATTTCTTAATTGCTGTGCATAATTGGTGCATTTGCTTAAATGTAAAACTAAATAGAAAAGTAGGGTCATCTTTTTTCCTATTAAGTGGTCAATTCTCCATATTCATAAACTGTAGGGTCTAAGAGATGATTAAAAAAATAAATTTGGCTTTAAGATGGCTGTTTTTTTCTTGATTTTGCTATCTTTCTTATAATTATAGACAAGTTATTTGCTTTCTTCATACTTGAGCTTCTTCTTAATTGGAGAGTTCCATTCAAAATCTCTCTAGTTATTCTCAGCATTTTTCTTCTATTATTGTAAAACTGGTAGTAGGTTTTCCCTTTTTTCATGTGACAGATAATTTATTGAGATCTGACTCTGTGCTAGGCGTAGATTTATCTTCCTAACTCTTTTATTTAGGGTCACACAGAACAGTTTCTTTTTTTTTTTTTTTTTAAAGATTTTATTTATTTATTTGACAGAGAGAGATCACAGTAGACAGAGAGGCAGGCAGAGAGAGAGAGAGAGAGGGAAGCAGGCTCCCTGCTGAGCAGGGAGCCTGATGCGGGACTCGATCCCAGGACCCTGAGATCATGACCTGAGCTGAAGGCAGCGGCTTAACCCACTGAGCCACCCAGGTGCCCCCACAGAACAGTTTCTTGCCTAAACAGATTATTCTTTTAAATATTAATATATAAATTAACAATTGTTAAAAATTAGCTTGTTGCCAAAATATATTAAAAATAAAAATAGATTTTTAAACTTACACAGGATTTATTTTTAGTTGATAATGAAAGGATATTTTATATAGCATTGCTATTTGTTTTCATTCTAATTGGTCCTGGAAGGGCGGTCATTTCTGTTTATATCATGTTGGAAAATACGGATTTGAGAAGAGTTGATTGTGGGCATTGTGGGGGGTGTCTCCCGTAAAAACTAGGAGCAGTCTTTAAACATCACTGTCAAAATGTCATTTGTAAGAGGAGTCCAGTACTTTAAGGAAATAATGCACACAGTGCACTCTTCCTCGATGTTCCTAAGCGCTCATCCATTCCATTTGTAAGACTGCCTCATGGGTTATTGCAGGGAAGGTGTGAATGGGAAGGCATAAACTGAACATCTGTTATGTGCAAAGTACTACTGTGCACTTTATACATAATGTTTTCTTTAATCTCCACAAAACTATTAACCCGTTTTATGGAGGGGAAGCAGTTTGAGAGTGCTAATAAACAGTCAGGAAGAGATGGAGTAAGGGCTGCTCCTTACTTATTCAGGTCTGCTCGATCACATTGCCTAAGAAGCACGAAGCATGACTTCTGCATTTACTCTTATATTACTAACTTTATTCTCGGTTTTCTACCGTATGGAAAGGAACATCTTTCCTTCTCAGCCAACAAAGGAATGCTGTAAAGATTAACCAACAGAGGACTGTAAAGCATACAGAATTACTGGTAGAAGCATTGCTATCACAATATGTTATGTTTTTATGTAATAATTAATATATTGCATCTGGGGAGAAAACTCCTCTTCAAGGTCTTTGTAATGTTCTCTACCCTTGTTATGTATTTTTAAATGATGAGCATGTGCCCTTACTTACTCAGATATTTTATCGAGAGAGGAAGATAATTATAATTTATTCCATGTATGTGATAATTATAGATCAGATTCCTGATTTTAAATTTTGAAATAACTGGAATAATGGCTTAGTCCACTGGTTTTCACATACGTATTTTTTAACTCGGTGGAATTGATAATCAAACAGAATCTCACACAGAACCTCAGTGTGAGAAAAGGCAACAGTGGAGTTGTGCTGGTGAGGTTAGTTCAAGTCAGGTGCCCTGGGCCTTATTCCCAGGGGAGCATGTCTGATTGACCTCCCCTGGGTCTTGTGCAGCGTCCCAGAGGGGCCTTAGTAGAGCTGTGTGTAAACACTACCATTGGAAAAGCACTTGTTTAGGTTTCTAGTAGTATATAGTGGTTATATTACCTCACAGGCTACTTTATAATTTTAATTTTTTAAAAAATATTTTATTTGTCAAAGAGAGAGAGAGAACACAAGCAGGAGGAGCAGCAGGCAGAGCAAGAGAGAGAAACAGGCTCTCTGCTGAGCTGGGAGCCTGAGGTGGGACCCTGAGATCATGACCTGAGCTGAAGGCAGACGCTTAACCAACTGAGCCACCCAGGCATCCCTATAATTTTTATTTTTAAAAACCAGTTAACATTCTCAAAATATTAGAAGAACTTGTTCTTTATAGGAAGCTTTTTAAAAATATTTTACTCATTTATTTATTTTAGAGAGAAAGAGTGCGAGGAGGGGGAGGAGCAGAGGGGGAGGGACAAGCCAACTCCATGCCAAGCATGGAGCCTGATGTGGGGCTCAGTCTTACAACCCTGAGGTCATGACCTGGGGTCATGACCTGAGGAAATCAAGAGTCAGACTCTTGACTGACTGAGTCATCGAGGTTCCCATATAAGAATGTTTTTTATTGACTCCTTTTAGAAGGCTAATACTCAGATTTTTTTTTTTATTTCTCTAATGTAAATTGTGTCTGAATTCTTGGAACTTCATAGATTCTGGTATAGATGGGTGGTACAAATTGAGAATGCAAATAATAATCACAAATATACTTCTGTGAGTTTTTTTGTGTTATCAAGTATTACTATTTCTGAAGTTGTCTCTTCCTTCATTTGTCTATTAGGTGATGATTGGTTGACACTGTAGCAAAATACTATAGCCTGGGTGACTTGAGAACTAGGAATTTATTTTCTTGGGCATTTTGGAGGCTGGAAGTTCAAGATGGAGATGTTGTTAAAGTTGGTTTCTTCTGAAGTTTCTCCTCCCAGCTTACAGATGGCTAGCTTCTTGCCATGACCTCATACTCTTTCCTCTGTGTGCACATGTCCCCAGTGTCTCTGTCCCTGTGTCCTAATCACCCCTTCTTATGAGGACATCTGTCAGATTAGCATAGGCACACCCATATGAATTTATTTAATCTTAATTGCCTCTTAAAAGGCCCCATCTCCAAATACAGTCATATTCTGAGATACTGGGGTTGAGAGCTTCAACATATGAATTTTGGGGGGGATATATACAATTCAGCTCATCATAGGTGCCAACCAGCCCTTTAGGGCTGGTTTGAAGGCCATTCAGGTACTCTCACATAGACTTGATAAGGAACAGGGCCCTACCTGAGCCAGCTGTTCTCAGGCACAGCTTAGAGGCATTGGCCATAATTGCTGAGAGGCTGAGGGCTTTTGAAAGAAGGAGCTCCTGGGAGTGGCTGCTCCATGGGTGCTCTGCCCTCCATCCCCCATCCTCAGATGGCAAGGAGGCTGGGCAGCATTTGAAGGGGCCCACTTCATTCTCACAGGCTGGTATTGGGCTCTTATTTTGTTCATGGCAGAAGGCCCTCTTGGCTTTGAGCACCATGCCCCAGGGTGGAACAAGGAAGGCAAACAGGCCTCAGTGTTCCCCTCGGGGCCTCTTAGATACTTGGTAGGTTCAGAAGCAGACAAGATTCCCTGGGAGTTCTAGGAAGGTTCCTGGAGGAGGTGACTTTGGAATGCAGAGTCTTGTGTATTTCTTTTGAGGATAGGATGTCCAGATGACTGAGGCACACAGGTTAGACCTGTAACTGCCCGTAGCTAACTTGATTGATCTTGGACATACAGATGGACTTTGTAAACTGGGCTTTGTCAGTGGACCATGGGGGAGGACACACCAAGGTTAGGAAGGCTGTGCTAATAGTGTAGGGGCTGGGCTTGACCTTGAGGTAGCTTTCAGTGGGTTTTTTCTGGGAGTCAAGACCATTTAGAGCTGACAGTTCTCAGGAGAGAAAATGAAGAGAAGCAAGGATGTGGGCCACTGCTTCCCAGAATGGAGGCCAGCTCTGGTGTGTGTCATGCTCTGAGCACTGCTAGAAAGCTTGCTGGAAATGTGATTGTGCGTGTGCAGGTCCTGTGCATCTCCACTTGCAGGTCTGCTCAACTTGATGTGTTTATGATGTATTACATAGATTCCACTTTTTCTTTTGTTACAGTCATGTGTGTTTGTTGTCTCCTTTCTGGCCAGCTTTCAAAGTATGACAAAGTCCAGGCATCAGTGCGGAAGCCTTCCCTTGGTATTGCTGTGAACCGATGCTGTACAGTTGCTGTTTTTTGTTTTTTTAAATTATTTTTAATTAAGACAATAATAGACCTTTTTAAAGTATAAATTTATAGACTAATTGAGCAGATAGTATACAGAGTTTCATATAATCACCTCCAACCCGGACAGACATATACACAGCTTCCCTTGTTATTAACGTCTTGCTTTATAAATTCATTGTATAGAATTGGCAAAATGCTGATCTTCGTTGACCACCAGCTGATCTGCAGAGATTATAGACAACACAGAATAAGTCCTCTTTCTGGAAGCGCTGTCTAAGGATCTAATGCTTCTTAGATCCTTGGCCAAAGTCACCTGGATGCAGAATGTATGGATATATGTAATACAGAATGCCAGTTTCACATCCTGCCCCATAATGATTGAAATAGTTTTGGGTTTTTTAAATTATAATTAAATGAACCAAATTTCATACATTATTATTAGCTATAGCACATTGTTTACATTAAGGTTCGCTCTTTGTGTTGTATAGTTCTTTGGGTTTTAATAAAGGCATAATGACATGCATCAACCATTCCAGCTTCGTACAGAGTAGTTTCACTGCCCTAAGCCCTGCGCTCTACATTTTCATTCTTCTCTCCCCATAATCCCTGACAACTACTAATCATTTACTGTCTCCATAGTTTTGCCTTTTCCAAAACATCATAGAGTTGGAGTCCTCCAGTGTGTAGCCTTTCCAAATTGGCTTCTTTTCCTTAGCCATATGCATTTAAGGTTCTTCCATATCTTTCCAAGGTTTGATAAGTACTTTTTTGTCACTGATATTAATTGTTGTGGATGTGCCACTTATTGCAGGACATCTTGGCTATTTCCAGGTTTTGGCAGTTACTAATAAAGCTGCTGTAAACATCCATGTGCAGGTTTTTGTGTAGATATAAGTCTTCAGCTCCTTTGGGTAAATACCAGGGAGTGCAGTTGCTGCATCCTATGATAAGCCTGTGTTTAACTTTGTAAAGAAACCACCAAACCGTCTTTCAAAGTGGTTGACCCGTTTTGCATTCCTCCCAGCAATGACACTGATGAGCGTTCTCACCAACATTTGATAGTTCTCAGGGGTTTTTTTTTTTTTGGATTTTAGCCATTTTATTAGGTATGTAGTGGTATTACATTATTGTCTTAATTTGCAAATAAAGTCCAACTTACAGCATTTACTAATATACTTAAGGGTGTTACACTGCTATCTTCATTCTTCTGTTACAAGTAATTCCTTCCTTTAGCACTGATTTTCAATCTTTAGTGCACTTAAAAATCACCAGGGAATCTTGTTAAAATGTCAAGTCCCAGGACCTAAGCCCAGAAATTCTGTCTCAGTGGTTGTGGTACCTTATTTTTATCTATGTCATTCTGGCCCAGGTATTCCTCAGACAGCTCTTCTAGAAGCAGTGCTTACTTTGTACTGTAGGTAAGCTCTGCTAATCATCTGGTGGTTGATAAAGATGAGCATTTTGCCAAGTTCTAGTCTGTGTATTGTTTTAGACCATAATTTAGCTGTGGGAACAGAAGGATTAGTTCATCCATGTGTTTTAATTATACCGTGACTCTGTTTCTTTTCTTAAACTTCTGGGAGTAGGAAGTGTGAAATTATATTAACTATAGTAATTTGAAATTCTGAAATCTGTTTTTAGTTTGTTTCCTAAAGTATATATTGAATCTTTTACCTTTGTTTTACCATAAAATGTACTTAAGCAAAACCCCCCCAAGACCCCAAAAAATAAAAACCCCAAAACTAAACAAAAAAAAAACACCACAATTTTTTTTCTCATTTTTTAAACTAAATGTCACCAGCTTTTGTGCCTGGCTCTAGACCCTTGTTGGAAATATGAGGTAGAGTACCTGGGGAGCCCTTTTTCTTAGGTAAGAGACATAATACAAATATAAAATGTTATTATCTTTCAGGATTATTTGTTTGTGTAGGCAGTTTCTCAGAGTTTTATCTGGGAGCTGCTAGGATCAGAATGACTTGCGAGAAGTATCTTAAAGCTGGGTATTATCAATCAGAATTTTGGGGGCTGGAGACAGGATTCTGAATTTTATCAAGTTTTTCAGATAATTATTAAACACAAAATGTGATAACCAGGGAGCAGTCTCCCATTGTTTATCCTGTGCACAGAAAAAAGAAGAAATTAAACACAGTTTAACAAATGTTCTCTTTTCCACCCAGGAAATCTTTCTTGAAACACATTTGGGATGCACTTAATGGATAGAATACCACTTAGAGATTGACTGAATTTTATACAGCTCACATTCTCTTAGTTCTCCACAAGATGGTAAAGGATCAGCTTTTTAATTTTTCATCGTTGCCTTAGAATATCCTGCTAGGGTCTTTGTGTACAAATAGGAGAGAAGCAGTTCTTGAACAATAACAATGTCCTTACCTCAGGAGTTTCATTTAATTCTATTTTTTTTTTTTGATTTTCAGAAAAGTATTATTTACCCAAAGGGAAGATTTGGAAGCCTGTCCCTCATAGTAGTTTAGTGAAGGAAGGAAGTTTACCTGCTCATTTATTTTAAAAAAAAAAAAGCATATTTATTTATGGGATACAAAGCTGTGCCTTTTTCCTTACTTACTGTTATATGGGACATCATATTTCTTCTCTAGTTAAGTTTTGGGAGATCATGTAAATCTTCATCTGTAATGTTAAATAACTTTAAGGAAAGGGAGTATGTGATACTACAAATAAAAGCAGTCGTAACACTTCTTCATTGCTTCCTTAGTGTGCTGTTCTAAGTGCTTTGCATTGACCTTTAATTCTTACAGCTCTGTAGAGAAGGGACTATTATCTCATACTGATGAAAAACTTAAGTGTAGGGGGTAAAACAACTAGCCCATTGTTATTTCTGCTGTTTAATATCAGAGCTTAGATCAAATCCTAGGTATTCTGGGCAAAGAAGAGATCATAGTAGTAATTTAATGAACCAGTAGTGGCTTGTACTTGTTGACTTGTATGCATAATAGATTTCTACAGCAGAAAAAAATGAGAGTAGATCATCTCTTCTTAACCTGTCATTTAAAAATTGCAGAAATCTAGAAATGAAAGATTTAGATAAATTGTTCTGATTCACAAAGACAGTACGTAATGGTATAGCCAGGATAGTACACAAGCTTGCTGAGTTCCAATTCTGTATTATTTTCACCCCTTGGATCATAAAAAGATGAAAATTTTCTTAAATTATTTTTGTATTTCTTGTTGCTGTTTTTATTTTTCTTGTTAGTGCAATTGGCATTAG
Organism: Neogale vison; assembly: GCF_020171115.1. Taxonomy (NCBI): domain Eukaryota; kingdom Metazoa; phylum Chordata; class Mammalia; order Carnivora; family Mustelidae; genus Neogale; species Neogale vison. The sequence continues at coordinate 118,136,613 of NC_058097.1, read as the reverse complement.
CAACTGCCATTGATACTTGTTTCTTGATATCCTCTTGCTAATTTATAACATCAGAGTATGTCCTATCAAATGATATTTAAACATTCAGTTTCATGGAAATTATTGGCAAAATGGCTTAGAGCAGTAGTTCTTAACCTTGTCAAACTCTTCACACCCTTGTTATAATAGGTATTTTCTAAAATCCTTCTGTATGATTTATAACATGACATTGACAAATGATCTAACTACCTACAAGGAATTTCAGAAAAGGGAAAATCATTTTCACATGTAATATAGAAGAAATACAAATATGTATTTAAAGTATATACATATATCCTTGAAATGTAAATATTGGGAGCAACTCCATGAGAATCTTTTATTCTAAATGTAGTCCGTGGACTAACAACATTAACATCAGTCAGCAGATACAATAAAATCTACTTAGAATAACATAAAAAATAAACACTTGGTGATATATCTGAAAAAAATATGAAAGATCTCTGTACTGAAAATTGTAAAATATTTTTTGAGAAAAGTCAAAGAATATCTAAAAAAAAGAAAAAAAAAAAAGGAGAGATACACCCCGTGTGTGGATTGGAAGTCTTTACATTGTATTAAGATGTCATTATTCACCACAGAGATCCCAGTCAAAATCTTGGCAAACTTTTTTATAGAAATTGATAAGCAAATTAATCCAAATGAGAATGCAAAGGAGCTCGACTAGATAGACAAGATAAATTTGGAAAATAACTAAGTTGGAGAGCTAGCATTAATTGATTTGAAGACTTACTGTTAAGGTACTATATCAAGAGGGTATGTTATTAATGGAAGGCAGACGAATAGAATAATAGAATAGAACAGAGGCCAGAAATAGACCCATACATATACATGGACAAATGATTTTCAACAAAGATTCAAATCAATTCAGTGAAGAGCACATGGTCTGTTTTACAAATGGTACCGGAACAAATGGATGTTCATACACAACCATTATAAAACAAAACAAAAAAACTTTGATTTGTTTTTTAAATCATCTGTAAAGACCCAAAATGGATCACATACCCAAATATAAACTAAATGCTGCTTGAAGAAAACATAGGGGAAATTTTTGTGACTTCGGGCTGGGCAGAGATTTCTTAAATATAATATGCGACAAACAATTAATAAGATAAACTGAATTTCATCAATGTTAGAAACTTCTCTTTGAGGGACGCCTGGGTGGCTCAGTTGGTTGGACGACTGCCTTCGGCTCAGGGCATGATCCTGGAGTCCCGGGATCGAGTCCCGCATCAGGCTCCCAGCTCCATGGGGAGTCTGCTTCGCTCTCTGACCTTCTCCTCGCTCGTGCTCTCTCTCACTGTCTCTCTCTCTCAAATAAATAAATAAAATCTTTAAAAAAAAAAAAAAAGAAACTTCTCTTTGAAAAACATCACTCATAAGACAACAAAAATAAAGCTATAGACTGGGAAAAAAATATTGGCAATGATTATATCTGAGAAAGGACTTGTATTCAGAAGGTATTCAATGAGGTAACAGAGCTCAATTTTAAAAGGAGGCAAAGACTGAAACTTCTCCAAAAGGATATATGTCAAATAAATACGGAAAGACATGCCCAGTATCATTTGTTATTAGAGAAATGCAAAGTAAGATATCGCTATGTACTTATTAGAATGGTGACACTGTGGGGGGTTGAAACACACAGGGTTGGTGAGAATGTGAGATGCTACAATTAGGAAAACAGTCTGTCAGCTTCTGGAGTTAAATAGACACCTGCCACTGATCCACGCATTGCACTCCTAGGTCATTACCCAAGAGGAAAAGAAAGCCGACGTCCAAATGAAAACTCATATATGAGTGTTCATAGCAGCCATATGTATAATATGGAAACATTTTACCAACAAATAAATGATTAATGGATAAACAAATGGTGCTGTCTATACAACAGAATAATGCTGGGATAAAAAGGAATGAATTACTGATACATACAGCAACACTAGTGATCCTCAAAATAATTACGCTGAGTGGAAGAAAACACAACAAAAGAATACATTCTTTTGACTCCATTCAAATAAAATTGTAGGAAATGCAAAGTAATGTTTTGTGATGAAAAGTAGATCAGTGGTTGCCTGGTGAGCAGGGATAGTGGTTGGGCAGGGAGAGGGAGAGATTACAAAGAGATAAAAGGGAACTTTTGGGGGTTGATGAATATATTCAGAATTTTTTTTTTTTTTAGATTTTTGAAAGATATTTATTTATGTATTTATTGGACAGAGAGAGAGAGTACAAGCAGGGGGAGCCACAGGCAGAGGGAGAAACAGGCTTCCCACTGAGCGGGGAGCCTGATGTGGGGCTTGATCCCAGGACCCTGAGATCGTGACCTGAGCTGAAGACAGATGCTTAACTGACTAAGCCACCCAGGTGTCCCAAATATATTCAGAATCTTGATTGTAGTTATAGTTTTACAGGTGTCAGAACTTACCAAATGTATATATTAAATATGTAGCAGTTTATTGTCAATTATAGCTCAGTCATATTGGGAAGAAAAAAACTGGAGAAACATCTTTGACTTAATTTTTTTGTATTCAACACAGTTGATAGTTTCTTTCACTTCTTACCTCTGTGCCCCTACATTTGTATATGCTCCTTAATTCTTCATGCCATTTTGATACTATACATTTTTATTTTCTCTTTTCTAGTTTGCAGATTCCTAAAATGTGCTTCTGCTTCTTGTCATCACCCCTTATTCCTACCCTAAAAGGTATACACTGCTATTAGATTTTTCTTACTAAAACATACCTGTTCTGTCCCTCTTCTGCTCACAGTTTATCGCTTTCATTTAATAAAGAAGAAAAACTTCAACCTTTTTTGTCATGATGTGTGAGAACATCCATGATTTCTGACCCTGTTTTACTTCTCCAGTCTTACTTACCGCTACTCTTTTTTTATAAACTCAGTTTCCAGATAAATTTAACCATCATCCCTCCTTCCCTCATTACACGGGTTGCTCTTTTCATCTACTTGTTCTACACTTACAATGCCTTCTCTACCCTCATCTTACTCCTGCTAAGGGGGAAAAGTAAGGTAGAGTCATTAAAATTTTAAACCAACTGTAATTTTATTTGATATGTCATTGAGCTAAAGGGGAAAATTAATCTCATTTGTTAGTTACTTATGATATAATTAGCAGTTGTGCTCAATATTACCATTCCATTGGCCCCTCCAATTTCTGCCATTACCTTGCTTTTTTTACCAAGACTGGGTTCTAGGGCCATCATTATTACATTGACTCATCACAGGTATGTACTCTGTTTCTTCTCTTGCTTCACTAGTGGTTTCTGTTTGGCTTAATGCAAGAATAGACATTTCATTACTCCTCTTAACTTAAGATCTCATCACTATTTTCTTTCTTTCTTTCTTTCTTTCTTTCTTTCTTTCTTTGATACTTTCTTCCCTCAATAGAAATGACAAGATAGTCTTAGTGTTTCTCTGTCTCTTCAGTCTTCTTTTTTACGGCACATCCTCCTCTAGTAGATCCTTGAAAGTTTGGGGTCGAACTGCCTTCTCATTCTCTGCTCTTTCTCTTAAACTATCTTATTTACTCTTTCAGCTTTAAATTCAGTATTATTTGCTCATCTCCCAGATTTGTACCCTGATTCCTGACTTTATTTTTTTAGGGTTTTATTTATTTGAGAGAGAATAAGTGAGCGAGAGAGTGTGAGCACACACTAGCAGGGAGAGGGGCAGAAGGAGAAGCAGATTCCCTGCTGTGTGGGGCTAAATACCAGGACCCTGAGATCATAACCTGAGCCAAAGGCAGGTGCTTAACTGACTGAGCCACGTAGGCACCACTCCTGAGTTTGTTTCTCAGTTTCAAGCCTTAACATCCTTCTGGAAGACTAATGTTTTTAACAGTACAAATTAAGGAGCTGGCATTTAAGTTTGGGAGAAAGTGTAAATAGGCAAAGAAATCAGAAGCAATGTGGTGTTTCTTGGGACATAAAGGTGGGGAGACACAATTAGGAATATCTCAAAGAACCAGTGCAAAAATTATTGGATGGAACCGGGAACTGGGAAGTCAGGAATTGAGGGAATTTGCTTACAGTTTTAACTCCTTTCTCTGTAGTAGCAGCAGCTGCTTTGTCTCATCCTTCTCCTTTTTTTGAAAACAACTTTCTAGTTCTAGCAACTTGGAGGTAATTAAAGATTCAGACCTAGTTCCAAAATCTTAAGATACGGACTAATTGACTAATTAACTTATGGTATGATTAACTGTGACTGGGATGGTGTTGGCAGGGGCACGTAGCCTGGACTGGACAGAGATCCTAAGACGGAGTGAGTTCTTGAAGAATATTTGGGGAGTGGGAAGAAGATAATTGACATTTCAAGGTGGGAAAGCTGAATTTGTCTTGTTTGAATATCCAGAGTGGTATGATTTTTCTTTAGCAATACAGAGGCATGCAAATAGGGTGGTATGTTGATTTATTTTGGAGAAGGCTATTAGATTGGTTTGGCAGAAAGTTAGTATTATGAGGAGATTAAGGGTGCTGATATTTTTTAAAGTACAAATGATCAATCACAGGGTTCACACTAGGTAGCAAAAAAGAGAGATTGGAAGGGGACTAGGTACCCTAATGGGGAAATACATGAAGGGAAGGGGATGTAGTACCTCCGAATTTGACCTTCATTTGTCATGGAATATATGAATACTAGAGGCCTGGGAGGAGAGAAAGTTGTAGTCTGAAAATGAAAAATTGGAAACTCTCTGAGGCCATTTCATAGTAGTTGTTTCAGTTGATGAAAAATCTGTGGCATGCCTCTGGAAGTTAAGAGCATTACTTTACTATGCTTAATAAAAAACATATTTTGTTATGCTAACAGTATCAGAGTTTCAGTAGCTATTAATTACATAAATCAACCACTAGAATAGGAATTTTAAAAAATCAGTGATAAGCACGTTGTTGTTGTGTTGAAGTTTCCTTTATATGTTGAGTAGTTCCTCAGAGAAACCGCAGTTAGGATTAGGCTCCATTGGTAAACAATGACTTTTTTCAGTTCCCGCCGTTATCAAAGTTCCAGCCTTACCTTATTGCAGTAGTGCCTTATCTAACATTTCCTTGCTGTTGTACCAAAATATTTTTTCAGTACATTCACTTTTGTATCCAGACTTATTTTACAGTTTGAGCCGATCCTTAAGGTAGAAGACGGTTCAGAGAATCAGATTGGAGTCTTACATTTAGATCTGTCCTTCTTCACTCGCAGTGAGGTTGCTGTACACTTGTCAGGCTGCTTGAAACCTACTCCTAGGACTGTTAGAGTTAGGATCGGTCCCTGACTGAGTATATAGGTTTGGATTAGTGGTGAGCCAGAGCAAGTTGTGAATTTTTTTGGAATGTTGTAGCACAATTGGGAAACACAGTTGCCATTAAAAAATAAAGCATGTGAGTTTACAAGTCAGTGAATTGTATTAAAAATAAAGGTTATAAACACTTTATTTGTAATTATTTTACTGTATTTTGCTGTTATTTGTGCTGTTGAGTAATTTCCATCTAGTATTCTTTAAGGCATAAAATACCGCATAACAGGCCGCCCTGTCTCTTTTGAGCTCTGCATTAAGTTGTGCCATGCGGGTGGCTTGAAATCAGCCATGGTCAGGGAGTATTTATACCACGGACTCTGGCAAATGCTACAAATCAAGGCCCTTCCTCCTGAAGGACCAGGTGTTCAACATTTACCAGCACACTGTGGCATACATAGTAGTCTTCTCTTATCCATGGGGGTACCTTCCAAGACCCCCAGAGAATGCCCCAAACTATGGATAGTACTGAACATTATTATATCTACTGTGTTTGTCCTCTACATATATATATATATATATATACCTATGATAAAGTTTATAAATTAGGCACAGTAAGAGAGTTACAAAAATAATAATAAAATAGAACAATTATAAAAATATGGTAAAAGTTATGTGAATGGGATCTCTCTCTCAAAATATGTTAGTGTACTATACTCATCGTTCTTGTGATGATGAGGTGATAAAATGCCTATGTGATGAGTTGAAGTGAGGCAAATTTGGTAGGTATTGTGATGTAAGGTTAAGCTGCCATTGACCTTCTGACAACGCATGGGAAGGAGGATCGTCTGCTTCCAGACCATGGTTGACCATGGGTAACTGAAACAGAAGGCAGAACCTACGGGTAAGGGTAGAAGGGTCAACTGTAACAGTACTTCTTGCTTTTTCTCACTTTATCTCAAAGATTTGGGGGGAAACTACCAAATTGAAAATCTTTTTTCCTTCCTGGAATCTCATCCCTGACTTCTTGCAGCCTTATCTTTAAGGTTTTTTCTTCTTTTACTATATTTTTATTCTATTCTATTTTATTCCTATGTGTTTTTACCCATTCTTCTGCCCGATGGGCTCTAGATGTTGGTCTTTTCTCTCTCTTCCATCTTACTGCTATAGGTGAATCTCATTTTGATTTCTGCCAATATACCCAATTTCCCTCACCATTCTCAGCTGTAAAAATTAGAGCTTTAGAAATTGTCACTGCTGGCAGAAAGAATATATGAAACGGGATGACATAGCTCATAGATCACAGTGCCAGAGTTCCTGTCACTTTTAACATTTGACATTTTGTGTTTATCAGAATTGTTTATATTTCATGAAATATTAGCTTAAGCATGAGTCAGAAAAGTAAATGCTCATTAACTGTATTTTTAGAGTTAGTTATATTCTCTTTTTCATTCTTGTGTATATTTTCAACAGAACACAGCCTCATTTTTTTTGTAATGGAAATTTTATAATATGAAAACAGAATCTATTGCCTTTCACTAATTTCTAGAATCAACTCTTCCAACTGAAAGGCTTATTAACAGGAGTGCTTTTGGTTTCGAGAAACAGAAAAGTGAACAGAAAAAGTGGCTGATGGTCACTGTTGAGTTAGCAATTTAAAGATGCTAGACAGAAATTTCTAAGATTCTCTTGGTCTTTCTTTTAAGGTCAACTGATGGTTCCTACAGATCTAATACCTGCATCACAGCAGGACGAGGGAGCTGGAACAGTAGCAGTAGAGCCGTATGTGCATTTGCTCTGGCTACACCCAGATGCTAGGAGCCTGGGCACTGAGTAAATAGTTTAGCTAATAGTAATATTACACTTTATGCTAATAGTAATATTATACTTTATAGTAGTGATATTATACTTTATGTTAAAGGAAGACAGGTGAGCAGGGATTGGAGACAGGCCTTAAGTGAAGTTACCATGGACCGCTACATAGTACACAATGTCATGTTCACTCATATATCTAAACCTAATGCACTGAGACAAATTTAAAAAGTGCAAATGTAGCTAATATATGATGTAGTTGTCCAAAGAAGTTCATTATGGTTTGTTCAGTCTAGGAAGTGATGGAAAACTAGTTTTATTTGCTGAAAGGTATTTGAGTTTAGAAAATAGTGCTTTCACCCAAATCATTGTGGTAGCTAATATTATTCCCATTTTTACAAAGTAGGAAATTGAGACAGGTGTTAATTGATTTGCTCCAGATCGCAGAGCTTAGTAAATGGGCAGGCCAAGTTTAGAACCTGGTCATTTCTCTCTAGAAAATTGCAGAAAATGTTTATAAATCAAAATTAATTCTTATTTTATGGGAAAAATGATATTTGATAGGGAAGGAACTCAAGTCCACACATGGACAAGGTAGTAAGTGTTATGTGTCATCCATTTAATGGTGAAGCCTGAGCCCGCTAGGCTTCGGGGAGCCAGCACATAGGACACTAACACTTAGTGCGTGCTTACTACATGCGTTTAGCTTATACTGACCCATCTAATTCTTACAACAACCCTTATGAACTAGGTACTATTACTGTGTTTAGATGAAGAAACTGAAAACAGAGAGGCTTAGTCACAAACCTGACCTTGTAAGCAGCAGACCTAGAACTGACCCAGAACTGAACCATTAACTCTTACCATTGAGGCTACACATTGGCCATGACACCATCCACCCTCTCACAATAACTGATTTGTTATGAGGAGGATTTCTCAAGCTGATTCTTAGCTGGTTCTTTCTAATTGATCTCGGAAGAATTCCTACTCTTTTATCTACATAGGACGTTGAATAAAATATGGTATGAAATTTCACCAGGAAAACACTTAAAGCTGCATTTTGGAAAGCAATGTATAGGGACTTTAAGAATCCCAAATTCAAATATCTTTTCAACAGACCTGATAACATGTTAATAGCCCCTTTTCAGCTCATGATAACTGGTTACATCTTCATAATTTTAAGAACTACCATGGAATATCGATCCAGAAATTGGAATAAGAATGCAGCAAATACATATGTGAAAATAATCCCACACAGATGGAAGTTATACAGCTCAGAACTTCATGATGAGTCATAACTTTTGGAAGACCATTCCATTCTTCCCGAGTCTGTCAACAGAGGGATGTAAAAAGTGATGTAGTTTTCATGTTCAGCGTTAACATCTGCTGCATGGTAGCCTGATTATATTCCTATCTAAGGAAACATCTATAAATATTGGCAGAGATCTCCTTTTTACTTTTGTTTCCAGGCTGTTTATCTCTGTATTTATTCTATTGGCTCTGCAGTGTATCTCCGTGTAATTTGGGTGATCTGTGGTGAGCTCAGCATTTCCCTAATACAACTCCTTAGGATTCTATACCTAACGTCAGGAGCCGTTCTGCCACCAGGTCAGAGTGGTGTGTTTTCGGAGCCAGAGTCCGTCATTACCACCAAGATTAGTTGTTTCCTTCTCTTTTGCTTTCCCACGTATTTATACACTACTAGCAACAGTAAATATCAGGATTTTAAATGAGTGATTGTTTCACCAGTTTATTTTAACCCTGTCATATATAGAAGATAATAAATATAAAAGTTGGCCATAGATACAACAATACAACTATGTTGAAATTACAGCAAGTTTTTAGAGGTAAAAATTGTAGTACTTCTTGTATAGCTTGATATCAGACTAAATATTTTAATTTGTATAAAGAAAGTTTGAGAAATTAAAAGCTAAAACTGAAGAAGCAGACTTGGATATTTGGACTAATAATACACCGCTCTGTATACACATAGCAACAGATTGTTTTATTATTTGTTTGTGTAATTGGTATCATCTGTGATTTAGAGTCTTGGAATAACAGAATCCTTTGGGAGGGACTGTGGAGTACATTACTGGAATGGAATTGGCAGTGTTCACATACTGTTCTGTGTTCTGGTTTAGAATTCTCTTTGCTGCTTTTCTTCCTTAGGTGGGACTCTTCCCTGGACACTGTGTTGAGTTAATTAATCAGAAAGTTCCCCAGTCAGTGACCAACTCAGTGCCAAAACCAGGTGAGTATACTTTTTCATTAGTATGGTTTTCTTATCAACTGTTAAAAAAAACAGATTTTCTCTTTTTGGTAAATACATAGCTTGTTTTGCTGTTCTTCCCATTTATTGATACAATATGCATCCTTAATTTTATGTGGTTTTGATTTTTAATATATTATTTCTCTGTTGATGATTTCACAAAGGTGCATTTGACATTTTAGATAATTTCAAAGAACTACTTGGTCCATTAGGTTTTGTCCTTATTTGTTTTGTATTATAGTAGGAATGTAGCTTATTAATGAGCACAGTGATAGAATAAAAATAACAAGTTTAAAGAATTCACAGAGATGGTATGATTAGCTGAAAATTAATAAATTAAAGAGAATGGATGTTTTATCGATGACTATGAATATCAAAGGTATTTTATTTTTTAAAACTGTTTTAAACAGCGTTTTCATTACTTAGTGTATTCACAGTGCTGTGTAAATATGTGGACTGTTTTATGAATAAGTAAAGCTATGTCTCAGGGGGTGGAAATCAAGAAAATGGAAGTTTTTGTTTTTATTGGGGTGATTTATTCTAGGCATATTCTATAGAATACTTAGCCTGAAAGTTTTTAGTGTGATACAAATTTTTTAAAGGAAAACAACACAGACTGAAAGACTTTGGAGGGAAGAGGAAGTAATCAAATTTATTTCTCCCTACTCTCATTATTCCTTTGCCTTTCTCCACCCTTCTCCCTACTCTGCCCCAGTAGAAGAAAAAGAAAAGATTTCTGGGCCTCGGAATTTATTTGGATTGTTTTCCATAAGGTATTTTCTAGTGTTAGGACCTATGTGTGAGAATTAGGAGGAAGAAATCTTATTGTTTTCCCATCTCTGTTCCTAAAGTATATATCACACTATCTTTGCTTATAGTATTTGGGTAAAAGTAAAGGGCAATAACCCCTTTTGAAGCTTATTTCTTCACAGAAAGTTAGGAATTGTAAAATTTTAGGCAGACTACCTTTAATGTTTAGTAGAGAAAAATTGTTCTCTGCAGTTCTACTCGAGGCAGGTTTCTTAGTCTCTTTTCAAGACATTTTTATCCTCTGTTAAATCTCCCTTCTTTGGGTAAACACTATTTAAAAAAAACTTTCTCAGTGGGTACTTGCTCAGTAAATGGTCACTAGTGGTTGCAATGACTATAGGCTTCTTTTCTAAAATACGGCGTTATTAACTTTTGGTCTTTTGTTATTAGCTTCTTTGACTTAGCATAGTGTTCTCAAGGTTTAGCCATGTATCAGAATTTAATTCTTTTCATGGCTAAATAATATTCCATTGTAGGAGTCTGCTATACTTTATCAACTCATTTTTTAGTCATTTCCATTTTTGGCTATGAATAATGCCTTTATGGACACTGATATACAAGTTTTTTTGTAGATAAATATTTTTATCTCTCACGCATGTATCTAGGAATGAAATTGCTGGGTCACATAGTAGCTCTGTGCTTAACCTTTTGAAGAACTGACAGACTGCTTTACAAAGTAACTCACCATTATACAATACCCCTGGCAGTATAGGAGAGTTTCAGATGCTGATATCCTTGTTATTGTGTTTTTGATTGTTGCCATCTTAGTGGTAGTGAAGTGGTATATCTTAATGAGTTTGATTTGCCTTTTCCTGATGACTAATAATGTTGAGTATCTTTTCATGTGTTTATTAGCCATTTGCGTGTTTTTGGAGAAATATCTATTCAGATTCTTTGCCCGTTTTTTAATTGCGTTGTTATTTTATTATTGAGTTGTAAGTGTTCTTTATATATTCTAGATACAAGTCCTTTATCAGGTAACATGATTTGCAAACATTTTCTCACATTCTGTGAGTTGTCTTTGCCTGTCTTTATTCTGTCTGTTGAAGCATAAAAGTTTTTAATTTTGATGAAGTTCAGTTAATTGTTTCTTTCATTACTTATACTTTTTTTTTTTTTTAAAGCTTATAGTAGCTTTATTCACAATTGCCAAAGCCTGTAAGCAAGCAAGATGCCTTTCATTAGGTGAATGAATACAGAAACTATACAGAAACATCCACATTACTTATACTTTTGATGTCTTATTTAGGAAGACTTTGCTTAACCAAGGTCAAGATTTACTCCTATATTTTCTTCAAAGAAGTTTATAGTTTTAGGTCTTAGATTTCAGTCTATGATTAATTTTGAGTTAGTTTTTGTATCTGGTGTGAGGTCCAACTCCATTAGACATATAAGAATCTCAGTACTATTTGTTGAAAAAAAGGTTATTCTTTCCCCCATTGAATTGTCTTAATTCCCTTGTAGAAAATTAATTGGCCTTAAACATACAAGTTTATTTTTGTACCTTTGTCTCTATTCCACCGATCTGTATGTATATTCTTAAGGCCAATTCGACTCTGTTTTGATTACATTTGTTTTGTGGTAAGTTTTGCTCTTAGTTTATTCTTTCTCAGGATTGATTTGGCTTTTCAGGGTCCTTTGCAATTCCATATGAATTTTAGAATCAGATTGTCAGTTTCTACAAAGAAGTCATCTGGACTTTGATAGGGATTGTATTGAATCTCTGTATCAATTTGGGAAGTGGTACCATGTTATCAGTATTTATTAAGTCTTCCAATCCATGAACATAGGATGTTTTTCTGACCTTCTTTAATTTTGTTCACTGTTTTGTAGTTTTCAGAGTGTAAATTTTCTTTTTTTTTGTTAAATTTATCTTTTTTCTTTTTGATGCTATTGTAAACAGCATTATTTTCTTGATTTCATTTTCTTATTCATTGCAAGTAAATACAAACATAATTCATTTTGTATACTAGTCACATATCCTGAAATCTGTTGAAATGTATATTCTAATAGTTTTTTTTTTAAGTTGGATTCCTTGGTATGTTCTATATTCAAGATCAAGTTATCTATGAATAGAGGTATTTTTACTTTTTCTTTTGCAATCTGGATGCTTTTTGTTTCTTGTTCTTCCCCAAGTTCCCTGGCAAGACCTCTAAGAATGGCCATCTTTGTCTTATTTCTGACTTTAGGAGAAAACATCCTTCATTCATGGGATTTACATAGATGCCCTTTATCTTGGGTCTTAGTTTGTTGAATGATTTTACCATGAAAGGGTGTTGACTTTGTCTAATACTTTCTAATCTATCTGTTGAGGTGATCATGGGTTTTTGTGGTCTCTATTTTGAGGTTACTAAATTCAGCATCAAAAATGTATTATGGTTTCTCATGCATTATTTTTATATATTTCTGCTGTGTAAACTTAACCTGTTAGGTATTAAGTCTCATCTTTGATAATTCTGCCTCGGAGGTATACTGTAAACTTAGTTTTTAAAAATTAGCTTAATATTGGTATTGTGCCAATTAAATACTTTCTCATATTTTGAATGAGAAAGTGACATTTCTAATAGTGATAACCTCCAGAAGCTTTTTTTTTTTTAAATTTATTTTTATTTGACAGATAGAGATCACAAGTAGGCAGAGAGGCAGGCAGAGAGAGGGAGGAGGAAGTAGGCTCCTGGCTGAGCAGAGAGCCTGGTGCGGGGCTTGATTCCAGGACCCTGGGATTATGACCTGAGCCGAAGGCAGAGGCTTTAACCCACTGAGCCACCCAGGCACCCCCAGAAGCTTTTAAAACTTGAGAAAGTTGGGCACCTGGGTGGCTCAGTGGGTTGGGCCTCTGCCTTCGGCTCAGGTCATGATCTCAGGGTCCTGGGATCGAGTCCTGCATCCGGCTCTCTGCTCTCTCTTCCCCCTCTCTCTCTGCCTGCCTCTCTGCCTACTTGTAATCTCTCTCTCTATGTCAAATAAATAAATAAATAAAATCTTAAACAAAACAACCAACAAAAACTTGAGAAAGTTAATCAGTTATTGATAGTTCTGGAAGATAAGTTTCTATTAATAAACCTGAATGACACTGTTAATTCTAAATTAGTGATGACATGTAATGACAGCACACCTTCAAAAGCTAATATTTTATCTTTTGTGAGCTGCTTTGCAGGGTTGGCATAAGGAAATGTGCATTCTTAATGTATTTTGAAAAGGATGATGTGAATTCTCTCAGCCTCAGGCTTGTTTCACACTTTAAAACTGTCTTTGCCTACAGTATAAACAACTTGAATGTTCTATTTATTTTTAACATTGCCATCTGTTACTGTTAGATGCCAAATCTGAAAGATGCAGCTATAGTTTGAGTCTGAAATTTAAAGCTCCCTATATTATTACACAACAAGGGCAATAGGAAAAATTTTTCCTTTGGAGCTCTTCTTAATGATCTCAATATGTTCAATTATTTGTGTATGTAAAAATAAAATCAATGAGTCACCATGTCCCAATCAAGAAAGCAAGGATTCATGCTGCCTTAAGAAGAAGGAGGTGTGGTAAAGTGGGGTTGAAGGGGGAGAGAGGGAGAGAAGGAGAAAGGAAGACAAGAAGAGGAAAGAAAAGAGGAAGAAAGATAGAAGCTTGTCCATAAGAAACTGGCAGTTAGTTCAGTCACTACAGGTTATGGTTTGATGGTGGTAGATGCGATTGAGATAGGGGGAAGAAGGGAAAGCATATGTGTTTTCTTTCAGTTTATCCTGTTCAGAGTTGATGGAGCAGTTGGATTTATTTACTGATCTCTTTCTTCAAGTTTTTAGTTTTTTCAGCTATTATCTCTTCAGTGTTTTTTTTGTGCAATAGTTGCTTTTTCTCTTTTCCTTTCCACATTGGTTACACTCTTTGATGTTGTCTCACACATCGTCTTTTCAGTTTAGATACTTTGTTTTGACCTATCTTAAAATTCATTGATTTTTCTCTTCCTGTAGGCTTCTCTTAAGCCCATCTAATAAACTCCTTCCATTCTTACATATGCTATTTCTTAGATCAACATTTTGTCTTTTTTATAGTTTCTGTGGTGGAATTCCTCATTTTCTCATATTAGCTACCTTTTCATATAGAAAGAAAGAAAAAGAGGAGTTGGGGGGGTGGAGAAAGGAGAGAGAGGAAAGTAGGGAGAGGGGATAAGAGAAAAGCAAAGCAAAGCTCATTTTTGAAGTATGAACTTCTTAAAATGAAGGGCATAGGGAATTTAGAAGGCAGCTATGCTCCCCACTATACCACCAAAGCCCGCTCATAGGGAATTTAGAGATGCAAAGTCTCTGAAAACAGAAAATTTGAACAGAAATATAAAAATATCTCTTTGAAGGATTGGAAAGTTAATAAAGCAGTAAACACTTACTGAGCTAAGGTTAAGAGGAAGAAGAACATCCTGAAGAGCGACCCCAGTATTATGGAGACATTATTTCCCTAGGGTATCTACTGATGGAGTAGAGAAGGTCACAGTGTTAGTTAGTTCAGAGCCCAGTAGGTTAGAGTTGCTGATAAATACCCCAAGATTTGAGTTAGAATTTTTGTGGAAATTGATAACTGATTCTAAACTGATTCTAAAATTTATATGGAAATGCAGAGCCCCAAATACCCAAGACAATTTTGAAAAAAAAAAAGTGAGAAACTTACTTAAATATCAAGATTTATTTGGTTTTTAAAAAGATGTATTTATTTATTTGAGAGAGAGAGAGAGAGAGCACCAGGATGGGGAGAGGGGGCAAAGGGAGAAAGAAATCCTAAGCAGATTCCTTCCTCTCTGTTGAGCTTGATCCCACTACCCTAAGATCACGACCTGAGCCAAAACCAAGAGTTGGGCGCTTGACAGCCTGCACCACCCAGGTGCCCCAAGATTTATTGTTAAAACTTCAGTTTTTAAGATGATGGTGTTGATTCAAGAGTAGACAAATAGATGAGTGGAACTTAGTGTCCAGAAACAGACCTGTGAATGCATAGATATTTGATTTATGACAAAGGTGGCATTGCAGAGCATTATCGAAAGGATAGTCATTTCCATAAATGTGCTAGGTCACCTTGAGATATATATACACATATATGTATATATAATTATTTTTTTTATTTAACCTGTATATAAAATCATTTCCAGGAGGAGAGTTACAGATTTGTATGTGAAGGGTAAAACAATAAAACTTTTGGAAGATAATATAGTAGAATATCTTCATGGCTTGTTTTCATGATCTTGGGGCAGATATAAACAGTAATCATAGCCAAAAAGCTTAATAATTCAACTTAATTGAAGTTCAGAACTTTATCCTAATAAGCTATTAAGGTAATGAAGAAGGCAAGTCACAAAATGAGAAAGATATTTGACAAAGGTCACATAACTAAAGTATGTGAAGAGTCAATAAGAAAAGGACGAATAAACTGATTTAATTGAGTAAAAACTTGAACAGATACTTTAGTAAGCACATGACAAAAAGGTCAACATCATTAGTCTTAGGGAAATGCAATTTGAAATCTTACTGACTAATGCATAGCCACCAGAATGGTTAAAATATAAGAAGAACAATACCAAAGGTTGGCAAGGATATATATCAGTGGGAATTCTCACATGCTAATAGTGGGAGTACAATGTGGGACAGTCATTGTTTGGCATTATATACTGAATTAGACACATACCCTGTGACCCAGCAGTTTCATTCTTAGATATATATATAGAATGCTTATAGCAACTTTAGTCCTAATTGTCAAAAAAACTTGAAAATCTCAGAGGTATTCCATAATGGGATGGATAAATGAAGATACATTCATTGAATGGATTCTTCTACACCAATGAAAATGAAATGAGTTCAACAATATGGATGAATTTCACAAAAATGAATGTGGAGTCGAGTAAATGTTGAAGGCTGCTTTTTATACATACATACATACACTGTATAATTCCACAAAGATAAAGAGAGAATTCAAAATCATAGAGCTCAAGACTGTTCTGTGGTGTTAGAAGTCAGAATATCAGTTACCTTTGGAAAGAAGGAAGGGGGTTAGATGATTGGGATGGGTAGGACAGAGAAGATTCTGGAGTGCTAGTAATGTTCTGTTGATCCTGGTGGTGATTGTACAAGAATGTAATGTTGAGGATCTTTTTATGTGCTAATTGGCCATTTGTAGAAAAATGCCTTTAACGTCCTTTGTCATTTTTGAATTGGTCACTTTGCATTTTTTAAGTATACCTCCATCCAGATGAATATTCATTACAGTATTGCTTTAATATTCCGATGTTGGAAATCACATTTTCAAAATAGATTCGCTATTTCCATACTGTAAAATACTCTGCAGCCATCAAAAAGAAAGAGGAAGAGGCATAGGAAATTTTTGTTGTTAAATGAAAAAGCAAATGACAGCATAGTATGATCCCATTGTAAATTCATAAAAGAGGACCTGGAAGAATACATGCCTAATTGTAAAGGGTAATGGGATTCCAATGGAGATAGCAAGAGACAGTTCATTTTTTCTTTGTTTCTGTATTATTTAACCCCTTTACAATAAACATGTATTACTTTATAAAATATGAAAAAAATGATTGTACCTCCTCTTAATTCCATCCTGTCCAAATAAGTAATTTCCAAGGGTCCTTCTTAATGCAGCCACCCCATAAAATAGATATTTTCTTTTTCTTTTTTTTTAAGATTTTATTTACTTAAATCACAAGTAGGCAGAGCAGCAGGCAAAGAGAGATGGGGAAGCAGGCTCCCAGCTGAGCAGAGAGCCTGATGCGGGGCTTGATCCCAGGACCCTGAGATCATGACCAGAGCTGAAGGCAGAGGCTTAACCTAATATTTTCTGACAATAGCTCTAACTTCTTAGATAATTTATTCAATTTATGTATATGTATGAAAAGCAGCACAGCTGAAGGGACAAGAGAATAGGCTCCAACTTTGTTTTAATCTCTGAGCCACATTTTACTGTGAGTGCACATCATTTGGCTTCTCTGACTTTTAATTCCCTTATCTAAAAAGTGAGGCGGCCCTTTGAAGATTAGGGATAAGACATTTAAAGCCCCTGGATATTTAATAAATGTCAGCTGTATTATTTATTGATATATGCTTAGCACTGTTATGTTATTTAAACTCCAGAGTATCACAAACTAGATTTAGTTTACTTAGATATGAAATTAGTATTTATTTGTTGGTAAAATCTTTATACCAACATGTAATTGTATATCACTGAAAGAAATGAATTACAGTAGTTTTCGTGGGACCACGGTTGGGGAGGGAGCCTCTGTCAATGGCTCCTTGAATAGAGTTTGCATTATAAATTTTTGTCTTACTGTTTAGTGACAGCTAAATTTTTTGATTAGTAGACATAGAAGTAGCTGAGGCCTTCATTTAGGGGAAGGACTTAGTAATTAGATGTAATACTGTTGAAATCCTTATATTAAGAAGTAGTTTATAAGGTAACAAATTAACCCAAATATGTAGCATAGTTTTAAAATAAAATTTTTTGTTTGTTTGTTTTCTTCTTTTAGGGAACTGGTCCTCTAGTGACTCACTTCCTTTGTTGTTTTACTTTTTTTTTTTAACCAATTTTGCCTGATTGTAGTTTTTCTCTTTTCTTTTCTTTCTTTCTCTCTCTCTCTCTCTCTTTTTTTTTATTGTTGTTCCTGAATTGTTTCTGTTTTCTTTCTTTGAGTTTCTCACACTTTGCTCTTCTGTAACCATGTTTCTTTAACATGTCACTTTATTACGAACTAACCAGACACTTTATATCAAATAAAGTAAGTTACATTTTTACTTACATTATGTGCACTGAGTTTTTGCTTATAATCTGGAGGCTAATCCTTCAAGAATCAGATATTAAAATTGGTACCCTAGGAGGCCTTGATATTAGATTCAAAGGAGTACCAAAATGCTAGAAGGCCCTGAGGAGTTTGCTTTCAAATACACTGCAAGCAACAGAATATTTTCATACCATGTATCAAGGACAAACAGAAGATTCACACCAGCACGTATCTGTAAAGTGCTTTAGAGTTTGTGGATGCTTGTATTTCCACTATGTGAATTGGAATTCGAATCTTGGTACAATCCTGTGAGGTACTGGTAATAGGGAGAGTATTTCAATCCCCTTCCACACCTGTGTTAACAAGTGGGGCCACTGAGACTCAGGGAGGTCAGACAGCTTGCCTGAGGTTTCACAACTAGGATTTACTGACGTCTTCTGACATCTGGCTGAATCTGTGGCCAACACTTATGTAGCTCTTACTATGTGTCATGTCCTGTACCAAGACAAAGATTAGCTCGTTTGCTGTTCAGTAACTCAAAATCTAGAATTTGTCCCACTCTAGAATATTGAGTAGAGATACAGTTTGATATTCTCTCTCTCAAAACAAATATTTATTTATTATGTTTAGCTTTTATTATAATAGGAGTGAATGAGAACATATTTGGATTTCCACAAGGCTTCTACCAACAGAAGAGAAATTAGGGCAAAAACTGGATTAAATGGAGGCTGACAAGAAGTGCTTATAGGACCCTGCTTAATATGATTTCAGTCCCACCATCATCCTTGCTAATGCCTCTCTAATTAATCCAAAAACTATCCTACAGTCTTTCCTCAAGCCCGCACTCTGGACTCTATTCTGTTCTAGCACTTTGAGCCATCTTCTGCTCCCCTGTTCCAGTCTTTCTTCCCGTGTGCTCTAACGGGCTCTGCGTCTGTGTGCTCTGAATACACATGTGCTCAGAGCTTTCCCCGTGCTCCAGCTATGCTAGAGCATAAAATGCTCTCCTCCCCAATTTGGCCACTTGCAATCCTCTCTGCTTCAAGATTCAGGCGGTGACCGACTTCCTACATGAGCGCTTCCCTGACCCGTCTCTCCCTCACCCATCTCCTGTTTACCCCTAGCCAGACTGAATAGCAGCTCCGACTTGCTCATGAAATTGCCGTCTCCTCACAAGGGGCAAGTGTGTCTCATCCATCTTTCTCTCCCTCACAGAAGGTTCGTACAATGGTTGTATAATTAATTACTGTCTCAATATTTACTACTATGATGAATTTTTAGAATACAGCTTTTATCTGGAAATCCCTGGATTCAGAAAACTTCGGTGATTTCCTTCTGTTCCAGAATTACGTATAAAATCTTTAGTCTAGAATTTGAGGTGCTCTATCAATACTAGAACTAACTTATCTTTGTGATCTAACTCATATTTAGTGTCAGTAACCCCTTTCCTTACCTTGCAGTATGCTTTGGGGTCTCCCTCCTTCTCTTTGACTATTGATTTTTCTCCTGCCTCAAATGACTTACTGTGTTCTTCATGAAGGCTCTTCAGGCCAGTGTGTGCTCATTTTGCTTGACAGATAGTATTAAAAACTGTGTATTCTGATTCAGTGGGCCTAGGGCCAGACCTGAGGCTCTGCATTTCTAATAAACTCCCAGGTAATTCCATGATCCTGGTCCCAAGACTATGTTTTGAATAACAAGGGACAGTATTTAGTCTGCAGTAGCTATTGTTTGTGTCAGTCATTTGGAAATAGTGTATAGTAATGAGTTCACTTATTTTGAACTTGATATTTCATTTTTTGTGTCTTTTTTCCTTATCTGCTTGTTGACATATATTTTATTTTATCCTGATTTACATCCTCTATATATAACGCTTGTTCTAAAACCATTGATTGATAATTATAAGCATGAATATTTTCTTTTTTTAAAAGATCCTATTCACTTATTTCAGATCAAGAGAGAAAGAACGAACGTGTTTATGCAAGTGCATGAGCTGGCCGTGTTGGGGGAGGAGGAGGGGCAGAGGCATAGGGAGAAGCAGGCTCCCACTGAACAGGGAGCCTGACTGGGGCTCGATCTCAGGTCCCTGGGATCATGACCTCAGCCAAAGGCAGATGCTTAACCGACTGAGCCATCCTGTTGCCCCAAACTTGAACAGTTTTCACTCTAGTAATCACAAATGTTTCCTGCCCCTCCTGTATGCCCTTTAGCCAATGCTAGGAATGGGCCCCTAGTGAGTCTTCTTCTTACCCCCAAGTAAGTAAACCTTTTCCATTTTTGGTCATTTCCAGTATTCACTCATTCATTGATCAGAATTTGCAGAGTACATACTAAGTCCTAGGGCTAAGACAGCAAACACAATAGACAGAAATATTGTCATTTTGGGATTTATATTCAAGTGTGATGAGAGAGAAGAAGGTAAACAAGTAAAATATGCAGTATGGTAGGTAAGTGCTTTAGAAAAATGAAGCCTGGAAGGGGGTGCGGGGGTTAGGAAGTGTGGGTATGTGGCTCATGTGGGTTTGTAATTCCAAAGGAGGGTAGAGTTCTTGGGAAGGGCTCATTAGAAGGTTGCTTTTGAGCAGAGGCCTGAAAGAAATGAAGGGAGCTATGCACTTACCTGGGGGGAGTTTTGCTTGAGGATGCTGAGCTGCACGTTTGCCTGGTTTGTCACAGGATTTGCTAGAAGTTTGACTAGAACAGTGAGTGACGTGAGATGTGGTTTGGAGGTGAAGGGAGGGGTCGGGTTCTCTTTGGGGCCTGGGTGCCACTGGACGGATTTTGGCTTTCATTTAAAATTAGATGGGAAGACATTAGAAGGTTTTGTGCAGAGCTTTTATTTGACTCGACTGACCTTGTTTAGCGGATCATTTTGGTTGATGTGTTAAGGAAAGGAGAAGATGCGGGCGCAAGAAGAGAGACTGGTAACTGTTGCAGTAGGCCTGGCAGGAGAGGGGGGGTGGCTCAGAGCAGCACGGTAGCTGTGAAAGTGGGGAGAGGTGATTGGATTCTGGATATATTTCTGGCCATGAAACCTGCAGAATTTTTAGACATACTGTGAAATGTTTGAATAATTCAGCTAATTCTTAGAATAGTATGAGTAGAATGTAGCTATTGCCTTTCCCGTGAGCTCCCCTGTTGCTGCCTTCACCCACACAGGTACATGTTAGTGCTTCACAGGACAACCTCTACACGTTCTGTTAAATACGAGAGAAAAATAACAAGTGACCTGTCCTGGGCCAGAAGCAGTCATTGGAAGACAAAATGTGATGCTTTCAATCAGCCATTTTGTTTTGACTTTTTATTTTGAATACTTATCATCTCAGAAGAAGTTGCAAAAATAGTACAGAGAAATCGCATATACGCAAAATCCAACTTCGCCCAGTTTTAACATCTTACATAACCTACAACACATTCTCCATACCAGGAAATTGACGTTGTCACATTGCAGTGAACGAGACTACAGACCTTGCTTTGCATTCAGCACTTTTTGCATACTCTCATTTTCCTAACATGTATTTTTATACAGCATAGAATGCAGCCATTTGGGTTTCAGGTGAGATTTACTGTTATTAATTACGGAATTCTCCTTCACTCTGGGCAAACTGTTGTCAAATTTATTGCTAACTGTGCTTAGATGTTAGGTAACACAAGGGACAGAGGAGTTGTATGAAGTATTCCCAGATGGCTTTTCTATAGCATGGACCTCCCCCTCCCTCTTCTTTTTCTCCTTCCTTCCCCTTTTCTTTCCTGTTCTTCTTCCCTTGCCCTCTTCCACCTCCGTGTTGTCTTCAGTACTAACCAAGGAAAGGGTGGGAGGAAGGCTGCTTTTTAGTTTCTATTTTTTTTTTTCTTAAAGGGTGGCTTTGCCTTCTCCACTCTGAAAAAACTTTAAGAGCGTCATTTCTTACTCAACAAAATCCATAAATCCACAGCTGTTCCACTGGTAAAAATTAACATGTTTTGTTCTTGCCACATACTGGAACTTTCTGTGGTTTTTCCTATTTTAAAATTATATAAATTCATTGGTTCTCTTACTGTGGCCTACCACTTATCAACAATTTTGTATTCAGAGCTATGTTCAGAGAGGAAAGAGATTAAATTTGATCGATAGCAGAAGATTTCGGCATGGTACCTGGTAAATACTCTCTGGGTATCTTGAATCTGGCAGTTCCTGCTCGTGTAACCTTGTCAGTCCCTTAAGTCCTCTCTCTGCCTTGGTTTCCTCATCTCCAAGATGGGAACAGTATTAGAATCAACTCCATATGGTTATAGGGAAAGACTATGTGTAAAATACTTAGAATTATATCTAACACATAGTAGCATTATTTTATTAAGAACAAATGTTTGAATGTGGATTTACATTGGTATTTGTAAAAAATAAGTCATTTGTAACAGAAAATATGTTGGTCTCTTACAATTAATTTATTTCTTCAAATCATTTTAAATAGGTAAACACAGTGCAATACTGTTATTTATGATGAATATTGACTCCCTTGAATACTTACATAAGCAGCCTTACAATTGGAACACTCGGATAACTTACAAAGGAGGAAGTCATAGGCAGGAAAATTTAATTCTAGATTTTCAATTCTGAAAAATACTCCTTTATTTTCTTCTCCTAATAGATGCTTAACAGGTTGTTGTCTCAGAATTGTTCACACAGAAGCAGTGTAAACTGATCCTTTTTTTCTTTTCTCCACGTTAGTGGAGTAACTAACAATCCTGGGTTGCTGCTGGTTTAGTGATCCAGGCTTTTACTGGCAATACATCGTGCTTGATCGCTTTTCTTTCTTCATTGGGCCTGAAGTGCCTCTTTTTTATTGGATACACTGTCTCCCACCCAGGTAACAAATATAAACAACCAAAGAATAAGTAAATTTCTAAAAGATTGCAAGGACAATAAATGCCACTTTCCTGCTGGTGTTTCGCGAGCGGGACTCCTCACCTGTGTGAGGTTGATGGGTGGAGCGAGACCGGCCCAGCCTGTTGGGCCAGTGAGTCTGAGTTGGGGCTGGGCCCTTCCTGCGGTGCTGCGGAAGCCATTCGAGCCGAGGGAAGGAGTAAGCTCCTGAAGGCGAGCCTCCTGCCCACACACAAGCCAGCTCGCCTCGGGTAGGGACCCCACGTGGCAAAGAAAACTGCAGGAAAGGGGTGCCTGGAGACAGAGCCGGAGCCTAAAAGTGCTGTGGTGATCTAACTCGGACTTATCCTGAGGCGGCTCAGGTCTGAGCTGTGGGGGCTGTGATTCTTCTGCATGCTTGTACCCGGAATGCAGAGCTCCTGTGCCCTGTGTCCTGTCGGATCCACTGCTGAGTACAGTCGCTGGGAGTAACTTTAAGTACTGATCCTAAAACCTGTGCCACAGCAAGAGGTAAGAATCTGTCAGTTATTCAAACGCTTGTCTCCAGCAACATTCAAAATATTTCACGGAGTCTGTTTTTACATTTTTGGGGGAGCATGTTTCCTTGATTGCTTTTAGGTGCGTGGTTAGTCACTTCATTATTCAGAAAATGAGTAATTGAGCTTTAGTATTTGTCATGTTTGTAGAGAGGATTAATTGTTGAAGTAGATTGTACTACATAGGTATTGGGTTATATATCTTACTTCCCTGGCCAGTTTCAGGAAATTCCCATTTTTCTATTTCAAATCATCTTATATCTTAATGTTTTCTGGACTTGAGGTTAATGTACAAAAGTCTTCATGATTAAAAGAACATACCTTTGTATCATAAACAACCAGCACATTAAAAAACTTTTTCCTGGTGATGGAAAACAGGCAGTATTGATTAACTAAAAAGAATTTAACAGACAGCATTAAAAGGCTGTTTAAATTAGCATAAGGAAATAACCCTCCAGCCCTTTTACTTCAAGTACTGTGTGTTGTTTTTCCTCATAGGCGTTAATAACCATTTCTGTCCATAAAATATATAAATTAAGTTTTTTCCTGTTGCAGAGATTATTTTTTTTTCAGCACTAGGGTAGAATTCCGTATTTATGGTGTTTCTTTAGAGCTTGGTGACAAATGCTTTTCATTAAGATAGCATGGAAACTGGAATGTTCTCTGAATCACAGATCAGCCCTATTAAGCAGCTGAACGTTTTTCTGATTCTCGGGAATGTTCCACTACCATATAAATGACACCAATATTTTAATTTTCAAAACCATAAATGTGGGAGATTTCAGAATTTACAGTTCTTTTTCATTGTCAGTTTTTTAAAAAGCACCTGTTGCTCATGTGATAATGGCTTGAGACCGTAACTCGTTTTTTAAAGTATCAGGTAGTACTATGTGCTATTTGGCAGGAGGGAACAGAAATCTGAAGTTTCTTAGGTTAAGTTTACACTTAAGATGATTATAGGAAGGACTAGAAAGTGACCCCATGTTCGTGTGCATCCTTCCTTAGTGATCTCAGCTCTGAATTTAGGAGCTACAACCAGACTTGATTAAGCCGGGCTTGGAAAGCTGACTCAGATTCTGGCTAGCCCTGTGCTTTGGACTCTACACATTTTTAGACCAAAGGTAAAGAGAAAGAAACTATAGTAGTAAAAATAACTCCTGCTTATTAACACTTACTGAGGTAAGTGCTTGGCATATATAATTTTATGTAACCATTATAGTAATCCTGACTGATAGGTATTATTACTGTCATTCTTATTGTGTAGTTGTTGGAATTGAGACTTAAACAGGTTATATACTCAAGAGCTTGCAAACTGGGAAGTGATTAGACAGTGGGTTCAAAACCTCAGGTCTGTCGGCCTGCAAAATCTGTGTCTTACTCTCCTTGCTAATGGTCCTTTTTTTTTTTTTTTTTTTTTTTTTTTTTTTTTTTTTTGTGGTACAGGCTTTTAAGATTGCCTCTAAATAAAATGTCCTCATTATCAGTTCCATGCTTTCAAATACAGAACCTTTCCACTCCGGCTCCTGGGAAAAACAAAACAAAACAAAACAAAACAAAAACTAATCCACAGAAACAAATGAAAAATGACCTATGATCGTATCAGTGTTCTACACCAAACTTTATGGCTCAGTAGAGGATTAGATGACATCAAAGTGAATCTGATTATACTTTAATCTACATTTAATCTGTTTTGAATCTAATAAAAAATATAATTTCAAGAAAAGAGTTTTCACACTCTTAAGGTTCTAAATTTTCAGATTTCTAGAACTTCATGTAGTATTTTTGATAGTCTTCTTACCTTTGATGTTACTGAATTCCTAAGAATATGTAATTATTATACTTCCATTTTTATAAGCAGGAATCTATGGATAGATGTCTTCCTGAAATAATTTTTAAGCTTCATGTCAAATAGTACTAGTTCATCCTGGAAAAATAAGATCCTGGATTATTTAAAAATCCTCATTAGAGATACTTCTGTTATCTGTATATTGTATCCCATTCCTGTGTTAGAATCCTTTAGCATCAGAAATTTATATCCACCTCATGTTTCCTCCTACTCTTCTTTGCTAAATTGCAAATCTTTCTGTTCTGTATTTAGAAATGCAATTAGTCAGAGTCTTTTATATAATAACTGAGGTGGTAAAGTCACCAAGTTAAAAAAAATTTTTTTTGCTTCTTTTTTGTGTGGAGAACAAAACAAATCACATTTATTTTAATTTGTAATTTAAATTTTAAAATAAGAACCTGTAAATTTTAGCAAGAAGAATGTATAGCTTATTTATATCATACTGTAATCAGATAAGCTAAATTTGAGCCTTCTTTGATATTACTGAAATTTATAGCTCCTAGAAAAGTAAATGTGTAATGTAAATAATGAGAGCGTCTTATCTTAACCTGATGACCATTTTCCCAAGGGAACTGTGATTTATAAAGATCTAACATAACCATGCCCTTTCTAATTTATAACTGTTTGTGTGCTCCTCTAGGAAGAGCAGCAGCCTGATCTTGCTTTGGTTTCATTCTTCACTCTGAAAAAGAGATACATTTTTATTCGAATACTCAAATATTTTTGTTAACCACAGGCATGCCATTCTGCTTAAGAGTTGTGCTGAATATTCTGAAGAAGCTCTTTGTTGCCCATTTCTGCCTCTCTTTTTCCAAGTGAATTGGTCTTATCTCTTCTGTGTCTGAAAGATTCTTCTCTAAAATTTACTATAGATTTATCTTTTGGATGCCTTCGTGTCATCCACCTGCATTCCAGAGAGCAGTGCCTTTTGAAATGCCTCTTCTCCTAAGTAAATGGAAGCATGCTTGACTTATGTAACTGTTAGTAGCTTTCCAATTTTTCAATCAAGAGCCATTACTGTCAATGCTATTTTTAATTTAGCATTGTACATGACATTTCTCAAATACCTGGTTTCCTCCCTTTGAGGTTGGAATGTACAGATAGCAAAACTGTTCCAGTCGTCCACATTCCAGAAGCTCATCCCTGAGCTGGTCTGTGGGACAGTCCCTTACAGCTGTTACATGCATCCGTTAGAGAACAGTTTTTTCTCTCAACTTCCAAAATAATTCATGATACATTGATCAAAAGAGTTTCTGAACTTTCTTGTTCCATAACAATTTCAACAGCATATTAAGATTTAATACTCAAATTTATCTAAAGGTTTTCTAGGACATCTACTTTTGGTGGTGGGCAAAGACGAAGAGACATGAAATTCAAGGATGAAACTTCTGTATTCTTGCTTTAAAAATGAAAAGTAATTCTGAGGGAGACAGTGAGGATTTTACATTTTGAGTATAAATCAGATAGAAATAAGTTTTTGGAAGTTCAGAACCTGTAGATCATATTTACCTTTTTTTTTCTATTACTGCAGCAAATTCTGGAAACCTAATTCAAAAATTAATCTTTATAAATTATATGGCATTTTCTAGTAAAAACAATACTATAAATGGCCATTGTACTGTTTACCAAGGATTTGCTGGCAAATCAAAAAAATAATAGTATCTCATACAATGTAATCAACAACTCTGAATGCCTTTAACAATTAAAGATAGTATAATTATGCATCAAGTTTTGGAAATAGTTATATAAGCATGTTGTATAAATTAGTTATATAAGACTCCTTACTACTATTTTAAGTTTTCATGGAGAAAAAGAAATAAAATGATTCAACTAAAATTATTTTTACTTAAAAAGTGCTAAACCTAATATACTGTGCATGAAACAGTAACATTTAACAGTGATCTTTCTATCTTAAATTTTTATACCACCCTTTTCCAAGATCATTAGAAAGCCCGATTTATTTTTTTATATAGCTCTTTGATGAAGTTTTAAATGATGCCCTTTCTTTCCTACTGATGAATTTTCCTACAGCAAAGACATTTTCCAATACTTGAGAGCTTTCTGTGCTTTTCTAACATTTTATTTTGTCAGAGTATTTCATGTCAGCTCATTTCATGAGCTGGGGACAGAGGGAAAGGGAGAAGCAGACTACCTGCTGAGCAGGGAGCCCATGCGGGGCTTGAACCCAAGACCCTGGGATCATGACCTGAGCTGAAGGCAGATGCTTAACCAACTGAGCCACCTAGATGCCCCTGTTCTTACACTTTTAAGAAGAAAATTCTAGTGATCAGATAACTGGGTTATATTTTGAGTTTTAAATCATTTAGAGTGTGATACTAACATGGACTGAGTTTAGATAAACACTCAATAAATATTAGCTGTACTATAATTATTTTTATAATATTACTATATCATGGATATTACTATTTCTAAATTTTCCTTCATTTTTTTGGGGTTAGGATTCAATTTTTGTTTTGCAACATTGGGCCATGGGTGGAGCCAGGTTGAGGCAGATCTAACACAAGATAGACCAGAAGATTTTGAGAGATAAAAGAGTCAGTGACAGAATTTCTTGGACATATTCTTATTCCATCAAGTAAAAAGTTACTCTTAAGTTCAGTGTGCAAGAAGCTCCTTTACTCTGATTTGGAGGGTGTTTTTTGTAAGATCAAAGAAACACATCATTAGAGTTATTTTTGTGTATTTTCACTTACTGACTTAAAGAACTTCCTTTATGTCCTTCATCCTAAAAGCTTTATATATGTTAAAATTCTTCTATATTATGCAAAAGGAAAAGTTACAGACATTCTGTAGTACTCAGAAAAGTGATTTGGGTTCAGTTTATTTTGTGACTTATATTTGAGTCACGTTAGAATCTTAACTATCTAGAAATTTTTCTTTAAAAGGTTTGTAGAATTATTATTCTAGTGAATCACAGCTTAATTTCTGAGTTCATTTAATTTCAAATAACAGCTTTGTTGGTTAGTTTGGACTAATTCAATTGATCCTCAGAGCTATAAAGTAAATAAGGATTATATTGGATTTTCTCCGGTGTGAGTGTTTACTACACTGGTTCCAAAGCTATGTTTCTCAGTTGCCCAAAGATCCTTTCAGGACATATGACAGTGCATACTAAAAATAAGTTAATTTTTGTATCTCTGGTCAATATCCCTATTAATAAATGTGAAAATACTAAGTAACACAATTCACTTCAGGTCTTAAGACTGCAAATCTTAAATCTATGCCATATTTTTTTGCTGCTATTTAAGGCATCAGTAATTTTGGAATTATTTGTCTATACTTGTACTGTATAGAATTATTTTATTTCTGTTCCTTTATTAAAAGTCACTTCTAATATGTTTACAGTACTCCCTTGTTTATTACAGTTTTTAAGTTGGAACTTGGGCTTGAGACATTATTTTTTTAAACTACTGTTTCCTTCTCACGTCTCTTGCACTCATTTACATCCATGCAAAGGATACAAGGGTAGTAGGAGTAAAGGGAACTTATCATAGAAGTATAAAACCAAGACCTTTTTTTTTTTTTTTTAAGATTTGTTATTTATTTTTTTGACAGAGAGGCAGTGAGAGAGGGAACACAAGAGGGGAGTGAGAGAGAACCAGGCTTCCTGCTGAGCAGGGAGCCTGATGTGGGGCTTGATCCCAGGACCCTGGGATCATGACCTGGGCCAAAGGCAGATGCTTAATGACTGAGCCACCCAGGTGTCGCTAAAAGTAAGACCTTTAAAAGTGGGTGTAAATTTAGTTTGCCACACTCAAAGCTTAAACAAGACAAACTAAATGATCTTCTTAAGATATGCAAAGAAATTATGTGATAAAGGTCAACAGTTGTTTATTTATCTTGGCAATTAAACATAGGGAATTTCTTGAATATAGTTAAGCTCTCCATCCAAAAACCCCAAGAAAATTTTATTCATAATGGTAAGACTTAAGAAACAACCTATATAGGGGCGCCTGGGTGGCTCAGTGGGTTAAAGCCTCTGCCTTTGGCTCAGGTCATGATCCCAGCGTCCTGGGATCGAGCCCCACATTGGGCTCTCTGCTCTGCAGGGAGCCTGCTTCCTCCTCTCTCTCTCTGCCTGCCTCTCTGCCTACTTGTGATCTCTGTCAAATAAATAAATAAAATCTTAAAAAAAAAAAAAGAAACAACCTATATAAATCAAGAATAAGATAATTGTTTATTGGAAATTTAGTGATATTAAGTAAGTTAAAGGATTGGAAAGGAAGAAGCAAATGAACAAATCTTTGCTGATGATTGTCTACAAGTTAAAAATCTACTCTTATTTAATCCTCATAGCATCATAATTCTGTTAGGTAGATTTTTAACTTTTTCCTAGATGAGGAAAATGAAGGACTAAAAGTTACATACTTCTCAGGGGAACAACTGGAAGGAATCAGTGGTCCTTCACAGCACGGTAACTGTATTTTTATATACTAGTGACAATTAGAAAATAAAATTTAGAAAATAGTACCATTTGCATTAGTAGCAAAAACCATAAAGTTCCTGAGAGTAGCTATAACAAAAGTTCATATGACCTTTATGGGGAAAGATTAGAAAAATTTACTGAAGGACGTGAAAAATCAATCTTAAATAAGTGAAGAGATTTACTGTGTTTATGGACAGGAAGGCTCAATGTTATAAGCCAGTTTTCATCCAGAATAATCTATAATTCAATGCAGCTTTAATCAGATTCTCCCCCAATTTTTTTCCTTCTTTAACTTGGCAGGCTGATTCTAAAATTCATATGAAAAAGTAAAAGGCCAAAAATATAAAGGCTATTTTAAAGAGTAAGTAGAGGGCGCCTGGGTGGCTCAGTGGGTTAAGCCGCTGCCTTCGGCTCAGGTCATGATCTCAGGATCCTGGGATCGAGTCCCGCATCGGGCTCTCTGCTCAGCAAGGAGCCTGCTTCCTCCTCTGTCTCTCTCTCTCTGCCTGCCTCTCTGCCTACTTGTGATTTCTCTCTGTCAAATAAATAAATAAATAATCTTTAAAGAGTAAGTAGAGGGGCCTCTTGCTCTAGATATTAAGACTTAGAAAGTGTGAGAACTTAAGAAATTGAGGTACAAATGGAGGGAGAGAGACTGAAAGAATTGAGAGAACTCAGAAACAGACCCCTCACACACTGTACACATCTTTCTTTTTTTTTGTCTTTTTAGAAAAAAATTTATTTGTTCATTTGGCAGAGAGAGACACAGCAAGAGAGGAAACACAAGCAGGGGGAGTGGGAGAGAGAGAAGCAGGCTTCCTGCTGAGCAGGGAGCCCTATGCGATGCGGGGCTGGATCCCAGGACTCTGGGGGATCGTGACCTTTGCCAAAGGCAGACACTTAACAATTGAGCCACCCAGGCGCCACACATCTTTCACTTAAGAATCGATCTTAAAGATTAGGGGTCAAAAGTAAGTATTCAGTAGAAGGTGATGAAATTACTGGTTATGAGGAAGGGAAAAAAATAATATGATTATATCTCAACCCCATTCTAATCATACAGAAGTTCCAAAAAAAAAAGTGAAAAAGATTTAGAGGAAATAGGACATGTTTTTGACCTTACTCATTTCCTTACTTGAAAGCTATCTTAAAACATGGAAACCATACTTAAAGTCATTTTAAAATCTGTGCAATAAAAGATAAGTCACAGACTGGGAGAAGATATTTGTAATGTGAATAATTAACAAAGGATTCATTTCTAGATTATCTAAAGAATTCTTGTTCATCAGTAAGAAGATGATGACATCAAATAGTAAAGTGGGCAAAGGGTATGAACAGTTATTTCACTGAAGAGGAAAAGGGAATGGCTGATAAATGGATGAAATATTGCTTAACCTGATTGTCAAGTATAGAAATGCATATTAAAGTGGGAGAAAATTTCATACTAATCTGTTTGGTATCAGATAATGAAATGAAGACTGGGAACCCAAAAATTCATCCTATGAGAGTATACATTTTGATAAATCATTTTAGAGAATATTTTAGCAAAGTTGAAATATGTTT
Source organism: Neogale vison (assembly GCF_020171115.1). NCBI lineage: Eukaryota > Metazoa > Chordata > Mammalia > Carnivora > Mustelidae > Neogale > Neogale vison. Next base: position 118,105,432 of record NC_058097.1, on the reverse strand, counting down.
GAAAAATAATATACTCTACAACCCATATCTCAACTTGAGTGTTGTCCAGGGAAAACACTTAAGAGTTGCTCAATGCAATATCGGTGGTAATAACAAAAACTTGGGAACTCCCTCAATGACAGTCAGTAGGAGAAGAGAAGTCCGAGTGGCGGTATATACTTACTTATGAGGGAATCCTGTAATGTAGTTAAAATGCATATACTGAATCACAATTACATATTTTGAAAATACATAATTTGGGAGAAGGCTTAATATAGTATGATTCCATTTCTGCCTATTTTAAAAACATTTAAATGATAGGATATATTCTTTATTATTACATTCATGTGTAAAGTATAAAAACTTATGTCATCAATTAGCCAATACACAGTAATAAAAAAGGGCAATTTTATAGTGCTCCCCTGAATGGCAAGCTAGAAAAACAGACAAATAGAAAGCAATTATAGAAACCTATACTAAGATGGGTTTGTTCATTATTTGGATTGTGGTGGTGGTTTCAAAGGTATGTGTGCATGTCAAGACATATTGAATTATATATTTTAAACTTAGTTTATCGGGGCGCCTGGGTGGCTCAGTGGGTTAAGCCGCTGCCTTCAGCTCGGGTCATGATCTCGGGGTCCTGGGATCGAGTCCCGCATCGGGCTCCCTGCTTGGCGGGGAGCCTGCTTCCTCCTCTCTCTCTCTGCCAGCCTCTCTGCCTACTTGTGATCTCTGTCTGTCAAATAAATGAATAAAATATTAAAAAAAAAAACTTAGTTTATCGTATGTCAACTGTACCTCAATGAAGCTCTCTAAAATTTTTTTAAAAACAAACACAAAAAAGCACATGTGGTAAAACACAAAAAAGCATACTGAATTCCTGATAAAGGTTCTCTCTGTATGAGTATGGGATTGGAGAAGATAACCGTGTTCTATATTTGTAGTGCTTAGTTTTTTTTTTTTTAATTTAAAAAAAGGAAAAATGAATCTGAGGAAATATATGGCTAAATGTTAAGACTGAAAAGCTAGATGATATGCACATCGATATTGTCATGTAATTCTCTTAAACTTTTCTATATAATCAAAAATATTTTTTAAAGTAAGCATACCTACACAGGGCTCTACTACTACTAACAGTTCCTTGTTTTATTTTTTTTCTTCTGATATTTTGATTATTTTAATTTATTTTTATTTTCAGCATAACAGTATTCATTATTTTTGCACCACACCCAGTGCTCCATGCAATCCGTGCCCTCTATAATACCCACCACCTGGTACCCCGACCTCCCACCCCCCGTCCCTTCAAAACCCTCTGATTGTTTTTCAGTGTCCTTAGTTTTTGATTACCCAGGACCTTCTAACCCAGGCCTAGTCTTGTGGTCATGTTTTCCCATCAGTTTGGCCTGAAAACAGTCTAAGAAAGTTTTAGGCCAGTAGGCTTTTAAATAGTAGTGAGGTTAAAACTAACCATGTACTACAATAGACTTCCCCCGCCCCCCAACAGTTTTTTTCTGCTGGAGCCTGGGTGGCTCAGTCAGTTAAGCATTGCCTTTCGCTCAGGTCATGTTTCTAGGGTTCTAGGATTGAGCCCTGCATCGTGCTCCCTGCTCAGTGGGGAGTCTGCTTCTCCCTCAGCCTGCTGCTCCCCCTGCCTGTGCTCTCTCTCTCTCTCTCTGTGTGTGTCAAATAAATAAATAAAGTCTTTAAAAAATATATTAAAAAAAACAATTTTATCTTTTTTTTCTTAAAATTCATTTTTAGGATACTCCTTTGAAGAGCAGAACTTTAGAACTTACTAGTCCATGTATATAATAACAAAGTGAGAAAGTCATTTTGACATTTCTTAGAGGAAAATCCTTTCCTCATGCTTATTGGTATGACTAGATATATTATTTAGCCTTAACTAAAAGCAAGTTTATGGAATTTTGTTTTTAAACTCAAATATTTTCATATTTATTTAACAAAATGTTTCAAAGTTTGCAACAGAGACAAAGCTTGGGAGGTTACAAGATCCTTAAATATCATGTAGTCCTGTTACCTGTCAGAATTCCAGTTCTATTCCCCTGTTAAATTTCCACCAAATGGCATCGAATATGTGTTTAAAAACTTCAAGCAAAAAAGGATATTGTGCACAATCGTGAAAATCCACTGGACATGCTAAACATTATTCTCATACTTTATTGTACCTTAGGTTTAGTAATAATAATCTCCTTAAGTATTATGCATCCCACCTTTACTCTTTCATTCATCTGCTTGACTTTATGAATTTATTACTGATCTTAGAACTCTGTGCTTACGATCAAATAAACCTAATGCTGCAGTCCTTTTCTGGCACAAATATCTTGTAATTTAATTTCCTGAGAAATTAATCTAAGCCCTGCATTCAAATCAGTCTAGAAGATTTCTGAGACCCACCCAGTTTAGAGAAGCCTGGTTTCGGTGAAATACTGAGAAAGTAAGGAATCTTTGGTTTTGCTAGAGCAAAATTATGCTGTGTAATTAGCAACACCTGGTGCCCCATGTCTCCATGTCAAGGTTCACTATGGCCTACTGAACTGTATGCTTTTAGTGTACCCTGTAAGCTGGTTATTGGTATCATAAAGATCTACCTTGGAGATACTATGTTGTGTGTCATACTGCTAAAGCTTTTAACTACTAGAAAGACTGGTCTAGTTGGGTTTTTCTGTGGTTTAAAAAAAAGACCGCAGATGGAAAAGTCTATCATGTGAGGAACATGGAAGAAGTTAGCATTGTGGCCCATGTTGCATTTCAACTCCAGAAAAGGGAAGTTGAATATAAACTGGCATGATTTGCTTTTGTGTAAATATTGTTTGTGTTTTATTTTTGATCTGTTTTATCTGTTGAAATGCTGTTCACCATTTTCGTTTCTGTAATCCAGCATGTTTGGTGGACCTTAACGCTAACACCCTTATGGTGGCATCCAAGTTTCCTTTATTGAAACGGGTTTATAAGCACTTAACTGTCTAAAGCCAAATCTCCACTCTACCTTCCTCAATAGAAGTCTTCTGATGTAAGTGACAGTATTCCATACTTCTCTTCCTCAAAAGGTAGATTCACTAACTTAGTTTTCTGGTTTGTTATAAAGCAGTGGGTGGGGACAGTGTCCGTGTCTGCAGTAAGCTTTTTCCGGCCATATTACTACCTAAGAAATGGGAAGAAAATATAAAGAACAAATTAATACGAAGAGACATTTATATTTGGAAGTATTGTTAGATGTTCAAATTTGAGTATAACTAAATTGAATATTTTTTATTAAATTCCCAATACAATGAAATTTATCCATCTAGATGGATAACTCATTATTCAGTTATGGATGCCAGAGCCTTTTACCACAACTGTCTCTACCACAGTGGACTAGAATGCCAGCTAGATGAACAACAATAATGACAACACTAAAACTGTGTAGAAATAGTTTAATCTTACTTTGAAGACTTAGAAGTCATTTAAGACTGTATGTCCAGTCATCATTTATCAACATTGGTTTTTTTGGTGTCTCAGATTGGAATTATAGATTAGTAGGTAGAGATCACACACCCACCCATCCCAATCTCTTTACAAGTTGGATTTAAAGTTCCCTCTTTATTTTAATGGGGTTTTTTTGTTGTTGTTCTGGGTTTTTTTTGAAAGGTAGCAGAAGCAAGGTGCCCGGCTACACAGAGTAGAAGCCAGGTTGTACATATGCTGGCACCATTTCCCAGGAGCCTCAGGTGCCAAATGGGATCACAGGGTTGGTGATGACACTCTCCATTGGTTCTAATTTTGTCCCCTGTTACAGCCCTTACTTAATTGAGTCTTATGTCAGTATTTAGGAAAAATTAGCATGAACAGTCTTGACCCTAACAGAAAAAGATGGCCAGGTTTCCTAGTTCTTGAGCCAAACATAGCACACCAAAAGTGGAGTCAGAGCTGTCTTGTGTCCTGGAAAATGCAATTCTACATAGGCTGCTCTCTGACTAATGTAATTTTATTGTGTTTGAGAGTTTGCTTGGAAGATCATGATTATAATTTATTTCCATACAGTTATCACTGAATTATGAATGTGTGTATTTCCTGGTTAATACAGAATTAATTCCACTCATTCCAGATATGATACTGCTAATTGATGTGAAGAAATCTATTCCTTTCTCTCCTAGCCAGTTCAGTATGGCAAACGACTCATGAACTTTTAAAAACTGTTCTAGCTCAGTTTGTGCTGAGAAATTGTCACTCTCTTCCTTTCTTTTGGGGAGTGTTACTATGGACACATAAATTTTTATTTATTTGATGTTTTACTATAAGTTGTCATCACTTGTTGTGATGTTCGAATTTTCATTATGTCCCACAGCTGACCAGTGGGAATCTTTTCACCTGTCGTCTTGGCACGGCTTCTTCTGGGTGTGGGTGTTTCCCTTGCTGTTACAACAGAATTTCCCCATCTCACCTTGTGCTTTCCCTGCTGTCAACTTGCAAACAGCCATTTCTCCAAGGAGTCTTGCTTTATTTCATTAAGGAATGATATTTAGCAAACCCACTCTTGAGACCAAAGGTGTTCATTGCAACTGGAATGTTAGTTTCTAAACCTTTTCATTGACAAGAACTTAGAAGAAATATGTATTTTAATTTGAAGTTCATGTTCACATTTCCAATTCAAGAGAACATTACTGGGGTTTTTCCTTGATTTCTTTGATTTTCTAATTGAATCCCCTTTCACACTGAAAACCTTCGTTCCTAACAACATTAATACATTTGTTTAGGAAAGAACAACATTAATACATTTGTCCTACAATATGTATAAAATTACTTCAGAATCACTCTTCCAATATTATTACCAATAGTAAAACAGTTGAATGAAGTTAAATATTACTTAGTAATTTTTTTTGGTCTTAGAATATATTCCCCTAAGCATGGTCAATTTACTCTTTCCAAGTAATTTAAAGTAGTTGCTCTCTGTTGACAATGTTAACAAGTTAGTGTTTAGATACATTGTTTCAGATTATTTTCAAAATTAGGATTTGCTTTTTTAATGTTCTAAATTCTATTTTGAACATGTAGAAGGAATGTTAACATAATTTAAAAATGAAGCTATATAAAAAGATATATGTATTCAGAGCAGTTTTACTTTCTCTACCCATTTTCTTTACCCATTTTTATTAATTTCTGTTTTATCCTTCTAGTGTTTCTCTTTGCAAAAATAAACTCTTAGGTGCACACATACATGTGTTTGTGTTAATTTATGTGTGTGTGATATATGCATTCCCCATTCTTCTACTAAGTATAATGTTCTCTACCTTCCTTTTTGACTTAATATGTTCTGGAGATTACTCCGTATCAGTAGGTAAAGATCGTCCTTTTTTAAAAAAAAAAAAAACACAGGGCAGTGGGTGGCTCCATCAGTTAAGCGTCTGCTTTCAGCTCAGGTCATGATTATCAGGGTCCTGGAATTGAGCCAGAATCATAGTTAACTCATCCAGTTCTCTGTTAATGCACATTTGAGTTTCTAAAACACAAACTGGGTTATTTTCAAAGTAACTTTTCTAAAATGTTTAAACTGTTCAGTGTGTTCTCACTGCCAGCAATCCAGACTCTATACAAAGGCCTCTAGTACCTGGCCTTTGCATACCTCTTCAACCTCATTTCATACCACTGTCTTCCTCTCCCACTGTTCTCGGTGCCTTACAGATCCGATGTGACTTCTTCCTACCTTCCTACCCTGACCAGCCCAACCAGTATAGTTTCTTTCCCCTTGCCATTGTTCCTTCACTCTGTTTCCTTACAAGCTGTTAAAAGCAATCTGAAATTACCTGGTTGCCTTCATTTAGGCAATATCACATAGAGCTTGGGTTTTGAGCCAGACCTCCTGATCTTGAATCCTAGTTATATGACCTCTGACTGTTACTTAGCTCTCTGTGCCTGTGCCTTAGTTTCCTCATCTGAAAAGGGGGATAATAATAGTAGTTTCCTTACAGGGCTCTGTGAGAAAGGAATGGTCAGTAAATAAAAACACTTGTGTAGTTGCTATGTATAGGAAGTTGCACTTCCTAAGTATAAAATAAGTGCTGGCTATGTTGGCATTTTTATTTAGTTGTTCATTGTCTTTCTTCCCTCAGTAAGCTATGTGACAGCAAAGAGCTTGCCTGAGTTGTTCCCCACTATAATCTCAGGACTTGGAACATTTCCTAAGAAATAGTAGGCACTTTCATATTTGTTGCTGAATGAATAATACTTGAAGTTCAATTCCTCTTCCTGTGAAACATTCTTGAAGATTGGAGACCAAAAGAATGCTCTCTCATACACATCATATGCAGTTGTCAAATTCAACTCAGATTTTCATCAAATTTGTCATCAAAGGACGAATGCCTACTATTAACATGTATCTTGGAAGTTCTGGCCAATTATTAAAATTTGAAACAGAAGTAAAAACTTACTCCTATGAGAAAAAAGGACAGAATTACCATATTTGCTTTGATGGAATTATATATCCATGAAATCCAAAAGGATCAATAAAAAATCCTCTTAAAATTGTTAAGAGTTTAGTAAATGATCAGATTTGAACTATAGATAAAGAAATTGTTTTTCAGTATACCAATAATTACCAGTTAAAGCCATAATTGAAGAAAAGTACTATTCTACAAGAGGAGCAACAAATGCAGACTACTTAGGAATATTCCTAACCAGAGATTTTTGTGGAATGTGTCTTTTCATAAGGAAAAATACAAAACTTACTGAGAGGTAAGAGGTTTAGAAAAATGATGACACACCCTGTTTCCAGATGATAATATTGAATATTGTAGAAACTAAAATTCTTTCAAATTATATCACTGTAATGTTGATACATAAAAAAGTTCAGTTATTGAAAAAAAAAACAAACTCATTTATACTTTTTAATAAATCTTATCAAAATTATTTTAAAGTTTATGTAGAAAGTGTTTGAGAATGAACAGAAATGGTTTGATGGCCATTCTTTAACAGAGATGCTTAACACATTATCTGCTATCAACTAGGGGAGTACAATACTCCTACAAATCCAGTGACTTTTAATATAGTAATATTATGTGTGAAATACTTCTGAATTTACCCAAGTGTGCTGTAAATGTCTCATGAGCAGGAGAGTGCATGGTTTACATTTACAACAAGGAACCTTAGATACAAGAGAGATTGTAATTTACCCAGATTTTCAGGGCTTGTCAGTAGATACAGCATCAAAATTATTCTGACAATTCTAAGTAAATTTTAAATAATGAATGTAGAAAAATAAATTACCTATTTAATCTGTGTAGGGTCTATGATGACTACCTTGTTACAGTTTGCCTAGGATTTCCTGGTTTTAACACTGATAATCTCATGTTCTAGGAAATATGGGCAACTCATAATGGTTGATCGCCCTCATACAGTTCATAGAAAAGATGCTTATATCTGTAAATACTATTTCTCATAAAATGGAAAGATATGGAAGGCAAATGGCTGATCTGATCCATAAATCCCATCAAAGGCCATCTTGGAGTTCCCCAGGCCACATGTTCTTTGGATACACGGAGTTCCTACAGGAGGCTGCATCAGTTCAGGGGACTTATGATTTGGGGTCACTCAAGGATCTTTACATGGTAGCATTCAGTAAGACTCCCAGTAATTGTCAGCAGAGTGAGTAGGAGGATTGAGGCCATTGTGGCTTCTCTCTCACAGCTAATCTCTGAGCTTATACTAGTTGTTATATGTTGACTTTTAGAGTAATTTTTCCTTTAGGTTGCGCTTTTCAGAAGTCATTTTTTCCAGGGATTTGATTGTTTTCAATTTTTTTGCTGTTGTCTTTCTCAATATATGGATCAGTGGGTATATTTTACTGCATAATAATGTACTTATTTCTTGGCTATATCTAAGAGGAATTAAGGTGACATATTAGTATGTTATAGAAGTATGTTAATAGACTATCTGATTTTTTTATATTGTATATGTGTTTTATATAGCTATTAGTTTGACAGGTGTGTTCTATATCTTAATGGGATTATCCTCTTTATAAAACAAGAAAGAGGGATTTGTTTCTTTTTTCAGTTTTTTTTTTCCGGTTAACAAAAACTTAAAAAATTCTAACCACCACATAAAATATTTTAAAAATTTACTAAAAATGTAAACCACATTTATACATTTTAGGTCTTACCTATTATAAAGATTTCCAAAGGAATATAGTAGAGTAAAACTCGAGTCCCATTCATAATCCTGTAGCATCGTTGGGTATGCCTTGGGAAGATGGCTGGTTTACCAATCTTGATTTATAGATCACAGATATTACTTAAATTTGCCGACAGTCTCATCAAATAGGATCTCAGGTTGGTGAGAAGAAGGCATAAAATTCTGATGTTATTTGTAGAGCAACTGTTCTTAAACCTCTGATAGAATTTTCCTGCAGAATATAAAGTGTTCTTGTAATAGTTTGTTTTGCAGTCAGCCTGTTGAGATTTCTGTTGTTTTTTCACAGTAGGTAAAAATGTAACTTCTTGCCACAACTAAGGTATTCCCTCTTTGTTATTATTTTTTAGTGTCTAAAAAGCACGGCAAGCTCATTACTTTCTTACGCACATTCATGAAGTCTCGTCCAACAAAACAGAAGCTGAAGCAGCGGGGGATTTTGAAAGAGAGGGTGTTTGGTTGTGACCTGGGGGAGCACCTTCTGAATTCAGGTTTTGAAGGTAAAAATAAAATTTATAATCTCATAATTTAAGCTTCAATTTCTCCATATCAATTCTCTAGAATCCATTTTGAAGCAGATTACACAAGCAATATCTATTCCATTTAAGCTAGCTGCACGGTATGGAACTTTCCACCTATCATTTGAGTTCTGAGATAACAGAATAAAGAAGGTTTAAGAATGCACTTGAGCATCAGAGATGCTCGTGGTCTGTAGGATGAGTAAGACTTTCCCGCAAAGGAACTGTTAGACTTTCTTATTTTTGTATCTGTCCAGATAGCTTTCTCAGCCAGTTTTCCTCTCACATTTTATTATAAATTGTTTAAATTCTATTTCAGGAAAAAAGTCAAAGTTTGAGACTATAAAATACCAAGATCAGTCTCCCAATTTTTATTGCTAAAAATTTAAATTTCTCTATAAATTAAATTCTGATTCAAGAATTCAGTGGTTGGATAAATGGATGGAGGGGATGAATGGATAGGAAGAAAGGAAAAAGTTAAAATATAATACATAATATTTTAAAGTCTAAGTGCAAACAGAATAATCATAAGGAAGAATGCTATATTTATATAGTATATACGTAGTTGTGAAGAGAAAGGAGATATAGATATGGATAGTTAGATATAATTATATAATGTGTATAATCCTTCTTTCTTATATTTATTCTGTTTTAGTTTGGACTTTAAAATAGTATCCTTATTCTATATAAAATTGATTTTGTACCAGATTTTTCTAAGATGAAAGCTCCTTTCAGAGTGCTGCTTTGCTAAGTGACTCATTCTTTGAATGGTATTCCTAATGAATAATTAACTTTATAGAGGATTATCCTGTTAACGCTTTATAAACTTTTGAGCACCACCCTGTCGGACCAAGTGACAAGCCAGACCTGTTTCTTCCACACAAAGTGTTGTAAGAAATCATGTAGGAACCTGACAAGGCATTTTTTAAAAAGTTCTTTAAGTGATCTCTGATGCCAGGATTACTCAGAATGATCTTACAATATTTCAGCTACCACAAACCATAATGTTTATAATTGAGTTGTTTAAAGATTATATAACAGTTATCTAAAGAACTGATTTTTTTTAAAAAAAATCTTGTCACATAGTACTTTTTTGTAGATAATGTGTCATTTACATAGGCATCCTTAATTATAGAGTTAAATGTTTTTTGTTATCTTAGTTTCTTTTTTCTTTTGTATCTCTTTTTCATTTTTATTTCTTTTGTATCTAGTTTTGTTCAGCCTTGCTTGGATGTGATATTAATATGAGGGAGTGTTTTCTCGTTTGTTCTGCCATGCTCTTTAGCTTTCACACATCAACTCAGCAAGTTTTAGTTGTACTTAGAAGTTTCAGGGGTGTTTCCATTGTTAGTATGATAGGAGAAGACAGATGCCAGTATCTCATTTCTTTCTGAAAATTAACAAACTTAATAACTACAGTGTTGATGCATTCCCTAACTATGATACCTTTATTCTAGCAGAGCAAAGAGTTTTCAGGTATCATTTTTTTTTATAGGACTTGTTTTGTTTGTTGCACAATTTGAAATCATATTTCCTTAAAATGAGATTTGAAATGAAATTGTAAAAAAGTGAGAACTTTGTAGAAAGCTTGGTTCTCTAAAAAAAAAAAAAAAACAACAAACAAACCCTTAGAGTTGGTACAAAATACGAAAATTTAAAAACTCAAGGTGAGGAAACACTGTTGCCTGCACGTATTTCTGTGTTTGAGCAAGTGGCTTTTTAAGAAAACTACTATAAGTACAGAAAAATTTTTTTAAAGATTTTATTCATTTATTAGAGAAGAACACAAGCAAAGAGGAGAGGCGGGGGAGTGGTGGGGGAAGCAGACTCCCCGCTGAGCAAGGAACCTGATACTGGGCTCTTTCCCAGGACCCTGTAATCCTGACCCGAGCTGAAGGCAGACTCTTAACTGACTGAGCTACCCAGGTGCCTGTAAATATACAGAAATCAGAGCACACGGGGGTGGGGGGGGGGAAGAAGGCCCAAATAACCCTGAAATTAATCCTTTAGCTAATGATATTTTCCTAACGAAAAATCCTAATGCACATTCTAACAGCTAATAATACTGTACCAATGTACTCCTGGCCCAGAAGCCACCAACCTGACTGGAAGTCAACTCTTTCATCCTCTGTATCACAGAATGCATGCATGATATCTGGCATATAGAAGGGATTAATAAATGACTGATGAATGAGTGAGTGAGTGAATGAATGGATGAGAAAAGGGCAGAAATGAAACTGCAACTGTCAAGAAAAACCAAAGACCAGTTTGTGTCCTACTTAATCGCATACGTCTCATAGCCATGATTCTAATCTTAAGGGTCATCAGTTTCAACTTCGACGGGGTGTGCTTATGTTGCCATGATGATATAAATACTAAATAAAAGTGGATCGGATTATAGGATGTGTGGGGATAATTCTTAAAGTCCTATCATCTTTCGGAAGAACCAGTTTGAAGATTTCAAGCTGTGTTTTGACTGGGCCATTGTTTACTATGCACTTGCCTGGTTTGTTAGATGGTTTGGAAGGAAACGATAGTTAATAGGATGCCTTTCTAACTAGGATGTCTTCTAATACTGTATTGGGTTCCCATATTGCTTTCTTATATGTTAGTGAAAAGAGAAACCAAATCTTTTCTTTTTATCTGCTGATACTATTCGTCAGTTTCTACACTCTTTTCTTTAGAATGAAAGTTTGTGCTTTTCTCTTTCATTTTGCTACCCATTTTAAATAACTGTCTCATTTGTCTCTCTAAGAATTCTAAGTAATAGCGTTGTTCAGTTGGGTAATTTTATTTATGAAGACCCATTATGTGATTAGTGGACATTCAGTCTTTTTACCTAGGGAACATAAAATGTAAAGAAACAATTCAGGTGTTTTCAATGAAGTATTATGTTTGCAGAACCTTAGCCATATTATCAGGGAAAGACCTCCAACTCCCTGCATTTTTGAAGTTTGCCTACCTGTTTGGGAGACTATAAGCAGGTATGAATTTAATTTCACATGTTTGTGAGAGCCCCAAGAGAATAATCTGTACTTTTTAATGGATGGTAGCTTATTTTTGTAAAGATTATGTAATGTATACTAGGAGAGCCTGATAATACAAAAAGAAAACCCTGTATTCTGAAGGGCTTTATGTAGCAGTGTGAGTTAGCATGCTAATTTGGAGCATAAAGAATGAGAAGTATCTTTTCAGAAAAAAATTAAAGCTCTGTGTGCCTTTCTTTCTTTGAGTCATTAAGTTAGTTACCCCAGTAGTCTCTAAATATATTTGCTTCGAAGTAGGTGATAGAAATTTTCCAGGTTCCAATTCATTTTATTTTACTTGTAGTTTGTAAGGATAGAAACCTAAGGCACTGAGGTTATCATTGATGGAACAGTATTAGAAGCAAGACTCAAGTTCATGTAAGATATTTTATATTTTACATAACAGTTTGATGTAGAGATTGCTCATAATATCAAAATGAGTCCACAAAACATACTTGGCAACTCTGCCTGCCCTTCATCTCCCCCAACTAAACTGAGTGCCTTTCTTGTTACTAAAACTCTTGGACATCTTTAGAGGTAGAAAGCACACAGTTGAAAATGAGTACAGGTTCTCACGAAAACTGAGATTTCCCTACTCTGCTGACTTGGTCCTATAACTTTGTTGGGTTCACAAAGGCACTTATAAATGAATTCATTTGTTAATTTTGTACATTGTTTCAAGACGTGCTTCTGGATTTTGAATACACAAAGATGGATGAAGCATGGTTTTTCTCCTTAAAAGCATGACAAATAAAGAGTAATAGTTGGATAAACAAGCAAGTAATATTTCAAAATAGCATAGTTCTTTGGGCTCCTAGGACGTAGTGCAGCTCCGTCTCCTTGGAGATATTCACAGAAGGCTTGCTTAAGAGGTGCAGTTCATTGAGGTTTTCAACAGCCAGGTGTTTTTTATAAGAAGGTGATTGTAGGAAGAGAGACCAGGGAGAGGAAATTGTTTTTTCCCTACCAGACTTATAAAATGACTGGTTTGTATGGCAAAAGAGGGACTTCAGTTGCCCTAGAGCTGTGAAATATGGAAATATGGTAACAATAAATAAATGGAACTGTGACGGACCTTATACTTTAGGCAGTATTTTGCCATGGTTAAAAATCAGCTTTCTCCTTGGACTGCTTGAGTTAGAATCTCATTTCTGCCGTTGTTTCCTGCTTGCCCTTAGGTAAAACTTCGTTAAGATTCAGCTTCCTCTCTATATGATGGGGATAATGATAGAGCTTTCTTTTCCTGTGAATTTCTGTGAGAATTAAATGGGAGCATCTATTGTAAAAAAATTAGCTTGGCACATATTACATGCTCAGTAACATAGTTGATTTAAAAACTTTTTCAAAGCTAAGGAGTATAAATTTTAAATGTAAATTGTAGGATCTGACAGAATTTAAAAGATAGAATGCCGGAAGAACAGCAAAAGGCAGGAGAACCAAGAAAAAGTCTGTTATAATAATAAAGTGGTATTACATGTGATAACTAAAATACATTAGTTAAAATTAACTTACTAAAATATCTGAATTGCTTCATTTCCCAATCTGAACGTTTTATCCCTTGTGTAGTAGTTTTCTGTAGACCAAATAATGTTCTCCAAACCTTCTTTCCAGGGATTTTAGCTAACACTCTCAAATGAAGATAGTAATTAAATCTGGTAAATTCATCATTCTGCATTATAAGACAAAGTTCAGATTTCAGCTACTGTACAGTTTTGAATGATTATAAAAAATTCTTAATTTTATACCTCAAACAGTCTTTTCTAGACTATAGGCCCGGAACAGCTGTCCATTTGTGTCAGGTACTCAGTGAGGTGACCAGAGAAAGGACCCTTCTTTTCTTTCTACTTATTGATGAGCTCATAGTATTTAATGTAAAGCAATATTAATGTAAGGATAGGCAGGAAATCAAAAGATTCCTTCTACTTGAAGTTGCTTTGTCCTTTGCCTTATGTCAGTGTTTGGTTTATTGGATAACATTTAAAATTAGCATTAGCTATGAAAAGATGGAAGAAACTTTTCAAAGTGAGAAATTGGAGCACTTCTAGGCAATTATAGTGTTGGAATAAGCATTAACTTTGTATATCCATTTTCTATGTATGAAATTCAGCTGAAAAAATATATATATACATATATATATATGTATATATATATATTTAAGTCTGGCATGGTTTAGGACAGAACAGTTCATCTTAGTGCTGTAACCTAAGCAAGACTGCTGTTGAAGACCTTCGAGAGATTATCCTAATAACATACAGATTCTTCCACTTATTTAAATGTAATGGGAGAGAGCCCGTCTTGATATTCAGGAACCAGTTGTCTAGTTTAGATGTGAAGATAAGTAAATATGTCCTCATCACTTTTTGTAGTAGGTTAATCTCTGCCCCTTGTAATTTTAATTTACAGATTTTGTTTTACTTAGGAACACTAAGACATCCTCATTTTTTGGTGACTTGTTGAGATGGGATACTCCTGGTGTAATCCATGTCTTTAAAAATTCTCTTCAGTGCCCCAGGTTCTTCAGAGCTGCACAGCATTCATCGAGAGATATGGCATTGTGGATGGAATATATCGTCTCTCTGGCGTTGCCTCTAATATCCAGAGACTACGGTAAAACCTCATTTGGCATTTTCTTTTTCATTCCTACTGTAATTTATTAAAGTGAAATGATTTTAAAAAATTAGTCACATTGATAACCATAATTTTCAGTAATACAGTTTAGGTAAAGTAGGAAATCATATCCATAGTGTTTTCTGTAAATGTTTTCCTGGATCCCATTTCTTATCTGTTGTATTTGAAAACCATGTCCCCTTAACATCTTCAATACTTGTATTTTGCCTCACTGCAGTATTTGAAGATTTACTAAATTTTGAAGTTTGAATCCATGAAGACCATGAGAAATGAAAATTTACCCTGTAATAAGTTATTCCTTAGTTCTTAATTAAAATCAACAAGTGAAGCATTCTGTTGAACCACCCTGGTAACCAATGAATAAATCTCACTTGATCAGGGTGAATGACTTTTAATGTCCTGTCAGATTCATTTTACTCATGTTTTATTGAGACTGTTTGCTTCTGTATTCATCAGGGATATTGGCCTATACTTCTCTATTTTAGTGGATTTTTTTCCTCTGGTTTTAGAATCAGAATAATGCTGGCCTCATAGAATGAGTTTGGAAGTTTTCCTTTCTTATCTGTTTTTTGGAATAGTTTGAGAAGAATAAGTATTAATTCTTCCTTACATGTTTTTAGATTTCACCCTTGAAGCCATCTCGTCCTGGACTTTTTTCGTTGGGAGATTTTTTTTTTTTTTTTAAAGATTTTATTTATTTATTTGAGAGAGAGAAACAGTGAGAGAGAGCATGAGCGAGGAGAAGGTCAGAGAGCGAAGCAGACTCCCCATGGAGCTGGGAGCCTGATGTGGGACTCGATCCCGGGACTCCAGGATCACGCCCTGAGCCGAAGGCAGTCGTCCAACCAACTGAGCCACCCAGGCGTCCCTCGTTGGGAGATTTTTGATTACTGAATCGATTTCATTGCTAGTTATCAGTCTGTCAAGTTTTCTGTTTTTTCCTGTTTCAGTTTTGGTAGTTTAAGCCTCTAGGAATTTATCCATTTTTCCAGGTTGTCCAAATTATTGGCATATAGTTTTTCATAATATTTTCATAATTATTTGCATTTCTACAGTGAAACTTCTAATCTCATTTGACCCCAGAGCTGTAGTGTATGCTCAAGTGTGTATGTCTTACGTATGCTACATCCTCTCCCCTTCTCAGAGACAAAAATAGTGGTCTCCTTTAGATGAGCAATAGATATTTTATTTTTGCTTAGTCTCCCAGTTTCTAGTCTATCCTCAATATGTTATTATCCTTTATTTTTCACTGTGGTGCATGGTAATTGCCATTATTCCACACAGATTTTAGTATTCTAATTGACCACAGAGGTCATCTCTATTTTCAGGAATGCATGTTTGGAAAATACTTAAGTTGATTCTTGGCTAAAGACAATATCAGCCTTAAGTTTCAAATGCAGCAGATCTCATATTCATTCACATTGTCCACATATACTAATCCCCTAGGTTGTTAAGTAGACCCATGCCTACAGATGAACGTTAATTAACCTCCTGGAGAATGAGCCTCACCTGCCTTAGTATTCCAAATAGAACTTTCATTTCACTCACTTTACACTATAGATTTTGCTGGCTAGTAAATTTTAGTTAGCTAGAAGTTGCTTTATATTATTTCTGGCTCCTTTACCTTTCTTCAGTAAAGTATTTCTGAACTAGACTTCTTGTACCTGAGGGATTTCTTTACAGAGTTGCTCATGGACCACTGCTATTCAGCCCTAGTTTGCAGAATTGCTAGAATTTTGTATATTCGAACCATTAGAAATTAGGAATTGTAGTTTCAGTTTTCAGATCTGTGTTAAGAGCTGCTCATCTGTATGCATTTCAGAGATTGTTGTCCATTTTAATTTGAGAGTTGTGCTCATAATTCGTACTTAGAAAAATACGTGTCTTATGACCAGACATCCAGTTACTGCTGAAGTCCAAGTAGAGTTTATGTAAAATATAATCATTTGAATAAAACATTAACTTTGGTTTCTGTTTTAAGCCCTATATTTGCTTTTTCTTCAATAAAATAATTTTGTTTTGTCTCTCATCTGTTAGCCATGAATTTGACTCTGAACATGTCCCCGACCTGACAAAAGAACCGTATGTTCAGGACATCCATTCTGTGGGCTCCCTCTGTAAGCTGTATTTTCGAGAGCTCCCAAACCCTCTGCTCACCTACCAGCTGTATGAGAAATTTTCTGTGAGTAAAGTCATTTTTAATCGAATTCTCTTTGGAGTTTCGCTCTGATGATTTTATTCAAAGTGTATAAGGGTGGTTTACATGAGTAAGAAATAGTTCTGTGACTAAAATATTCCTTTAAAGAAAACAAAAAAGCAGTTATTGCTAGCTAGTCCATAGTCTTCAGTGTTTTCACATTTTCTTTCTTTTAGTTTCTAACTTTGATCCACTACTCTTACCACTGTAGACATTGGTTACCATAAAGTTTTTAAAAAAGTTCTCTTTCAGTAGATTTCAATGTCCACATAGTATGGAAACAAAGTTTACTTTCTTGATACTCTGTGTTTCCTTGTTGTTCAGCATCAAAGAGTTGAGTGGAACTGAATTGTAAGTGAAGAACTTTCATTTTTACCAACAAAGACTACTGGTTTATCTCACATTGTGATTGTTGCAGGATGCTGTTTCAGCAGCAACAGATGAAGAAAGGCTGATAAAAATTCATGACGTCATCCAGCAGCTCCCTCCTCCACACTACAGGTAAATCGTGTGTTCTAAGATATCACCCAAAAGTACAAGTCATTTGATGCGAAGAGTGGTTTTTTCCTTTGGGTTTTTAACTATTTAAATTTCCGTGGAGTTCTATATAAACTTCCATTTGTTCAAACATTATGTTTATTTGTCGTTGTATCCCAAGGAGTAGTGTTTGGCATCTGATAGGCACTTAATAAATGTTGAATTAATGAATGAATAAATGAACAAATGGATAGTTGACTAAACCTGGTTTTGTTGTTTTCTTTGTCTTTTGAGTCACTGAGAAATATTGGGGTGTGTGATCACATGTGTGAATATTTGACTTGTAATTGCTTGAGTCCAAAATGTAGACAAAGTACTGGATTCCTGTTTACTGGATTCCTCTTTTCTTTTTCAAAAGATGTCCAAACTACATAGAACCACAGCCTCTAATAGGTGTCTCAGAATTCTTCCTCAGGAGACTCTCAGATGATCAACAGACCTGTTTTTTGGGTGTTTTGTAGGTTTTGTTCTTATTCATTGGTTTTGTAGTTGCTCCTTTTTTTTTTTTTTTAAGATTTTATTTATTTATTGACAGAGATCACAAGTAGGCAGAGGCAGGCAGAGAGAGAGAGGGAAGCAGGCTCCCTGCTGAGCTTGATCCCAGGACCTTGGGATCATGACCTGAGCCAAAGGCAGAGACTTTAACCCACTAAGCCACCCAGGCACCCCATGTTGTTGCTATTTTTTAAGAGTTAGTTTAATTTGTATATTAGTTTGGACTCTCAGAAATATTTTTGCTCATATCTGAAAAGACCAGAATAAAATTGAAGATGAATGCCATTTAGTGAGAGAAAGAAAACAGTACAAACCATAGATGATGATATGCAAAAGGCAAAGGTAAAATTTTAAAATTTCAGTTACTGACAGAAAATTAAATGCAGTAGATGTTTTAGTAATATATAAATTAAATAATTTGGTGCTTTCTTTTTCAAAATGACATAGTTCATATATATATATATATACACACACACATATATATATATATTTTTTTTTAAACTCAGCACTAATTCAACACTAAAATTTTTTTTAATTTAGTTAAGTAATCTCTACACCCAACATGGGACTCAAACTCATAATCCTGAGATCAAGAGTCACACACTCTTCTGACTGAGCCAGCCACACACTCCTAAAGTTTTAATCAACATTAAAGATCAGCACTTTTTTTTTAAGTCCACACTATAGCTGTAAATCATGATGATCAAGAGCCAAAAGGTAACTTAGCGTTGACTCATTGTGCCATTAATGTGTGTCTTAAGAGAAATGTGAGGAAATTAAAGAAGTTCTTAAGGACCCACTGAAGAGTGAAAAAAATACAACACAAAAGAGCTTTTTTGAAGGAAGCTCAAGAAATTCAGGTATTCATGTATTCAGTCCTGAAAAAGAAGGTTTGAGGAGACAAATGTGATAATACACAGTTATTGAACAATATTTTAAGGAGGAAAGGGACTTTTTAAATTACCAGAAAAAGAAACCTACTGCAATATAACAAATATTAGCTTTGATACATCTGAATTTGAATTTGCAACTTCATCACTTCCTTCATGACCTCTCCAAGCATTAATCTCTGTATCTGTGAAAAGAATACTAATAATACCTTCTTAAGAAGATTTTTTTTAATGTTAAAATGTGTGAATAAGTCTGGTCCTTAGTATTTTGTTTTTAATACAAAGCATAGCAAGACAGATTATTAGAATTAAGCCAAGACTTCTTGACTTGGTAGTTTTAATAGGAGGTACCATGTAAATATGTCTTTTTTCTCTAAATTAAGAAAAAAAAGACCAATATAACATATATGTACATAATTTTTAAAAAGTCAAATGGTCTGCATTGCGGCCAGTGAAAAATAGCAGTTTCCTGCCTCACAGCTCCCCTTTCTGATGTCTCCTTAGCTGTTTCTGAATAACATGCTTATGGTTTTATTTCTTGATTTTTCATTTTTAGATGTTATTTTTACCTTCCTTTTAAGTAAATGAAATTTAGATTTCTTTACCCACCCACCCTAATACTGCACAGACACACGTTTCCCCTTCTCTTGTCTTCATAGTCTGGTCTTGTCAACATTTGGAGTTAAATCAGTATTCACTGTCTGTGTTGTCATAACTTTGTTAACTGTTATTTACAAGCGCACATAATATGTACTAGACTTCTATTTCCTTTCCAGGTTAACTTTGTGTGTGTTTGTGGAGCACTTGCCCATGTTTGGTTTGCTAAGTTTCTGTTCATCACTAATTTATCCCTGAAACTCTCTCACAGGACTATGTATGTTCTCCCAGAACTGTGTGTGTGTGTGTGTGTGTGTGTGTGTGTCTCCCATGGAAACATCCCTCCTGGAGCCTTTTATCCCACTACTCAGTCCCTCAGTCCAGGCTGAATGCTCTTTAGAACTATAACACCTTCAACTCTTCCCCCTCATTTTGGAAGTTCTCTTCATTGCCTCCTGCATGAGTTGGATCCTTCTTTTTGGGGTGCCCTTGTCTGTCCTCCCTGCTGTGTAGTAGACATCTTCAGTAGCTTTCTGAGAAGAGCTATAAGGGAAGTAAATGTTTTGAGACATTGATATGGAAATGCTCTTATTCAACTCTTGCATTTGATTGATAACTATGGAATTTTAGTCTGTAAATAATTTTTCCCATGATTTTGGTAGTATCACACCACTGTCATCTAAGCAGATATGCTGCAGTGATATCTGATTCTAGTCTGCCAGTTCTTAATATGACGCATTTTGTTTTGTCTGTATCCTTTCTGGATGCTTTTACACTTAGAACATACCTAGTGTTCAGTTTTCACATTGACTTGTCTTGGAGTGGGTTCTTTTTCTTCCTTTGCTGGGGGCACTTGTTGGGGCCTTTCCATCAGGGAACTTCCAAACATTTTTCTTGCTATTATTTCCTCAATAGTTCTCATGGCAACTTAAACCCAACCCTTTTCTCTATTCTCTTTCTAGATTTATTGTAGTTCTTGAACCAGTTCTTTCATTTCTTACCTTCTCTTTGTCAGTGTCCATGTATAGATTTCCTCCAGGCCATTTTTTTAAAAGATTTTATTTATTTTTTTGACAGGGAAATCACAAGTAGACAGAGAAGCAGGCAGAGAGAGAGAGGAGGGGAAGCAGGCTCCCTGCTGAGCAGAGAGCCTGATGTGGGGCTTGATCCCAGGACTCTGGGATCATGACCTGAGCCAAAGGCAGAGGCTTAACCCACTGAGCCACCCAGGCACCCCCTGGCCATTTCTTGATTTGTGCCTGGGTGGCTCAGTGGGTTAAGCCGCTGCCTTCGGCTCGGGTCATGATCTCCGGGTCCTGGGATCGAGTCCCGCATCGGGCTCTCTGCTCAGCAGGGAGCCTGCTTCCCTCTATCTCCCTCTCTGCCTGCCTCTCCATCTGCTTGTGATCTCTCTCTGTCAAATAAATAAATAAAATCTTTAAAAGAAAATGATTTCCGAGAACACCCATTCTTATTCTTCTGAATGATCCTACTTTATAGCATCCTTCTCTTACCTCATGGATATAATCTGTTCTCTCTATGAGAATATTACTAGTAATTGTAGGTTTTGTTTTAAATTGTTTTCTGCTTATCATAGAATTTGTTCCTTCCTCATTTGGCAACTCATCTTTATCAAGACTGCAAAATAGTCAACAGATTTCATGGAAGCGAGAAATAAAAATTCTTTTTTTAAAAGTCATATTTTATAAGTGCAATAACATTTAACTTCATTGTGAATTAAAATAATCTTGCATACACAGATTAACACTTAAAATTGGCTTTAGGTAAGCTTAGAATTTAAATCATATTTAGTCAAAATGGTTTCAGGAGAGAAATCTATAGGCAAAACAATTTATAGTACCTTAGACACCAATCAGGACATTTTACAGAGGGAACCAAGACTATTGGTTAATATTGTGAGTGAATTAAGAGAACTTCAGTAAGAAGAGATATACATGGAGAGAGTGTAAATGCATGTGCATGTGTATGTGTGTGTGTTTGTATGTAATAGAGAGTATGTATGTGTATATATCTTGTATGTGTATGTTTCTCATATGGTAAAGTACATACATCTCCTATATATTTTATATTTTATATAAACAAATCTCCCAACATATGTTTTACTTATATCTCTTTTCCCCTGTTGTGTAGTACATATATGTTACCTGATATATAGTGTCTGTGTATTAGGTATTATAATGTAGGGACTTTGGAGCCAAATTATCTGTATGAGCTATGTGACCTTGTGACCTTAGGCAAGTCCCTTTGCCTCTTGGCCTCAGTTTCGTTTTTAAAATAGAGACTACTGGTACTTTTCTGTTAGGATTATTATGAATATCAAAAGAGTAGCTCTTAGAGCAAGGCCTGTTCTGTAAGTGCTTTTCATATGAGTTAATCACCCCTTTTACTATTGTTATGTATATCTATGCTTTTACTTTTTTGTTTTGTCTATAGTGTGAATGTATAAATGTCTGTGTGTATATATACTTACATACATATATATCTCCTATAGAAGCAAGAAAATATTTTTTTAATCATGTCTAAATACAGTATTGATAGCATTTAACTTCATTATGAATTAAAATAACCTTGCATAAACATTGGCTTTCAGAAAGCTTACAGTATATATTGATACATATAACTTTTCTGTTATATTACAGTTATCTTCTTTAACTACATTCATATTTTTCCTACATCATATATATTCTCCCTTATTATATAAATAGAGATATTTCTCAATAATATATAGATATTTCCTTTACTAATTACGTATGTAGCTTCCTTACTACTTATCTATTTAATCTTGAACATTATATATCTTTGCCTGTTATTTATTATATATTGTATATCCTACTGTATGTTCTCACTCTCTTTATTGCCTACTTTATGTATAATCCCTCTAAAACACAAGCTCCTTGAGGTCTTGAATTTTTTCTTGTTCATTATTGTATTCTCAGAATAGAACCTTGCACATAGTAAATGTTCAATAATATATATTGCATATACATTTTATATATTTTATGCACCATATACTTTATAGCTTGCTGATATTATCTTCCATATTCCTAATATATATTACCTACAGCACATGCCCACATGTTTTATATATATTGTTTCCTATAAATGTATCTCCTACTCTGTATTATATAAAATTCATTTTGATGTATCTCCTGCTCTATGTTTTTATATTCAAATTTCTTCTACATAATTTGAGTATTAATCTCCTTTAATATATCTCTTTCCATCCCGACTTTTAAGATATTAATATTCACATTTCCTAGTTCCTCAGATATTCTTGAAAAAACATGATTTTTAATAGTGTTCTCTTATGTGAATGGGCTATATGTTATTTAACCTTTCCCTAATTTGCTTGTTTGTTTTGTTTCTTAAACCCCACATATGAGTGAAATCATATATTACTTGTCTTTCTCTGACTTATTTCACCTAGACTTTTACTCTTTAGCTCCATCCATATTGTTGCAAATGGCAAGATCTCATTCTTTTTATAGATGAATAGTATTCCATTGAATGTGTACACCACCTCTTCTTTGTTCATCCACTGATGGACACTCGGGCTGCTTCCGTAGTTTGGCTCTGGTAAATGATGCTGTAGTAAACATAGGGGTACATGTATCCCTTTGAATTAGTGCTTTTCTATTTTGGGATAAATAACCAGTAGTTTCATTATTGGACTGTCGGGTAGGTAGCTCTATTTTTAACTTTTTGAGGAACCTCCATACTCTTTTCCACAGTGGCTGCACTAGTTTGTATTCTGTGGTGGGTTATTTTCCTCTCTCAGTTTTGAACATTACTCTGAAGACCATCCATTTACATGAATCTTTTTGGAAATCTAGATTTTTTTTTTTTGAATGAAGACCTGAAAATTCAATTCTTAGAAGTCAAAAGGTACTAAATTTTTCCCCCAATATACAGCAATTTCCAAATTGTATTCTATGAAGATTTTTGCAGCTTGTACTCTGCTGACTATTAAAATGCTCATTTCATGGGACTCTGACTAAAATTCCCTATGAGCTTTTAAAAAACATTTTTACAAACAGATAATGTGAATAAAATGCCATCTTTGGTTGTTTTGATTTGCATTTCTTCTAAAATATATTTCTGAAGTACTTAAATATTTCCCTTCCTTCATCTACCCCCCCACTCAAAATAATAAAATTTTACATGTTTCCTAAACCCATTTCTCAAGCTTCCCACCTTAACATTGTCTCCAGACCAGCCTCATTTCTGTCTGTCTGTCTTTTGTATCTGCGTATGTATAGGAGGTACCAACAAGTACCATTTGTACTGCAGAGCAGTTGCAGTAGAGGATACTGAATGAGAGACTGGGAAGCCAAGCTGACCTTGATTTGAGACAGAACCTGAGCACGCCTCGGCTTTCTCCTCCATAGTCTGGGAGGTGGTAGCACTGGGCAGATCAGGCTGCTGTGGGAATTCACTGAGATTCCTGCAGAAAGCCTCTTGAGCAGTGCTGCTAGCTGCTGTCTGCTTTTTCTTCTGATTCACCATGGGCTCATCTTGGTCTTTGAGGCTCACATGCTGACCACACTTGAACTTTCATAACTGTTGCAAATAACTGTCTCAAATTTCTGTTCCCTATACATTGTCTTTAATAGTTTCAATCCCTGTACAAGTAGGTGGGGACATTTTGAGAGAAGCAGGAGCTGCTAGGTAATACCTCTTTGTGTTTATCTGATTTAACTTGCGTTTAAGCTGATCATGCCTTCTTTCCAAAAATGTTCTGCCCTGTTACTTAATATCCACCCCATATATAAGTGTATATGTGTATATGTATATATATGTGTATACATGCGTATATGTATATGTGTGTATATGTATATGTATATATGTGTATGTATAAATATGTGTGTATGTGTATATATATATGTATATGTGTAAATATGTGTGTATGTGTATATATGTGTATGTGTATATATGTATATATAGTTGCTCAACTCTTCTCTCCCCTTGGTGCCTACTGCAATTTTTCTTTTAATCTTTTAGGCCTATGAAATACTGTTTCCTTTTATAAAAGAAAAGTTTAAATCCTCTCCTGTTAGTGTAGCTGCTACAAGTAGAATAATATAACTTCATGATATCATTTGTTTAGGAACTAGTTTTTATGGAAGATTTACTTCACTGGTGTTTTGAAACTAGATGTCTGACAGCCAGGAGCAAATATTTCTAAAGATTTTTAAAAACTAAGGCCGTTTTCTTGGAACCAGTCCTGTCAGAAGTGTTAATTTCTTACTGTGTCTACCTTAGATTTTTTTTTTCTTATACTCTGGAGATGTGATTACTATGTATAGAATATAGGATTCATAATATTCTTCTGACACTTCTGTGGCAATCATATTCAGACCTAAGACGCAACAAAAAATTCTGTTGGAGTTTGTATGGTTTCCTTTTCTATTTTTCTGTTGAAATCTTAAAAATTAATTAGTAGGGCTTTTATGCCCTGTACTGCTACATACTGTTTCTTTTCATTAATATGTTACATTGCGTTTTCCAGAACGCTGGAGTTCCTGATGAGACACTTGTCTCTTCTAGCTGATTATTGTTCCATCACAAATATGCATGCAAAAAACCTAGCAATTGTTTGGGCTCCAAACCTGCTAAGGTAAGTTGCATTTGACTTATGACCTTAAGTAGAACTAGTCATCTTAAATCAAAGTCTAATTTGTCAGTGTTCCTTGAGGACAGTTTTTAAAGGTAAAATTCATCTGCTGTTTTTATGAGCATCTCCGTGAAAGAGGCAAGTGGGGCTTAGCCAAAGTATTAAAGTATGCTTTCTTCCTCTGGTCTCTTTGTGGTTTACACATTAAAAAAATAATAATAATAATAATAATGCCCTTTAAAGCTGCTGTCTTTGGGATTCTCTGATGGTTATGTTGGTTCTCCCACAGATCAAAACAGATAGAATCTGCCTGCTTCAGTGGAACAGCAGCTTTCATGGAAGTGAGAATTCAGTCTGTAGTGGTTGAATTCATCCTGAATCATGTAGACGTCCTCTTCAGTGGGAAAATCAGTGCCGTCATTCAGGACGGGGCAGGTATGGCTCTCACAGATTTTGTTTATGAGGAACAGGGATAAACTTCCAAAGGCATGGAAAACTGCATTTCTCATCTCAGTTGAATAAATCTGTCTTTGGTAGAAAGCAGGTAATTTATGTCCACTTCCCAAAATGCATGGTTTAACAGTTACTTTGTGGGTGTTCAGTATTTAATGAATACTGCATTAGCCCTATTATGATCTAAGGTTATGACACATTAAAAAGTACCCCGTGCCACCTACTTTTTGCATATAAAGTTATATAATATGGAACAGTGAAAGAAAAAAATTTTTTCCAAATCTGAGATATCTGAGTGATACCAGGCCTTGCTTGGTATCTTTTAAGAAAGGAAAATAGTTATTACCTAAGGAATTTATATTTATATATGTGTCATTGTTAACATCCTGGTGTGTATCCTTCTTTTCCTCATCCATTATAAACCCCTGTTGTTTTGCCATTTAAATAAAAGAGCAGAGATAGGTAGACAGATGGAGATCGATGTACGCACACTCACATTTTTTACCTATGCCAAAGATCTTGACTCTTTTCATCACTTTTCTTTTTGTCCAAAGCTTCTCTCTCAAGACCCAAGTCATTGCTGGTTTCCTCTCCGTCCACCAAGCTGCTAACATTGGAGGAAGCCCAGGCACGAACACAAGCTCAGGTCAACTCTCCAATTGTGACTGAAAATAAATATATTGAAGTCGGAGAAGGACCTGCTGCACTTCAGGGGAAGTTTCATACCATAATTGAGTTCCCACTTGAAAGGTAAAATTCATTAAATCCTTTTCAGTGATATGATTTTCATAGTCCAGTGTTCTGTTCTTTTTTTTTTTTTTTTTTTTTTTTACACGGTTGTGTTCTAATACTACTATATTGATTTTGGGCTAGTCCCAGAAAAACTCATTCATTATAGGTGATAATTCATAGGGAATGATACAAATGATTTTCAAAATAGCATTATAGCAGCATGTCATTTTTTTAAAAGATTTTATTTATTTGACAGACAGAGATCACAAGTGGGCAGAGAGGCAGGCAGAGAGAGAGGAAGGGAAGCAGGCTCCCTGCTGAACGGAGAGCCCGATACGGGGCTCCATCCCAGGACCCCCGGATCATGACCTGAGCTGAAAGCAGAGGCTTAACCCACTGAGCCACCCAGGTGCCCCGCAGCATGTCATTTTTAAAGAAGATGAAATTTATTATAGAGGGCAAATTGTTGGGAAAAATAATACACTTCCACCATATAGGATGTGCTTTTCTCTCTGACATATGTTGTCTAGAAATTTATTTACAAATAAGCTGGGGGCATCTAGGTGGCTCATTTGGTTAGACAAATCTGACTTCAACTCAGGTCATGATCTCAGGGTCCTGGGATCAAGTCCTGTGTTAGGCTCCACACTCATCTGGAAGTCTGCTTGTCCCTCTACCGCTCCCTTGTTCATACTTTCTCTTTCTCTCTCATTCAAAGAAAAAAAGAAATGGATTGGAATAACTTACTCAGGAAATAAAGAATGGATAATGACTCATTTGACATTGGCTCCATATTTTTTTTTTTAAAGATTTTATTTGTTTATTTGACAGACAGAGATTACAAGTAGACAGAGAGGCAAGCAGAGAGAGAGAGAGGGAAGCAGGCTCCCTGCTGAGCAGAGAGCCCGATGCGGGACTCGATCCCAGGACCCTGGGATCATGACCTGAGCCGAAGGCAGCGGCTTAACCCAATGAGCCACCCAGGCGCCCCAACATTGGCTCCATATTAAGTTTAGAATAGACCAGTACTTCTCATAGTGCTATCTCCCAGCCAGCATCAAGAGATGAATGAAAACTATTCCTTGTGTGTATGTGTCTACCACATCTTTATGCATTCATCTCTCTTTTTTTTTTTTTTTTTAAAGAATTTTTTTATTTACTTGACTGAGATCACAAGCAGGCAGAGAGAGAGGGGGAAGCCGTCTCCCTGCTGAGCAGAGAGCCCAGTGCAGGCCTCAATCCCAGGACTGTGGGATCATGACTGAGCCGAAGGCAGAAGCTTTAACCCACTGAGACACCCAGGCGCCCCTATGCATTCCTCTCTTGATGGACACTTAGGTTGCTTCCGTATCTTGGCTATTTTAAATAAAGTTGCAGTGAACGTATACTTTTCAAATTAATGTTTTTGCCTTATTTGGATAAATACCCAGAAGTGGAGCTACTGGATCATATCATAGTTCTATTTTTTAATTTTTTGAGGAACCTCCACACTATTTTCCCTAGTGGCTGCACCAATTTATATTCCCACCAGCAGCACATGAGGGTTTCCTGTTCTCCACTGCCTTACCAACACTTGTTATTTCTTCTCTTTTTCATTTTAGCCATTCTGACTGTTATGAGGTGGTATCTCATTGTGGTTTTAATTTGCTTTTCCATGATGATAACTGATGCTGAGCATCTTTTCGTGTGTCTTTTGGCCATCTGGATATCTTTTTTGGGAAAATGTCTGTTAAGGTCCTCTGCTTCAATCAGAGTATCTTTTGGTGTTGAATTGTGTGAGTTTTTATATATTTTGGATATTAATCCTTTATTGGATATGTCTTTTGCAAATATCTTATCCCATTCAGTAGGTTACATTTTGTTTCATATATGGCTTTGTTTGATGTAGTCTCAATTGCTAATTTTTGCTTTTTATGCCCTTGCCTGAGGAAACAGATTCAGAAGAATATTGCTAAGGCCTATGTCCGAGAATTACTTCATATATTTTCTTTTAGGACTTTTGTGGTTTCAGGCCTTACATTTAGGTCTTTATTCTGAGTTTATCTTGTGCATGGTATAACAGAGTGGTCTAGTTTCTGTGTTTTGCATGTAGCTGTCCAGTTTCTCCAACACGTTTGTTGAAGAAACTGTCTTTTCCTTGTTGCATGTTCTTGCCACCTCTGTCATAGATGAATTGACCATAGAAGCATAAGTTTATTTCTGGGGTGTCTTCTGTTCTATTAAACTATGTTTCTTTTGGTGCCAGTACCATACAGTTTCATCTATAGCGTGGTTCGACATCTGGGAGTGTCATACCTCCATCTTTGTCCTTTCTCAAGATTGCTGTGGCTGTTTTTTGGTTCCTTACAAAGTTTAGGATTTTTTTTTCTAGTTCTATGAAAAATACCATTCATACTGTGATCTGTAGATTGAATCTGTAGATTGCTCTAGGTAGTATGGACGTTTTAACAGTATTAATTCTTTCAATCATAAACATGGTGTACCTTTCCCTTTATTTTTATCATCTTTAATTTCTTTCACTAATGACTTACAGTTTCCAGGATATAGGTGTTTCAGGTCCTTGGTAAATTTATTCCTAGATATTTTATTCTTTTTGATGCAATTGTAAATGGGATTGTTTTCTTAATTTGTTTCTCTGCCAGTTGTGTTAGTATGGTAAAAAATGCAAAATATTTCTGTATATTAATTTTGTGTCTGCAACTCTATATTCATTCTTTAGTTCTACTAGTTTTTT
Source organism: Neogale vison (assembly GCF_020171115.1). Lineage (NCBI taxonomy): Eukaryota > Metazoa > Chordata > Mammalia > Carnivora > Mustelidae > Neogale > Neogale vison. The sequence goes on along the minus strand of NC_058097.1, from coordinate 118,076,830 downwards.
GGTGGAATCTAGGATTTTCTATATATAGTATCATGTTATCTACAAATAGTGACAGCTTTACTTCTTCTTTGCCAATTCAGATGCCTACTATTTCTTTTTTCTTTTTCTTTCTTTCTTATTTTTTTTTTTTTGTCTGATTGCTGTAGTTAGCACTTCAGTACTATGTTGAAAGAAGGTGGCAAGAGTGCATCCTTGTCTTGTTCTGATCTTAGAGGACAAGCTTTCACCCTTTTACCATTGACTGTGATGTTATCTGTGGGTTTGCTGTATATGGCCTTTATTATGAAGAGGTATGTTCCCTCTCAACCCACTTTCTTGAGAGTTTTTATTGTGAACAGATAGTGAATTTTGTCAAATGCTTTTTCTCATCTGTTGAGATGTTCCTATGATTTTTATTCTTTGTTTTGATAATGTGGTGGACCATGTTGATTGATTTGCAAATATTGAACCATCCTCCCGTCCCCGAAATAAATCTCACTTGATCTTGGTAAATGATCCTTTTAATGTGTTGTTGAACTCAATTTGCTAATATTTTATTGAGGGTTTTGCTTCCATGGTCATCAGAAATATTGGTCTGTAGTTTTCTTTGTTTTGTAGTATCTTCGTTTGGTTTTAGTGTCCAGGTAATGCTGGCCTCGAAGAATAGATTTGGAAACATTGCTTCCTTATTTATTTTTTTGGAATAGTTTGAGAAGGATAGGTATTAGGTATTTCTTGATTTTTTTGATCAAAGATGTATTCTTTAATGTAAATGGAGTTAAAGTTCCTTACTGTTGTATTACTATCAGTTTCTCCCTTTGTGTTTGTTAATATTTGCTTATAGGTGCTCCTTTATTGGATGCATAGCTGTTTATAGTTGTTACAGCATGTAGTTGGATTGGTTCTTTTTTATCATGTAATACCCGCTTTGTCTCTTGTTATCTCTTGTTACAGTCTTTGTTTTAAAGACTGTTTTGTCTGATGTAGGTGTTGCTATCCCAACTTTTTTTTTTTTTTTTTTTGCTTCCATTTGCATGCGCTATCTTTTTCCATTCTTTCACTTTAAGTCTATGTGTGTCTTACATGTGAAGTGACTGTCTTGTAGGTCATATTGTTTTATCCAATCACCCTATGACTTTTGATTGGAGCATTTAGTCTATTTACATTTAAAGCAGTTATTGGTAAGTATGCACTATTACCATTTACTGTTTCCTGGTTATTTTGTAGTTCTGTTTCTTTGTTCTTCTCTTGCTCTTTTTTCTTGTGATTTAATGACTTTCTTTAGTGTTATGCTTGGATTCTTTTCTCTTTTGTGTGTGTGTAGTTATTACAGGATTTTGGTTTGTAATCACTGTGAGGTTCATAAGTAATATTCTATGTATATAGCAGTTTATATTGAGTTGATGGTCACTTAAGTTCAAACACATTCTAAAAACACTGTGTTTTTACTCTCTTCTCTCCGTTTTATGTATATGGCATCATATCTTACTTCTTTTTATTTGTGAGTCCCTTTAGTGAGTTTTAAGATATAGTTGATTTTACTTTTTTCTTTTAACCTTCATACTAGTTTTATTTTTTTTAAGATTTTATTTATTTATTTGAGAGCATGAAAGGAGAGCGTACAAGCAGGGGAGAGGTAGAGCAGGAGGGAGAAACAGCTCCCCACTGAGCAGGGAGCCTGATAGGGGACTTGATCCCAGGATCCTGGGATCATGACCTGAGCCAAAGGTAAATGATTAACTGACTGAGCCACCCAGGCACCCCATACTAGCTTTATAAATGATTGGTCTACTATCTTTGTTTGCTTTTACCCATGATATTTTTTCCTTTAATAATTTCTGTTCTAGTTATGGCCTTTTCTACTCAAAAAAGTCTCTTTATCATTTCTTGTGTGGCCAGTTTAGTGATGAATTCTTAGAACTTTTGTTTGTCTGGGAAACCTTATCTCTCCTTTGGTTCTGAATGATAGCGTTGCCAGGTAGAATATTTTTGGCCGTAGATTTTTTCCTTTTAGCGCTTTGAATATATCATTTCACTTCTTAATGTCCTGAAAAGTGTCTGCTAAAAAAACAGCTGATAGCCTTTTGGGGTTTTCCTGGTATGTAACTATTTGTTTTTCTCTTGCTGCTTTTAAAATTCTCTTATTTTTAATTTTTCATGTTTTAATTATTATTTGTCTTGGGGTAGACTACCCTGGGTTCATCTTTTGGGGGGCTTTTTATGCTTCCTGGACCACCTCAATATCTATTTTATTCCCTCGGTTAGGGAAGTTTTCAGCTATTATTTCTTCAAATAAGTTTTCTGCCCCTTACCCTTTTTCTCCTTTTGGGACTCCCATAATGTAAATGTTAGCATGCTCGATGTTTCCCAGAGGGCCCTTTACCTACCATCATTTCTTAACGTTCTTTTTTTCTTTATTTCTTTTTGGCTTAGGTGCTTTCTACTCCCCTGTCCTTCAGATTGCTTATCCATTCTTCTGCATATTCTGATCTGTTGATTCCCTCTAGTGTATTTTTCACTTCAGTTATTGTTTTTCAGCTCTGTTGATCTTTTGAAAATTTTTTATCTCTTTGTTGAAGCTCTCACTGAGTCCATCCGTTCTCCTTTGAAGTCCCGTGAGTGTCTTTGACCATTACTTTGAACACGCAAATTGCTTCTCAGGCAAATTGTCTATCTCTGTTTTGTTTAGTTCTTTTTCTGAGGCTTTGTTCTGTTATCTCATTTGGAACATATTCCTCCATCTCTTCATTTTTCTTTCTGTGTATTAGGTAGTCAGCTATGTCTCCTGGTCTTAAAGTGGTGGCTTTTTTAGAGGAAGGTTTTGTGGGCCCAGTAGCGCAGTCCCTCCTGGTCATCAGAACCAGGTGCTCCTGGGGTGTGCCCTGTGTGGGCTGTGTGTGCTCTCCTGTTGTAACTGGGTTGGACTGCTGTGGGTGTGCTGGTGGGTGGGTATGGGTCTCAGTCCCGCTGCTTGCAGTGACCAGCCATGGCCACTCTGGGCACACTGGTGGGCATAGCTGGACTTGAGTGCAGTCACCTGAGAGGCCTGGCTTTGGCTGCTGCAGGGTTGCTGGTGGGTGGGGCCAGCCCTCACTGCATGGTGTGCTGGTGTGCTGCTGGGCAGGGCTGCCACCTTCCCTCCCTGGGGCAGGAGTTACCTTGAATGGGCTCCATCCTGACCAAGACTGCCTACTAGTGTGGCAGGAACCACTTTGGAGGGGCGCTTGCAGGGACAGGTGGGTTGAGTGGGGCTGGTCTGAAGGGAACCCTGGCATGGGGCAAATGGTGCTAGCAAGGTAGATAGATGATGTCAGAACTGGCTCCTGCCAGTGTTGGGCCAGCTTGGCTGAAGGAGGGCAAGAAGGTTGATGCCTACCACCATTTCCATGATTTCTTCAAAAATTTATAGTGTAGCAGTCAAGAGAGCAGGTATTTGGATATGTATATAACTGGGTTCCAACCCTGACTCCATCATTTACTAGTTTTATAACATTAAGGAAGTTACTTAGACTTAGTGTCATAATTTCCTCGGCTATAACCTAAGAATAATAGTACTTACTTTGTCAGTTATTTTTCTTTTAAATGAGCTACTACATAAGACATCACAGTGCCTGGCATTCAATTTATGTTAGTTATTATTTGTAATACTTTTCTTCTTTTTTGGTTTAATTCTGTTCACTCACACACAAAACTGTTTTCTTTAACTCTTTTATATTGGAGTTTTAATAATTCCTACTTCTAAATATTTCTTATTCTTATTTCACTGATTGTAAGGTTAGATCTAAATATAAAAATTTGTATAAAAATTATCTTTGTGACTATTGATACTCAAATCTATACATTTTATTACCTTGTCATGCTTTAGCTGTACAGTTCAGCTGTGCTGTGTAGACTGTGCTGTACACACACACACATGCTACATGTATGCTCATATGCAGCAGCTGTGCATGCTACATACATGACACAGCAGATATGTGCTATATACACGACACAAGTGGATGTATGCTATGTACATGACAAAGCGATATGCATGCTACATACATGACACAGTGGACATGTGCTACATACATGACACAGTGGTTATGTGCTACATGCATGGCATAAGCAGGTGTGTGCTATGTACACGACACGGTGGATATGTGCTACATACATGACAGAAGAGATATGTGTGCTACATGTTTGCGCACATGAAGTGGATGTGTGATACACAGGTACTGTTCCAGCTGTGCCCTCTCTAGGCTGTTGGGTTCTTTCCATCATTTGTTCATTTCTCTAAATAAAGACAGCCCCTTGGATATCTTAATACAGACTACCTTCTCTCTCTTAGGAGGAGGCCTCAAAATAAAATGAAAAAATCTCCCGTGGGCAGCTGGCGTTCCTTTTTCAACTTGGGGAAATCATCGTCTGTTTCTAAGCGGAAGCTGCAGCGGAACGAGAGTGAGCCTTCCGAGATGAAAGCCATGGCTCTGAAAGGTTGGTGCTCCCTGCTGTTCTGTGCCGCATCATCGGAGCAGCTGGCGTGGCCACTCCACACCCCTCCTCTCGGCCGGCTGGCGTCACGCTGCGCACAGGTGCCCAGTCTGTCGCGATGGTGTGCGTCAGCACAGCGTGTCCACAGCCATGGTGCTGGCCATTAGTTGTCTTCTTCTACCAGTTCTTCATCCCCACATGCAGACATAAATATGTGGGGAATATGTGGAATTGCCCAGTTTCTTGTGGAAACTGCAGATTATATAGAGTGTGGATGTGATTGAAATTCATAACATGGTTGTGTGCTGTTAATAAAAAAATGACTGCTATGGTGTTTAATTTTTATTAATCTGTATTTTTATATATTTAAAATGTGACAAAACCATGTTTTCACATGCCTTTTAAGTTTTTAACTCTTATAACCAAGGAATCGATCTTTTTTATGGGATAACTCATTGGTGAGAGTATCTTACTGGATCAAGTAAATCTACTACTGTTGTTGCAAATACTACTTTTAAAAAATAATTTAAAAACCATGATATTAACAGCTTCTGAAGCTAGGAAGGACAATAGTACTTGAATGTTAGAAATATAATGTTTAATTCATTTAATTCATCATTCATTCAGTTTGCAATCATGTACTAAACATGTGCTAAATATTTAGATAGCAGCCTCTCAGATAGAAAGAAAACTAAGATACTGCCCCCACCTTCAGAGACCTACTTGGGAAACTGTGTAAGAAAATAAATTTCATGCAGAATCATACCAATTGAAATAGGTATTTGTGTGAGGCATTTACAGTAGGACTTGTCAGTTCCTAGGGGGAAGAAATCTACCCTGTGACTTGGGTTTTGAAATATAGATAAGGATTCACGTGATCACCAACTGAGAAAGGCATTTCAGGAAATGGGAGCACAGTGTGTGCTAGTGTGTGAAGCAGGGAACGTGGCTGGGTAGATCATGGTTCAGAGAGAGGTCATCAGGGGCCTCCAGTGCTTGCCAAAGAGTTTTGGTTTTGTCCTGTCTTCCTTTGGGGGTTATCCTGTGGCTTTAATATGTAACATGGTTCCGTGTAGGGTATAGAGAGAGGACTTCAGCAGCAGTACAGGGAATGTACGAGGAGAGATAAGCCTGGACACTGGACAATAACTGTCCAGTTACAGGTGGTGTTACAGGTGGGCAAGAGATAGTTACAGGGGGACAACCAAAAAACAGTGAGTGTCTGGGGTACACAGTGGCAGTAGACGTGGGAAATAGATTTGAGAGATACTAGGAAGTAGAATCTACAAGGCTGTGTGACCAAATGATTGTGAAGGATGAGAAAAAAAGAGGAGCAAAGATAATTTTCAGGTTCTGATTAAATGATTAGGGAGGTGGCAATGCTGTCATTCATGTAGGGAGTGGCAGTTAGGAGAAGAGAAGTGATGTGTTTATTGTGGACATAGTGGGTTGGACATGCCCAAGAGGTGATCAGTAGTATGGGTCTGGAATTCAATAAAAGAGTTTACTATAACGGGAAATACAGATTTGTAAGCTGTCAGCAAACTGTAAAGATATAGCTTGTGGGAGAGCCTGTTGAGTGAGAGAAGCAGGTTGAAAACTGAATCTGGAGAAAAGCGGTGTTGGAAAGACCAGAAAAGGTACAGTTGTCATGAAAGTAAGAAGAAATGATTAAAAGGGTAGGCAAAGAACACAAGAGATGAGCACTGTCCCCAGAAATAATGGAGGAGGGGTTTAAAGAGAAAAGCATCACCAGTGTTGAGTAGTGCTGGGAGGCCAATGAGGATATTTAACAAATAAGATTGAACATACGTAATTAAGGCACTGTGTTAGGTTCCTAGGACTTCCAGAACAGAGTGCTCCAAATTGGGTGCTTAAACACCTTAAAACAACCAATTTATTTCCTCACAGTTCTGTAGGCTAAAAGTCTGAAATCAATGTGTCAGCAAGACCATTTTCCTTCCAAAGGGTCCAGGAAAGAATCCTTCCTTGCCTCTTCCAGCTCCTGGTGGCTCCTGGCATTCCTTGGCTTGTGGTGGCATCACCCCAGTCTCTGCTTCCATCTTTACTTGGCCTGCTTCTCCATCTCTCTGGGTTCTCTCTGCTGAAAAGGACACCCTGAGTGGATTTAGGGCTCACCGTAAATCTAGTGTGATTTCATCCTAAGCCATCATGCTGGTCTTTAGAAAATAAAAAAGGAAGATGTTTTAAAATTCATCTCTATTCTCAAGTTGATAATCCTTCAGAAAAGGGATTTTTCACACAGGAAACCATGTGAAAACAATACAGCGCCTTATTCAATATGCTGCTTAAATTGAATATGTACAGAGGAAATTTAAGTATGTGTAGAGAAGAACGCTGTTCCTTTCTCTACATATGTAGCAGTAGCCGTGGATAAAACCTCACACTGTTTGGTTTAATTCTTCAGGTGGCAGGGCAGAAGGAACACTCCGTTCAGCTAAAAGTGAAGAATCCCTTACTTCTCTCCATGCAGTCGATGGTAAGACTAAAAACATCAGTTGTTTTATTCTGTATTTCATAAAAGAACACAACAATCAAGTATATTTGATAAATACATATATATATAAATAGGCTACAGACTACCACTCCTAGATAATAATCATATCTATTTCGTACTGTCCATCGATGTCTTCATATGGTACCAGGCTCTAATCTCTTCACTGTTGACATGATTGCTATTCAGTGTACCTAAAAATAGGTAACCACTTACATTTATTAAAGCCCAGTGGAAAATGATGCTGTTAGTATTTCTTTTAGATTTCATGAAAGCAAAATTTTACAAAGTATAAGATTAAGCAGTTTTGATATTCACATCAGTAGTCTTTTGTCTTGTAAATCACTTAACCTGACATTAAATTTCATAGACGAGATTGATTATAGGCAGCCCTCATTATCTGAAGATGGCATCCTCTGTACAAGGAGAAGAAAACTTAGACGTGAATCCTCTTAAAAAGGGGATCAAAGTTTTAGTAAAGGATATAAAAAGGTTTGATTGCAACTTGACAAACAAAACTAAAAATTATGAAAATAAGGGTTTTTTTAGCTCCTAATTAACAAAAGTCGGGGTATAGTTGTAATTATGTACTGATTTTAGAATGAACAAAGGATTACTTCAATTGGAAGGAGATCTGGCTTTTTTGACAAAACCTTGTCATAATAGTAAATACGACATTCTTCACTTTATGTTGGCTTATGCAGCAGGATTGTAAAAAAGGCCTTTTCTACAAAAATAACTGAGAGCTAAACGGATTTCCCACAGCCTTTTCTTCATCTGTTGATATTGGGATCATTTTTTTTTGAGGTACCCTGGGGTGTCATAGTCCTGGTCGACTTTCTCATCTTCATTTATTAACTCTTCTAACTGCCAGATCCTCGACGGCCGACACTTGCTTATTTCAAGAAATCCTCACACATCCCTTTAGTTGGGTGTCTGACATCTTAAGGGTTTTCCGAGATTTTCCATTTCACTGCAGTTAAGAGACTGGTTCATAGACATGATGAAGTGGGCTGGATAGATGCCAGGATTAAGCAGAAAATAACGTTTTAGTAGAGATTAATTGTATAAGTGGTCAACACATTAGTGAACGTATTTGTGTTAAGGCAATTTCTGCCTCTTTAGAGCACATTTTCACCATGGTGATTCTAACTGTTGAAGTAGAATGCTGAGCTCAAACACCTGTGTTGCCAGCGGATGTGTAGCAATATCAAAATTGTGATTGAAGGTTCTGCCTGAGAGACTTAAAGCCTATTCTTATTAGAAAAAAAAAAAAAAGAAATTGTTCTAAGTATCTGAAAAGAATCCTATAGCAAGTATGTGTAAATATTTTATGGAATTGTAGAGAATTTTTTAGTTGACGTATTTACTTTTCAGAAGTGGAGGTGTGAGGAGGATTTTTCCCCACCCAAAAAACAAAAACAAAACCCTTTTGCTGTGCGATATCCAAAGTACTATTGAAAGTGGTTAGTTCTATCCTGGAAATCATGCATGAGATCAGTCATAAAATAAGACAAAAAGAAAGAAATCTTGCCCAAAGTTGCAGTGTTGGACTAGTAATAGAATCCAAGAGTTCTGAGTCATTTTTCCTGTTGAAACCATCAAAGGCTGCATTCTCCCCTGATGATATCAGATGTCTTTGTTATTTAGCATTTGGTTCAGAAGTCCCATCCGTTTGCCCAAGAGACAGTTTCTGGAAAGAAGATGAGAAGTAACATTTCCTTACACTGTCGTTGTGCCCTCCTGCTGTCCTAAGTAGGCGACTTTTCATGGTATTGTGTATTATGTGTCTTAGGCATTCATACTCTGATACCTGTTTTTGCCAGGTGATTCCAAGCTGTTCCGACCCAGAAGACCCAGGTCTAGCAGTGATGCACTCAGTGCCTCTTTTAACGGAGAAATGCTGGGGAACCGCTGTAATTCCTATGATAACCTGCCCCATGACAATGAGAGCGAGGACGAGGTAGGGCCGCTGCACATTCCCGCTCTGATGTCTCCTCATGCGGCTGAGGATGTTGACTTGAGCCCGCCGGACATTGGCGTGGCCAGCCTGGATTTCGACCCAATGTCATTTCAGTGCAGCCCCCCTAAGCCCGAATCAGAATGTCTGGAGAGCGGGGCTTCCTTTCTAGATGCATTAGGATACTCCCAGGAGAAAATAAGCTCCAACAAAAAGGATACGGAAGCAGGCGGTAGCCAGTCTCAGACGCCAGGAAGCACTGCAAGTTCTGAAGCCGTCTCTCCTCTTCAGGAGAAACTGAGTCCATTCTTTACCCTGGACTTGAGCCCAACGGAAGAGAAATCATCCAAGCCATCCTCATTCACCGAAAAGGTCGTCTACGCTTTTTCTCCAAAGATTGGACGGAAATTAAGCAAATCACCTTCTATAAACATATCTGAGCCAATTTCAGTGACTCTTCCCGCCCGGGTGTCAGAAGTCATCGGGACCGTGTCAAATACGGCAGCTCCAAGTGCATCTTCTCCAACCTGGAGCAAAAGTGTGGAAGACAGTGAGGCCATAAATAGATCCCCCACCCAGGTAGTAAAGATGAAAACCAGTGAGAGAGACGCCCAAGGAGCATGTGAATGTGAAGTCCAGCCCCTAGAGCAGGGGACTGCTGCAGAAGTAGAGTCGCCAGGGAAAGAGGAGCAGGTCGTCGCGAGCAGTCAGAGTAAGGCTGTACCTTCTGGACAGACTCAGACAGGTACCATTTGTTTTCCTCCATTCTTTCCTTAAGCTAAGAGGGATCTCCAGCCCTGTGTGCCATCTGTGCCTTTTAAGAGAGAAATTTACTCCACAGCTAGCCTTTAATCAAAGAGAATGTTTTTCTGGGTGGTGCTGATGGCTCAAAGCCCTAAGTTAAAATCAATCAAACAGAAATTCCCCAAAGGGCCAGTGGTCCTGCTTCAGACCTTCGTAATGTCCCCTTTTGTCTTTGGACAGTCAGAATTCCTGGATAATTTTTGCACAACTTCGTAGCTCTTGATTTTATTTTCTAATAAAAGATATTCTAGCCTTACAAGTTAACCAGCCAGCCTACACCATCAGATGTAAAAACTATCCTTAATAACAATCTGCAGGCACTTGAAGCTTGTTTTCTAAGCAGTCTTTTCTGAGCCAGATGAGGGACCTGCTTCCCCCCCGCCCCAGCTCTGTAGCAATTCAAGAGGAAATTGCAATCTTTAAGCACTTGGTTTCAGTTTTCCTTCTGAACCAGATGTGTTTTCTCCAGCATTTGCATGTGGGACAGAAGATCATGGATGGCCGTTTTGAAAAATGGAAGGCACCTACTTTTTAGTGATCAAATGGGGAGAGTTTGGCTTTCCGTATAGGATAACACAAGCTACTTTTTCACTCTCATTTTTTTTCCCAATTTCCCACCAGGAGCAGTTACCCATGACCCCCCTCAGGATTCCGTTCCTGTCAGTTCAGTCTCTCTTATCCCACCACCACCGCCTCCGAAAAACGTTGCCCGCCTGTTGGCGCTAGCGTTAGCTGAGTCTGCGCAGCAAGCCTCAACCCAGTCACTGAGGAGACCAGGCACTTCCCAGGCTGCTTACACAAATTACGGAGACATAGCAGTGGTTGCAGCAGAAGAGAAACTGCCTAGTTCCTACTCTAGCGTTACTCTAGATAAAGCCTATTTCCAAACTGATAGGCCAGCAGAGGAGTTCCACGTCCAGAACAATGTATCTGGGAACTGTGACCAGCCTATTCCAGATCTGGCCGCCACTGGGAATCCTACCTATGCCAGTGCAACGGAATCTGGGGAGCAGCTCCACCAGGCCGACTTCCCAGGGAATCATCCACATCGAACCTATTTACCTGGGGACCCAGACAAGGCCAGAATCACTTCAGTTCCCTTAACAGACTCTAAGTTGGATGATCCCCTGAGTTTCCCTGAAGGGCAGTCTGGGAAGACCACTATGCCAACCGTCTCTTTTATGGAACAGGACCAGTGTCAGCTTCATTTCTACAGTGGAGATCAGCCTCCTTCGTATCTTGGTGCAGGTGTGGATGAACCCCATCATCACCCTTCAGAACTTGCAGACAAATCGCCCACACCTTCTAATTTGCCTCGGGACAAAAGCTACCCTCCTTCTGGGTCCCCTGAAGAGAATCCCAACACGGCCGCCATGGCTTACATGACCGCTGCTCCACCAACAGCCGAGATGAGCACCAGGGAAGCCAGCTGGGATGTGGCTGAACAAGCCACTGCAGCTGATTTCGCCACTGCCACCCTTCAGCGCCCTCCAAGGACTAATCGTCCCCTCCCACCGCCTCCTTCCCAGAGATCAGCCGAGCAGCTGCCGGTTGTGGGGCAGGTACAAGCAGCCGCCAGTGTGGGACTGAATAATTCCCACAAGGTAAGAAGGGGAGGGAGTTGGGGAGATGAAATGTACTTTTTCCAAAGGTATGTCACTTTTCAGCAGGGTGTGCTGTTCCCTTTGAGTCAGATAGGACATTTATCTGAAGTCCTGTGGCAGTTTCCATGAAACCTTTCCTGTCTGAGGTTGGACCTGCCTTTGCGTTGATGCCAGTTTTTCTCTGAGGAAGGAGCAGTCATTTAGTGATTCTAGTGCATACCTGCTGCCTTTTGTTCCTAAAGCATCTGGGTAGATATTCCCTCGTAGAACTACAAGGAGCTCATGATCAAATACGTCAGACTGGGCTTCAGGTGTCAGGGCTGTGGGTTGGTTGGTCCCCGCACCCCCCTCCCAACTCCATCACTGATGCAGTGTGACTTTGGGCAAGTCGTTTTTAACCCACCCTCTGCCAGTGATTCACATCTGCACAGTGAATGTGCTTTATTCTCAATACATTTGGAAGGCTTTCTGCCTTGCAGACTTTTTTAGAAATGTAAGAGCTGACAGGGTTTTAGGTCATTTTGTTATTTCCTTAGCATAAGCCAGCAGGTTGTTTTATAATCAAGCTTCTGTTTTGATGAGAGAATATTGGATGCAGAAAGCTAAGATTTCTTTCTGACTTTCTCAGATTTTAAAAAAGTGCCCCATGTGCTTTGTGGTCACCTTGAACTAAAAGGACTTTGCTATCTAGACTTGAGTGGAGGATGCTATTTCTAGCAGCTGCTTCTCAGGGATAGCACATTTGCAGCCTTGCTGTGAGGGTCATGTTTGGCGTCAGCTGCTGTGGACCAGGGTGGAGTAGAGGGTGGGGAGCGACAGTAACGGAGCGGTCTGAATGTCCCTCGGACCAGTGTCACTATGTACAGCTGTGAGTCACGTCATAAATCTCTCCAGCTAGAATCAACCCTCTTTGTTTAACAAAATGTGCTTGGTGTTGAGACCAGTAGACTAGGTATATGTCTTTAAGCTTGACTATACTTTACGCCTCTCTTTTGATCTGGACACTAAGATGCTGTCACAGGCAACCTCGCCTCACATTTAAAGCCTGTCACAAATTAGAACAGTTTCCCAAAGGTGGCCATGGCTCTTGTACCAGGTGGCAGCACAGACTGCTTCCTGGACGTGCGGGCAGATTGGACTACTATCATGTCCAGCGCAACCACACGGCTTGGAGAGTCTCAAGCTATCATCCAGATAGCCTCAACTTGTGGGTTACAGATTGAATAGTAATTGATTCCAAGCTCATGATATAACTGTCTTTCAATAGGTTCAAGTGATTCCAGCTCCAGAGAGACCCCCTGACCCCAGAGCCACGGACGATCCCGCACCCATCCTTGTCAGTGATGGCGGCGCAGCTGCTCAGTGTCCCGTTTCTGCCCCTGCTCTCCAACCGAGCCTTCCCGAAAAGGTGCGGGAGGGTGCCAGGGCCCCACCGCTGCACCTGCGCGCTGACTCTGTCCCCGTGTACGCCTCCTGTGGCTTTCCCATGCCGGTTCCTCCCACCAGGACAATGGAGAGTAAGATCGCCACTGCCCTCCATTCCAGTGGCGCAGATGCTCCCAGCAGTTCTGGTTACCATCCCTTCGCCACCGCGTCCCCAGCCTCTGTGGATGACGGTCTGCCTTTACCAATTCCCATCCCACAACCTAAGCATGCTTCACAGAAAACAACTTATTCCACCTTTGCCAGGCCTGATGTCACCCCTGAACCCTTTGGGCCAGAAAACTGTGTGCATTTCAGTATGAATCCCAACTGCCAGTACCGTCCCCAGAGCGTACCTCCACATCATAATAAATTGGAGCAACACCAAGTGTACGGTGCCAGATCAGAGCCACCAGCCTCCATGGGACCTCGTTACAACACATACGTGGCCCCGGGAAGAAATGCATCTGGACACCACTCCAAACCATGCAGCCGAGTGGAGTATGTATCTTCTTTAGGCCCCACAATTAGGAGTAGTTGCTACCCTGAAGATATTCCCCCGTACCCTACCATCCGGAGGGTACAGTCTCTCCATGCCCCTCCATCTTCCATGATTCGCTCTGTCCCCATTTCACGGACAGAAGTCCCCCCAGATGACGAACCAGCCTACTGCCCAAGACCCCTGTACCAATATAAGCCATATCAGTCCTCGCAGGCCCGCTCAGATTATCACGTCACTCAGCTTCAGCCTTACTTCGAGAATGGTCGGGTCCACTACCGGTATAGCCCCTACTCCAGTTCTTCCAGTTCCTATTACAGTCCAGAAGGAGCCCTGTGTGACGTGGATGCCTACAGCACGGTACAGTTGAGGCCCCTCCACCGTCTACCCAATCGCGATTTTGCCTTCTACAATCCTAGGCTGCAAGGAAAGCACTTGCACACTTACGCTGGTTTGCTCCCACGTCCCCGGGCCAACGTGACTGGCTATTTCTCTGGTAATGACCACAGCGTAGTCAACATGCCCCCAGCTGCTGATGTAAAGCACACATACACCTCGTGGGATCTCGAGGACATGGAAAAATACCGCATGCAATCCATCCGGAGAGAGAGCCGCGCTCGGCAGAAGGTGAAGGGGCCTGTTATGTCCCAGTATGATAACATGACCCCAGCCATGCAAGATGACTTGGGTGGGATCTATGTCATCCACCTCCGTAGTAAATCAGATCCTGGGAAAACTGGACTTCTCTCGGTGGCAGAGGGAAAGGAGGGGCGACATCCAACCAAGGTTGTCAGTCCTGAGGGAGAGGACCGTTTCTATAGAAAGCATCCAGAGCCAGAGTTTGATAGAGCCCACCACCATGGAGGATACAGCAATGGACCGCCAGAGAAACCCACTCTCCCTCAGAAGCAAAGTAGCCTCAGGAACAGGAAGCTTCACGACATGGGATGTAGTCTCCCTGAGCACAGGGCCCATCAGGAAGCAAGCCATAGGCAGTTATGTGAATCAAAAAATGGGCCGCCGTACCCGCAAGGAGCTGGCCAGTTAGATTATGGGCCCAAAGGGATTCCAGACACTTCTGAGCCAGTCAGCTACCATAACTCTGGAGGGAAATATATTACATCGGGGCAGGAGTCTCTCAGACTGAACCACAAAGAGGTGAGGCTCTCCAAAGAGCTCGAGAGGCCTCGGGCTAGGCAGCCTCCTGCCCCAGAGAAACACTCCAGAGACTGCTACAAGGAGGAGGAGCACCTCCCCCCGTCAGTAGTTCCACCCCCGAAACCGGAGAGGAGTCATAGCCTGAAACTCCATCATACTCAGAACGTGGAGAGGGACCCCGGTGTGCTGTACCAATACCAAACACATGGCAAGCGCCAGAGCAGTGTGACTGTTGTGTCCCAGTATGATAACCTGGAGGGCTACCACTCCCCACCCCAGCACCAGCGAGGAGGCTTTGGAGGAGGAGCAGTGGGAACCTATGTGCCCTCTGGCTTTCCCCACCTGCAAAACAGGACATATGCTACAGCTTTGGGCCAGGGGGCCTTCCTGCCCACAGAGTTGTCTTTGCAGCACCCTGAAACACAGATTCATGCAGAATGAGCCCTGGAGCAATAGAGTTGAAGCAGCCTCTGCTGGACAGTGGACTGTTCTATTTTTTTCAGTAACCAAAAAGATTAAAAAAAAAAAAAAAAAAAAGCTACAATCCCCCCCTATCCCCGACCACATTAAAAACAACAACAACCAAGAAAGATCACCATCCTTTTCCCCTTCCCTGCTTCCATCACCATCTCTTCCATCTCTAGGCTGTGATTTTTGTCATTAAAAGAGATCTGAATGATTGTAAAGCACTGTGTTGAAAACCTAGTGAAGAAGTTTGTCACAGACCATACTTGCCATATGGGGCTGATGTGTCAGAGCCTGAGGACTGCCTTTAACTGAATTTGAATTTAACCTTGTCCTTCTTAATATTTGCTACACAGCGCAAAGCGGTTTATGTCTAGTTCCTGGTAGGCTTTTGCATTTCTGTTGCATTTCTACTAACTTTCTCAGTAGCCATGCAGCTTGCCCAGGTCAACACTTGGTTTTTATCCCTTTATTCTCCCTGACTTTGAAGGGTTTCGTGCGTTAAGTTACAGTGGAGAAAAACTTCTCCCTTATCCTTCAGATGAGTCTGGCAGACAATTAGCACATTATAATTTAAAAAATAATAATAAAGGAATGAAGACTTTAAGCATCTAATAAAGACCCATTGTAAAATGTCAGGCCATTTAGATCCAGGCTGAACAATGTTCTTTACGTTCTTACTTCTCAGAGTCGTTCCTCGCAGTTCGGTGGGCAGGCTGACGTCAGC
Organism: Neogale vison; assembly: GCF_020171115.1. Lineage (NCBI taxonomy): Eukaryota > Metazoa > Chordata > Mammalia > Carnivora > Mustelidae > Neogale > Neogale vison. The sequence goes on along the minus strand of NC_058097.1, from coordinate 118,061,227 downwards.
TGCAGAAGGGATTCTAAAGTCAGGAGTAAAGAAACTTCTTAGGCAGAAGTCTGTGAACCTTGTTAGCACTGTAAAACCCTGTCAGGGCTTCTAACGTGTCGCCTGCCTTCAGTTTTGTTTTGTTTTTTTCTCAATAATATTTGGTAAATAGTAATCCTGGTAAAACATTTCATGTCATTTTTTCTCCTGAAGCAACTTCTTTTTTTTTCTTTTTCCCAAATTGGGGAGGGGGAAAAAACCCAGCATGACTTGACTGGATAAATACACATAATGATTACACATGTACATGTTGATTTTTGTTTCTGAACCAGAGTACCGGTTTCTTGGGGACTGTTAAAGAGGTGATGAATTATTTGTTAGCTGAAAGGCCCTGCAACAGTTTCGCTCCGCACACCGCCCCATCTCCGCAGTCAGAATCCCGGTCTGTGACCGTGTGCGTCCTAAGGGACCTGTGTGCCATGCGCTCACAGTCTTCCTGTAATTGCCATTTTTACACCAGCATTTCAGGTCTAGTCCTTACAAGCCCGTGGGCATGTTACATGTGTGGAATACCCTGGACTTCCATTTGAAAGTCACATTCTGGTCGGACAGCTGTCTGGCCTGCCTCCACTCCCATCTTCTCCCGCCCCCTGCCCCCGCCCCAGCAATGTCCACACCAGACCGACCAGGCCGTCCTGTATTAACAAACGAGTTTAGATTGTCCTTGTATTCCATAACTCTCAATCATACTTGAGTTTTATACATTCACATGTTTTAAAAGCTCAGTTTGTAGAAGACACTAGAAGAATATCATTCCATTTACTGGATGATTGCTGCTCTGGCTTTTTAAAACTTGGAATTAACTTTTCTTTAGAGCAAAGGAAGAAATCTTTTTAAGAGGCTAAATTCATGCTGCTATTATTGCTGTGAAGTTGTATAAAGATTAGGATTCATGCCAGTTCTTTTTTTTTTTTAATTTAAAAGAAAATCATGTGATTGCATATTAAGGGTTTATATATAGAAAAAAATAAAGTTTTAAGAACACATTTATTTATATGTGGAAATACTCTATAAGGTTTTGTTTTGTCTCCCCAGAGTTGATGAGAGGAATTCATTCAGTAAAGAGCACGGTAGCAGTCCGGACACACTGACCCATGAAAGGTCTGTGGGCATGTCTCTCCATCAAGCACGCAGACCCAATGGGCAGAATCACAGTTAGGAAACCTAATAGGATATTTCCTTTTAGCACAGAAACACATCAGGTGCTACATACAGGAGTTGGATCCTTGGCGAATATGCAGCGCTTTTTTTTCTTTTCTGTTTTAACCTTAACCATCTTGTGTCAGGTAGGCAACCCATGGCCCCTCTGAGATCACACACACCCTGTAAGTTCTCACCAGCAGCATGGAGCACAGGAAGGAGCCGGTATGACGAGGAGGTACGGATGGCGTTAGTAACTGAGAGCCCAGAAGGAAGCCGCTGAAGAGTCCTGTCCAGTTTTGAAATTTGTGGATTTGTGGTCACACACATCATTTACTCTTGAACCTAAGTCTATTTCATGAATACTGAGGTGAATTCCTCAAAACAATTACTTTATTTATGTCCTATGGACTTAGAAATATCAGGTGAATATTTGGAATACAGAATAATGACCCCAATTACTGGTATAATTGTGAAACACCAACTTGAGGTAAAATCCAGAGTTGTTCCATTTAATGTATGTGGACATGGCCTTAACTTTGGATCCAGTTTTTTGAGGGACTTTGCCTGTATCTTTCCCCAGAAATCGCACGGCAGGTCACTGTGAACCAGGTGAACTCAGCACTGTTCACCTGTGTGTGACTTCACAGTAATATTCAAATTATGATCAAGGAAATGGAGCCGCCTAATGCATTAAACCCATAATTTAATTCTACTGGTGTTTTTATAACCATGTCTCCAAATTTTATTTTATTATTATTATTATCATTATCATTTTGCAAAACTCAGATGTCACAGTTTGGTTTGATTGAAACAAATATTCCCTGGATGTCTGGCCAGAGACTTTGCTTATAGCCCCCGAAGTGCCATTTTCTTATTAATTTCACCCGAGACTTAACTGTATTCAGTTTTCTTTTAAGGATGGTCCCATGGATAGGGCCTGCACACTTTCATAATGGCAGACCATTTTGTTTTTAAAGTCGGGGTCAGATTGAAAAAGTCTAGCACTGACTCTGTCAACAGGCGGGACCGTCCATCAGTGTGAGCGGATGTAGAACGGGAGGAAGCCACATTTAAAGCAGCAATGGATGCATACAATGTAAATTGGAAATTTGCCCCTTGAGTTTAAAAATTAGGAGCCTGCAAAGTCCGTTTATTTGTTCCCAGACCTGTTCGTCAGTCACCCTTCATTATGTTGGCAAAGTATCATCTGAGCAGTGTGTGTAAGGAAATAATGAAAGCAAACGTATGTCAGAAAGTTTACTTCCAAATGGTTAGAGGCATGTGATTTTCAGTACTGTGTGTTACGGAAACGTCAGGAATGGTATATTTTAATGTCTGTGTGCACAGAGGGTCTTTTTTCCTTTCCTGATTAGTACTGTTAGTGTTCAAAGAATAAAACTGGTTGTTTTACAGTTTAGATTCTAAGGTAGCAAAACCTGATTTTCCAGCCATGACCTGCATGAGAGAAGCACCCTAGGAAGTCTTAGATCATACTTTTGAGTTCTTAACTTTAATTTATATAGTGTTTTTTTTATGTTTTAATATTTTTGTGAACTGGTGTAAATTGTTAATGCATATAAGCTTGTGTATTTTTGTAAATAGTTTTGTGATTTATTTCCTGACCCATATGTAAATATTTAGAGTCTCATTTCTTCAAAACTTATTTGAAGCTGAGTTGTGGGCTTGGGTTTTGTTCGTTTCTTGTTTTGGTTGGGGGAGGGCGGGGAGAGAAGAGATTTTGTACTCCAATAATCCAGATGGAGATATCTTGTGGTTTAAAGCAAATGTCCCACTGAAAGCAATTCAAATATCAACAAAATTATTTCAGGTTAAAACAGACTTCTTTGTGTATGTGTTTCCTTTTTGCCATAATATGACTATAACAAAATGGGATAATTGGGGATATTCAAAAAGGTAAGTGTGTAACAGAGATAATTATACCGAACGGTATATATTATTTGAGGGAAGGGATTTAATGGCTCCTGTTTTATCTATCTGCTACAGTGTGCTGCTGGGCCAGGTTTTCCCCAGGTCAGACAGGTTGCTCCGTGCTGGGAAGTGTAGACAGGAACCCACAGCTGGCTGCTGTGGCCTGACTCCCAAGCTGCCAGTTTTCAGGAAACTGGATTGGCTTCTGAGCTCAGGATCCTCCACAGGGGAGTTCTAAATAGCAAGCATATTTCTGAAGATTCCCTCGAAGCATCTCAGACATCCTGTTGACTTTTCAGAGAGAAGAGACCAGAAAAGAGTGTCCTCTCCTACACTCCGTGGCAGGCTGGTTTGTGGCAACACAAGTTCTGCACATAATCGAGCCACATGGCCAGAGATTAGAGCACATTGTTGTGCAAAAGTTCTTCTCAAAAATATGTCCACATTGGCCGCTTTTTAAAAAAAAATAGTGTTTATTTGACAGAGATCACAAGTAGGCAGAGAGGCAGGCAGAGAGAGAGAGAAGCAGGATCCCAACTGAGCAGCGAGCCCAATGCGGGGCTCGGTCCCAGGACCCTGAGATCATGACCTGAGCCAAAGGCAGAGGCTTTAACCCACTGAGCCACACAAGTGCCCCTGGCCACGGTTTTTTGAAGGAGGAAAAGACCCCTCGACATTCAGCTGTTGAAATCTTAGTTTTTCTATTGGGAGTCATAAATTACAAATTATTCTGCATTCTGGATTATGGGGGCCTTTCCTTTTTGTCTGTAGCAGGAAAAGTTGCCTGGTTAGTACAGACAACCCTGGCGAGCCTGTGTTTTCTGCGTACCTGCACACCACATTGCAGACGAAAAGCAAAGGAGTAAACTTTGCTCTCAGCGAATGTTCCAGACTTGAACATGTGTTCCCATGGAAGTGGTTCTGATGGGATTAAAGAAAAGACCTGTATGAAATTCCCACCAGGTCTTTACCAGTAATTTCATCACCAAATGTACTTCATACTGATGAAAGTATGGTACTTACTTTTTAAAAATGTGTATTTTTCATTGAAGAATCAGTGGTAGATACATTCATGCCATTTGAGATTTTACTTAAATGTGGTATTCTATGGGAAAAGGCATGTACATTTTAAAATACTGTTGATTCCCCATTGCAACAAAACCACGGGCATCTACAAACACCCAAACTAAGACATTTGAGGTGGTTGTGTTTCTCAAATAGTTGAGACTGTATGTCTTGAAAATTGTGAGGCTTAATTTTTTATTTTAAGTATTTTAATTAAAATACTGCCAGCATATTTTTTTTTAATTTTTTACTAACATATAATGTATTATTTGTTTGGGGGGTACAGGTCTGTGATTCATCAGTCTTACACAATTCACAGCACTCACCATAGCACAGACCGTCCCCAATGTCCATTTCCCAGCCACCCCATCCCTCTGACCCTCCACCCCCCAGCAACCCTCAGTCTGTTTCCTGAGATTAAGAGTCTCTTATGGTTTGTATCCCTCTCTGGTTTCATCTTGTTTCATTTTTTCCTCTCTTCCCCTATGATCCTCTGTCTTGTTTCTCAAATTCCTCATATCAGTGAGATCATATGATAATTGTCTTTCTCTGATTGACTTATTTCGCTCCAGTTCCATCCATGTTGTTGCAAATAGCAAGATTTCATTTTTTGATGGCTCCATAGTATTCCATTGTGTACATATACCACATCTTCTTTATCCATTCATCTGTTGATGGACATCTAGGCTCTTTCTATAGTTTGGCTATTGTGGACATTGCTACTGTAAACATTGAGGTGCACATGCCCTTTCGGATCACTACATTTGTATCTTTGGGGTAAATACCCAGTAGTGCAATTGCTGGGTCTTGGGTTAGATCTATTTTCAGCTTTTTGAGAAACCTCCATACTGTTTTCTAGAGTGGCTGCACCAGCTTGCATTCCTACCAACAGTGTAGGAGTGTTCCCTTTCTTCTAACAGACCAAAATATACCCTAAATCTAGTGTATAACTTTGTTCTATTCACCTGCCTGATCACATTCTCTCCCTTTTTTTTCTTCTTCCTTTTACAACCAACTTATCAATTCCTTCTTTAAAATCTTTTTACTTTTTACAGCCATATTCCATCCCTTCATTGTATTTACCCTTATTTTTGTGTATATATATATTTCTCTAAAATTTTGGGAGGCAGGTTCTTCTAACAGACCAAAAATACACTCAAAATCTAGTGTGTGTCTCTCTCTGTTCTATTCACGTATCTGATCATATTCTTCATATATGTTTTTTTTTTTTTTTCTTTTTCCCTGGGTCTCAGATCTCTTCTGATTTGTTTAGTGTATATTTTTCTGGGGTCTTTGTTGCCCTTTTAGCATTTTGTTCTCTCATTCATCTCTTCTTCTCTGGACAAAATGACAAAACGGAAAAACTCACCTCAGAAAAAAGAACAAGAGGCAGTACTGACTGCCAGGGACTTATCAATGTGGACTTTAGTCAGATGTCGGAACCAGAGTTTGGAATGACAATTATACTAGCTGGGCTTGGAAAGAGCACAGAAGATACTAGAGAATCTTTCTGGATAAGTGACAGAACTAAAATCTAACCAAGTTGAAATTAAAAAAAGGTTATTAATGAGGTAAAATTAAAAATGGAGGCTCTAACTGCTAGGACAAATAGGGCAGAAGAGAGAATTAATAATACAGAAGATCAAATGATGGAGAATAAAGAAGCTAAGAAAAAGAACTACTGGGTCATGAGGGGAGAATTCGAAAGATAAATGATACCATAAAATGTAGCAATATTAGAATAATTGGGATCCCAGAAGAAGAAGAAAGAGAGGGGGGCAGAAGGTATATTGGAACAAGTTACAGTGGAGAACTTCCCTAATTTGGGGAAGAAAACAGGCATCAAAATCCAAGAGGTACAGAGAGCCCCCCAAAATCAATAAAAGTAGGTCAGCATCCTAACATCTAATAGTAAAACTTACAAATCTCAGAGACAAAGAGAAAATCCTGACAGCAACTTGGGCCAAGAGGTCTGTAACCTACAACAGTAGAAACATTAGATTGGCAGCAAACTTATCCACAGAGACCTGGCAGGCCAGAAAGGACTGGCATGATATATTCAGCACAGTAAGAGAAAAATCTGCAGTCAAGAATACCTTATCCAGCTAGGCTGTCACTGAAAATAGAAGGAGAGATAAAAAGCTTCCAGGACAAACAAGAACAAAGAATTTGTGACCACTAAACCAGCCCTACAAGAAATGTTGAAAGGGGTCCTCTAAGCAAAGAGAGATCCTAAAAGTAACATAGACCAGACAGGAACAGAGACAATGTGGAGTAACAGTCACCTTACAGACAATACAATGGCATTAAATTAGTATCTTCCAATAGTTACCCTGAATGTAAATGGGCTGTACGACAGGGTATCAGATTGGGTAAAAAAAAAACAAGACCCATTCATGTGTTGTCTGCAAGAAACTCATGTTAGACCCAAAGACAACTCCAGATTTAAAGTGAGGCAGTGGAAAAAAATTTACCATGCTAATGGAAATCAAAAGAAAGTTGGGGTGGTAATCCTTATATCAGACAAATTAGGTTTTCAACCGAAGACTGTAAGAAGAGATGAGAAAGGACACTGTATCATACTTAAAGGGTCTGTACAACAAGATCTAACAATTGTAAACATTTATGCCCCTAACGTGGGAGCAGCCAATTATATAAGCCAATTAATAACCATCAAAGAAGTGCATCAAAAATAATTCAATAATAGTAGGGGACTTTAACACCCCCCCGCCATTGAAACGGACAGATCACCTAAGCAAAAGATCAACAAGGAAATGAGGGCTTTAAATGACATACTGGACAAGAATATGTTTTAAACTACAAACTTTGCTGCCATTATACCTGAAGACTCATCACTTATACATACAGATATCCATAGTATAATGATACCCTTGGGGACATACTGAGATATAAGGAGTGTTGGAGTGTTTGCTTCTGTTCCAAGGTCTCTACACCACTCTCCTAGTCTTGCTTTTTTTTTTTTTTAATTTTCTATATCTTCTTTTTCTTTCTGCTCTTACTTCTTGCTGTTGTCTACAAACTACCTCTAATCTTCCTCTTCCTCTAACCATTCAAAATAAGAAAGCTTGTCAAAATGGTGAGCAAAAGAATCTCTGGACTGGGGCCCAGAAAGATTAGGACTTTGTGTCTCCTATTTTTCATTACTTGGAACCTCTTGATCTTTTCTCCTAGCAAAGTGCCTGAGTAGCCAAGTTTCAGAAAGTGGAATATTACTGTATAAGTTGAGATGTGTACAATATTACTGTATTAGAAGGGAGAATGAAACCAAGAGTATGGGAGTTCTCCCTGCACGTGACATTCTGTGAGAAAGATCTATGATTAGATCCCAGCATTTTCTCTGTTAATAACTGCAAAGTATTTCTCTGTGCGAGTCCCTAGGAGACCTCTAGCATCCACTGGGAATACCAGGGGGAAAGAAGAGAAGAGTGTTAGGCACACAGACAGCTTTGACTATCCCTGAGTCATTCAGTTAGAGAGAGAGAGAGAGAGAGTGTGTGTGTGTGTGTGTGTGTGTGTGTGTGTGTGTTTTAATTTCCTAAAAACATTTTGAAAAGCATCCTGAGATTTCTTAGCCACTTGTTCATGTTTTAAACTGGACAAGTGGTTGTTAAAAACACCGTAAAGTCAGTGAAACATTAGATTTCTTGGGCAACCACCAGATAGCCTAATTAATCAGGTCTGGCTTGGACTCCAGAATCCACAGTTTTAGCATCCATTACATGTGATTCTGGTCCAGAGGGATGATCAGTACTGATCCAGACAGCATCTTTAATAGCCTTTTCCAAAAGAGAAGCCATTTTCTACTTCATTTAGCTTTACCACTTTTTCCTCATTCATATCTTGGTTCCCTATCACTTGAGTGACGCTAGAACCCAAATTTATCTTTCATTTCCCTGTCCCCAGTGGTTAAATATCGAGCCTAGACTCAATTATTTATAACAATGACACATAGAAATTAGGACTAATTGAGCTGACAACATAGAAAGCAATTCAACATTCTCTAAAACAGGTAACATCAAAACTGATTACCACAGCACTGGTTCCAATTATATGCTTACGTAGTTCTTTTGCATGGGGGACATTTAGGCTGGTTAGGAAGTGTATGTAGTTAGCGCATGCTGTCAATGCTCCAAACACTGTGTTCATGGAAACAACTCTTAGAACCAAGTGATGCACACTCCTTTCTCACCAAAAACCTTTTAAAAAAAATTACCAGCACATAATTAGCTTATATATTTTAATCAATTGTGGACAACAATATAGTGCTATTTTTAACAGCTAAGGACAGTTAACACTATGCTTACTCTACTCTCGTGCCTGTCACAGCTATAAGCATTTTACGGCTATCGACTCCTTTGTTCCTCCTAGCCCGTTGGTTTATAGATGAAGCCAAGACACAAGGTTGAACTCTTTGCCTGCTGTCAAACAGCTCATGAGTGTTGGAGCTGAAATTCAAACCCAGGCACTCTCAACGTGGGTTTATGTTCTAATAAAAGCAGACTTTGAAGTTGGGTAGTTGAATCCTGACTGCTACTTACTAATTCTAAAACCCTCACTGAGCTACTAAACCCTTCTAAATTCTGAAACTCTTTACTAAGCCATGGCTTTCTCATCTCTGAAATGAGAAGAGAGCTTACCATTCCTGTGAGGGCTAATTATGCAACAGAGGTCTCAGGAGGGCTTAGGGGGAGAGCAGGTACCCAACAGAAGTGGGGCAAGACCTTACCCCAGCTACAGGAAAGAGGTCTCTATTATGTGCATATAATTATTTCATTAAGAATTTATTATACAGGGTGCCTGGGTGGCTCAGTCGTTAAGTGTCTGCCTTTGGCTAAGGTCATGATCCCAGGGTCCTTGGATTGAGCCCCGCATTAGGCTCCCTGCTTGACGGGGAGCCTGCTTCTCCCTCTCCCACTCCCCCTGCTTGTGTTCCCTCTCTCACTGTGTCTCTGTCAAGTAAAATAATAATAATTATTATTATGATTATTATTTAATGATACAACTAACTCAACTGAGTCAAAAACTGGAAGGTTTCACATAGTTGGCAGATCTCTTTCAGGAAGATTCTCAGCAAGTCGATACACGACATAACACGTTGATTAAAATGAAACTTCACAGTGAAGTTTGGAGCATGAAGAAAGCCCTTATTTTTTGAAAATATTTTGCGGTTTTTCAGGGGAAACCTTTATGCAGATAGCAGTGATGATTACAGAATCATGCCTACCTTCTGCGTTAGAGCCACGTTCTCTCCATGTCATTCCATTAAGTCTTAGAGCTGCAGTTCAGGAAATGATCTTAGGAAGACACGTGAGCTGCGTCTTCTCTGCCAGGGCAGTGACTTTCTGCAAGCCTCACTGTCTTGTACCTCCCTGAGCATCCGCCGGCCCAGAACTATGCACCGTGGCAGGAACAGAATGAGCCCTCCCCTTCGATGAGAACAGTAGGGGGAAACCGGTGCAGCATTTTTACAAGAGTTGCTGAACAGAGGTGGCTTTAACTCTCTCTCCAGTTTTAAATGGTAATACTTGGTAAATAACAAAGGGCCTTCCCCTTGTTCTTAAATACATTTTTCCTGATTCAACATGTGTTAAACAAAATCAGCCAGAGAAGAGAGTGATTGGATACTAATAGATCTGACAATTTATTGATCAATATTTGGTACCAGGCTAGTCTATTTTTACATATATTAATATAGCTCAGTCTTCCTAACAATGATGTGAAGTAGCATTATTGCTTTAAAAAAAAAGATTTTATTTACTTATTTGACAGATCACAAGTAGGAAGAGAGGCAAGCAGAGATGGGGGTGGGCGGGGGGAAGCAGGCTCCCTGCTGAGCAGAGAGCCCAAGACCCAGGACTCTGGGATCATGACCTGAGCTGAAGGCAGAGGCTTAACCCAGTGAGCCACCCAGGTGCCCCAGCACTATAATTCTTATTGCCCTTTTACAGATAATGAAACTGAGGCCCAGAAAATTTAAGCAATGCGCCCGAGTTCGTATCTCTGTAGTTGTTCTGTTTGTTTGCCTTTTTTAGGGAGAGAGCCCGGGATGAGGGGGTGGTCAGAGAGAGAGAGAATCTCAAGCAGACTCCCTGATGAGCCCAAGGTGGGGCTCAATCTCACGACCCTGAGATCATGACCTGAGCTGAGATCAAGAGTCAGAGGCTTAACAGAGCCCCCAGGCACCCCGAGCCTGTGATTTTTATGGGCATGCTATGCTACCTTCCCAAAGTGGATCTTCAAAGATTGTGAATACCCTTACACAAGTGGTGAAGATACCATGCTACTGATTTGCAGGGAAATCAACTCCTTCCTATCAGGCTGGGCTGGCCCTATGCTGTAGTAACATCACCACAATCTCAGTACCTTAACACAAACACAGGTGTATTTCCTGCTCAAGCAAACTTGGCTTCAGGTGCAGGTGACTCTTCTGGGTGGCAGTCCTCTGTGTGGCCCCACAGCCCGTTGGGGTGAGGGCAGCTTCCCCATCCTTTAGCCAAATCATCTGATACATATTCTTGGGAATCTGTGGCAGGCGAGGAGAGAACAGCAGGGTCTTGCAGAAAGTGGTTAAAATGTGGCCCAGAAGTAACTCAGGTTGTTCCTGCTCGGAGCTTATGAGCCAGAACCCGTTTCAAGGCCCTGCCCAAACATGGGTAAGGAGGCACTTGGAGGCAGTCTGCCATGTGTCTGGAAGCAGAGCCCAACAGGGCAGCCGTGAGCAGCACCAGCATCTGCCACACCACCAGGCTCTCCTCTTTGATTCTCCCGTCCCGTTAATTACAGACAACTGCATCGTAGTTTGGGAAAATAAGTGCTGCGTTTAAAAGCCCCTGAGACGGGGTCAAGGAATAACAGTTCTTTGGACAAAAGAAATCGAGGGGCAGTGTTGGATCGGCAGCTCTCCTGGTGAGGTGTCACTTTTGGCGGTTCCCAAATGGTAGCAAGACATTGGCCCTGCACCCACAGGTTTCTGATCGTAGATCGGAGAAAAGCTTCCATAAGCCAAGCGATGGCGTGTCTTGCTCCGGTCCCAGAGAAATGGAGGAAGGCTCGCTAAGGAGCCACCGTGGTCTGTGAATCCTGTGAGAGGTAAATGCAATCACCCTTCCTCTGCCCTCTCACTGACCTCACCGACCTCCTCTCCTCTTCCACAAACGTACCAAGTCCGCTTCCATCTCAGACGGACAGTCCTCCGCCAACAATGCCCAGGTCCCAGATTTTCATGTGACTTGCTCTCTCACACTATGTCTTTGACCAGATGTCACCTCCTTGGAAAAGGCTTCCCTTGACCACCCTAGGCAAAAGAGCAACCCCGGTTACTCTCTCCGTCTACTTACTCTGCTTTCTCATGCTCCCTGTCTGATAGCTATTCCTCCTCCAGAGTGTGAACTCCAAGAGCACAAGAACTGTGTCTTGTTCACTGTTGGGTCCTAGTGCTGAAACAGTGCCACAATGTGCATCGATGGTTGTTGAGCGGATGGACTGATGGGTCTATTTTCCACAGTAAGGCAGTGGAGGGCAGGTGCTCAGAAACAGTTCGGGTACTGTAATAGAACAGATTGTCTTTCTTCAGCAGCAGACTGAAGCCAGCATCACTTGTCTGGTTGATGTCCATATGCTACAAACACGTTTGCCCTAGCAGTGTTGCTCGATGGCCCCAAAAGGAAAGCAAGGAGGCTTAGATGATCTCAGCTACTGGGATGAGAACTAATCAGAAAATCTTTTTAAAGGAGGTTGGCTTTGAAAACTGGAAAGTAGTGAAAGGGGGTTACCTGGAAGAGAAGAATGGAGATGTTCTGTGTGTCCAGGAGTGCTTTCTCCCCCTACTCCCATGTGCCCTACAAAGCATCTTAGGGTTTGGGCCCAAGAAGATGTTATGAATCTAGGTCATGGCAAATTTGGAAGAGAAGATGAAACAGCCTTGGATAGTTTTCCACAAACCTCTATAGTAACCTGTGTACAAAGGGATAATAGAATCTGGGGAAACATAAATGAGCTAGTTTCTGAATGAGTGCCTTCTCCAAGCTACAGGAGTTTTGAAGGGAATTGCTAGAACATTTCTTGATGTTTCCTAACCATACAGGATAAAGTTATTGGAAGTCTTGAGCCTTGGAAGCTTCAAGAACTCTCTGAAAGTAATTGCCACAGGCTCTAGATTGCACTGTTGCCTGGCCCCTCCTGATCTAGAAGCTACCCCTTCCCTTGGCGGTCGTCTCAGTGCCACGTGGCAAGTTTTTTTACACTGATTATGGTGGGAAATGGTTCTCTTCCTACCAGAGCTTATGATTATTAGGGTGCCAAAGGCTATCTTGATTTTTTTTATTTTTATGGTCCTTTTCTTTAAAAAAACAAACAAACAAACAAAAAAACCAAAACCCAAGTCACGGAGGAGGGGCTTCCTCGGTGCTAGGCAAAAGCACCCAATGTTGGACTCAGAAAATACTTTGCTACATGAATAACAAGTGACTGTTGCAGGGTAGAGTACTGATGGCTTCACTGTTCTACTTCAAGGTCATCTTGGCTCTCTGGGATGTTTCCCCCTTATACAAATGGGCACCTTTCCCCCCTATCTTCAGTAACGTGATGTTTGTTCAAAGACGTCCTTAGGACCTCATGCTCTGGCTCTTCCCAAGCTCCTCGGCAACATGTTTAGCAAAACTGTAGTGCAGGGAGGCAGCCAGCGTACGAGTCAGCCCAAGGTCTGCACACCTCCCAGAAGAAAGGAGTTGACACTTGTTCTCATTGACCCTACATGGTGGAAGCAATCAGAAATGGATCATCACCCCGCAAAGATGTTGTAAGAGGAGGGGTGGAAATATTAGGCGGGTCATCTGAGCAAACCTTTGAAGGCCTCCCCAACCTGGAGGCTGTGTGGTATCTGTGAAGTCCCAAGGACTGGAGGCCAGTGCCACCTGGAGGTCGTTTGGGACTGCTGGCTCTGCTGCCCAGTGAGCGCACTGCTCTCTCTACCCAGAGTGCTCTTCTTCCCCTCCCTCTGGGTGGCATCTGCCCCCTCACAGACTTCCAGCAGCACTTTGATCCAAACTCTTCCCTCTGGCCTATATGATCTGGCTTTCTGACTTCGCCCTGATTTCTCTCTCTCATTAGACACTGGCTTCTTTTAAAATTTCTGCCCCCGGTTCCTTGTATATACTCTTCTCTCTGCCTGGAATGCTCTTCAAAAGGGAGGTCACTTCTCTTCCCTGAGATCTCCCTGCATCAGAGAGGCCTTCCTTAATGTCCCAGTTCGAGGTAGCTGCTCGATCATGTCACCCTCTAATACTCTAAATAGCACTTATCACTCAGAAATGATTTGTAATTACTAGTTTGTCTAGCAATTGTCTATCTCGTCACTGATTTGCAGGTAAGCTCCATCAGCACTTTGCACACGGTCTGTACTCCAGTAGGTTTGCTGAAGGAGCAGACGGACGAATGAAGGATGTTTAAGAAACATCACGGAAACAATAATTTCAGAGAACTTCGTTACTTTCCTACTGCTCAGCCCCCCACGAGAAGACTGTCCTGTGTAACCACAAGGGGTCTCTTCCTGTGCTGTTGGGCTTCCACATGCCAACGGCCCAGAAATCAAAACAGCCACCAGATGGTGCTGTTGACACACTTTTCAATCACAAGGAGTCCCGTGTCTAGGCAGGGTCCTCCCGACCTGATTCAACAGGCTGCTGCTTTCTTCAGTATTTCCTTTCCTCCCTCTCCCCTCCCTCAACTCCCCCCGCCCTGACTTTTTTACTTGAGCAGTTGATAGGGCAGTGGCCTGCCGCAAATGCTGGGAGCTGACAGGAGGAGCTGCTTCCTTGGAATCCGCCTGAAAAAGGAAGGGTAAGGTTTGAAGGGCGCTGCACAGGACTTGGATGAAAATGTCATGTCTGGAGATCTCTCACGGGGGCTGGCTTTCACTGTGAGATTCCATAATTTCAAGGGATGATTTTATGATTTTAAGGTTTCCTGTTTTCAGGAAATGGCATAAACTGTGTAGAGCCTGGCTTCTCTGTTGCCAAAGCTGGATGCGCGCCAGAACTCCCTGTGGAGCTGTTTTAAGATACAGATTTCTACACGCCACTAAATCAGGTGTCTCTTTGATGGCCAGAGAAGTTGTATTTTTACAAAGAACTCTTCAGAAGATTCAGTGTCATCCAGGATTTAGGAGCCATCCCTCCGGTTTCCCTTCGAGGCCCTGTCAGTCCTGCCTTGTCTGGGCTTAACCAGGCCCCAGGCCAGGGTCACCCAAGCATGGTTTCAGGGTCTTCATTGTTAATGGGAGTCTCCCAGCCCCCAGCTCCCAAAGATCATGTGACCCCAAGGTTTATAGAAAAATGGATCAAATAGATTTATGGGGGTTTTTTTAGCTGTAAAATTGCTTAGATCTACACAACACCATAGTACATTAAATTCTGTGAGAAGAATATTAATGAGAGAGAGAGAGAGAGCGAGCCCTCCAGGGGGTGGGGGTCAAAGGTGAAGGGACAGAGAGAGTATCTCAAGCAGGCTGCATGCTCGGTGCGGAGCCGGCCACCAGGCTCCATCAATCTCACCACCCTGAGATCATGATCTGAGCTGAGATCAAGAGTCAGAGGTTCAGGGCACCTGTGTGGCTCAGTGGGTCAAAGCCTCTGCCTTCAGCTCAGGTCATGATCCCAGGGTCCTGGGATCCAGCCCCACATCGGGCTCTCTGCTGAGCAGGGAGCCTGCTTCCCCCTGTCTCTGCCTGTCTCTCTACCTACTTGTGATCTCTGTCAAATAAATAAATAAAATCTTAAAAAAAAAAAAAAAAAGAGAGGCTCAACCGCCTGAGCCACAGGCGCCCACTGCTTCTTTATTCGTAACTGCACGCCTAATGTAGTTATGGCCACCAGACTCCGTACCAGATTTGAGGATACTGGCCATGTGACTTTTCTAAGCTATTCCGTCCCTTGAAGACTCAGCTGCCTTATCTGTAACAAGGGGCCGTTATTTGCAGTCATGACTCTTCCAGAAGTGTTGAGGGACAAAGAAGTGGTATGCAGGAGCAGAGCGTGGTGTCACGGAAGTGAGAGGGGGAGGTGTGTGTGTCTAGCGGGATGTGAGAATTAGTCCAAAACCTCTCTAGAGCTGAAGGTTTTCTTTCTTTCTTTCTTTTTATCTTTCTCCCTTCCTTTCTTCCTTTTCTTTCATTCATTCATTCATTTTTTTTTTTTTTTAAGATTTTATACAAAGACACAGCTAGAGAGGGAACACAAGCAGGGGGAGTGGAGAGGGAGAAGCAGGCCTCCTGCTGAGCAGGGAGCCCAATGCGGGCCTTGATGCCAGGACCTTGGGATCACGACCTGAGCTGAAGGCAGATGCTAAATGCCACCCAGGTGCCATTTTTAAAAAAAGATTTATTTATTTATTGGGGTATCTGGGTGGCTCAGTGGGTTAAGCCTCTGCCTTCGGCTCAGGTCATGATCTCAGGGTCCTGGAATTCATCCCGCATTGGGCTCTGTGCTCAGCAGGGAACCTGCTTCACCCCCACCGCCCCGCCTGCTGCTCTGCCTACTTGTGATCTCTCTGTCAAATAAATAAATAAAATCTTTAAAAATAAAGAGATTTATTTATTTATTTTTATTTGAGAGGCAGAGAGAGAGAGAGAGAGCACACAGAGGGAAAGAGACAGGGAGAAGCAGACTCTGCTGAGCAGGGAGCCCAACATGGGGCTCGATGCCAGGACCCTGGGATCATAACCTGAACTGAAGGCCACTTGGGTGCGTGAGCTGAAGGATTTCAAGCTAGCATGTACATTTATAAACATTTATTATAATAGCTGTCAACTGTAATAACTTTGTTGTAATGGAACTAATTCACGTGATTAGTTTTAGAAATCAGATAGTCACAGGTCTTTATAATGAAACCTAATTCCCATTCACTTTCAAATTTCTACTGCCTCTCAAGACAACCTTTTCAATTTGTTTAGGTGTCTCTTCTGATATTTACCATTCAGTTTCTTTTTTTTTTTTCCAAATATTTTATTTATTAGAGAGAGAGAGTACATGAGAGGGAGAGAGCAGGGCCAGAGGAAGAGGGAGAAGCAGACTCCCTGCTGAGCAGGGAGTCCAGTGCGGGACTGGACCCCAGGACCTCGGGATCATGACCTGAACCGAAGGCGGACGCTTAACTGACTGAGCCACCCAGGTACCCCTAGGACCCAGTTTCTTTTTTTTTTTTTAAAGATTTTATTTATTTATTTGACAGACAGAGATCACAAGCAGGCAGACAGGCAGGCAGAGAGAGGGAGAGGAGGAAGCAGGCTCCCTGCAGAGCAGAGAGCCCGATGCGGGACTCGATCCCACGACCCTGAGATCATGACCTGAGCCGAAGGCAGCGGTCTAACCCACTGAGCCACCCAGGCGCCCTAGGACCCACTTTCTAAAACAATGTGCTACCTCTTGATTTTTCAATGTTAAACATCATGTATTAACTTCCTCCCCTGAGGCTGAGGGAGAGCTTCTTTGACTGGTGCTGTGTCTGGTTACTGCCCCAACAACACACACGCATCTGCACTCCATCTACGTTTTTAGTTCTAGTTACACTACAGAGCCCTTCAGTCAGTATCCAGTATTTTGTATGTACTTACTAATTCATTCTCGGTGCCTATGTGGAACTATAAATTTCCTCTCAATATGGTTCCACACATCAGATGCTCTCTGTTTCTCTGTGTTGTTCTTTTTGGAGAGTGGGGATGAAAGGGTGTCCCCTGAAACCCTTCCTCTTCCCACTCAAATATAGAATGGTGAAATGAAACAAGATGGGAGCTGGGAGGGAGAGAAACCATAAGAGACTCTTAATCTCAGGAAACAAACCGAGGGTTGCCGGGGCATTGGTGGGGAGGAATGGGGTGGCTGGGTTATGGACATTGGGGAGGTTATGTGCTATGGTGAACACTGTGAATTGTGTAAGACTGATGAATCACAGACCTGTACCCCTGAAACAAATAATGCATTAGATGTTAATTTAAAAAATATATATCTAGAATGGTGCTTCTCTGGAACTGCTTCACAGCTGTGATTGCTGTGGGGCTACTCTTGGACTTCTCTCTGCGGGGAATCCCTTATTTCCTGAATCACACCTTCGTGTCTTATTTTATTTCCTCTTTGTGATGGAAAACGGTGCAAGGGAAATAATTTTTGAGAATTTGAATCTCTGAAAAAAATTCTTTCTTCCTACCATTACCCTTTTGGATGATTTGGATCAATATAGAATTCTAGACTGAAAATCAATTCCCCTTATATTTTGAATTTTTTTTCTCTCTTCTGTGGCAAATCTAGCTGTTGAGAAGTCAGGTGTCATTCTGTTTCTTGGTCCTTATATGTGAACTCTTTTCCTCTTTGGACAATTTTATGATCTTTTCCCTTCGGTAGGGGTCTTTGTAAATTAATTGTGCTGGGCATTCAGTGGCCCTTTCTTTTTTAAAAAAATTTTTATTTATTTTTTAAATTTCTTTTCAGTGTTCCAGAATTTATTGTTTATGCACCACACCCAGTGCTCCATGCAATACGTGCCCTCCTTAATACCCACCACCAGGCTCACCCAATAGGAAATCTATGGTCTTTGGTTCTAGGGATCTAAAATACTTCCTTTAAATTTTCTTCTCAGTTATTTTCCCAACACTCATTACTTGGATGTTGGAACTTCTCCCTCTCTCTCTTTTTAAAAAGATTTTATTTATTTATTTCACAAAGAGAGAGTACAAGTGGGCAGAGAGGCAGGTGGGGCCAGAAGCAGGGTGCAGGGGGTGGGGAGCAGGCTCCCTGCTGAGCAGAGAGCCTGATGCTGGGCTTGATCCCAGGACCCTGAGATCATGACCTGAGCTGAAGGCAGAGGTTTAACCCACTGAGCCACTCCGGCACCCGGATGTTGGAGCTTCTGAGCTAACCTTTGATTTCTCTTATCTTTTCTCTGCTATTGTCCATCTGTGACATTTTATTTTACTTTGTGGGACATCGGCTCATTTTAAAAATGAATCCTTTCAAAGAGTTTTTATACTTCTGTATTTTTGATTCCCAACAGTTCTTTCTTGTTCTTTGAGTGTTCTCCTCATTTATATCTTTTTGTTCGTATTAGTGGATCCAGGCAGGACCCAGCTCTCTAAAATATTAAATGAGTTTTTATTATTTTTCTTCTATCCCTTCCATTTCTTTTCCCCCTTAATTTTCCTTTATCTGTTTATTTTTGTTTTTGTCCCTTATATGAGAAACTTTCCTCACATCTCTGGCAATCAGTGGTTACTAGTTCAAATCTGAATGAGTTGTATGCATGTGCCTGTGCACACCCACGCCAACTGGAGGGTGTGTCAAGGAGGCAAGTCTACCTGGCTAGGGCAGCAACACAATTGGCAGAATGATGGCCCCCAAAGATGGCTGGGCTCTAACCCCTGGCACTTGTGACAGTGTTAGGTTACGTGGCAAAGGGGAATTAAAAGTTGCAAATCAGCTATCTCAAGATAGATTCTCAATATAATCACAAGAATCCTCAGAGTGGAAGATGGGCAGAAGAGAGTCAGGAAAAGAGATGTGGAAGCCAGGCTGGAGTGATGCCATGTGAGAAGGACTCAACTCACTGTTGCTGCTTTGATGATGGAGCCATGAGGTGCCATGAGCCAAGGGATACAGGAGGCCTCCAGAAGCCAGAAAAGGTGAGAAAATGGATTCTCCCCTAAAGCCTCTAGAAAGGAAGACACCCCTGTTGACAGCTTGATTTCAGCCTGGTGAGACTCATGCAGGTTCTTAACTTGAACACTGCAAGACAGTAAATAGGTGTTTTTGAAGTCACCAAGTTTTTGGTAATTTGTTACAGCAGCCATAGAAAATGGATAAAAGATCCAAAAGTTTTCCAGCTAAGGAAGCAGGGACAGTCAAAATAGCCAGGAAAATGTTTCTGAGACCCGCCATAGTGGGAGGAACAAGGAGTCTCTGGAATTCAGCTCAATTCGTGGTGCCCGCTATGTCCATCTGGAGAATTCTTCTCTCTTCTCAGTAGCCCGGAGGAAATTCAACTGGACAGGAATTTGGGCCTTTCTAGTGAATCCTGAACACATCTGACTTCTTTTTCCAATATTTTCTCATCAAGATTTGCCTCAGGTCTCCCCTACCTCTGAAGGAAAAAGCAAGGACAGTTTAGAATTGACACATCTGCAGTCTCCTTAATTGTTCATACTAGTTTGGGTAGAGATGTAGCCCCCTGACTTGGGATACTCAACAGTGGTCAAACCCAGCTAGATTAGGGCCAAGAACCATGTCATGTGGCTTGTCTTTTCACTTTCTCAATGATATCTTTTCATGATCTGAAACTAATTAACTTATTAATTAATTCTCTTCATTTTTATTTATTTGAAAATATTTTCATTTTACCTCCATTCTTTTTTTTTAAAGATTTTATTTATTTATTTTAGAGAGAGTGCTCATGCAAGATGATGTGTATAGATAGATATACACACGTATACAAAAATACAAAATATATATGACATAAATATTTTTAATGTAGTTGGCTTAGGGATGTAGAATCTTTTAAATCTATGGCTTAATATTTTTCAGCATTGTAAAATTCTCAGTTGTTAGATCTCTAAATATTGTCTCTGCCTTGTTTTCTGTCGGCTCTCCTGACATGCCAAGTGTATGTGTGTTTTAGACTCTCACCACAGTGTCTCTGTTTCTTACTCTCTTACGTTCCATTGTTTGGTTTCTCCATACTTGATTATGGACATCATCTTTCCACCAGTTCGTAAATTCAATAATTACCTTTTCAGATGAATTTAATCTATTATTAAATCCATTGAGCTTCTTTTTAAAAATAGAATTTTGTGTTTTTCAGTTCTGGAATATTCTCTTAAAAAAATAGTTCTCCTCTGCCAAAATTCTCCATAGTGGTTTTTGTCATCTGAAACACACGTGCATAGATATTTTAAAGTTCATGTCTAGTAACAATTGTATCTATAATCCCTGTAAGTCTGTTTCTATTGCCTACTTTTTCTCTTAGTTTCTCTTTTCTTCTTGTGTGTTTGTTATTTCCCATTGTCTTCTGACCATTAGTTTTGAGAAATGGTTTGCTAAAAGAATTTGAGGACTAGAATAATATCGCCTTGCTCCAGAAAGGACGCGCACTTGCCTCCATTGTGCATGTAGGAAGGCCAACACTTGGAGTTACCAAAGCCAGTTCCAGACACTGAGAGACCTTTGAGCTGAATTGCAGTATCCTTGAGAGTGATCTACTGCTGTCCATTTGCTCCTAGGGTGCAGCCGTTTTGTGAACCCCAACCCAAAAGGAAGTAGGTTCATCAGAGCATCCTTGTACACTGGCTCACCCCTATGCTGGGGAGCTCTGCGCTCCTTTCCTGGGACACCAAGCCCTACAAATACGCCACGGGGCCTTTCAGCAGGATTCTCTAGAGTCAACACACACTTGCTGGGGGCAGTGCCCCAGCTACAGGGCTTACCTCTGGTCTGGGCCTCTGGACCTGGGCATCTAGATCTTTCCTTACTAATTCTTTGTGATCTTATTAGCTCGCTAACAAGATTTAACGATGCCTTCAAGAGCAGTTTTTAAGATTCTCTCTAGTTTTAAGATCTGTTCTCAGCAGGAGGGTTGTCCTAAATTAATGGATTCCCATGACAAGAGCAGGAAGTTCTTTTCAGCGAAGACGCTCTGACCACCAGCATTTATTCTTTCACATATTATATCAGATATCGTCCGGTAGCAAGAGTCGTATTTGAGAATACCTTTGATGGAGAGAGAGAGAGAGAGATTCAGTATGCTGGTACAAGAGGAGTTCAGGCTAACGCTGGAGCACAGTCAACCTCCAGATACAACCCTTTGGTTCCGAGACTGGCCTGGGCAAGAATTTTCATTCTTTACTTTAATAATAATAATCATAAAAGACTCTTAATGCTATAAATCCCATAATGTCCTATCAGAATGAACTGTGTCTATACAGATACATTTCTCTTGAGCTTAAAAATATATATTTCAACTATCTCCTAAAAGACAAATACATACCAAGCCCTAAAACATATTTCAACTTAGATTTCACAACCCAGGCAATTTGGAAAATAACTGGAAAGTATTTTTGTGACTAAAAGAAGCTCTTCCGAGCTCCCCCCTTCATTACCTGACTCATTCATTAAAGATGCATCATTGGACTTGCACTGTTTTCCTATGCTAGGGCTCCAAATCTTTGGAGTATGCACTCTTTAGCCTCAGAGAATTTATAATCTAGCTAAAACCAGACAGGTGAAAACCATCTGAAGTGATAAATATGCATAAGGCCTTAAAATGAAATGTACATATATTATGGAGTCCAATATCTAGAACAAGCATTGATGAGTTATTCTGCTTCGCTCATGATTTATCATAAACCCTCATGGCAGTTCGGAGCCGTTAACAACCTTTGGCTTCCTCTGAGAAATTCAAAACTACCTGGGTAATCTAAAAGGCTTCATTTGTTAAAAGGCACTAGGACTTACGAACTAAAAAGGTGTATAAAATAATAGGCAAAGGGGACAGGTGTGTGGGTATGAATTCTTACTAGGTCAGTGACCTTGATGGTGTCATTTGACCTCCATATCCCTCTGCTTACTCTTCCATGAAATAAGGGGGGAACATGCTTGTGCAGAACAAAGGGGCTGAGATCAGTTTTGCACTTAGAATATTCTGGGCCTTGGTAAAGTAGTCAATTAAATAATTCTTCTTCTTCTTCTTCTTCTTCTTCTTCTCCTCCTCCTCCTCCTCCTCCTCCTCCTCCTCCTTCTTCTTCTTTTTCTGAAGGCACAACCATGGTTAAACATTTACTTGGGAGAATTGGAGTATGAAAAAGAAAATACTTTGTGAATTATTAGCAACATCATCCACATCAAGAGGGGAAAAGGGAAAATCCGTTTGTTTCCAGCCAAGAGACCTTTAAACAAATATCTTTCCAGTCCCCACTCAGATGTGTGGTGTAACTTTCCCTTCCAAAATATCTTGCTGAATTTTCTTATCCTCATACCTGAAAGAATTGGCTAGTGACATTTCCTACCGGTGGTGATTTTGCTGAAAGTATATTGACTTTCTCAGTGTGCAGGGATCAGAGCCCCCGGTGAAAAGGGTTCACTCCTGTCCTCGTCACGTGATAATATAGCTGTTTTCCTCTCTTGCCCAACTCAACCCTCTCTCCTCCTGCCTCTAACTGGAACTTTTGACTTTGGCTATTGCATGAATATCATCTTGATTATTGAGTCAATTTATTAAATAGCTTGGGATAGAACATGAATTGCACTGTATTTACCAGTTACCACCCACCAAAACATTGTGTCTTGTTAAAATTTAAATTGACCTAAAACAATAAAAAAAAACTTCTGCTAATAATGAGCCCCATTCATTGGGCAACTTTGTTTCTGCATAGCCCTTTAATGTTGATATTCTTAAAGATTTTGTCCTAGGGCTTGTTCTTCCCTCTCCTACTCTTCCTAGAAATCGCCTCCATGCCAAGGATTTCCTTCCCTCCTGCTTTGTATCTTTTGCACAGGTTTTGTCCTGAGTTCCAGACATCAATCCAACTTCCTCCTGAACAGCTCCCGTTTGGATATCCCACAAACCCCTCAACTCCATGTGTCTAAAGCAACTAAAAATTTTCCTCCCCAAATTACACTGCCTTCAAAATTCTTTAACTATCCTTTATTGACTCAATAACTCAAGCCAGAAACTCTCGGGTTGATCTCCTCCCCTTGTTCCAGCCTCACTGCTAGTAGCTTAGCTCAGTTCCTCATCATTTCCCGCCTGAAGTATTGCAATAAGCACTTCTCTGGTCTGCAGTGGTTTTTTTTCTTAAAAGATTTTATTTACTTATTTGACAGAGAGAGAGAGATCACAAGTAGGCAGAGAGGCAAGCAGAGAGAGAGGGGGAAGTAGGTTCCCCTCTGGGCAGAGAGCCTGATGCGGGGCTCGATCCCAGGACCCTGAGATCATGACCTGAGCCAAAGGCAGAGGTGTTAACCCACTGAGCCACCCAGGTGCCCCTGGTCTCCAGTTTTTAAAATTCATTCCATAAGGTGCAACCCAAGTGACCAATCTGATTACATCATATCTCTACTTCAGTTCTCAGTCAATGGTGTCAGTATTTTCCAACTGATAGAAAAGTGTGCATAAGCATGACCCAGTCATCTTACAAATCTGTGGGGTCCTGGACCACAGGTTTGGATCTACTGGATCTGATTCAGTAGATCTGGGACTAGGGCTCAAGAAGCAATATCTAATGAACACGTCAAACCCCCGATATGGGCTGTTAGATCCCATTCTGAGAAGCACCGTGCTGTAGGACACGTCAGTCCCTGGGTCTGGCAAGCATGCTCAGTATTTTCTGGCATGCACTCCCTCTCCCACCTCATCTATGTCTATTTCCCCATTCGTGTCCTAATCAGCATGCAGGCCAAGGACCAGGAGCCTGGGAATGCCTGGATCCTGACCTGCCACTCACTCATTTTTCTTTGAAGATCTCATGAAAAGAGGTCTATCCCCAGACTAGAGCAGAAGTAAGAAAAATGCCATATTATTAATAGCTCAGATTATGCTCAATACTCTTTTGATTTCATGGTTCCCTTGTAAAAACCGAAATGTTAAACATAGCTGAGCAGAGGATAAAGAGATGGAAACAAGACACCTCTACGAAGCCGGGCCTGAGTTCATTTGCCCAAATGATGATCAGTAGCTGGTCTATATCCAGGCAGGAGACCTGGGAGCATGGAACGAGGGTCAGTGGAGTCTGTCTAAGGAGACAGGCCTTACGAAAGTGCACTTATTGCCTGGGAGGACAAAGATTAAGAGAAGTACCATGCATGGCTAGCAATCTTTAAGCCACGGCACCTGCTCACTAGTAGAAGGCAGCTAATTTCTCTTCCCTTATTTTCAGGGAGGGGTCTTGGAAGGAAGATCACTGGGCAGGGGCTGGAAGCCTGGGAAGAGAGCAGATGTTTGTTGCTCCCTGGCTGCTGGAGGAAGGATGGAATCAGAGCCACTCAAGGGCAGAGCTCCACACTCCTTGCCGTTAGAGACTCTTTGGAATACTAGAAAGAAAATATAGTTGGGCAAAGATTGTTCTTTGCAAAATGGTAACTTTTGATTCAGGAATGAGATAAGGAAATATGAATTACATCTCCTGGAGAATGCAAATGAGTTTCTAAGAAGCCAATGAGAGTGTTTCCCAGGGTGAGATGCCTTATCTGGTTTAATTAAGAGCCCCAGAATTTCTATTCAGTGAGCGTTCATCACATCAGGCTTCCTTTCTCCAAAATTAAAATGCAACCAGGGAAAAATTACTCAGCCCCGGGAACAAAGAGCTCTAAATTCTTTCAAAGAATTTGCAGGTAGGAAGAAGGGTTGTACATTTGAAAGTTGGAAATGTGGAATAGGGATAAAAATTCATGTTCTACCTGTGATAATGTCGTTAGTGGATAATGCTTCCTCCAACATCAGACATGGCTCCCTTCCAGGTAGGAGCCGGACTCTCTCACTGGTAACTGACCTAAACTGAGGACCCATACAAGGCACCCGCTCTCAGAGAAAACACTTCTCAGCGTTACTCATGCCCTCTTTCCAGATCTGGTTTTAGCCAGGTTGGGAGTTGCAGCTCTTGGCTGGGCCTGGTGGTTGGGAAGAGATGGAGTCTGTGGCAAGTGCCAGAGACGAGTGGCAGCTCCTGAGGAAGGCCGGAGTGTAGGGCAGAGCGTGGAACGTTTGGAAATCCAATTGGCAAAGTACACATGCTCAGTCAAATTCCAGAGGCTGCTTGGAAGTCTGCTTTTCCTGGTCTTCATGTACCTTCGTGAGGCTTGGGGTTTTGTGCCACATCTTGTCCCTTGAGCTAAGAAAGAAGAGGTGAGGAAGGCTAAAGTCAAGTTTCTGGAGAAACCAGATTTCCATTATACCAGCTACAGGCTGGCCTCAGACCTCTTCCTGATGAGCACACTTTGTCTCTGCTCAGCCAGCCATCCCTCCCACCCAGGTGCTCTGACCGTGACTGGGGGCCTAGCATGCCTGAGCCAGTCTCCAGAGCTGCCATTTTCCCAAGAACAGACCTCAACTCAGCCGTACGGCAAAGAGCCCACAGGCACTTCCGGGAACAGGTCCAGAGCCTGTAATTCCCTTCTGGAGAGGCTGAGCCCTGGTCATCTACCTCCCAGCCTTGGCACAGTTAGAAAGTCTCTGGTGAAACCCCAAGCCCATGGAGGGAAGTGTGCAAGAGGCCAGCTCCATGGGTCCCCCAAATTCTAGGAAGGAGAGGACAGAAGAGAGGGAACAGAGACGTCCTGAGGCTTTATATTATACCTGTATTTCCATATCTACAGACCAACTGCGATCCGCCATGAGGGTACTCTTCCTTCATGCTGTTTTATCAAATCCTCACAACGATTATGGGAGGAAGACATAATTATGGCCATTTGCAGATGAAGCTTGGAGATGTTAAGTGACATTACCCTTCTTCTTCAGTGGTTCTCAAACCTTTGCATATACAAGACTCACTGAAGGGTTTGTGGCCACTCAGAATGCTGATTTAATAGATCTGGGATGGGGCCCAAGAAAGAGCATTTCCAGCCTGCTCTCTGGGGCCGCCGCCGCCGCTGCTGCTGGTCCAGAGCTCACACTGTGAGACACACAGGTGCCCACAGTCTGGTGGGGACGCAGGCACTATATGGCTAGTGATCTGTGGGAAGCACGTGGGTGAAGGGAAGGGGGCATCCCGAAGGCCTGGAAGAGGGGTGGGCAGGGCCTCTGTGTTACCGGCTTCTCGTCATATTACATCAGTGTCCCTGTCCTCCTCTCAGCTCTACTTGTGGAGCAACACACTCAAGGAATATCAGTTGGGGTTCCATCAGAAGCAGAAACTACACATATTCTCACAGGGAAAATTTAATATAAAATAGTATTAACTATTTATAGGAGATTAACCACTCAGAGAGGAAAAAAACAAACAAACCTCTCAGGAACATCCTAAGGCTGGACGCTGAGCTGCCTTCAGCTCAGATCATGATCCCAGGCTGCTGGGATCGAGCCCCACATCAGGCTCCTTGCTCAGCAGGGAGCCTGCTTCTCCCTCTCCCTCTACCTGCTACTCCACCTGCTTGTGCTCTCTCTCTCTCTCTCTCTGTGTCAAATAAATAAATTAATTTTTTTAAAAAAGAACATTCTAAGGCTGAGGTAAATTATTCCAAGGGGGGCCCCCTGGATGGGGAGGACGCTGACGGGGCTGCCATGGGCCATGGCAGGTGCACAGGTGGCAGACTCTGGCTGGAGAGCAAGGAAATCCAGCTTCCCACTGGGGCACGAGAATGCCCAGCCCAGGGGACAGGGAATCCAGGGCCAGACCCAGCAGCCCCTCCTGGGGTGTGAGCCAGCCAGGAATCCAGGCTGGGATTGGCAATGACACATGCTGGAGGGTGAGGGCTCTTGGGGATTCAGCTCATGGGCTCCTGGAAGCCATGGGGAAGAAGAAACGAAAGCACAGACCAGGGTGAGAGGCCCTTTCTCCCGCAGTGCCTCTTCCATGCCCTCCACACAAACTTAACCTCATGCCAGGTGGCAAAGGAGCCATGTTCACAGAATCCAATGTCATTATCAAGAAGTAAGGCATTGAAAGGTGCATCGAGGAACCATCCATTGATAACCGCACCCACCGGGGATCCCTTTATTTCAACTCCAGTGTAAGTGAACCTTTTGGAACTGAGAAGCATGGGGGCCCAGAGAGGGGCATTCACCCGGGTTGGGAAATGGCTAGTGAGGTCGTCCTTGAAATACTTTCTATTCTGTCATGGAAACTGGTTGGAGGAAGGAGGCAGAAAAAATAGTTTGTATGAAGGATCGGAAGGGGGAGAAGACCCTGAACTTTCCCAAGGAGCCATTCAGGAGGAGGGAGAACTGCGGAGAGTGAGCTTTACATCTTCCCCAGAGCAAGTGCCATTTCAACAGAGAACTTCACTTCCTTGGGCCAAAATGGGTGGGAGGAAGCCGCTGCTTGTGTCACCTCAGTCCTCCGTCTCCCCTCCCTACAGTGACCCCCCCCCCTTGATTTTCACCCTGTTTGCTGCTGGCTTTCCTCCTAGCTTTGCCCCTCTTAGCTCCACCCTTCACAGCCCCTCCCCACTCTGTTTGAGAATCCTTCTCAAAGGATCAAAGGATCAAAAAATCCAGATCCTTCTCCTTTCTCCGTAATAGTTTTGGGAGTTTCCAGGTTGGGATCAACACGTGATTTTTTTCCCCCTACACCAGCTAAAGGCTGGTCTGAGGCCAGCCTGTAGCTGGAATAATGGAAATCTGGTTTCTCCAGATTCTGGTTTCTCTCCTCTTTTGCTGTGGCTCACTGTGGATGAACCTTCTGATCTGCCAATGTCACAGCTTCCAGAGGCAAGTCCATGTCAGCCAGGTCTGCTGAGGGCTGCGCCAAAGCCCCCCATACCTGCTGTGGGGGCGCCCTTGGAAACACGCAGAATGCAGCGGCCACTGTTGCCCTAGCAGGTGCTGGTGTCCCCTGACATCCTGTCCAAGGCTGCTTCTGCCTGAGATGGGCGCTGAAGGCTGCAACTGGGACCTGAACCCCAAGCAGCTTGCTCTCCCTGGCCCCGGAAGGGTCACTTCTCCCTCCAACGCCAGCTCAGGTTCTCAACCGGAATGTAGCCCTGCACCCTGTATGGCCTGGGTTCCCTTCCAGGAGGCTCCGAGGTTCATTGTGGCAAATGACCAGGGACGGCACATGGGTATCATGTCATGTGCAGCTTCCAGATGTTTGAAGATCCTCTCGGCAGGTCGGGAGTGGAGAGGGATGGACATCCGGATAAATTCGCAAATGGAAACATCAGCCCTGCAAATCCCTGGGGATTGACCACTTGCCGCAAGCTCAGCACAGCCCAGACCCCGCCTTCTGAGTGGTTATAGTGATTTTCAAACAGGAAATAGAAGAATAAAGCGTGTTTTGACACAAAAGTTATGACTCGTGAACGGAGTACGCATTGGAACGACCACCCATGCAGCCCACTTGAGGGAGGAGTGGCCCAGTCGTTGAAAACAGCAGCTGTCTCTTCGCAGCACGATGCACCTTGTGTTCGAAAGGGCCACCTGGGTCGCTGACTCATTGTCCCTCTTGAATTAAGATGGGTTGTAGCAGGACCTCTTAGGGAACCGTAAGGAACCTGAACAGTTCAGGGCAGGAAATGAATCCTCCATGCTGGGTCCCTGATGCTGGGGGAAGCCTGTCAGCAGGGGGTCCCCAGGCCAGGTGCCCTGGGCTGGCTGGAACCTGACAAGACCCCAGGAGGAGAGCCCGATGAATCAAAATGAACTCTGGAGACTCTTGCTCTCAGCGGTCAGAAGGTAGGGATGGAGGGCGTAGAGACTGTACCTCCCTCCAAACCAAACGGAACAAAGGACAAAGCTTTCCAGCTGGGACCAAGGGAGTGGGGGATGGGGAGGGAGCCTCATGGAAAGAACATGACCTTTGAGCTCCATCCTGACACTGAACACCAGGTCTCTCACTTTCTCCCGACATGTGGCAACTGGGTGAGCTCCCTCTGAGTTTGGTTATTCCCTGACAACACCAGGAAAGAACTTCGGAAGACTGCGGGAAGGATTAGGAAATGATATATGTTCAGGGGTGCCTGGGTGGCTCAGTAGGTCAAGCCACTGCTTTGGCTCAGGTCTGGGATCGAGCGCCGCATCGGGCTCCCTGCTTGGTGGGAAGCCTGCTTCTCCCTCTCTGGCTTCCTCTGTTTGTGTTCCCTCTCTCTCTCTGTCTCTCTGTATCAAATAAATAAACATAATCTTAAAAAAAAAAAGAAAGAAAGAAACGATATATGTCCAGTACTTAGCATAGTGTTCTGCAAATTGGCTGAATTGACATATTTGACCAGAAATAGGGAGGGTAGGAGGTGATGACCTCTATGTTCTTTTGCACACTAGGTAGATAATTCTGTGAGTTTCAGCTTCTGCCCCAGAAGCTGCTGTTGTCCAGCCCGGGGGTCCTTCGATGGCCTCTTCTTTCAGCCGCGTGTGGAGACCTGCTCGCTCCTGAGTGGCCTCTGGGGGTTGTGGGGACTGAGGCACAAGTTGTCAGGACGGAGGCCCCAAAGTTGGAACGAAGCCCGGGCCACCAGGGACTCTTGTGGGCGGGAGAACAGGGCGACCAGGAGGCCGCCACGGTGGGGAAGGTCCTCAGGAGCCTGGAGGACGGGGCGCCTGAGTCCGGGAAGGAGAGCTTCCCTGGACCTGGCCTGCAAGGACCGAGAGGAGGACGGGCGAGCGGCGGCAGCGGCCTGGGCAGAGGGAGCCATCAGCCGCCGTGCCTCATCTTTACCCACTCTGGCCAGGACAGAGGTGAGGTTCTCACCTGAGATGGAACTCGGTCCCCGAGTCTGAGAGCTCCGTCATGGGAGACATCATGGCCCTTCTCCTGGTGCGGCGCTGGAGCTGGGGCCGGGCGCTGCCCTACTGATCAGCGACCGCTGACTTGGAGGGGTGTTTTTAGCCACGGTGTCAGGTCCAAGGGGACCGTTAGGAGTCCTTTCTTAAGGGAAATGATTTCAACAGCCCCTCCTTGCCCCGCGCCTCCCCTAACTTTGCCTGTGCCGCCTCTCAGGGTGGCTCAGGCTTCCCTGAAGTTCCCTGGAGGAGAGCCCCCCCACCCCCCCGCTCCCCTGCTCCTCCACCCAGAGCTGGTGCATGGGGCCAGCTGCAGGCCTGGATTCCCCCTGGGAGGAGGGCTTTGGGGGACACTGCCTGATGGATGACCCTAAGGGGGTGTTCTATACAGGGGGCCGTGCTGACCCCCTGGGGAAGGGTGTTAGCGGTAGGTCACGTCTTCCGTTTGTCCCAGATCTCCTGGCCCCTTCTTCCACTCAGCACCCCAGGACATGACCTCACACACGGAGCTATGAGGTCTAGTCAGTGGAAGGAGGCTGCAGGGGGGCAGAGGTGGGAGTAGAATGAGATCCTCCTATTTGCTTGCTGGGGTCCTGGCTGGTGGACGTCCCCATCCCGCTGTCTGCCCAGGTTCAAGTTGCTTCCCCTCACCTTGGATCTTCCGTTCCAGAGACAGCGCCCTCCCTGTGGCTTCCCCTCCAACGGGCCCCACCTTGGCTAGTAGGCCTGGCATTAAAATCCCTGAGTTACCCTGTTGGCAGACCCCCTCTGTTTCCAGCTGGGACCAAGGCTAATCACTGGGCGAGCCTTCTCCAGAAGTCTCAGGGGCTTCTCGGGCCCAGTCTCTCTTATGAGTTTGGATCCTGAAGCCAGACTGTTGGCATCCACATCATTGTTCCCCCTTTGACCCCCACGGTGACTCACTGTCCCTGCGTGTGAGAGGGGCACAGTCATGGTGGGTACTGGGTGGTTCGTTACGAGAGTGGTGTGAGGGGGCGCACGCCCAGCCCCGGTGTGACCTGGCTCAGTGAACCTGACCTACGGCTTCTCTGTTTCTGCTGCTCCTCCCTCCTCGCCTGCATGTCCGGGGGGCGGGGGGTGGGGCAGGCCTCCACTGGGGCATCTGGCTCTGCGTCTCTGGGTAGACATCGCGTACCTTCCTGATGACGGAGGGAATGTAGTCATAATGCGATTCCTTCCTGGAGAAACGTCCGACTCCACAGCGAGAAGCGTCCTTGGAGAATCTTGGTTGCTCACACTGTACCACCGTGGAAACAGAGGGCTCGTCGCCTTCCCCAAAGGCACAGGGCTGGTCACTCAGTGCCCCTCACCAACCCCAGTCCTGCGCCCCAGCCCCCTACAAATGGCTCTCAGTTTGTGTTTGTGCAAACGACTCTAAGTTGTGTCTTTGTGTGATCACCGCCCAGCCCCGCGGCTTTACTTGGGGGGGGGGACAGAGAGCTCCTTTGGTGATGCAGGGATAAATATATGTCCGCGTAAAAAATAATCATTATCCGCCCAATTCTGGTGCTTCCACTTCGGTTTTATAACCTGCACTTTTTTTTTCTTTGTTCTCTTCAGGATGGGCCCTAATAACAAAAGAGGACAGCCAGTCCCCCCTGCTTTCTGCAGAGAGACTCTCCCCAGTGGTGAGCTCGAAGATGCTCGAGCTACTGACAGTGGGGTGCAGAAGACAGAGCTCAGGCTGGGGGTCCCCCGGAGCCCTGGGCTGAAACCTCAGAGGGAGCAGGGCCCCGGGTCCCCCTGCGGGCTGGCCAAGAAGCCCAGCACAGTGTGGGTCCTAATTGCCCCGGAGGAGACTGTGTGAACGTGTCTCTGCCAGCTACCACGAGAGGCCCTGTCCTTGTGCAGGTCGGTCTGACCTGAAGTCTGCCCCTGGACTCCCAGCCTTGCTGAGACTCGGGGGCAGGTCCTCCCGGTTTGGGTGGCCCAGGCTCTGGGAAGGAAGAAGTTCATGGGTGGGTGTGAAGTGAGGAAGAGCTAAAGGGAGAAGTTCTGCAGCAGAGAGCCGTGCCTGGAGGGGGAGCAGCACTGAGGAGAGGGCCCGCCATGGCACGGAAGGGCTGTGCATCTGTCCCTGAGCCCAGTCTCTGGCACAACTTGGCTGTCGATCAGATGATGCTCAGAGCAGCGGTCCTTGGCTCCAGGAGGTCTCTTCCCAAAGTGGATGATGGAGATGACACACTGGGAAGCTTTGTGGCTCCCAGGATGGCTGGGGAGGGTACATGGGGATACACATTCATTCCCCCAACACGCAGCTTCCGTCTCCGGGACACCAGCTGCAGGGTTGAGGCTGGGTGTGGTGGGCAGAGGAGACAGGTGCACCGCTGTCTCTTCCCTGGGGAGTGGGGAGGGCATGGGCTCCTCTCCCCAGAACTCACCCAGGGGCTGGGTTGGTCAGGCTGATGGAGGCCACGGCTTGTGGCCATGAGAAAGGAAGAGCCCCATTATTTGCCATCTCTTTCTCCACCCTCCTTTGCTCTGATGACCTTGAAGAGCCTTTTGTTCCTCCTGTTCCAGTTCAGTTTCCATGGGAACTGGAGTGGCCGCGTCATCTCTCTGCTGAGGTGCCGGCCCCCAGGATGCCACGAACACCTAGGGGAAAAGCTGGCAGAGAACAATAAGCCATCTCAGAAATTACCCCTCAGGCCACTTCCTTATATTCTGCCTCCACTTTCACTGGGGCTTTAGGGGTTCGGTTTGTGTCCCCGTGCTCACGGAGGCTGTGGGGCACTAGGTGCTCTCTTTCATTCTGTCTGGATCTTCGGTCCTTAGCAACTGGCCTGGGCCTGGTTGGTGTGTGATAATTGCTTCCTGAGGGATTCATGGGCAGGGACTGTGGGCACATGAAGTAATGCCATGTCCTCTCAATAAATCCAGATAACAACATAGGGCTCTTTGAGTTCTGGCCTCTCCCCAAATGTGCCACCTGACGAAGTGACTTCATGACGCAGTCATGAACTAGATGCATTTTATTTGAACTTCTCAAACAAGATAATGGTCCACTGACAAGTGGTCACTTACAGCCTGATTGATTAATAACCATGGAACTTTCTGGAATAGGCTGTGGGCTGCTCAACAGGACCCTGGACAGGGGACAGAGTTGAAATGAGCCATCTCCTCACATTAGTTCTTACAGAGCTGTTGAAAACAGACTCTGGAGCCGTGTTTCTGGCTCAGATCACAGCTCTGCCACTTAGGAGCTGTCCGAGTCACAGTGTTCTCATCTGTAAAATGGAATGATAACAGACTTAATCTCATAGACTTGCTGCATTAAGTGGATGGATACACAAAAAGTACTCAGAACAGTACCTCCCCAGAGTAAGTTCTAGAAATCTTATTACCATCATTATCCTGTTTTACTCATTCCAAGAGACATTTCTGAAATCTGAATAATTTTTTTTCTATCTTCTTGGTAGATAACATATGGTGTGGGTTACAGTAGGTTGTATTTTAGATTCAGTTCAATTCATTATTGTTGTTGTAATTATTTCCAGCCTCTAGCACAATATCTGGTAAATAACGAGGACTCGATGTACTTTTAGAAAAATCGCATTCTCTGGAGACTTAGACCTCCCAGTTGTCTCCCCAGACATTCCCCTCCTGGAGTCCGATTGCTTAAAGGTATGGCAGTGTGATTGTCAATGTGGGCTCAGTGATGATCAGAATAGAAGCCCCATCAGGCAGACAAGCAGCTGCTGATTCTAGACATGTGGTCATCTCATTTCCTTCTCCTTAGCCATCAGGCCAGATGTTTTAGCTGGCTTTTCAGTGTTGGGTGGGTATGTTGACTCATTTTGCATCACTCTGATAATCAGAAGGAGTCTTGTGTTTGGATTACTAAGAGTTCTCCAGAGAAACAGAATCAAGAGGATATGTACTACATATATAAAAGTAATTAGATTGTGTAATTATATGGCTGGCAAGTCCCAAACCTACAGAGTAAGACAGCAGGCTGGAGACCCATGGGGGAGCCAGTGTTGCAGTTCAAGTCTGAAGACCATTTACTGCAGAATTCTTTCATGCTCAGGGGAGGACAACCTTTTGTTCTAACCAGGCCTTCAACTGATTGGGTGAGGCCCACCCAGGCTACAGAGGGCAATCTGCTTTTCTCAATCTCCTGACATAAATGTTAATCTCATTCAAAATACCCTCACAGAAACATCCAGAATAATGTTTGGCAGACTATCTGGACACGTTGTCCTAACTAAATTGTCACAAAAATTCGCTGTCACAGTGTCTTGCACAGAAGATGTCTGGAATAAAGCTGTTGTGTCCTTGCCTTGGGGAGACCACTGCCCTCTGCTGTAAAGTCCTGCTGGTCTGGACTAAATTATAGAATTGTGTCCTCTATTACTCCCCAATAACCCTGCACATTAGGCAGCAATATCTTCATTTTTCCAATGAAGAAACAAAAATCAGAGTTTATATGACTTATTAGTACATAACTCTGGGCAACCAGGCAATGCAGTGACCCAAAGCCAACCTTATCTGTGGTTATCTCCTGCTTGTCAAAGATAGTAGTAATTATGGTTGCTATCGTTTTATTATATTTAGGACTTAGGCTTACTATATTTCAGGCTCTCCTCTAAGCACTTGAGATATATTAACATTTAAAATGAGCTCAATATCTTAACCATCCCCTAGAATGCTGCAGACAGATGTGATAAACAAGTCATTTGAAGGTGTGAAATGCTTGCAAACCCCATTGCCTGGGCTGCCCCCCACCCCAGGGCTCTGGGCTGCCTGGGGCTAGCAGTCCCTCTCCCACCTGCCAAGCTCCTTCCCTGCTATTTTTACTGAACAACTGATTAATGCCCGCTCAGGGTGGGCACGCCCACTCCATGGCATTTGCATCTCATCTCATCAGTTCTTTGCACCTTCTAATTGCTTCTGAGATTATTTCCTCTCTGTTGGATGCATCTGATGAGGAGAGGAGGACATGTACAGGAATGGGGGACACTAGCAATACCCCGGGCTCATCCACATCCACCGTCCTGCACTCTCATTTTGCACCTTTTCTTCATTGTCTGTAGCTCAGCCCTGCCATCCCCGTGAGAAATGTAAACTTCATTAGCGGGACGTCTGTCTGTCCCTGAGCGTTCATGCAAGGGCTGGAGTCTTGTGAGCATAGGGCTGCTGTAATGTCTTTGTCCTCATCCTGACTTCCAGTAGAGCTATCTTTGCAGTGAAAGCCCATTTCTCTCTCATGTCAGGCCAGAGCTGGGGGTGAGGGAGGCACGAGAAAAGAAAGGAGGTGTCACCTTGATTGACAGGCTAGTTGGCATGTCTAGAGGACATGGGTCATTATGTGGTGTGAGCAGTGAGTGCTTCGGAGACCGTGGGCATTCAAGGGGGTGGGGAGCACTGAAGCTTGGTTTGGTTAAGAGGAAAAAGGGGTTGCTGACTTCACCTGGGCAGGGGAGAATAAATAGGACTTTAAAAAGGCAATGGGAAGGGAGAAGGAAGGCAGTGGGGACCACAGGGAGTAATGGGACGGGGATGCCCCACAAAGGGGGTTCTCCACTGAAGGGTTGCCCTCGTGGTCCACATCTCAGTTCTCCCATTTTCTCGCAGATGATGCCCTACTGTCCCTTTTCCAGGAGCTCATTCCTACTAGCATTTCACCATGCTAGGCTTCTGGCACCTGCGAACAGCAGCACACAGTCAGAACCCTAAACTCAGCCCCCAGCCCATCTCTCTCCAGACGTCCACTGCCCCGGTTCTTCGGTCGGCTTCAGAGCCGATCTTTCAGAAGGACGTGTATACCGTCAGCCTCTGACTTCTACCTCCCATGCCTCTCCGTCCCTAGAGGCTCTTTTTCCTCTGCATGCACAGTCCCCTGCGACATCTCTTGCTCAGGGACATTTGTCAGTCCTCACCACTGTCTGGCTCTTGGCAGCATACGGCAATATTCACCACTTGCTTCTCCTTGAAGGGCACTCTCCTGTGTGCCCAGGGGCCCCAGGTAGGTGCTACTAGTTTGTTCCCTACCTTTCTGACGGTCCCGTCCAGGCTTCTTTCCCAACATGCATTCACTAGGACATGGTACCAGGGGCATGTCATTCTTTTTCCAAACCTGATCCTTCTCCACTAGCTTTGTCCCCAGAAGGATGTTCCCTGAACATCCAGTTACTCAAGCCCAAATCAAAGGAGTCAGTCTTTTCTCCCTCTCACCTTACTCTGTCCACTCCGCTCATTCCTATTACTGGGTCCTCTTCACTGTACCTTTTGAATGTCTCCAGTTAATTCTGTGTGTCAGTTTGAAGAATTAAGTTGCCTTAACTGGCCACAGAGTGCTCAGATGGAACATTGTTTCTGGAGTCGGAATTAGCCCTTGAATCAGTGGACTTAAAACAGGTTGCCTTCCCCAACAGGGGAGGGCTTCCTCCAATCCATTGCTGGCCTGAATGGGAAAAAAGGCAGAGGAAACAGGAATTTTCTTTTTTTTTTTCCTGCCTCACTGTTGAGCTGAACATCTCATCTCGTTTTCTCCTGCCTTCAGATCAGCTCCCCTCATTTGTAAGCATTTGGGCTCAGACTAAATTATCCCACTGGCTTTCCTGGGCCTCTAGTCCACAGATGGCACAGGGTGGGACTTTTCATTCTCTATAACTGATTGAGCCAATTGCTGTCATAAATCTTTCTTTATATATATGTATGAAGAAATATATATTCATTTAAATATATTTAATTAAATATAATTATATGTAATATATAAATATATAAGTTATTGTATTAATATATTTAATTTAAAATATGAAATAATTAAATTTATTTAAATATATATATATATAAAAGCCAACATACTCTATATAATATATACAGGCATATATCTACACACACACATACATCTATATATCTTACAGGTTCTGTTTATCTGGAGATCCCTGATATAGGTAGAGATCTCTGCTGATTTACTTCTATTCTCCTAGTCCAAAACCACCAACATCTCTTCCCTGGACTAATACCTCACTTCTAACCAATTTCCCTACATCCTGCCCTTCCTCTATCTGATTCTCCACCCCGCAGCCAAATTGATCTTTTAGAAAATGGCAAATATCATCATTTGGCAGCTGCTCTATTTAAAACCTGCCCGTAACCTCATTTTGCTGCAGACCAAAACCCTCCCCGCGGCCGGGAGGGCGTCTGGGCTGGCTCCGGGGAGGTCGACCACACACTAGCCATGTCGCCTTCTCTATCACCACCCCCCGCCTCGTGCTTAGGCACGGTCACTTGCTCCCACACCCCAGGCTCCTGCCCTCTTCCTGGGTTTTTCACAAGCTGTCCCCTATGTCTGAGTACATTTACTTTCTTAGCCTTTACCTAGTTCTTGTTTCCTTCTTATAAGTTCTCTCAGGGCACTCTGTTTCGAGTAGATCTCGAAATGCTAATTCAGCATTAATCATAGAATTCGTTTTCAGATACCTCTCCTACTCCCCAAATGGCTGCTTCTGTCCATCTGCTTCTCTGCGGTGCTGTGCACACTAGGACCTCAGGAATCCTCACAACACCCCGACCTCTCTCCTGCTGGCTGGCTTTGCCCTCGAAACCACAAATCTGTTTGCTGCACTTTCATACTTAAAAACTCTTTGGTGGCTTCCAATGACCCACAGCTCTACCTGTCACTCTTTTTTTTCCACTTGGATGAAGGGGTTCCAGGACGTTACACAGAACAGCCCACATTAAGCACAACATTCTTCTAAAGTTTCACAGTGCACTTTAGAAATTCATGTGAAGTCTATATTCCAATCTATAATATCCATTTGGGAAAAAATAGAAATTATGCTTCCCCACAAAATCCACACACACTAAAATGGATGCACCAAGCAGCCATCTCATAATGTCCGTGGGGTCCCCGTATGCCATCATGACTGCCATGTGCTCCCAGGAATAGAAGCATGTAAGTTTCAGAAGGTCAAATTTGATGCTTTTCGTAGAAGATGAGGTTGGGTCTTAACCCCACCCCTTTGGTCCACCTCTGGGTTTCCCACAGCTGCCATGGATAGTTCCCATTGGTGCTGACAAGTTCTCACCTCATGCATTTGAGGCCATTTTCTCAATGCAATGAGACCTTGCTCAGCCAGTTGTTCAAGGCAGCTGAATCCTGGAATTTGGGGGATTTAAAAACTCTAGGGCAACACTTAATTGATGAAGGAAAAGAGTTTGTAGGTAAATCCTCAGCTTCCATTGGTGGGTCAATTATGAGCCAGTTGGGTCTTCCAGGAAGAATAGGCTAAGACATAGTTAGACATGAGAGTCTTACAGAGGGTGACAGATAAATGGACTTTGAAGGCCAAGGCAGAGCCTGAAGACACCTGCAGCCAGAGGCTGGGAGATCATTATCTCCCCTTGCAAAGGACACTAAGCAACTGGTGTTTGGTCGGGGGGCAAGCTACAGATCCAAGGCTTGACTGGAGTGCATGATGAGCAAACAGAAGGAGACTGGATTTTTGTTAACGGCAGAAGTTAGGGTCTACTTGAGTTTTCAGGCACACCTGGGACCACACTAATGGCCTGAAAAGGCCAGGTTGACTAGGAAGGTTGATGAGAACTGCAGAAGATGTCAGTGTCACAGTGAACCTGAGATGGGCAACCCAAGGCCATCTGTCCCTGGGGCCATGTCAGAGCATTGGGAGCCCAACATGGTCTTTCCCAGTTCCTAGGGTCACATCAGTGGCACAGTCAATTCAGAAGAATCTGGGCCGTGGTTCTGCAGTAGCCCCATGTACCATTTCCCCCTCTCCCCTGACTCGAAGACAGTATTCCCAGGGCCAGGCTGCCACATGGTTCTAGCACATCCCCTTTGGGGCCAGACCTGGGTTCATGTTGTGCCCAGCTGAGCTGTCCTCCCTGTCTCTGTGCTAGGGCAGGGTCCCTGTCCCTCAACCCAACAGATGGTGGTGGCTGAGCAGGAAAGAAGATGAAATCCTATCTTTTCGATGACTTCTGACATGTGACACCTGACTCCCTGCCTCTGATCTGTTCTCCTGTGCACAGGAGTCACCATGCTGGCGAAGATGGGCCTGCTGCCCAGCTATCCTGCACAAAGAGCTCATGAAGCATGACTGGATTTGGTCTCAAATATGTACCACGTAAAAGGCAGTGGTCAGTATGACCAACTCAGAGGTCAGTTGGGAAATAGACACTGCAGAAAACAGCATAGAGTTTCCTCAAAAAATGAAAATGAAATTACTGTTGGATCCCATAATTCCACCACTGGGTATTTATTCACTCAAGAAAGAGAAAACACGGGCACCTGGGTGGCTCAGTGGGTTAAGCTGCTGCCTTCAGCTCAGGTCATGATCTCAGGGTCCTGGGATCGAGTCCCACATCGGGCTCTCTGCTCAGCAGGGAGCCTGCTTCCTCCTCTCTCTCTCTCTCTCTCCCTGCCTCTCTGCCTACTTGTGATCTCTCTCTGTCAAATAAATAAATAAAATCTTAAAAAAAAAAAGAAAGAGAAAACACTACCTCAAAAAGAGACATGCACCCCTGTATTTATTGCAGTATTATTTACAATAACCAAGATATGGAAGCCCAAGTGTCCATCCATAGGGGAGTGCAGGATGTGACATATATAGGTAGTATCTATGATGGAATATTACTCGGCCATAAAAAAGAATGAAATCTTGCCATTTGTGACAACATGGATAGATCTAGAGGGTATTACACCAAGTGAAATAAGTCAGACAGAGAAAAACAAATACCATATGATTTCACTCATATGTGGGATTTAAGAAACAAAACATAGGAACAAAACAAGAAAAAAAGAGACAAACAACAAAAAAATGGACTCTTAAATACGAGAACAAACTGGTAGTTTCCAGAGAGCAGGTGGGGGGTGGTGTTGAAATAGGTGAAGGGGATTAAGAAGGAGCACACTTATGATAAACTCTGAGTAATGTATAGAAGTGTGGAATCACTATAGTGTGTACCTGAAACTATATAATACCAGCTGTTAACTATACGTCGGTGAAAAAGGGGAAGAAAAAAGAATATCATGACATCAAGTAAAATCCTTGTCTCTTTATAGGTGTCCCAGAAGAAGAGAGAGAGAAAGGGATGGAAGATGTATTTGAAGGAGAACACCAAGATTATGAATTAATGCTCCCTGAGGATTCTAGAGGGGTGTATGTGTCTTGCGCATTGGTGTTGTAAATGTGTGAGTGAAAACATTACCATATATTGGACTAGTTTGTGAATCTTGGCTGAAGGATTTTGCGCGGACACCTGAAGCACAGCTTCTTGAGAATGGAGGGGTCGTGCTGGATGAACACTTTGGAAATGAAAGTCATGAGACACGAAGACCATCCTTAAGTGAACAAAACAGACGCAGTGGAGCTCTCTGGAACAGTTCATTGGAATTGCAGCTGAAGCTGCTTCTGGATTGTCTTCCAGAATATGCTATTGTAGGCACAATTACATGAGACTGGGGAAGTGAGTGGGGGGGGCAGTAATGCAAGAATCAACTCTATTAACTATTGATGAATTTTCCCAACTCTGGGTAATTCCTTAAGTTTTCCTCCCTGGGATCTCATATTGATAAGAAGCCAGTAGCTTCATTCCATATACCTTTCTGCCCACCAGCTATGTCATAGGAGTCAACTGTCTTTCCCCCAATTGATATGAAAATGCAAATCTGTAAAGAGAATATGGAAATTCACTCTTTCAAACTAGCTACATGTCAGACATCCCAATAGAAACCAGCAAGATGACATCAGGTTTAAAGGAATGCTTCAAAAGTGGAAATAAGGCATTTAGATGGGCAGTGGAAGTCAAAAGAAATTGCAAAGCTACAAAGCCAAAAGAACTAATGAGGAGAGCAATTCAGAGCGATCTAGATCATGTGGCATTCAGGAAGAAAGTAGGCCATATTCAGAAGGAAGAGAAGGTATTAAAGTGAATTCCCAAGAATCCTCTTGTCCAAGGATAGGTCCTTTTGTCTAGCCATCCTGGGGCTGGGGTGCCTGGGAGGGAGCAGCTCACTGCAGGAGGGACTTTGAAGGATGCACTCTGCCCGGGGTGGCTAACTGAGTGCTTTCTCATGTTGCATGATGTTGCTGTTTTCACCTCATGACTCTTCCTCCAACTCATTGTTCAGCATCTCCTCAGTACCTCAGAGGCTCTAGAAGCATGAGTTGTGTTTGTCTCTGGGAGGTTCTGTCTGAATTATCATCTCTCAGGGTGCTGGAAGGCAGGGAGGCATCATGAATTCCTTCTCTAGTTCTTTTGCAGACCTTCCTCTCCAGCCCACCTATTAAATGAAGGAGTTCCTCCAGGATCAGTCTTCTCTCTCCATGCTCTCTCTTCAAGCACGATCTCATCTGCAAACTCAGCTCCATTTCCCACTTATCTGCGGATGACTCTCAAACTCAGAGCTCTTCCTGTTCTCAGCCTCTGAACTCCAGATTTAT
Organism: Neogale vison; assembly: GCF_020171115.1. Lineage (NCBI taxonomy): Eukaryota > Metazoa > Chordata > Mammalia > Carnivora > Mustelidae > Neogale > Neogale vison. The sequence goes on along the minus strand of NC_058097.1, from coordinate 118,020,191 downwards.
ATATTCAAATGGTGATTTTTTAGTGTCCTCAGATGTACCTCAAATTGAACAGGCAAATGCAGAGATTTGGTCTGCAAACATACCCATACCAGCCTCGCTCTCTCCACTGTCACCACCCAAACTCACCTCCACTCCAGTGCAGCGAGGCTTAGGGGATGACCCGACCATCTATCTGCTTCTGCAGCCAGAGGCCCGGGCATCCTGAAGGACACCCCCAGAATCCCATCATTCTATTGATGATTTCCTCCTGCATTTTCCCAAAGCCATCTACATCTCCTCAACTCCACTGTTGCCTCCTTAGACCAAGTTACCAACATATCTCACCCAATTGGCCTCCCAAAGCATTCTCTGGCCCATTCTGAGCCATTCTCTATTCTTCACCAGATAGGTATTCTAAAAAATACAAATCTTTTTGGTGTGTTCCATTGCTCTTAACATTGAACATCTGTACCACCTCAGCAGCCTTGGTTCTCTGCTGTCCTTCAGCCCTGGCCCCCAGCACTTTCTCTTCTGTCCTGCTGCTTCTATGCCCTCCCCCACATCATTCTCCTTCTCTAGCAATCTGACTTTTAAAGCAGTGCCCGCACTGGGAGGGCTTTATTCACTCCCCCCACTTCCACCTTCTGATTAAGCTCTTCCCATGCTTCAGAACTCAGCTCAAGTGCCACTTATCCAGGTCTGGTAAGTTCCACTGTTAGATGCTTTTAAAAATTTCATTGCACCAGGGCGCCTGGGTGGCTCAGTGGGTTAAGCCGCTGCCTTCGGCTCGGGTCGTGATCTCAGGGTCCTGGGATCAAGTCCCGTATCGGGCTCTCTGCTCAGCGGGGAGCCTGCTTCCCTCTCTCTCTCTCTGCCTGCCTCTCCGTCTCCTTGTGATTTCTCTCTGTCAAATAAATAAATAAAATCTTAAAAAAAAAATTAAAAAAAATTTCATTGCACCATATCTCGCTCATGGATGGGACTAGCCAAAGCTGAAGTTTGCAGGATATATGAATTTAGTCCATTAATGCTAGTCTCCCCACTGGAATGTAAGCTCCTCCGAGATAAGAGATGTGTCTCTTTTGCCCACTATTGGACCGCCATCCCAAGCACAGTGCCGGGTCCACAATGTTCTCACCTTCTGTCAAGGATGCCCCACTGAGGGTTGCTCAGAGATGGGTGGATGGGAAGCCCAGACTGCCGCTTCTGGAGGGTTTCCTGCTGCAGACTAAATTTCCAGTTGGGAAATGCTGCCTCCCTCTGGCCATGTGCAGTGATATGGGCGAGTGAGGGCTGTGGGGGAACTGCAGGACCCTGGAACTGCATCAGGACAGGTAACTTTCCCCAGGTTCATGGTGAATGGCTGTGATTCCTTTTTGTTTGTTTTATTTTGCTTTTTCTTACTTACAGCATGAAAAACATCCTGGGAACTGGGTTCATAGTTGGAACAAGGGATGCAACCCATACCCATGTTTTAGCCAGGAGAAACTCAGTAAAAATCTCCCCAATACCCAGGCTTGTTCTCTGCATGCTGTGAATTCCACACATCACAGAGGGTAAATGGCTGAGAGTTCACAGGGGAAGGGTTTGCTGGTCGACCAGTTCTCCATAGATTAAACCGAGGAGCATGAATTATGAGTTGACAGTAGAGGATCTGAAGGTTTTGCCTGGAATTGTCATTGTGTTTTAATGGCATATTTTAAGTGCATAAATCATGAATACTGATTGGATGGCAAATCATTGATTTTATTTTACTTTTTTTTAAAAAGATTTATTTATTTGAGAGAAAGAGAGCAAGAGATCATGTGCACACGAGCAGGGGGAAGGGCAGAGGGAGAGAGAGAGAGAGAGAATCCCAAGCAGACTCTGCGAAGGGCTTGGAGCTCGATGTGGGGCTCGATCTCCCAACCCTGAGATCAACCTCAGCCAAAGTCAGGAGCTGGACACTTAATTAACTGAAACAGGTCATTGATTTACAGACAAAACCTGCATTTTGAGTCTTTTTTTAAAATAATTTTTCATGAAAATATCCATGTATTTTTGCCTGGTCCTCTAGTAACCAACAACATGGGCATTTGTCTGTGTCTATGAAAGAGATAAAGACAGTTGGTCAGTGAGGCAAGTCAGAGCCATCAATCTGAAACTCTCCTCCAACTTGGCTGCAGGCTTCCACAGGCAGAGACCACTTTTTCCTCAGTTCTGCTTCCCCAACTGGCAGGATGCTCGGAGTACAGAAGGTGCATATAGAAATGTGCTGAGTAAGTGAGTGAACGGTTGTGAGTTAGGTCTGGCCTGGAAAGATGGCCTAGAAAGACCTCTGGGGACAACCGATTTCCTCTGCAAAAACCCTTCTCCTGGACCTTTCCACCAGAAAAGGTTTCTGTTTGTTTTCTTTTTAAAACAACCTTGTTTTCATATATGGAGGGGAAGGGAAATGGTAGGTTTAACCTGGCTGGGGGGGAGCTAATATCCTTGGAGGAGCCCACAGAGGGGACATGTAGAAAGCAACAAGAAGCATCCAGCAGTGGAAGGTAGGAGGGGAGGAGAGAGTCAGAGGGCCCGTGATCCCATGATTGAACCTGGGAAGAGGGGTCATGAAGGGGGAAAGGGAGGGAAGTGGCATAAGAGCTTGATTTCTTTTCTTTTCTTTCTTTCTTTCTTTTTTTTTTTTTGGAGATTTTATTTATTTATTTGACAGACAGAGATCACAAGTAGGCAGAGAGGCAGGCAGAGAGAGAGGTGGGGGGAAGCAGCCTCTCAGCTGAGCAGAGAGCCCGATGTGGGACTCGATCCCAGGACCCTGAGATCATGACCTGAGCTGAAGGCAGAGGCTTAACCCACCGAGCCACCCAGGCACCCCTGAGAGCTAGATTTCTTTGAGTGCCACACAAAGCAATCCCAATTTTCAAGATGTTATACACAGTGTTACACACATGGATAGTGCCTTACAGAATGAAATTTTCTTTTTAAAGTGAAAACTTTAAAGCCTTTGAAGAGACCAGTTTTTTCTTTCACATGCTGCCGGGAAGCGTTGCAAGGCAAAGAGCCTGTTATGTACTTGAAATGAATGTGGAATGAGCTGTCAAGGTCAGCGCTATACAGCAGCAAAGATTCTTAAGTAGCCGAGAGGCAGCTTGACAACCCCTGTAGGTGGCTCTGGGCGGCTGCTGGGCAGGCACAGGGGGAAACGGCAGCAGATGGACATGGGTGTGGTGTGTGGCCCTTAAAGGATCCTCGCACAATCGGATCAGTGTCCGACGCCCAAGAAATGGGCCATGATACCTGGAATGGATTTATTCAGAACGGCTCCGGAGTAGTACTGCGTTTACGACTTGGAAATATTTATAGAGTCGAGTCAGCTGTGGCTTTGGAGTGCAGCCAGCCTGAGCAGCTCAGAAAGCATCCCACGGTGGCTGATAAACTGTGACCCCCTGGGGAATGACAGGACCGCACATCTGAGCCCGCACCATCTCGAAATAGAACCATGTCCCGTCGGGCTGCCCCTCTGACAAAACCCTTCCTGTTGCTTTCCACTGTACTTGGAAGGAAGCCCACACGCACAGCCGGGTCTCCCAGTCTGACACGGTCTGAGCTCTGCTTCCCCTCCCCCCCACCCCACCCCATGCTGCAGCCACCCTGGCCTTTGTCCCCAGCTTCTGCCACCTCGGGACTCACACACCTGCTCGTCCCTCTCCCACCACTTTGCCTGATGAGTTCATTCCCCCTCCCATCCGAGTCTCAACTCCAGGGCACTTCCTCAATGGAGGCTCCCAGCGTCCTTCCTCAGGTTTTCCCCGCCCAGACTAATTCTCTCATTTGTGTCTTTTCCTGTCTCTCTCTGTGCTCCCCACAGGACAGCGGAGTCCATGGGGCAGAGCATCCTGTCCGGCTGGGTTGCTGCCGAGTCTGCAGTACCTGTGCCTCCTTTGTCTGGCACGTAGAAGGTGCTCGATAAATTTCTGTTGAATGAAGGAATGTGTAGGAAAACGGAGGCAATGGAAAGTGAGAGAGCCCCCGGACACCGTGTGGTGTCAGCTTGCATGTTCTGCCACGAGATGGCTGTTGAAATGTCTAAACACACTCCCTCAGAGCCTGGAGGGAAGGTATGTTTAGGAGTAAGTTGCAGGTTCTCATGCCATTGGGGCTGAGATGCTGGGACACACATAAAACAGGAATGGATCCCCCCTCCCCAGGACTTTCTCCTTCCCTATGGAAAGACAGTGAGGGCCCCTGAAGATAAGGTGTGTGCACAGGGCAGAATTCTAGTCTGGAGCTTGAACTGAAGAGGAAGGAGGGTTGGGAGTACATTGGACACTGCCACCCCCCCCCCCCGCCTCTATCAATCAAGGAGCCGTCGGGTCCCACCAACACCCTTCCCCTCCTTCCTGTCTGTCCTCCAGGAGCTGCCCCAGCAGCCCCGGGCAAGGGGAAGAGGTGGGAGGTGAATTCCTGAATGGCCATGGCCGAACACTTCTTCAGGTTGGGAGAGAAAGCAGTTAGCACACAGGCGTTCGGATCCCGCAGGGCTGGCCGCAGTCGCTCCCACAAGCATGTTCATTTCAGAGGCGACCTGGAACGTGGCAATGACATTCAGTGTGTGCACACAGAGGGATCCTAAATGCACGTCCCTGTCACCTACTTTCTACCGCTAACAGCCTCACCCGGCTCAGCCCTAGATGTTTCCACCTACGCTGCTGCCGCTCTATAAAGAAGGAAGCCCAGAGCATATGCGAATGCACCCAAATTCTCATTAATTCCTCCCCGGTGATTTGGGATTTCTGCCTTCACTGAGAAAGCTGAGGTTATTTTAGTATCAGCTTCTGAGTACAAGTAAATAATCTCTTAGAGAAAAAGCAACTTTTCAGTTTTCAAAACTCCTCCCTGGACACATATTTGCCATAAAGAAGTCATCGTGCCTTACAGCTGGCATCTAGAAGGGTCTAACAGGATGGCTGGGCCACAGGCCTCATGTAGGTCCTCTGCAGCGCAAAGACTGGGCCTTCTGGGCCAGAGCGGGTTTTCTGAGGGTAATGTTCAGGTTTTTGCTCTTTTCCTAGCGATGTGTGTCTAATTCTCCTTCCCCAAACTGGTGTCGAGGCTTGATTGACAAACTGCCCCTTGAAGGATCCACTTCTCCTTTCGGATACTGACCAGTACTGGAGTGTGGTCCCCAGCCAGAGGCCATTCGCACAGGCAAACAGCCAGCCGTTCCCAGAGCTTCCTGACCTCAGTGTGTGGTTTCTATTTGCCATCACCACACCAGGAAGGCTCTTCCCCTCTTTGACCCAGGGCTAATTTGGAGACCCTGCACCCCCTTTGGCCTAGGCCACAGGGACTAATCTGCTTCTGCCTTACTGTAGCCTGGATGCTTGTGTGGCTCCCCAAATTCACGTGTTGGAATCTTAATCCCCAATGTGATGCTAACGGAGGTGGGCCGGTGAAGGGGAAATAGGCGTCTATGAACCCTCACCAGACACCCAATGGGCCCTCACCAGACACCCAATCTGCCAGAGCCTTAATCTTGGACTTCTCGGGCTCCAGAATGGTGAGGAACGTGTGTGTGTTATTTAAGTCAGCCAGCCCATAGTATTTTTGTTACAGCAGCCTGAGTGGCCCTGGACAGACTTGGGGGCCGTGGGCTGGCCTCCCCACCAGATGTGGGAAACGCTCCCATGCACGCCAGGGCCACTGGGCCCTCCACAAGTCAAAATATTGCTCTTTGTCCTATATGAACAAGATGGGGGATTATTAGATGGGGAACAACCCTGGCGAGTTGTTTTACCCTTTCAGAATGGTTTGAGGGAGGAAGCTTCAGTCAACCTCCTTTGAAAATCTCAACTGTTCCATTCCCCCTGGGCTGACTGGACTAGAAGAGAAGCCGATCAGTCGCAAACCCTCTATGGCTAATGACATTTTCAGCAGAAACTTCTGGGCTTAGCTTGAAAAATCTTGAAGCCCTGCACCAATGTTAAATATCACAGCTTCCTCTGCCTGGGGCCCATTGTTCAGCAAGAGCTAAAGTTTTGCCAATTAATGCCGTGAATGCAGACTGCCAGTCTTGGGGCTCCCTACAGCGGATCTTGTAAAAGTTATTCATTACTGAGGCAATGGAGATTCTGAATATTTAACACTAGTGCATGTGTGAAAATGATTTGGGGAGAGGGAGTGAATGATCTAATATGAGAACCCACGCTGACCCCAGGTCTGGCTTGCCTCAATCCAGTTCCCTCCCCACCTGTGCCCACACTCTCCCCCCAAAGCTACTCTAGATACCGATGCTGCATTTTTAGACAAATGAGAACAAGAAGGACAAGCTTGCTTGTCCTTTGCCAGTGACTTTGAACCAGAAAACAGTAGCCATCTACTTAAAATGGGAAAGAGTACTCTGTAAGATCAAATCCACTTTATTGGATGATTTTTTTTTTTTTTAAGTAGTGCCAGGGAGTTCTCTTTAATAAGAAGATTGACAAATCCTACACAGGGAGAAAGAGATTTGACACAGCAGTTTAAGGAGATGTCGTTAGCAAAAAAAAACAAGCCAAGCAGAATAAGTGACTTCTTCTAGAAAGCAATAATTCTCCATTTAATCTCTTTTTACAGCTCATTAATTCTCTAGGCATCAGAAAAAGGTGTTTTCCAATTATCCTGCCACCAGAGAACATTGCTGGTGGATGGAAGCTGAAGGTCCAGAGCACAGCAGAGAAATTGGTGATCTGAAGAGGTGGGGCTCTCCTTGCTCCTGCCCCAGCTCAGGAGATGAGCTGGAGGTGGGTGCTAGGCACGCTGATGGCCTCTTTCTATTTGCTTGGGAGGCGCTTGGCTCGCAGGTCCCGCCTATTACCATCTGTGGTCTTGAGCAAACAAATTAAGCTCTCTGCACCTTGCTTATCTCATTGGTAATAAGGGGTCACTAAGATCTTCTCTATAGCATTTGAGAACTAAGGGCAATTACCCAGATGGTGTGCCTAACCCACAGCTGGGCACACAGCAGGTGTCCTGGAAAGGGCCCACATGCAGAGAGAGGTTCGGGGCATCTTAGGAGACCACAGGCAGCTTTGTGTATGTGCGTTTTCGTTTTTGTCAATTTCAGTACAGAAATTTCCAGTTGCTGTTGTTCTCACATGGAACACGTGGAGGAGGCAGGCTGGAAAATGAGGCCCCAGGGTTAAGGACTGTGAAAGAAGGTGCCCAGTTGTTACAGATGGTGAGCAGAGTGGGGGTGGGGGTTCTCCCCAGACAGACACGGGCTTTTTCCTCCTCCAGCAAGGTCAACGACTCAGGCCAGGATCTTATAGCAGCAGAAGGAAATGACAGGACATGGGTTCTGGTCACACAAGGGTGGCCTCTAAAGGGGAGGGTCACGGGCAATACCACACTCTACCTGGCCTGGAAACAGGGTCCTGGGCGACACTGTCAATCTTATCATGTGTCACACTCATGGGGAGAAGAGAATTAGTGGCAACTTACCTTCTTCTGAGTTCTCGGGGTCTCCTCCCCTGTGGGGGATGATTTCAGAGAGAGAGGTCTTGGACGCTAAGACAGGCAGTTAGTTCCCAACGCCCTCAGGGTTGTGAGATCTCTCTTTGGTGTTGAAGCCTGTAGGACTTAGCAGTGGGCTCACCTTACAGACTGGCTTAGCTCAGTCCTGTAACCCATCAGAAGTGAGGGGTGGGCTCAGCTCACTCTGTAGCTCACTCTGTAGCTCACTCTGTAGCTCAGGGCCATGACCCACACGCAGCTCTGGGGCCCACTGAAACTCGGGTCCAGACTTGGCATATAGGAAGTGCATGTTTACACAAGAACTTTCAGAAAACTACCTGGAGGATGTTTCTAACTTCAATGGTATCAACCCGACATGAAGAAGGATCTCCTTGGCACATGAAGGGCAGTCTTCCCGTGTTTGAATTTTCATGACAGAAAGCAGCTAATATGATTAATCCCAGTCATGGGGGCTCTGACTTCTCAGGGAGGGAGTGGAGACCTCATCTGCTTCCCTAACCTCTACGGCTTCTGCAGCTGGCGTAGACACGATAGGGCCCAGGGTTCATGGAGGCCGCCGTGGAGTTAGAGAACAGGAGAGTGGCTCACTGGGCCAGCTGGGGGTTGTTTCAGAAGCAGGTGTGAAGCAGGCCCTAGGCTCCTGTCAGCTGCAAGCATGCTTCACCAGGGGTGTCCCCATCTCTGCTTAGCTGCCTCACTGAAGGCTCTAACTCGCAGGCATTAATGGGCTTTGACTAAGGCCGGTTTTAGGTCAGGCTGGGAGTAGGGGTGGCCAGCGAAGAAATAGTCCCCCAGAGTTCAGGTTCTAGCTCCTCCCTCCTCAGCTCTAGCTCCTCCCACCCCAGATGTAGCTCCTCCCACCCCCAAGTCATCCCATCTTCATAATGGACCTCCCACCCTAGATGCCTGATAGCCTGCAGTTCCCTGCTTTGGGGCTCGAGGCTGCCTGCTTCCCCTTTCCATGAGGGCAGGATTCCAGTACATTCTCCATTCCCTCTGGCCCTGTTTCCCAAAGAAAAATGCCTGGAATCAGGATTCAGCCCCAGGCTCTGGGCAGGAGCATCTTCGCTTTCCTCCCTGTGTCCCTGTGCCTCCTCTCGAGGTCCCGGCCAGGTGCCCAAGCACAAGGATCCCCTTCCTCTGCCTATAGCAGCCCCATGAGGGGCAGTTCCCCACCGCACGCTGCCGGTCTCTTCTCACCTACCCCTAGACCTAGAACACCCAGCCTCAGGGAATGTGGGCCCGAGATCCCAAAGCCGTCCCCTTCTCTCAGCCTTAACCTTCTGTCTCCCTCCGGTGCAGCTCTCACTCCCAGGGAAGGCGCTTCGTAGCAAGCAGGAGAATGCTTCCATTACCAAAGGCCAGCTGAGAGCTATGAAAATCCTAGTTCTGTGGCTCCATAATTCTGTGGCCAGGAAACATTTGAGAGCTCTGTCCGGGTCTAGGTCGGCTAATCAGGAGCCTGTCGCCGCAAGACATACCAGACACGCCTCATTGGCACGAGTCTGCCTGTCCACCTGTCCGCTTCCTGGGCCTCCAGACTGGAAAAGAAAAGCCATCGGCAAGTTGTCCTTCTCAAGGCCCTCCTCTGCTCTTTTCTCTTCTCTCTCTTGAGGGTCCCGGGCTTCCCAATTCTCCCACGGATTGCCCTCACCCGTTTCCTTCCCTTCCTCCACCTCCTGAGACCTCACCCGGGCTCCCCTGGCCCAGCCGGCAGGCAGGAGGCCCAGGGGTTTCTCAGCTGGGTCTGGAGGCCAGGTCACCCTGGGCCCCCCTCGCTGTGCCTCTCCCCACACAGGAGCATGGAGCCCGAAGTCAGAATGTCTCTGCGGTGACTGGTGCAGATGCTTATTTCAAACATTTAATTCCTCACCCCTCTGTTCTCCCTGCTCCTGGTTTCGGTTCTGGCCGGCTCATCTTGCCTTTGGAACCCCAGCTTTGTCCCTGGACCACACCCCTGGCTGAGGTGGTAGAAGAGGCCTACGGTGAGGACTACGAGTACTTTGAGATTCTGGGGCCGAAAGTACCAGAAAGGAACGGGCTGCTGGGCTGTCCGACAGGTGGGAGCCGTGGGCCACCGTGCGGTCAGACATGGCCAGGATGCAGCCAACGACAATGCCACATGTACTCGGAGGTGTGCTGTGACCCAAGCCACCGTCTGAGGGTCACTCAAAGGAGATCGGCTCTCTGGTAGGCTACACGTCACATGAGGGACACAGCATAGGAGATACACAAGCTTCATGGGTGAGAACAGATCATTCCTTCTGGGCCTTGTCCTCCGTGGCTCTCAGGAAAGGGACGTGGGTGTGGGAGCTGAGAGGCATTGCCTGCCTGACTCGCGTGGACCTTGACCGTGAGGTCTGTGAGCTCATCCTGGGACCAGGGGGTGGCATTTCTGGGCAGGCAGAATTTCTCCCCGCGGAGCCCACAGTAAGCCTCGGGGTGGTGGGAGTGAGGGGCAGAGGGGGACGGCCCTCTCCACGAATCAGCCCTGGAAGGAGAGCTGCAGATCGGTCTGTGGGACCCAAGGAGGGAGGGGATCCCAGCCCGTGGGCAGAGGGACGTGTGTGTGGAGACAGAGGCCGCCCTGTAACTCTCACTGTGAGGAACCCTATCCCGGCCTGGCCCTGAGCCACGCTGATGGAAGCTGGGAGGGAAGAGGCAACACGGCCTCAGAGGCCCAGGCCAGGGGCCACATGTTCAGGGAGGCATGAGCTGAGACATTCCAGGATGGGATATACTGTTCCTCCCCACAGAGCCTATGGCTCCTGGTGACACCACCCCTACCCCCCCCGCCCAAACTCAGCTCCTTCACCCCCTCCTCCACTGGCTCTGCAGCGGGGGCTGTGCTCAGAAGCCAGGGAGGGGAGGTCCTGGGGCAAGTACCATCCTCACACAGAGCCCCTGTTCTCCCGGGACCCACTCAGACCCTCAGGCTCATCCTCTCCCTCCTGCTCAGCCTCTGTATCGAGCTCTGTTTCAGCACAGCCCCCCGGCAGGGGAGGGCTCGGAAGGTACTGGAGGAGCCGGCCTTCCCGCTTCATCTCCGCCAGCTCCTTGGCACAGCAGCTGGGAGTGTTGGTCTCATACGTGTCGTGGAAGGTGTTGTAGTCCACCTCATAGAAACCCTTTTCCAGTGTGAGGACTGGCGTGAATCGGTGGCCCCAGAGCACCTCGGTATCCATGTAGGAGCTCCGTGCTTGGCAAGTCATGCCTGCGGGGACAGACGGCATGGAGATTATGAGTGGCCACCACCAGCTGTCCATCGTCTGTCCGTCCGTCCATCCATCCACCAGCCAGCCAGCCAGCCTTTGTTGTATCTCTACTTGGGCTAAGCTCTGCAGAGGGTGAAAGCTGGGTAAGCTAGTCCTCGCCCTGAAGGAGCTCTGGAGTGTGTTAGAGGCAGAAAATTAGAAACCAACGTGCAAGATTCTGGGGTAGCTTCCTAGAGATCAGAGTGGATAATTCTGGAAGAGCTAGAGCTAAAAATGTCAGGGACATGTTTCCTGAGAACAACATTAAGGACTAGAAGATTGAGACACAGAAGAGGCTCCTGCCTCTTCAAGGATTTGAACAAAGATAAATTCAGATGGTGCGAATGTAGAGAAGCCGACAGTCTTGTAGAACACACAGAGATTGTTTTGGTTAGACGCGTATGGGCAGAAGCCGCTCCTGCATGTGCTCACGCTCTCTCTCTCTCTCTCTCTCTCTCTCTCACACACACACACACACACACCTTGGCTTCTTGATTTCAGCATGCTCCAATGCCTCCATTCCCTGTCCCCCCAGCCGTCACTGGCCTATGTTATTTTTAGGTGTTGCTTTCTCTCCAGGGAGGAGAGCAGCTTTGTTTATGGATGAGGAAGCCTCTGTGCTTGGGGTCACAGGAAAGCAGCTTGCTGATATATAATCTTCTGGCCAAGGAAGGTACTGGCATGTGCTCTCGGGAATGAAGGAGAGGCCGGCTCCCACTTTCCAGGGTGGGCAATCTCTGGCAGGGGCCTCGTGCACACCAGACCCAAGGGCAAGGCTGCTTCCCACCCATTTGTGCTCTGGTGCTGGGTACCTCCAAGGTGTCCCCCACACCGTGGGCTTGCAACCTGCCCCTGCTCTTATGGTGTGGCCTGGGCTGAGCCTTCCCATGCAGTGCTCCCTCTTCACTACCCAGCAGGGTTGTAGGGGCCCCAAGCAGGGCACTGACCAGCCTAGACCTAGACCGGGTATCTGCAGGCTCGGGGGCCTCAGGAAAGACACCGGAATGGGACCTGCATGGGAACCCATGGGCCATATGTCCTGGAGGACTTCCTGTTCTGCTCACCCCTTGGGATGGGGCAGTGGGCCCCCCATAGCAAGAGACCCCACCTGTGTCCCCGGCAATCATCTTTGCATGCATTTGGGAAGGAAAGAAGCCCCTGAGGTTCCAGGCACCGTGCTTTACGTATGATTCTCCATCGAATCCTCTAACCCCCCCCAGTGACCCCAGGAGATTTGCTGATAGTTAAGCAACTTGCCCAGACATACACCGACAGGCCGTGGGAGAACTGCGTTCGCCCAAACTCGGCCTGAATCAGCAGTGCATGCTCGGCTCTGTAACATCACCACCAAGCCACAGAAATCAGGGAGATAACAGATGTGGTGGTGGGGGGTCTCCTTTCCTTATCCCAGGGCGCCCCCCTGCACTCATGGAAGGAGAGAAGGTCATTGAGACAGGGCAGGTGACCTGGAGGTCATTGACCTTGAAGGATACTTAGGAAAGGGCCCAGTTCTGCTGGGTCACCACCTGATCCCTCTACGGTAGGTGGCAGTGAAGTCATGGGGGGCGTGCAAGGCACAATTCTCCTGTTTGTGACCACATCTCTGCTATGACCCTTGCTTTGTGGCCTCAGAGTGGTGCTCTTCTCCCAGACACTCAGCCGGTGTTCTGATCCCGAGCCCAGCACCAAGGGCAGCGTGACCTGCGAGCCCCCAGCTCTGCCACAGGCTTCCTGCCTCCTGACTGTCCTTGGCCCCAGGGGCTCCCTCAGCTGCCACCATATGCTGCCTGGCCAGGCTCCAGCTCCCAGCAGATGGCCAAGCAGCCCCCATCCGTGCCAGTCCCTGAAGCCTGTTCGTACCCCCAGCCATGTCCCACAGGCTCCAGCCGAATGAGAAGGTTTGTGGAAGCCCCGTCTGAGTTTCCCACGCAGCAACTACCATCCCGAAAAGTGAGGAAGGCTTATTTGGTCATCTCTGTGATTGGGCCCTGAAATTTCAGGGAGCAGTGTGGTGTGGTAGAGAACACTCTAGATTCATAAGTGAAAGACATGACTCCAACACTGTCTCCACGAAGCTGGGTGATGCAGCGTCTGTGTCTGTTAAAAGGGATTGGTGGGGTCCTGCAGTGTCGTTGCAGGAACCAGAAAAATAGGTATCACTCCGAGCCTGAGCGAGGTCTACAAGTGCTCAGTCTACTGGGTGACCAGGAGAGAGGGCAAAAGGAAGAGAAGGAATAAGAAGGAGTGTTCACGGTTCAGCTGGAATGGGGCCTTGAACTTCCTGGGGCCCCGCACCAAGACCTTGGCCTTGAGGAATGGTGGAAATTCCTGGCTACCAACCGCCCATGAGAGTTGGCAGCTGAGCAGGGAGGTGTGGGGCTGGCTACTTAGAGGGCATTGGCTTGGGCACATGTGAATGCCGGTGTCCTGGGTTTGGCTTGTTCCCTGTCCATTCAGCCAGCCTTCCACAGGGAAACCCAGGGACAGCCTTCTCCGGGGTGGAGGCAGCCAGATGAGCTGGACATCACCAAGTCCTACTGTGAGGAAGCCTGTGCACCCTGGTTCACTGTTTTTCTCAAAGTTATCTGATCATGGACCTCTTTTTGGGTAGACACATGCCCCAGGATGGGGTGTGACAGAGTAGCCTGTTGAAAGCAAGGGCCAGGTTGGGGCCCCCTTCCTTCACTGGTATCCTAGCTTTACAACTTGTTCTTGGACAAAAGTAGACCTAAACTTGCTGGTCTGTGCCTCTGTTTCTTTATCTGTAACCTAAGGAATGTCTTCTCACCGGGAGTGGAAAGGCATTAAGTATGACTCTCTAGGGGCGCCTGGGTGGCTCAGTGGGTTTAAAGTATGACTCTCTATGTTTAAAGTTTAGAACTATGCACAGGAACTAGAGGGTTCAGTATACATTAACTCTTGTTATTACTCTATGTTAATTGAGTAATGATACCCCTCAGATCACAGTTAGAGATTGGGCTGGTTGAGAATCCCAGGATTCTTAGGCACCAACTTGCATCTTCCAGTCCTAGTGCCCTAAACTCCCAGGATGTGGGAGGGTTCTGTGGCCAAGGAGGATAAAGTGTCTTACCTGTTGCCTCCACCATCCCTTCTAGAATGACCACAACTTCAAATTCCTCCTGATCCAGCTGGGCCCGAGACATCTCCCAGAAAGGGCTCTTCTCATTGATCTCATGGGAGATGATGAGTGGAGACACCAGGAAGAGACGGTCATCCCCAGTGTCGAAGCCCACGTTGATGTCCGTCTGGTTCAGGGGGATGAACTCCCCTTCTTTGGTCTGCCGGGACTTGATGAGCTTGGCGCGGATCGAGGCCTCCACAATGTGGGAGTTGCGAAGGTCCCCCACCCGGAACATGAGACAGAGCTTCTCGTCCCGCATGGAGATGACCGCATTGTTGGAGAACATGAGGGTCTCTGCTCTCTTCTTTGGCTGACTGATCTTGACAAACATGCACCCCACCATGAAGGCATTGACGATGGAGCCGAGGATGGCCTGGACCAAGAGAAGTATGATTCCCTCTGGACACTTCTCTGTGATCACCCGAAAGCCATACCCAATGGTGGTTTCAGTCTCAATGGAGAACAGGAAGGCAGACACAAAGCCACTGAGGTTTTCAACACAAGGAATCCACTCTTGGTCACCAACATGGTCCAGATCACCCCGGATGTAAGCAATCAGCCACCAAATGAAACCAAAGAACAGCCAAGTGACGGTGTAGACCATGGTGAAGACCAGCAGGTTGAAGCGCCATTTGAGGTCCACCAGGGTGGTGAAGAGGTCGCTCAGGTATCGGTAGGTTTCTTGGACGTTGCCATGGTGAACGTTGCACTTGCCACTCTTTTCCATGTAGCGCTGGCGGGGCTTCTTGCCTTCCGCTAGCAGGCGAGTGCGGTCGGTGGCGATGGGGATGTAATCGCGGGCCTGTTTGGGAATCTTCTTCGGGTCCCTGGGAGTGACTCCAATCTCCATGTCCTGGTTCATAGCATTCCTAGAATCGCCAGCCATAACTGGGATGCGTTGAGTTAAAAAAGACATCATCAGTGAAGGGGACTGTGTGGATTCACCGAAACACAAGACTTCAAGATCACACCTGCCTCTGTGCTCTCCAAAGCCCTCATCTAATGCACAGTGGACCCGACAGCAGAGTCTTTCTTCAAGGGCAGGCACCATTTTTTAAAAATATTGGGACACCTGGGTGGCTCAGTTGGTTAAGCAGCTGCCTTCGGCTCAGGTCATGATCCCAGTGTCCTGGGATCGAGTCCCACATCGGGCTCCTTGCTCGGCGGGGAGCCTGCTTCTGCCTCTGCCTGCCATTCTGTCTGCCTGTGCTCGCTCGCTCTCCCTCTCTCTCTCTGACAAATAAATAAAAAATCTTAAAAAAAAAAACTCTTTAAAAAAAAATATTATTTGCTTGTTTCCCTGGCGCTTACTACAGATTCTAGCCTACAATAGCGGCTCAATAGTAGTTTGTTGAATGAATAAGTATGCAGGTGCAAAATACATATGGCATTGAAAGGATTTAAGAAATCTGGGAACAATTCAAAAAGATGATAACCACAGCAATTTATTAATTGCCTGCTCTAGTCCATGAAATACACACAGACTGTCACTTGTTATCACAGCATCCGGCTGGAGCTGGAGCTTGATCTCCAGTAGGTAAACACTGAGGACTTATGCATCATCTTTATTTCTAGGAGTCTCTCCTCCTCTGTCAGAATGTAGGCTCCATGGGGCACAGTGGTGTCTGTTTTGTTCCCTCATACATTATTCCAAATACCCAGAGGGCACCCTGGGACATCTGTGTACTCAAAAAGCACTTGTTGAATAAATGAATGAATAAATAAGAAAATAAATGAGAGTCCGAAAGAGGTAACTGGTTAAGCCATAACCTGGGCCATCAGACACTCACCTGGCAGAGCAGATAGCTGGATTCTTGCTCACAGGGCCCAGAGCCTGTGCTTTTTTCTCTTTATATCTCCCTGTCTCCTTCCTTTATGTCTCAGTTCTTAGCAGCAGACAGAAAGAAAAAGGCAGCGAGTGTCTGATTCACCATGTGGTCACTCCTTCTGTCTGAGGGGGGAGTCTGTGGCTGTCTGAGCCCTTACTAATATGACAGATCGCTGTGTAGACCCACCATTAAAAATCTTGACACAGTATTCCCTGTTCTCTAAAAAAATGAAATGGACAAGATATTAACACTCCTAAGGTTTTCAAAAGGGCCGTAAACTTCTATGTGGAATCAAACGCAAACAAATGAAAGCCAAACTCAGAGAACAGATCGGTGGTTGCTAGGGAGAGGGTATACCAGGCAAGCAAGGTGGGGAAGGTGGTTGCCAGGTACAAACTTCTGGTTGTAAACTAGGTCCTGGGGATGTGATGTACGGCATGGTAGTTAGAGTTAACAGTACCATGCTGTCTATCTGAAAAATACCAAGAGTAGACCTTCAAAGTCTTCATCACAAGAAGAAAATTGTAATTATATGCAGTGCCAATGTTAACGAAATTAATTGTGGCAATCATTTTGCAAAATACACGTATATCAGAGTCATTATGTTATGCACCTTAAACTACTAGAACGTTTCATGTCAGTTATCTCAACAAAATATCTCAATAAAAAATAACTTTGAAAACAGGCTGTACCATGTTTTGGAGTCTATGCCACCCTTTAAAGAAACACCCACACATCTGGAACAGTCTGCTGTTTTTCTGATATTCTGCACACTCCTGTTGAAAATACTTTAAGACTCTGATGCAGCCAGGAAAGGCCATGAGAATCTCCACAGCTAATAAGCTAATAAGCTCCACAGCTTGCATTTCTGAGCATTCACAAGCAGGCCCTGTGCTAAGAAATGTATATGCATTAGCTCATTTATATGAGCTCACAACAAAGGTATTAGAGCAGAACTGCCACGCTCCCTCCAATCTTCAGGCAAAGACAAAGCTCAAGTAGTTATGTGGCTGAGTTAGGGTTTGAATCTAGGTTTATCTGCTCCAGCCTGGGGTCTCAAGGTCCCCACCATATGATGGCTTGCAGACATCGAAGTTCTGTGGCTCCTGCTTAGACTGAAGAGGTGCTCACTCCAGAAAGTTCTATGAGCTTCTGATCCGGAAGGAATTCACCTCAGGGGATGCTCTTACTCAGCTCTTCATCTTTACAAGCAGGCTTGTCTTCATTGCACAGGCAGCCCCACTCCCAGGAAACAGGGAACCTGGTAGAACTACCCGGTTGAATGTTTTATGAGCCAAGAGGAAGATCTCACCCATCGTGGAAAGTCAGCTGTTCCCTGCAGACCTTTCTCTTTGCTGCCTTGGTGGTTGTGGCAATTTCAAGGTAACCTTTAAAATACCCTATTGAAGGGTCATCCGAAGGACTGTTTGTCTCAGACATCTCAGAATTTCCCATTCTGCACGGGGCCACCTGCTCCCCGCTCCCTCATGTGGCAGCTACAAAGATAAATGAAACAAGGAGCAGGAGGCTTGGTGCTGCTTTGCAGAATCGTAAACATGATTTTGCTCTGCCCCCGAGTCTGACATTGTTTACTGAGAACTCAGGGATGCCCAAAAAGGGTGAGAAATACTGCTACTTCCAATGCCCTGGGGGATCTTCGGATCTCTGGGGGATCTAGGGGTCCGATGGGAGGGCTGTCCGTGGACTCCCCGAGACACTGGTGTTGGGCAGGGCGGGCACAGTGCTGGCCAGAATGAGTCACTGGTTAGGGCAACTGGCAAAGCACATTCTCCTGCCTTCAGCTCTTCCAGAAAAATAGCTTTCCTGCCGATTTTCTGCACTGTTTCCTTCTTTATTTTTAAAAATACTTTCATAGGTTCTCGTAGGAGAAAGCCTTGCACTGTACTAGAAACAGAGAAAGGTTTTCTAGGACACCTCAGTCAAGATCTGAGAATTTTTTTTGTGTCCAGCAGACAGGGAAAGGGTTCACTTCAGATTTGAAATTGGCATCCATCCTCCAAGTGTGCTAGAATTCTTGGCACAAGTGTTTCCTCGCTCAGCCCAGGCTGAGATATGGGTTCTAGCTCAGCTTCCAAGGAACGTGTTCTGTGACCCAAGCAAAAACACTGTTCATTTTCTTTGCCTCAGTTTACTCTGTTGTAAACCCCAGATGATATTTTCTGCCATTCCAGCTCTGGGGGCTGTTTGAATGGATCGAGGATCCAGGGAAAGACTATATGAATGCAAACATAGATATAAGTATAAATGTGAATATATACTCAAACTCTCCTTGAAGTGGAATTTAGTGCAATATCCCATTAACTCCTATTTTGAGGATGAAGAGAGAGACCTAGAGCATCTAAGTCAAGTACCTAAAACACCAGTGGGCCACTTGCAAGGTCAGCAAGCTGACAGGTATAGACCCTCTCTGCCCCAGATTTCTTCCTAAGAGTAAATGAAATGCCCCCTCTAGAAATATTGGCCTCCGGTGCTGTGGGGCCATGATATAAAAAATAATTTTCCAAGGGCAATGGAGATGAACTTTTTTTTTTTTTTTAAGATTTCACCCATTTATCTGACAGAGAGAGATCACAAGTAGGCAGAGAGGCAGGTAGAGAGAGAAGGAGGAGGAAGCAGGCTCCCCGCTGAGCAGAGAGCCCGATGTGGGACTCGATCCCAGGACCCCAAGATCATGACCAGAGCCGAAGGCAGCGGCTTAACCCACTGAGCCACCCAGGCGCCCGGAGATGAACTTTTGAATCTGATTTTCCAGATCTGATCTATTCATTCACGTGCTCATTCAGCATTAGTTGAGGGATTGCGATCGTGCAGCTTCTGTGATAGGAGCTGGAGATTAAGCAGGAAATAAGAGGAATGGAGACCCAGGCTTCATGTAGCTTATAGTCTAGCACCACTCCCCTTTGAGCCCAGGGCTCTGAGCAGAACCACATATAGAGAGAGAGGCAGGGGGAAGGGCTTTGGGCTGGAGGAGGCAAGCCAGTGTGAGAGGTGCTCCCTGCTGGACCCGGGAAAGGCACCAGTGGCAGCAAATCCCATTAAAGCTCATCAAGCCTGGTTGAGACGGTTCGTCCAGATCATCTCCTGCGTCTGCTAATAGGAAGCTGGGCCCTGAAATGATTAAAACTCTTGGGAAGACGGAGCCTGAAGTCCAGCAAAGTGGTTTAAACTCTTTGATGTAGAAACACAAATGGAGAAAGAATCAAAAGAGGCAAATTCAAAGGAGGTTGTATTTTAGGTGATGCATGAGTGACTCTGACAAACTTTTAAGTGGACCTCTATATCAAGACTTCCCAAACACCCCACCACACACACAGTAAAGAAATGCCTATGTCATGGGGGTGATTTTTCTAGAAAGTAGGAGCCCATGGACACAGCATCTTGATAGAAACTTCATTTGGAAGTCCAGCAGGGTTTCTTGAAGGGAGCACTGGGCTGGGAGTCTTTTTTTTTTTTTTTTTTAAGATTGAGAGAGAGAAAGGGACTCTGCAAGGGTGTGGGAGAGGAGGGGCAGAAGGAAAGGGAAAAAGAATCTGAAGCAGGCTTCATGCTCAATGCCCAGAATGGAGCCAGATATGGGGGTTGGATCCCACTCCCCAGAGATCATGATCTGAGCTGAAATCAAGAGTTGGACGTTTCACCGACGGAACCACCCAGGCACCCCTGGGATTCTTGCTTCAGACACAATTTCCTTACTGCAGAAATGAGGATGGCAGACATCCTTAATGATTTCTTCCTTTCTGTCTTATATTTCTGGGTCAATGTCTGCTTCCCAGAGTTTTGGGATATGGGATGAGGCTGGGATATGGGATAAGGCTGGGGTATGGGATAAGGGTATTGGAGGAGTATATACTCCTATCTCAGACTAGATATTTGTATGCTATTCTATAGGAATCTATATGGCTGTACTGGTTGTTAAACTATGAACGCACTCTAAGGTGGTCACCCCAGTGCCCTCAAGGACCTTCAAGATGAGCAGGAAGTACCAAAGGTATTATCAAGGAAATACGTGTCAGGAAAGGCACACGCAGGATGGCAGAACTCAAAGATGCTCTCATGATTCCTGCCCCCGGAACTGGGGATAGGATACCACTCCCATGATGCTCCTACGGCATGGCACAGCTGGCTTGAAGAAAGGGAGACTGTCTGGGGTGAGCCAGACCTAATCAGATAAGCTCTGAAGGGGACTGGGTTTTCCCTAAAGCAGGAGATTGGTTTTATGAGAGGAATGAAATGAGAGGGAGAGGCTCTTCGCTAGCTCTGGAGATGGAGAGGGACACGTGGCAAGGAACTTGGGGACCTCTAGGAGCTGACAGTAGCAGCCCCCGCCTTAACAGCCAGCCAAGAAACAGGGACTTCCTCCTCTGATCTTCAAGACCTAAATTCTGCCACAGCCGCAGGAGTGTGCTAGCTTGCTGACACCCGGATTTTAGCCTTGTTAGACCCTGAGCAGAGAACACAGTCATCTCATGCCTGGGCTTCTTATTTCAGAATCCTGAGCCGAAAACTGGGTGTTGTTCTACACCATTTAGTCTGTGGTCCTTTGCCAAGGCACAAATATAAGTCTAACAGAATAGAAGGGGGAAACCAGGTAGTAAATAGGAAGGCTGACTCTTGCATGAACGCCCATCTTCTGATTTCACCTTGAGATGAGGGAATTTCCAGAGAAGTTATTGCTCAAAGCCTCAGTTGTTTTTCCTGCAAAATGGGGATCATGACGGTGCCAGCCAAGGAGGGTACCACAAAGACTGAAGGAAGGCGCATGCACAGTGCTGGCCGAAGCCAGTATTCACTTTCCACCCAGGGCTGGAGTTGTGGGGGTGGGGCAGGGAGGTTCAAGCAGTTCAGGGGCTCCTACTGTGGGTCAGCATCCTGCTTCCACGGCCTCATTTACTCCACGGGGAGGCACCGTCTTATTCCACAAAGAGGGAAACTGGGGGAGAGCTTAGATAACTTGCCCACAGTCACACAGGGGCTGCAGAGATGCTCTCTAGAACCTGCAGTGATTGCAATGGACAGAACTGCTGCTGGGAGAGGAGTTCCCAGCTGTGCCTGAAGAACTTTCTAAGAACTGTCTCACCTGTGGTCCTACGCAGAGGCAGAGGCTGTTCCGGTGCTAAGATTCTGGTGAGGCTGGATCCTCTGCTCCTCTCCTGGGTCAGGATGAGCCACTTCCCTGAGCCTGGAGGCGGGAGCCCAATGAAGAGGAGGAGGGGAAGTGACCATGACAGGGGAGCCCCGGTGCAGCAGGGATCTGTGAGTCCCTAGACTCAGGGTAGGGGTGCCTAGGGCGTGGGGTGGGGGTTTCCCCGGGAGTCCAGCACAACCAGTGGGGGAACCCCAGCATCCCCCCTTTTCTCAGCAGCCTGCCAGAGGACAAAATGTTGGAAACTGCAATTCTGACCTCTGCCTTATAGTTTCCTGCTGGCTGCCGCAGCTGCCCTTTCTGATGGTGGAACCAGCAGTTGGAGAGGCCCGGAGGGGCCAGGGGAGAGCAAGACCACAGAGGCTCCTGGCCCAGAAGCTCATGTCCGAGCCCCGTTTTGCCAAGGAAGGGTCGTCTGATGGCCCCAGCCCCCCGAGCCTGTGTCTAAACCACACTAATGGGCTGGCTCTGGCCAGGGGGTCAGTTCTAGTGTCCTGGCTTTTGAAATTACCATCCTTTAAAAAACAAGACAAACAAAAACACCCCCCCAAAAAACAACCTTAGTGCATTTTGAGGTCTAATGGCTGAAGAGCTCAAGAGTAATAAATCATTAAAAAGCCATCGGCTATTTTCTTTTAAAGCCCAGTCATTTTGCAGCTGCTATTTGTTGTTATCAACTTGGGTGGGAACTTAGTCTTTAATTCCTGGATGTTTTGTGGTTTTATTTTTTGAACCCAAGTTGAGAAACTCTCTGGATGATAGCACATGGTATATTAGGTGTGCAAGCCCATTGAAAACCGCACCACACAGATTCCTTCCCTCCTTCCCTCCTTCTTTCCTTCCTCCAATCAGTGAACACCTGCCGTGACCCCCCTCCGCCCCCGCGCCCCCCATCCCTCCAGTCACTGCAAGTTCTACTCTGCTGGGCCCTGGGGGCAGGAGGAGGTATAGCATCACTTCTCTGGCTCTCTTGTGCTTTCTAGTCACAGAGATCTTGTGAAAATGCAGATTCCGATTAGGTTGGTTGGGAGTGCTCTGAGTCTGCATTTTATCACAGAGCTCCCAGCCACGTCAAGGCTGCTGGTCCTCTGAGCAGCAGGGCTTCTCCACTGTGGATGCACATTGCAATCAGCCGGGAGCTGGACCCCATGCTGATGCCTACGCCCCATACCAGGAGACCCCGGCCCAGGGGATTCTAATAACAACTGATATTGGGTACCATGGTTGTATTTTCTGCTGTAAGGGTGTCCCGGTCTTGTGGGGACACACAGGTGAATGGTCAGTGCAGTAGAGAGTGACAGAAAGACCAAGACTAAGTTCTTACTTTGGCTTCACCAGGGCGAGTGAGGAAAGGTCAGGAAAGACTTGGTGGAGAAGGTACACACTGAGTGCAGTGAATGAACCCTCTTGCCGTGAGAAGCTCATGTACCAAACACCTGTTATGTGCCATCTCTGTGCTAGGTGATTTTGATGCAATGTCCCACTGAAGGTTTAAATAAGTCTGCCTCTGAGGTTATTGGTCCCTGGGGCTGTCAGAGGATCTGAGCCTTAGTGGGGGTCAGGCCCTGAAATGCCTGACCCAGGAAACGGCCAGAGGGACACACACCTGATTGGTACCATGATTCAGTTCATGATTTGCTGCCATGTTGCCTGACGTGCCCAGGCTGCCTGGAGCCCTTTCCCTTTTCCTCCTGAAGGGGCTGTATCTTCCAGAGTACTTGCCTTCAGAGTGCTTCCTGCTGTGGCTTACAGCGGGTCCTTAATTTTTCTAATAATGGCAACATTTGCCCCTCAGAGGCACTGAATTACTCCAAGGAGAGAGAATGTCCATATGTCCTGGCTAAGACCTGTTCAGGTGTAATCCCTGAACGCCCCTTCCACTCCCAGAAATGTCTGTGTTGATGAATGGATAAAGAAGATGTGGTGTGTATATATAATGGACTATTACACAGCCATAAAAAAGAAATCCTGCCATTTGCAATGTTGTGGATGGAACTGGAGGGTATTATGCTAAGCGAAATAAGTCAATCAGTGATTGATATTACTCATATGTGGAATTTAAGAAACAAAACAGAGGAGCATAGGGGAAGGGAGGGAAAAATAAAATAAGACGAAATCAGAGAGGGAGAAAAACCATAAGAGACCCTTAATTATAGAAAACAAATTCAGGGTTGCTGGATGGGGCTGGATAGATGTGGCAACTGGATGACGGACATAAGGAGGCACATGATGTAATGAGCTCTGGGTATGATATAAGACTCATGAACTGAGGGGGCCTGGGTGGCTCAGTGGGTTAAAGCCTCTGCCTTCGGCTCAGGTCATGATCCCAAGGTCCTGGATCGAGCCCCGCATCAGGCTCTCTGCTCGGTGGGCCTCCTGCTTCTGCCTCTCTCTCTGCCTGCCTCTCTGCCTACTTGTGATCTCTGTCTGCCACATAAATAAATAAAATCGTTAAAAAAAAAAAGGCTCATGAACTGATCTCTATCTCTGAAACTAATAATACATTATATGTTAATTAAGTTTAAATCTTTTTAAAAAGGGAAGAAAAAAAAAGAAAAATAGAAATGTTTGTGTTTGGACAATATGGCCCCTTACAAGGAAGAGATAAGTACCCAGCAGCCACGGATTCCGCTGAGAGCAATTCTCCTTTACCTGTTTTTTGATTCCAATATAAGCTCTTCTTAGACCTTCATTTTCAGATTTGTGATAGAGAAAAAGATTTCAAGACATATAATTCTCTTTATTCTGGGTAAAGCAATTATATGAACACAAAATTATAACCAGAACTTGCTCTGGCTTTTGGGAACACAACAGGGAGTGATGGGGACAGAGGTGAGGTGAGCCGAGCACACGCGCCTCCTGACCGAGGTCTCTACTGTCCGGCCAGAGCTCAGGGATGCCACGCAAGAATGCGGAGCTGCTGTGGTAAGACCTTCCTCTCTCTTTTTGCAGAAAAGCTAGAAGGAAAGACTTTTAAACCTGAAAAATTTTTTTCAACACTGACCATTAATTCAACCATTTTTGAACCAGTGAGTTTATCAAAGAAAATATGTCTGCGAGTCCGAGTCAGTGTGTCGGCTGCCGATGTAGACTTCAGGGTTCCTGGGTCAGAGATAGGCTTTTTCCTCACGTGGACAGGTTGGACACTGGACTTGGAGTTATGCTGAGCATCGTGTGAAGAGCTGTGGTAGCACCAAAAAATTCTCCACGCTAATCGGTCTTCCATGAACACAACCTGTCAGCCTGAGCACAACGGACGCCGGAAGGCCATCCCAGGACTCATACTGTAGCAAAGACAGGGTTGTGTGGGCTTCTCTCCTGGCTTCTCTCTCTGGTTCCCATGGTCCTAACAAGCCCTGTCTCCTCGCCCACAGCCTTGTTCTCTGCAGTCGCCTCCATTGGGCAGACAGCTGTCATGACCCCCCTGCTTTCCTACAGTGCATCTTCTGCTAGCAGCCTTGTCCTCTCCAGCCGCACACTTTGCAAGCATGCTGTCACCGGTAGAATCCAGACAAGCATCACAGGCCTCCCTTTCCATCATGGTGGAAGTGGTTCTCAGCGGGGAGAAATTTCTGACTTTAAATGCATCAAAAAAGGTGGAAGGAGCTCTCTCCCCAGAGGAGGGCTATAAGAACAGGAGCGTGGGTCCGGTCACCTCCCAAGTTCATTTCTGGCTCAGCTGTAATGACTGCTGACCCCCAGGGATTAGGCAATCTCGGGATAACAGGACAGTGAGGCTCTGACATGAGTAGGCCCAGACCATGGGTGCTGGTCTTGTGCCCAACATGTTCCTCAGTCTCAGGGGCCCACAAGGGCTTGGGGATGCATACTCGTAGCTCTGCTCCAAGCTGAATGCCCAGTGAAGGGGACTCTGGAGAGATCGGCTACAGCCAAAGTGAAATTTGGCACCCCTCTGTCTGGAATGCAAGGATCTCCCGTGGCTATGTGACAGCGGGGCGGGGGGGGGGGTTGCTGGTGCCAGTGCCAGGAGCAGGGTGAAGGGCTTTCATTGGAACGTGGAGCCAGGGACAGGGTTGTTGGAAGAATGAACTTTGTCAGATAGGACACTTCATCACCACGGGTGTCCCGGCACACCATGTCCCTGAGGGCTTAGCTGCGAAGGCCACTGCAAGGGAGCTGCTGTGTCAGGTAGACGAGGAGGCTGCTGAGGGACCCTTACATGGCCCAGCTCACACTGCCCCTTCCTGGGGAGCGCTCGCAGTTGCACGCATCTCCCCAGCCCAGGCATCCCGGCCTCCACCCCAGGGTGGCCTTGGTCCCTCTGAGGGGCGCCCTTGATTCTGGCCCCTCCGCACGAGTGGGTATTTGGTACTTTAAATACGATTGGTATTTAAAGCCAAGTCAGGGTGGAGGTACGGACGCAGAACTGTTCCCCAGAGTCCCTCAGCTGTCCCCAGTTTTGAGTCAGAGACATCCTGCCAGGAGCAAGCCCTTTCATCTAGCCCACCTGTGCAGCTTTTCTGATGCCCTTGACTCATTCTGCTATTGTTCTAAGCATGAGTTCAGTTTGTTGGCTGTAGCCCGTTATGCTGACTTCTTGTTTTTCTTTGCCGAGTAGCCCTGGAAGAGAAATCTGTGTGTGCGTGTGATCAGAAGAGGCGCCTTGTTTATGTTAACTCCATCATCTCAACCACACCGTAGAGTAAGATCAACGTGTCTGTCCCACAGGTAAGGAGGTGGAGACTCAGGGAAGGCGGGGTGGGGGTGTGTGTGGAGTGGGGGTGGGGGAGTGAAAGTCACATGACCCCAGAACAGCCCATTCTGCTCTGTGCCGCCTGGTGCTGACCCGCAGAGCCCGCACTCTCCCACTGTCCCACCTGACATCCATCCAAGTCCAGGGCACCAGACAGTGTGATCTTCGTTCTGAAGTATAATCCTGACCTTCCTGACCACTTAGCTTGCCCTGAATTACACGCCGCTGCTGCAGTCCGGACCCTGGGTCTCCTTCCTATGTAAGAAATGGAAATATCCAAGAGAATCCTAATGTGAAGGAAATAGTTCCCGTTGTTTCAGGAAAATAATGGCATGAGGTACTTGGTTCCCTAACCTGTCTTATTCCAGGCTAGAAGGTATGCAACAAAGCAGTGTTATTATTACATGGAATTGTGGTGGAAGAGTAATGAAAATTGGCATCTCTGTTCGGGCTCTTTCAGAATTGGATGGGCTCATGAGAATCCTATAATATGAATCCCACTTTCTAGTGGGAGAGCTGTGGATTACCCAGGACACATAAATGCTGCTTTACTCACTGCCAAGGTGATGACACGGTAGATGTAATAATACTGAACGTGAAGATTTATGTAGTATAAACACCAACAAATGCAACAATGGGCCAAATGGGTGACTTTGACTTTTCTGGCTCTGCCCTGAAGGGCTCCAGTCAATGTCAGCAGGGGCCCCAGAAGATGAGTCTGGGGCATTCAGAGCCTTGGGCAGCCCAGACAAGGGAAGGTAACTAGCTGCTCACTCAGACTGTGTCCATGGAGGGTTTGGCACCACAATTCTAAGGAAGTAATAAA
The DNA here is from genome assembly GCF_020171115.1 of Neogale vison. Classification (NCBI taxonomy): domain Eukaryota; kingdom Metazoa; phylum Chordata; class Mammalia; order Carnivora; family Mustelidae; genus Neogale; species Neogale vison. The sequence goes on along the minus strand of NC_058097.1, from coordinate 117,993,783 downwards.
ACCTCATGCATTATTTTATGGTATCTGCAGAGAAACACATGCTCTATCAGAAGGTCTGTGGACTAATCCCATGCTTGCTTTGTCATGAAAGAAACAAAAATACCATGCTTGCTTTGTCATGAAAGAAACAAAAATACTGACACTTCACAATAAAGATAAAAAGCAAAGAGAGAAGGATTAAATCGTGTTTCACTCAAGAGCTTTTTTTTTTTTTTTTTTTTTTAAGACTGAGTTCTTGTCTGAAAACAGGAGCCAACAGATCTGGCATTTGCTGGGGGAGTTCAGTTCTTTGGAGAAAATACAGAGACAAAAAGATCATTCTGATGGTACTTAAAAGATTTATTTGAATATATTTAAGGGAGACCAAATATATCCAGCAAATTTTAAAAGGGCAAAATTAGGCCTAATTCAGGTTATGGAATACAGATTTGTAAGTCTTACTCATGTCGTGAGTACATTTCCAGCAACTTAACATTTCATATGGTGCCTAATGATTGAGCAGGACCTCTATGGAGCAGGCCTGAAAGCTTGTGACTGAGGTTCCCAACCTGTGTGGCTCTCATTTGTGTAAGATGGAATATTTCATGGCCCTCCTTGGCAGGCTGCTGTGGGCCACCCAAGGGCTCCTGATGTCTGTTCTTCCAATACTCAGCCATGGCTTACTGGCCACAGTCCCAATTCACCCACCCAGCCCCTTGCGGATGATGTATGAAAAATCGTGAGTAAAAGGGCATGAAAATCAAATTAATTCATTTTCCATTTTCCCCACATTTGTATCTGTCTATCCAGTACTTTTCCTTTTCAAGCCTGCTATCTCTTTGAAAGCAAGCTGCATAGTTATGATACATTCTCTTCATTGTAACTCTGTACTGTGAGTATGTATTCTGCATTAAATAATAAAGGAGATTAATAATTAAATCAAAGTGAAAAACCACTTGTTTCCTGCCTACAGCCCAAGGGACAGATTTCCTGGTCTGGTGTCAATTTATCAATGATGATTAGAGCCTAGGAGGTCGGAGAGGTACAGAGAAGATGGCAACAAGAAAGCAGGCTAATGTGACTGTGAATGTACTTATGTACAAATGAAAAAGACGGGATGGTGATAGAAGGTGCGTGAATGGGGAGAAAAGACCAGAGAAACAGGCACAGCAGGTAAAATGTCAATAATTGGAGTTGAAACATATTGGGGGCTCACCCTACACCAGATTGCATTCTAAATGCTTTACCTATATTAACTCATTTAGTCATTTCAGAAAAGGCATGAAGTGGGTACTGTTTCCCCCATTCTACAGATGAAGAAACTGAGGCACAAGGGAGGGTGAGCCCACTGTCCCAAAACTGGTGTTTGCATGGATTAAAACCCAGGTGATCTGGCTCTAGAGTCACTCTCCAAGTCTAAGAACAAAAAAAAGAGAACGTCCCAAATGCTCCAATAAAGAGGAATGAGACAAATCTTGTGGGAGAATGAATAAACAGGAAAAGCTAGTGAGAGTAAGAAAAAAATAAAGTCAAAGAATTGAGAGTGAAAGCAGGTCAAGAAACAAAGGTTGGAAAGGAGGCAAAGTGAAAGTCAGTGGGGCATCAGAAATGAGTTGTCGGGAAGAAGAAAAGAAAGAACAGAGAATGGGATCTATCAAAGGGAGCATGTCACTGGGCGTACTACATTGGGTGTACTACAGACTCCTCTCCTTTGCTGTCTTAAATAACCTTCTCCAAGCCTGCTCAAGGTAGGTGTTCTTATACCCATTTCACAGATGGTAAACTGAAGGTCTGAGAAACTAAGTGCTATGTCCAAGGTCGCACAGTTAGTTCATGGCAGATCAGAAAGAATTGTTGTTAATGACAAAATGCCGATGCAAGAAATCAAAGAGTAGCTAAACAAGTGAAGAAATATACTATGTTCGTAGACTGAAAGATTCAATACAGTGAAGATGCCAATTCTCCCCAAACTGAATATTCAGGGTTAACGCGATTCCTATCAAAATCCCACAATAATTTTTTTGTAGATGTAGAGAAGATTGTTCTAAAATTTCTATTGAAAAGGAAAGAAATTAGAATAGGTGAAACAATTTTGAAAAAGAAAGAAGTAGAAGAAATCAGTCTACTGAATTTTAAAACTTATATAGCTAAATCTATGTGGTAATAATGGAGGAGAGATAGACATAGACCAATGGAGCAGAACCCAGAAAAAGACCTTCACAAATACACCCAAGGAGTCTTTGACAAAAGTGCAAAAGGGATTCAATGGGAGAAAGATCGTCTTTTTAAGAAATGGCACCAAAGCAATTCAATATCCATAGACCAAAAAATGAATTTGACTAAGTCTCAAGCCTTATATAAAAATTAACTCAAAATGAATCATGCACTTAAATGTAAATGATACAGCTATACAACATTTACGTGGGGGAAACCTGAGGGAACCTTCAAGATCTTCAAGATCTATGGCAGGCAAAGAATTCTTAGACTTGACACCAAAAACCTCACCCATAAAAGGGAACAGTTATAAATTGGACCCCATCAAAACTCAAAGTGTTTGCTGAAAAAGACTCTCTTAAGATGGAAAGACAAGCTCCGGAGTAGGAGACAATGTTTGCAAACCATGTATATGACAAGGATTGGTACCTCACATCTTTAAGGAATGCTCAAAATCCAACAGTAAAACAATCTAATTAGAAAATGAGTGTAAGATATGAAAAGACATTTAGCCAATGACAGCATACGGAGAGCAAATGGAGAGCATACGAGCTCGTGGAGAGTCAATATCATCAGCCATTAGAGAAATGCAAAACCAGGATGAGATATATTGCATACTTACCAGCATGGCTACAATGAAAGATAGTGACAACACCACATATTGGCAAGGATGTAGTGAAAAAGAATCACTCCTACGTTGCTGATAGGAAGGTAAAACAATGTTTCAGTTTCTTAAAGAACTAAACATAGTTACCTTGTGAACCATCCATTGCACTTCTGGGCACTTATCCCAAAGAAATGGTAACATAAGTTCATGGAAAACTCCCTATACACGTATTTAGAGCAGTTTAAATCATAGAAGCCTCAAACTGGATACAACAAGCATGTCCTTCAAGGGGTAAAGGTTGAACAAATTCAACAACCACACCGAAATATCACACACACACACACACATACCCTTGGATGAATCCCCAGAGAATTATACTGATTGAAAAACCCAAAGGTTATATACCTATGATTCTATTTATATCACATTCTAGAGCTGACAAACTGTAGAAAGGAGGGCAGATTCATGGCTGCTGGGGGCTAAGGAAGAGGTCGGGCAGGAGGGAAATAGATTTGGCTCTAAAAACAGGGCAACACGAGAGATCCTTGCTGTGATGGAAATGTTTTACTGCATGAACGTTTAAGGGAAAGAATCAGTATATGCACACAGATGGAGGGAAGGACCAGAACAAGCAGAGGCCAGTCTCAGGGCCTCCTGGGGGTCCCTCCATGGGCTCCCTTCTCTCTTGGTGCCTCACTGCTTTTTTGAACCCCCTTGGGAAGCCTTCCCTGCTTCTCCCTGGCCTCCCTTTAGCCCCTCTGCCTCTCTGCAATGGCTCTTCTCTCTGATTCTATTACTTATCCGTGGGCACATCTGCTTTCCTCAGTCAGTCCCCGGAGAGAGCGCCAAGGTTGGGCAGGCAAGGCGTGTAAAGGACCCAATCCCATAACACAGGTTCGAACACACGGTCTGGTCTGTAGTAGAAGCTCCATTCCCATCTTTCAAGGAATATGTGAGTGACTTTGAGTCCAAGGAAGGGCACTTTCTGAAGTGACTCCGGCACCCTGACTAGGGCTGTGAGGCCTGCATACCTTGCTGTCTGGGATAGCCCAGGGTCGCTGGCTGGGCATAACATTTGCCTGTCAGGGTCTCTTAGACCCGGGCACCGGCAGGATCTGGTATCCCCATGGACGGCCGCCTTCCTGGAACAGAGGCAATAACTTCGTCCCTGTGGCTCCTCTGCCTCTCCTCCTGGCCAGACTCTTGAACATCAAGCCCTCAAACCCGCCATCTTGGAAGGGACAGACTCTGAGAGCAAAACGCACAGGACACAGGCAGGGTCCCCCAATAGCATTTCTCTGCCGTAGTTCGCCACACTCCTTTTCCTTTATGAGCAGCAAGAGAGAAGGCAGGACGAGGGCATTAGGGCCTCCGTGATATTCAGGGAAGGGGCCTAAAATGTGAGAAGAGGACATTGCGATGGATGCACAAGTGGGCCTCCACCAGTCGACTCACAGGAGAGAGGAAGGAGATTCTGAAAGCTTGTCATGATCTCTCCTCCCCTTCCCCCTTCATGTGTTTCCCTTTTGACCCCCCTCCTCTGGCCCCTAGCCCCGATGGCCACCAAATGGGTTGACTGAGGAAGTGCTGTGGCCACCTGACAGACTGGTCCCAGTGATTCCTGACCTTTGCCCCTCAGTCCTCTCTGGGCTGGAATTAAAATGGAACTTAGCATTTACCCACCAGCCAGGAGCTCCAGGGTCATGTGTTAAAGGTTTGGCTCTGACATTTAACTTAACACAGTTGTTGGCAAGGGCTGCTGCCATCCGGGGCTCTGCGGACTAGAATAGCTCACTTATCAGAATGTCAAGGTAGGAGGAACTAGATAAGCCTGGGGGCACTGGCAGGGGCCATGACTCTGGCCCTTGGCAGCCAGGCAGCCAGGGTCTCAGGAAGGGCCTGCTGTCCCATCGGTTTTAAAATCATCCCAGAGAAAGCCCCCCTCAAGTCTCCTAGAGAAAGACATTCAGATATTTTTTTTCAAATGCCACACTGCACATGCTTCTCGTCTTGAGGAAAAACAGAAAAATTCCTTCACGGGCTGACAACTGTCTCCACAAAGCACATCTCATGATGGACCCTCTCTTGGAAAGGCTGCCAGCTCCCCGTGGCCAGTCTGTAGCTCAGACGCAGTGAAAAGTTGAATCTGAAAATGGGTCCTTTGATCCACCTTGTGGACTCCTCCTTTCTCTCCATGGTATATCCCCAACACCCCCGCCGGCCGCCCCAGCCTAAATGTTTGAGCAGAATTGCGCAGAAAACGTAAGCTTTGGCGCTCACGCTCCCGAGTGGAAAAGCATTACTCTGCCCAAATGATCCCGTTCCAAGGTTTTCCAAAATTATGTACTCCTGCCACATGCTAAGCGATCAAATCAAGGGCCGTGAAACTGATTTAAAAACAAGAAGCAGAAGTAGATATCATTTCCAAGAATGGGAGTGTCGCCTACACCCATGGGTGGCTTGGCCCACAGAAGGCAGTGGGAGCGCGGTCCTTCGCAGGGCAGGTGGGAAGTGGGGACGGGGGGCGCTTGAGTTGTCCCTTCCCTGCTGTGGGGTTAACTCCCACACAGGTGATTCCAGCAGTGTGAGAGTCTCCGCGTCCCTGGCTGAGAACCCCAGGCAGGCACTGACAGACAGCCCCATGGGGATCTTGCCTGCCAGGGACAGTAGGGCAGAGAGAACATCTGTGACAGAGCCACACTGATGTTTCTGCTCGACCCCCAGTGGAAGAGCTTGGCTCTGCTCACGATGTACCCGCAGACTCAGGGCGGGGGTACCCATGAGAGACTTCTCCCTGGGGAATCCCAGTAAGCTTTGACTTCATCCTCAGGGAAGAGAGCCGTTTCGGGACAGCCCCAGCCAGCTTGAGGGGCCGGCCCCTTCTCTCTGCTCACAGGTCTGCCTGTCCTGTGTTCCAGGGGCACAGCTTGCTGGTTGGAGCTCACTCATTCTCTCTGTACTGTGGGTGAGCTCCTTTGAGGAATTTCTTCAGGCGGATGCTGCCTGTGACATGGAACAGCAGGTGACAGTGGCTTTTGGAGAGGACGGGAAAAGTCTGTGTGAGTGGTCCCCTGTCAGTCACCGAGCTAGAGAGGCTATCTGGAACGTGGCTGGGGGGACCTAGGGAGCACTGTCTTTCCCTGGAATGTGCAGACGAGCTCCCTACATGGCATTGCCCCTTTCGGTGGCAATCCTGGTGCTGTTTGGATCATTTAGGCTGTTGTAATAATTTATCATCAACCTCATAATTAGTAAACGGAACCCAACTAGTAATGAACACTTAACAAACGCTCCAACACATTCCTTCCAAGGTAAAAGAAGGTTGTCTTTTTCTATCCTTAGGCTGTTAAGTCTCTCCTCTTTGAACTTAGTTTCAGATTGTTTGGGTCCAAGGTAGTATAGGGGGCGGGAGGAGGTGAGGAGGAGGCTGGGAGGAAGGGCAGGAAAGCAGTGGATGGAAGAAGCAGCAAACCCATCACAAACACCGAACGCCCAAGATCACACAGTCAGCATTCAATAAATGACCATTTCTTTGTATTATTGCCAAAAAGCAGAGTGAGGCCATCTCGAGGCAGAGCAATAGTTTAAAATCCCAGGCAGTACGACCAAGCTTTCGTGTCAGAGTCCAACCAAGGGCCTCTCCCTCCACTTCCCACGCCATCCACCCTGCTTGGTCCTTCCACCAGATTCTAGGGTGCCCCAGGAACTCATCCAGCCAGCTGATGGGATTTACACCCGGCTTGGAGGAAAAGACACAGATTTGGGAAGGTCAGTGCACCTTTCAGGGTTAGTGTTTAATAGGGAAAAAAGTCTGGCTTTGAAGTCAGAGGACAAGGGTTTAGAGGGTGGCAGCTCTGCCGCCGCTCCCGCTCTGAACTCGAAAGCTGCGGTCTCATCTGTAAAGCCGGTGAATGACCTCCGCCCCACAGGACTGGTGTCCAGATGAACTCATACGACCGTGTCTGGCTCAGTTCTTGGTTCCATAAATATTAGCTGTTTTTCACTGCTTCTCTCCCACATGGAAAAGTGTTTTGTGGACCAGAGAGCCCGAGGGGGGGGGGGCAGTAAGTTTTGGAGTCAGCCCCAGGTGAGAATTTCTCTTGTAAGCTGTGTACCTCCCAAAAGTTACACAGCCTCACCAAGGGGCTGTTGCTCAGCTGTAGGAAAAGGATGCAAAATCTGTTTCATTAAAAGGATCAAGAGAGAGCAAAGCACTTGGCACATTCTGACATGTGCCTGTTGATCTTCTGGTGGTGGAAAGGGGCTCTGGGAATAGTGCTGGGCTCACCTTACCTGACCTGATGTTTAGGCCAGACCCTGGAACTTTGGGGGGCCAGACCCCGGTCCCACTGCCATGAGGCTTCTCCCCAGTCCTGGGAGAGGGAGGGACAGCACTGTTTGATGGAAAGCGGAGATGGTTCTCCAGGGAGACACAGGGATTTGGGAGAAGGGAAATAACGATGGCCTTCCCTATCCCCTGTCCCTGCCTTTGCAGCCAGGACTCCTGGCCTTTCTGAACAGTTGGAAAGATGTTTAAAAAGAGATAGGGAGGCATGCAGGAAGTGACCAGGCAGCAAGGAGGGCAGAAATAGCAAAGGCCATGTTTCCAATTTGGCCAGACTTAAAAGAAAGCAAGAGTAAGCTGAGGGTCAGAGGCTCTGAGGGAGCTCGCTGCCCCTCCCCAGCCCTCTGCACCCCCCATCTGAAAGCAGAGCTGCTACCTGGGGGAAAGGTACCCCCCACTCCCTACTGCCTTGGCCTCTCAGAGCAGGCAGGGGGCATTCAGGATCCCCTGGGGGGGTGTACCCCAGCTCTGGAACCAGCACAGCATGTTTTTAGCCCTCTGAAGGCTGAACTCCCAGTGCCCAGGACACCTGTGGGCTCTGGGGAGCTCGGATTTCCCGGCTGGACGGTTGGGCTTTAAACCTGCTACAGTGGTCTTAAATTAGATAAGTAAGTAAGTAAGTAAGTAAATAAATAAATAATAAAATTAATCCGCCCTAAACCCTTCGCTGTCCCCATGGGCTCCCAAAGTGACAGGTGCTTGGCAAAGCTAACCGCCAGGGGCAAGGGGCACTTCGGGAGTGCCTTCCAAAACAGTGAGCTGGGGAGAAAAGGAAGAAGGAAAAGAAGACAACTTACTTGTTGAGATCAGAGCTTCCAAGTCCCACTGATGCTAACTTCTGGAGCTCCCTTAGAGGCGGTGCCGGAGCGCTCAGAGCCCTTGAGGGGACTCGCCCACCCCAACCATTACCACAGCCTCGGACTCTGCCTGGAGCTCCTCCCTGTCGTGGGGTCCTGCAGCGGGAGGCTCCTAAGGCATCCCGTCCCTTCCCTAGCCAGCCCCTCAGTCACTCCCTTCCTCCGGCAACGGGAGGCTCTGCTCACGCTCGCACTCTCCCTCGCTCTCCCTCTCTCTCCCTCGCTCTCCCTCGCTCTCCCCCTCCTCCCCTCCGCCCGCTTCTCTCTCCGGGCTCTCTTCCCCTCCGGCCCCAGTACAAAGGACTCTCCCTGTAATAATGTGTAATAACCCACTTAAAGGGCCCAGGGTAGAGGCGGGAGGGGCAGGGGCGGGGCGGGGGAGGGGAGGCGGGCGGTCCGGGACTCCGCAGGTTCTGAATGAATAGGGTCCCGGAGGGGGGGAGAGAGGACCTGAGGAGAGGGGCAGGAGGCCCTCCGCCCCCCTCGCGCCCCGTCCCTGCTACACCTGTCTGGGCTGGTGGTACTGGGGGTGTTTCTGGCCTTGCAGAGGCCAAGGACAGAGATGTGTGTCAGGGTACGTGTGCGCGTTGTGAGCGTGCACCTGTGTCCGCGTGAGCGCCCCCGTGTTTCGTGGGTGCGGTGGAGTAGATAGAAAGAAGGAAGAAACTGGAGGGCAGAAATTTGGGGTCAAGTGCCTTGGACGGGCTGCTCAGTCACTCTGCGCTGTTGGATTCCCCGTGCCCTGCCCCCACCCCCACCCCGGGTCTCGGGGTCCCTGGGGTCTGGTCGGAGACAGACCTGGTCTGAAGCTCCCAGGGCTCTCCACTCACCCCCTAAATGTCCTCTCCAGGGGCACCTGACCCTTGGCTGGGTAGGAAGAGCAGGAAATGCTCCCCACACTGCTCAAAGAAGTCTCCCAGGGAAGGAGAGCCACTGCCCCAGTGCCTACCTAGGCTGAGTAGAGTAGAGCATCTGCCTTCCCTTTTGGGTGCTTCCCTCCCTGCCTGGAGGAGAGATGATTACATACATTTATTCCTTAGTTTGTGGAAGTTGCTGGAAAGGCAGCTGCAGATGGGCTCCCCCTGCAGAGAAAAGCCTGCTGCCTGGGAAGGGGCCTGCAAGCTTCTCTGTGGACCCTTGCTCTAGGTCCTGAGGGCCTCCTCTCTCCCCGCACGCCCACCCCATCAATGTTTGAGGTCGATGTGCCGTGATACCATAGACTCTGCCAAGACAGTGACTGTGACTATCTTGTTCTCCGCTGTGTCCCCAGCACCTAGGCTAGCACAAGTGCTTGATGAATACTTATCAAGTGAACATTGTCAACAGCAGGAAGACCGGTTTACTAAATCACAAGAAGACAAAGTGTTGTCCCTGGGACTAGGGTGCCCCAGCCTAGCCTTACAGTGAGCACAGCAACATGGCGGCGTCCCGGAAGTTTGGTCTCCTGAGAGCCACCCCAGCACAGCACGCCTGTTGCCACACAGCACAGCATGCACATAGCCCACTACCCAGGGTTAGAGCACAGAGGGTCCCCCTCCTCTTCCTCCATAGAGGGGTCAAGTCCTTCAGTGTGGCTGCAATCAGTCTTGACTAAGTAGGAAATCGCTAAGTCCCCTTATGAGATTTAGCTTGTCTCCCTGCTTATCCATTACATGTTGATCTAATGGTTTAACACTCTGAGAAGAAAGTTCTTAATTCCTTAATTTCCAAGCTCTTGGGAGAAGCCTCCACTGTGTAGCTCTGTGGTCTGAATGACATCCATTATATGAATTTTCTGAGCCTATGCGGTACTTTGTCCTGGGGCAGCCATTACTTTGGGTTTCCATATAAAAACCCTGGGATTTCTTCTGCCAAACTGGGGAGGTGGCTGACTTTGAAGCAAAATGTACAGTGGTCTGGGAAATATTTTGTAACTATTTCACAGCATTGGGAACTTGGACCAGGAGACAGAAAACCTGAGTCCGGTTCTCGACCTAGATCTGAAAAATGAGAAATATGGGCATTTTCATCTTGACTGGGTTTTGCAAATTGGGGTGAACCTTAACCTTTCCATACACCTAAGTCTTCCAGAGAGCACAGACAACATTTGAGGAACAGAGACACAACTCGAGGACTGCTCAAGGGGATGGGCAGATGCTGGGGGCATCTTTCAGTGTCTGCAAGTTGATGAGGGGGTGCTTGAAAGCACTGAGAATTTGGGGGTGTCGTCGCTGAATTAGAGGCCAGAGCCACTGCCCCTGTCCACCTCCCTCGCTTCTCTTACCTGAGGGAGAGATGAATCACAATAGAAGTTTTCTTTTTTGAATGTGACACACAGGAAATTATTTTTTCTCCTATTTATAGAAATTCCATTTGCATTTATGAGGCTGGTAATGTCTCATAAATATTTCCTGCCAGATAAAATATTAATTAAAAGAGTTCGTTGAGTTATACTCTGAAGTCTTAACGAAAACTCTTCTAAGACAAATATTTGAAGTCTTTTTTCTCATGTCAGGAGGATTCCTTATACATTATTTGCGTATGTTAATAAGTCAACCTATCAACAACAGAGATGTGTCAATTAATGAATATTAACTTGCCATATTTAAGAGTTGAAAAAAGTATGAGAATAGTATAACAGATAACCTTGAAGATGTCACACAGCTGAAAAAACAAAACACAACGTTAACCTCATTTGTGAACCCATCCCATATTAGGTCCCTTTTCCTCAAGAGACAATCAATAGCCTGAGTCTGGTGTTTTTTTTCCTCCCAATTTCTTTATGCTATAGCACCACACACACACACACACACACACACACACGCACACCCATTCAATCAGTGAATATTAACCCTATATCAGGATTTTTGCTCTCACAAACTCTTTTGATTGATGAAAGCCTACTACGTTTGAGACTTTGATATGTACTGTGAGAAAAATGAAGAAGTATAATGGCAGCTTTGATCTACAGTGCCTAACAATTTAATTGGGAAGGTCAGCCTATGTGCAGGAAAAGTTAGCAGACAAATTAACAACTTGGGCTTTTACTTCATAGGTGCTAATTGCTGGGATGATGGTGTAGGAGAGACGGTAAAGCTGACACAGCTTGGAGAGGAGGCTCTGGGGGCTGACATCTGGCTACAGACAGAAGAGGCATGTGACGGGAGCCCTGAAGTAAGACTAGGTTTTGAATAGGAGGCAATAGGGTCTGTATGCAAAAAAGGTGTGGGGAGGCAAGGCTTCCCTGTATTGGGGACCTGAAGGGAGGGATTGGAGCTGGGGGAAATGGTAGGTAAATTGTGAGGAGGGGATAGTGACAGTGACTATAATTAACTGAGTGTCTACTATGTCCTCAGCCCAGCTAAGTGCTCCACATCCAGGAGAGTTTTACTCTTAGCACCTCACAAGAAAGATCGTACTACCTCCATTTCTCAGATGAGGAAACTGAGGTATGGACAGATACAGTGTCCTCCATGGCACAGTCGTGAATAGTGATTTTCATGACCCAGTTTTGTTAGATTCCAAAACCATATTCCCGACAGTTACAAGTGAATTGAATTGTGTCCCCCCCATCATTCCCCAGATTCATTTGTTGAAGCCTTAACCCCAAGTGTGTTAGAAGGTGATTGTATTTAGACATAGTGTTTTAAAGCAAAGATTAAGTTAAAATGAAGCTGTTAGTTTAGGTCCTGTTCCAATCTGACTGGTGTCTTTATATGAGGAGGAGATTGGGGTACACAGAGAGACACGGGGAGGTGGGGGGTGGGCAGGGTGGGGGGGTGGCACTCACACAGAGCCAAGGCCATGTGAAGATGCAGAAAGAAGACAGCTATCTACAAGCCAAGGAGAGAGGCCTCAGGAGAAACCAGCCCTGCTGACACCTTGACCTTGGACTTCCAGCCTCCAGAACGGTGGGAAGTAAATTTGCTGTGTAAGCTACTCAGTGTGTTCAGTGTTCTGTTCCGATGGCCCGAACACACACATGTGGAAACCATGCTGGAGGAGACTGCTTCTCAGAAAGGCCTCGCATCCCAGGCCATGGAACATCCACTTTACTCTGCAGAAGAGAGAGACTGTTGGAGATTCCTGAGCTGGGAAGAGGTACGGAAGTCATTTTCATGAAGAGTTTCCTAGAGGCGTTTTGTACACTATCCACCCATTTAGTCGTTTCCGTGAGTCACTCCCGAGCGCCTAGGTTGTGACTCAAGCAGCTGCAGAGTCCATAATTGTGCAGTTCATCTCTTCCCAGGGCTCAGCACAGTACTGGTATGTGGTAGATGATAAATAAATACTTGCCAAAGGAGAAAAGGGATGGGCTAGGTTTTGGCAATGGAAAAAAGTGGCAAGACAAACAGTGTGTCTTCGAGGAGCTTATAGTAACTAATTCCACAGCTGATTGGTTTCAGTGCAGAGAGCTTAAGCAGTGCCATCCCATAGAACTTCTGCAACGAAGGAAATGCTCTCCAGTCTGTTCCCTCTACTGAGGCGTGTGTGGCTCTTGAACATGTGAAATGTGGCCACTGCGAAAAAGAAACAGATTTTACTTGTTATTTATTTTTTGTTTTTTTAAAAGATTTTACTTCTTTGGTGGGGGGGAGAAGCAGAGGGAGAAGCAGACTCGCCACTGAGCGGGGAGCCCTTTGTGGGACTCGATCCCAGGACCTGAGCTGAAGGCAGATGCTTAACCCAACTGAACCATCCGGGTGCCCAGGAAACAGAATTTTAAATCTCATTTTATTTCTTTTAAATAGGCACAGTAGTGGGTGGCCACGAGCTCGCCCAGGCTAGGATCCGGGCCAGGGAGGGCAGTCTGGGCTATGCGATGGTGCCGGCCTGAGGTGACAACAAAGATGGGGGCAGAGAGACCCTCACTGGTAGTGTGAGAGACTGGTAGTGTGCTCAGGGGCCAGCGGGATGAGCACTGCTCCTGAGACACTGTCAGAAATACTGACTTCCAGGCTCCACCCAATCCTGCTTCATTTTAACAAAACCCCAAGGGACACCTATGCACACGGAGGCTGGTGAGAGAACACAGGGTAGAAAACACAGATGAGGAAGACTCAGCAGACCCAGTGCCTAGTAGAGGCTGGGAAACAGGGAGAAGAGGAAGGGACCTCGGTCGCTCCTCCCCGAGCCGTGCCCCTTCCCTGCCCCTCCACCCTGATCACAGGGTACTGGGAGTTGCTTACCGGTCTCTCCCCTCTACCTACAATCTACATGTTATGTTGAGGGTGGGGACACAGGTTTTTAAAATCCTTGCATTCCCCGTGTCTGGCATCATGCCTTTTATTCAGCAAATGTTTGCCGAATGCAGGCATGCCTCGTGATGGGAATCTGGAAATCAGAAGGAGCAGGTGGCTGGGACAGGAGACGCACACTTCGATTGTAGATGCAGCGTGCGCTGCCTCCAGGCTGGACAAGCCTCTTAAATGGGGTTGTCTGAGAAGAGGGAGGAACGGATGCGGGAGTTGAGGAGGGCATCTGGGACATCAGGGGAGGGACTGCCATCTGCAGGGAAGGGAAGACTGGAACTCCCAGGCTAGTTTACCTATCTGGAAGACGGTGAAGAGGGGGAGGAGAAGAGGTCAGAATTGGGGGCCATGCTCGCTTCTGGGGTGAGGGAGGAGGAGGAGGAGGAGGAGGACCCAGAACAGGACAGAATGGCTGGAGGGGAGCTCTGCTGAGGTAGGGGGGTGGAGAGTGAAGGGTTGAGGTGGCACCCTGCAGAAGGATAAGGGACAAGAAAACATTGTGGTCAGTGTCCCAGCTTCATTCACTAATAAAATATTTCCTTGAAGGACTTCTCTCAGAAAGACATGGGCTCAGTGGGGGCGGAGGCTAAGAAACGTGTCCCCACGGTTCCTGCTACCCGTGGATCCAGGAGTCAAGGGAAACAGAACCGAGAGGAAAAACTGCATTGATCAGGTTATCAAGAAGTCATTATAACTGCAGGATGTATTAAATAAGCCTCTCTTCATACCTGATTTCCATGCCTGCATCTCTGCTTCCAGAGTCGATAAGCATCCCACCTGTCACTGGGGACCCCAAATCCATTTTCCATAGAATCTCTTTGGTTTCTGACGTCAGTACCCAGTGTAGCTTGGGCTTTCCTAAGACAAGCTTGCCGTTCCTGAACGTCCTCTTCTTCACGAGTCCAGGCCGGGTGCCCAAGAGAGACATTTGCCACAGTTGGCTGCACAGTTGTAACATCTGTGCTCCTAGAAGGTGGGGCACGCCACAGCCAGACGACTCTGCATTTTGGCCCCAGCGTTCAGTTTTCAGTTACGGCACCACTGAGGGCAGATGATTTTTCTTCCCTGTCCGTGAAGAGAGATGACATTTGAAGATGGAAAACAACAACAACAACACACAGCTTTAATTCCTTCCTAACTTTATCGATAAAATCTCGTTCTGCTTTACCCAAAACTCCATAGAAATGCTTGACCAGCAGGCCCTGCCCAGGCCGGGTCCACAAGTGGCCAAGAGCACCACCTTGTGGTTGAAAGAGATTTCTCACGCGGTGGAACAACGAGTCCTTGTTCATTTTTATCTTTGCTTTTTGTTTCATTAAAGTCATATATACACATTTGAAGCATCATGTTGTCCTGGGTAGTTTGATAGGAAAACATCCAGGCCTCCTCCTCCCCCATCTCCCAACCTCCAGAAGCTCCTACTTTCATCTCCGCCATGTTTTCCCTGTTGTTTTGACTGCACATCTCTAAATGACACACCTGCAGTAATACTTCTAGATGCTTCTGTTTTAGAGACTCTCTAACTTCCCACCACCAAAGATGAGCTTCCCAGCAGTGTAGCTGGAACTTAGCTCCCCTCCCCCACCACTCCTACCACTTATACGCTCCGTTCTCCTTTCCTCTTCCCCCAGTGGGATTTTGTCAGAATTCCTATCAGATAGTCTGTTGTAATACTAGTATGTCTATAAAATTTGGATGGAGCATAGCTGATCTCTGTGGCTGACCAGACTACTTTTTCTGTCCTGCACAACTTCTGGGTTTTCCTGGAATCCCTAAGTCTCTTGGTTTTGTTTGCTTTAGTTGCCTTTGCTCTTATCAACAACCCCAACAAAACATTTCCACCTAGGGTTTCAAGCTCTTCTCAAGATGTCCAAGAAAAAAAAATTAATTAATTAAAAAAAATGTCTGGGTATAGCTGGTGTTTTGTTGATTTCATCTCTTGGGGAAATCTGCTCTGGAGCTTTCTGCTGCCTTTGGTCTGCATGGATTACCCTCTCTGCTGGGGACATGGCTGGCCTCCTGGCATGTCTTGTCCCCTCCCCTCTCTCTTACTGCCTCCCATTTCCTGAGTCTCCTCTGTGCTTCTTTCTTGGTTCATTCCCTCACTTTGGAGCAACATGTTCTATGGTTCTTTTCTGGGAAAGACAGCATGTGAGGTCAACTTTTTTTTTTTTTGAGACTTTGCATATCTGAAATATCCCTGTTCTACCTGATTGACACCTTGGGCAGGTACGGCGTTCTAAACCAGAGACCACTCTCCTTCTGAACATTACAGGGATGTCTTAATTTTTCTCCCATTTTTTGATGATGTTGAAATGTCCAAAGCTACTTTCATTTCTGATCCTTTTATATGTCCACTTTTTCTTTCTGAAAATGAGCCAGATCTTCTCTTACCATGTTCTGAATTGTCCCAATGATGTGACTCAGTATGGGACTATCTATCCATCTTGTTGCTTGTGAGGTAGTCTGGTCTATCATTGCCTTCCATTCTGGGAGATTTTCTGGCAATGCTTCTTCCTGTTTTCTCCATTCTCTCATTCCGAAATTCCTGTCACATAGATGTTAGACCTCGAAAACCTCTCATTTTCTTATCTTTTCTCTCCTAATTTCATCTCTTCGTGTTTTTGCTCCATGTCCTGGGAGACTTCCTCAACTTTTGCTTTCAAACTTTCTGTTAATATTTTGGATTTTGCTACTGTATTTTAATTTCCAAGAGACCCATTTTTATTCTCTTAAGGTTCATTTTGGAGGGGTAGCATTCTTTTTACTTGAAGCTTTCTTCTCCCTGCTCCGTCCCTATTTCTGCTAAAAGGCTTTTGCATGTCCATTTATTTTAGCTCCTCAGCTACTGGCTATTGGGTAACCTGCTAAGAGAAAGTTCTAGATCAGAGGATGGGGTTGACAAACTCTGGCCAGGCCATTTCATTGCAAGAACCCCGATTCCAGTTTTGTCCTTGGTGGGGTGGGGGGGGTAGTCAGATTTTTCAGGAGCAGCTGTTTCAGTCTTCTGATTAGAGGGTCAGATCCTGACTGCCGGTCTCTGAAATCAAACTGGGGGAGAGAATTGGGGACCATCTACTATGAATATGTTTACTTGGTTCTTTTTTCAGGGCATGATAAACTCATCCTTAATGGTGCTCTGTGTCCCTCTGTCCAGGGGCTCTTCATTTTACCATCTCCAGGAATGACTCTCCAGACCTGTGTAAGGGAGGAGGACCAGGTGAAGTTCTTTTCAGCCTGGGGAGGGAATCTGGAAGTCTAACTAATACCCTTCCTAAACAGACTCAACGAATCTTCCTTTTTTTTGAGCAGCTTTGTTCACCTCCCACCCCAATTTCTAGAGGTAGACCAGTGTTTAGGTGAAAATTTGCTGGTTTCTGGTTTGTTCCTGCACAAGCAAAGAACACATCTGCTTTCTGGTTTTCAAAAATATTGTTATTTCTGTGTCTGGTCCAGCTCTTCTTACCCTTGAATGTTAATGTTTTTCCTAACGCTGTTATTTTATTGGGATTTCAGATGACAGCAAAAATAGGAGCATTACTTTATGGGGCACCTGGGAGGCTCAGTCAGTAAGTGTCTTCCTTCAGCTCAGGTCGTGATCCCAGGGTCCTGGGGTCAAGCCCCGCATAGGGCTCCCTGCTCGGCAGGAAGCCTGCTTCTCCTTCTCCCACTTCCCCTGCTCATATTCCTTCTCTTGTCATCTCTCTCTCTCTGTCAAATAAATAAATAAAATCTTTAAAAATATTTTTTAAAAATCTTTTTTAAAAAAGTAGAAGCATTTCTTTAATTCACCCTCTTTATACTCAAGTCATCCATTCATTTTTAATCATCCATTCTACAGACATTTGCTGACCCCTTGCTGGGCCATAGGCTCTGTGCCAGGCTCTGGATGGGCTGTGATGAATGAGGCTCTATCCCCTGCTTGCAGAGAAGCCTACCCTCATGGTAGCAAATAAATAATAAATAGTTAAACAAGCTTATAGAGTGAGAGCACATAGCTAATGGTGATGGCTGGGTGTCTCCTATGAGGCCAAGTCTCCATGGAGGAGGACAGGTCTCTGTCTACCAAGAGACCGGAGGGTCACAGAGCTTAGCACATTTGCCAAGGTCCTACAAATTCAGTCACCTGATTTCAAGCACAGCCATCTCCCATGAGTGCCCATGAAAATATAGCCTCCTAATATCTAGACAAAAATGCTAACTTATTAATTCACAGTGAGTGCCTACCTGTGCTGGGAACTAGAGCTCACGTGATGACCTGGTCAATGCATTGCTTCCTACAAGGGGAGACCTAAATGGGAAGTCATATCATGATTGGAACGTTGTTAGCTGACCCTGGAATCCAGCAAAAGACTTTAGTTGTAGATAGACTGGGTGGTTATTAGTCTTGGCTATTGAACAAGAAGGAAGGTCATAGTTAATGGACTGGAATATTGAAGTCTGCTGAAGGAGCTTGGCCCTTCTTTAGAAAGTGCCAGATTCACAGGGCACCCAGGGGTGTCATTTTCTTTACATACATCAGTTTGCATGAAGACCCAAAGGGGTTGGGCTTTGTCTAGAGAAGGTTCAGACTCTCCTCCCTACATTCCAACCCCCCCCCCCAACCCCAGTGCACAGTTGCTCCATCCTCTCTCTGACACTCCCGCAATGTTGAGGCTTTTGCTGGGTCATGGGACATGGTCACTTACTAGATGGTGGGTTCTACATGAGCTGCCCTAAAGCTGGCTGATGGTGAGCATGCCTTCTAGGGGATTGAAAAATCATAGGAAGTGTCTGTTGACCTTGAGAGGGTCACAGAAAAAGACCACCCTGCCTCCTTTTATAGTAACGTTAGATAATACTGGGCCATTGTTCCAGAGAACAGGCTTCCTCTTATCTCAGGAGAATCTGATGATATTTTGCCCCAGGGTCCCTTGGTAAAGGAGGAAACAAAGCCCCAAAGCTGTTGGTGAGAGGGCCTGGAAGGGCTCTTGCTCCTCTGCTAAGATCTGCAGGCCAAGATGGGGGTAGGTACAGGCACTCATGGCCTTTGCCTAAGGAGCCAAGGAAGATGGGTGAGGTCAGGAGGAAAGGGGCAGGGTTGCACATATAAAGGTGGGGAACCAGAATTGCCTGTGCCCATAACATTTCTGTTCCAGGACACCAGGGAAGCTCAGGTAATGAGGACAAGAACATTGACCTGACTCAGGGTCATGAGACCAGGGTCAGCACTCACCCTTCTCTGCAGTTACTCTCCCTTGTTTAAATGACGGCATAACATCATGGTCACAAGAGTGTTTTGCAAAGGACAAGATAGATAAAGGGAAGTTATCATGATGATCATTTTATAAAGCAATGCCAAGAGCCTTTTGGAGAAGAGAGTTCATTGCTGGGATTCTTTTGCCTGAGGGTAGAACAGTCCTACATCATATACTACCTGAACCTAGTTCAGGCTCTACTGGTATTTTCCAATCTCCAGTCTCCAAAGAGCATCCCAGACACCACCACCCCCATTTCCACAACCCCTGCTGTCTCCAGGGCCATCGGAGACAGCTGTTTCCGTCCTCATGTCCCAGTTGGGGACAGCATGGCTTGGCCTCTGCTGTGCGTTGGTAGAGGACTTAGAACTAAAACCAGGATCTCCTAATCCTTGGTTATATTTGATCTTGATATTATACATGATGATAATAATAATAATAAGAAGAAGAATAGTAAGCTATGTTGATATGGAACTTAGCAATAACAAGGAATTTGCACACAATGTGGGGTAAGGCAACTGTAATTTGTCCCGTTTTCAAATGAAGAAGCTGAGACTCAGCGGTTACATAACATCATACTGCTATGAAGCAACAAAGGCAGACCTAAATTCAGACTTCCTGACTCTGAGTTCAGTGTTCTTTCTACTACCCATGTTCCCTGAGGCTGTCACCCTGAAATTTGGGGCCCATATTCTAAAGCACATTTCCTCCCCTTGAACGAGATCCTCATTACCTACACCCAAGTCACAGTGGGGCCCAAGAAACATCAGGGACCTGGCTGGAAGGCCAGTGAGACCCACCCTATGGAGTCCAGGTTCTTAGATATTCTGCGAGGGCCTGGGGTTCATGGTCCTATATTCACCGTGGGCACTGAAGACTGATCCCATGACATTAGTTGCTGGTAGATCTTTGAGCAACAGTGGTGATGGCAGGGCTGGTCACCATGGTAGGAAAACACTATTTACATCAGCTACCGTGGTGGAAAAGGCATCCACTTCAAGGTCACTGCACTGGCCCAGGATACTTGTGCTTTGTCATCGCTGAAGTTGGCAATTTCCAGAGCCACGGTCTGTGTGCCTGAGTTCAGATGCTGACCTTCATAACTATGTGAGCCTGGGAATAGTGCTGCCAGGTGTCTGCACCAGGGGAATTCGTTCCCTACTCACCCCTCTCCTCTTCCCCTGAGCATTCAGTGAGCACAGAAGTGGCCGGCTGAGAATGTATGAACAGATTTATACTGACTTCTGATTTTAAGGGGACACGTGTGAGCAACCAAGACTCTAGAACAAAGTGTCTGCGACATTTCCAGTGAGAAACCCTGGAAAAGCAAACACCAGTGTTGCTGCAACACAGAAACCCTTCCCTCCAGCTTTCCCAATGTTTCTGGCATGATTCTGGCCCTCAGCCTCTCTGTGACCCATCTCAGACCTGCTCCCCAAATAGACCAGTATAAAAGACAAGGCCATCCACCATACCTCCCTTCTGTGGTCAGCTGCTCTGGCTTGAACCACAAGCTCTGTAGGGCTCTGGCAGGTCCGTATGTCTGAGGGAGTGGTGAGGGTGGTCCTCCAGGAGTCTACTGGCTGCCACGGGGCTGGTAGCCCTGAGGAAAGAACACTGGCAGGACTAGGTCACCAACTAGCCACCCTTGGTCTTCAGAGTGGAGGCATGACCATGAGCTCTGTTGAGGGTGGGGCAATTGGTGTTGTCCTTAGCTCAGGCCCCATGGATGTGTGTCTTGGTCCTGGCACAGCTCTCTTGGTAATTTTCCATTAAAGAGAAACCCCCCACCCCCTCCCCCAAAACTGGAAAGTGCCTCCTCCGCTCACTTTGCCACAGCGTGTGTGTCATGGCGGCCCCCAGTGGAAGGAAGGCATGGAGCGCGCTCTGGAGATGACGTCACTGGTAGGGGGGCAGGGCTGCAGCAGAAGGAAAACTAGAGGATGCCACACACAGCTTGTATCTGATCTTGAGCACACCAGCTGGCGGGTCCTGGAAGCTTTCTTTTGGAGGGTGGTCATGCTTTGGAGGGGAGCAGGCTTCCTACATTAGCAGGTTGTACAAGGCAAAGGAAAGAGGAGACTCAATTTGAATCATTCATTCATTTTTTGGACAAGATACCAAGCTCTGTAGCTTTGGAGTTGAGGAACTCTGGAGGATGCAATGATGACTCAGGTCAAGACTCTGTTTCCTGGGAATGTTGTGTCAGTAAGGGAGAGAGGACTGTGCTCACAGATAAAAGTGCGCCCCCTCCCCCAAAAGAAGTACCAGCCAGGGACAACAAGAGGTAGGGGAGAAAGACACATCTGCTGAGTAGAGGTCTAAGATTCTTCTTCTTCTTTCCCCTCCTCCTCCTCCTCCTCCTCCTCCTCCTCCTCCTCCTCCTCCTCCTTCTTCTTCTTCTTCTTCTTCTTCTTCAAGATTTTATTTATTTGAGAGAGAGAGAGAAAGCATGAGAAGGGGGTGGGTCAGAGAGGGAAGCAGATTCCCATCCAAGCAGGGAGCCTGATGTGGGTCTCGACCCCAGGATTCCAGGATCATGACCTGAGCCAAAGGCAGTCACTTAACCAAATGAGCCACCCAGGCGCCCAGTCTGAGATTCTTCTTGAGAAGTGTGGGGAGGTGGTCTTCTGGAGGCAGCTGCATCTGCTCTCTTCGCTGGGGAAAGAGGTCAGGCGAGTGGTGAAACTGAGTCTTCAGAATGCAAAGCAGGATTTCTGTGGCGCGGCTGCCCTGGGGGCTCCTGGGCCGTCTCCCTGCCCAATTTGTATTAGTCTCTTCCATCCACCAGACATCCTCTCAGTCCAAGGGCTAAGATGACCCATATAGATTTCATCCTTTCCCAAGGTTGTATTTTTATATACATTTATATATATATTTTATACATATATATTTTATACATTATTTTTATATATATTTATATAATATATATTTTTTATATATTGGTTTTTATGTATGTTTACATATAGTAAACTGCCCACGTTTTTGTCTGTCTTTGTTTTGTGGGAGTTCTCAGATTACCAAAAAACAGAATGAAAAACAACAACACCCAAATGTTTCAAAAAGAAAAGAAATGTAAAAAAAATTAAAAAAAAAAAAAAAGAGGAAACTCTATAACCCAGATGTGTAACTTCACTATCAAACTCAGGGTGCTCTGCCAGGCACTAGGGAAGGACTTTTTCGTTCCTCCTTGAGGTTTGCCAAGTTCCCTGCTTAGTTCCCAGAGGCTCAAAACCCACAAAGGATATTGAGGGAATATTTTGTCTTTGTAATTTGCTTAATATTTATGCCTCCATAGCACAGTCTAGTTAGGATCTTGGATTTGAATCCTGGTTCCTTTGCTTATCATCTGTGTGGTCAGCTGAGGCCAGGCAAGGGCCATATGGATTATTTAGCATTTGTGAATGAAACAAAACAAAAAAGTCCCCTCCAGCTCAAGGCCAATCACCCTATGAGTTCTAAGGGGGTATTAATAAGAGCATAATGTCTAGAATGAAGGAGGTGATGGTCCATTCCACTTGGGCTGGTTGGAGTGCACCTCTGGAATCCTGGGGTCCCAGGGCCATGTCTTTGAGAAAACTATAGGCAGGCAGGAGTGTTTGCATGGATTTCATAGATAGGAGAAAGTGTGGGAAATGTGGGCAGGCGAGATTCCCTTTCAGTGCGGGGGGCGGGGGCGCAGTTTGTGAATCTGTGAACTTCTCTTTCCATTCTAAGAAGGAAGCTGCCTGGTAAGATGGGGGTATGACATTTTTCAGTTGCTGGTCTGGTAGCTAGCTAGTGATCAGAAATATTGGAATGGCCAAGTTCACTGGGCAACCGAGGCCTGCATCCAGCCCAGGTCTAACTGGGATGTTTTTTGGAAGGTCATTCAAGACCTTGTAGGAATGGATTTTGCTAAGCCTCTGTCTCCTCACCTCTAAAATGAGGACTAGAAAAATACATCTCTGTCTCCTTTACGGAGACACAGACAAGAGGGAATGGCAGCGTGTGTTAGCTACGGGGCCGAAAGGAGATCATTCTCTTTCCCTCAGGGCCTCACCACCACTCCTCTGTGCTTCTCCTGAGTAAAACCTGTAAGAGGACAGGCCCTCAGCAGAGGGGTGGGTGGTGGAACAAGGCCCGAGTCCGGCCTCTTGGGGACGGGAGCACAAACGCTTGCCTACAGACCTCAGACAGATGAAAATCCATTCAGTTAAAAGTGGGCAGCCTTTGGGAGGTTTCTGTTCTCAGGGGAAGGACATCCAACCCAGTCGTGGTCATTACCTAGAGTCTACCTGAAGGAAACAGCCTGCAGCCATGTTTTATTTACCTCTAAGTGCTGGGAGAGGGAAAAATACTGTTGTGTTTAGTACTGATGTAGCCCTTGCTTCAGTGGAGCTGACTAAAATCTGTTCAGTCTCTGGAGCTTTTCTGAGCGGCAAGGAGGCCTCAGGGCACTGCTGAAGGATGGCATCTTTTTCTAGAAAGCCTGGCAGAAAGAGGAATGGGGCCAAGTCTGTGGCCTTTTGGCACCTTTTCTTCCTTGTTTAATGGCACTTTCTGAATAGTGTGACTGGCAGGGCTCTATAACCAGCACATTGTGTGTCTTTGTGTGAGGGATCTGGGCTTACCGGATGTGACCCCACATGTCCTTGAGGGGGGAATATTTTACACTCGTCAGAATATGCTGGAGTTGTGAAAATAGGCAATAATATATGTAAACACAAAATTCTGAGTGAAACATGGCAAAATTCCTTGAGAGAACATTTTCAACGAAGAAAAGCTGCAAGCATCATCTTCTATAGCAACCCAACTTGCTGGCATTCCAAGTGTCTGTCCCCTCCCTCAAAGTCACACAGTAGGAACTAGACCCAAGGGTGGCACACTGTCTTTCCGCCATCTTGTCTCCACCTACCTCTCTCCTGCTTCATCTACCAGCACATCTTCTCTCGATCCAACCTTCTTCCCTTGAATATTCCAGACATCCCAAACCTACCTGGGCTCCCAGACTTCCAAACGATTTCTCCTTTGTCCACTCCCCACCTTCCATGACCCCTCGGGTGAAATTCCACTTTCCAGTAGCACCTCACCAACTCCATGAGGCTTCCTCCAGTCACCCCTTCTCCTCTTTATTCATAACATTTTACGTGCGTTTATGCCTCGTGGTGTTTGTCACTGTCTTCTCTACATAAAATGTTAAGGCCCAGGGCCATGTTTTATTCATCTCTGTAACTCCCCACGCGCCTGGCACCGTGCCGTTTACGTGGCAAGGCCCTCAATAAGCTTTTAGTGGATTAAATGGAATCACCAAAATCCTCGCTTCGATCAATTCCATTTCTTTTTTTTAAAGAGTCCCTTGACCTGGAATGTCTTACCGAACCATGTGCTTTCATCTTCAAGGGCAGTCAGTGTTTCAGAGGAAAAGCATTTCATCTCCTGCATGCGGCTTTCTCAAAACGTCTCTGTTGCGAAACCTGCGCGGAGATGCTCTTTCCTTCCCGTCAGCTCCGCGGGATTCTCTACTCCTCCTCGGTAGCAGCAGCTTCATTTAACCACCTATCTTCCACCAGACACGGATTCTCAAGAAAATCAAGGCTTGAGGAAGGGAGAACACATTCCGCTGAAGAGCCCCTCTGTCCTGTCCCCGTCAGGAGCTGGGACACCCACCTCGCCACCTGGGGGAGGGGGTGGCGGAGACACAGCAAATCTCCTCCCTGACTTACAGATGGGAGACTAGGTCTGTGGCTGGATGAATCAAGATCCCAGCTCTGTCTCACTGTGTCCGACTGTAGCCTGTCAACATGCTTGTTCTGCAGAAAGCGTGAGATTTTGGTGACAAAATCATGTATCCGGAAGTGTTGAGCCAGACCCTGCTCAGCTCTTCCTGCCTGACTTTGGGACACAGGGGGCTGCCTGGGATGCGGTCCATATGGCCAAACAAGACCCCCCGCCCAGAGCCAGAGTCAAGGAGGGGGAAATATCATCCACCAGAAAAAAAATCACAGCCACAGGGCCCAGATACTGAGTTCTAGCCTTGGAGTGCTCTTTCTGAGAAGGATCCCTGACTGGGGCGTTCACGTTTAGAGGGCTGGTGTGGGCAAGAATGTAGTAAGAGGTTCCTGGTGATGAGGTGAGCGGAGTAAGTGGGGCATTCCCCTCCCTTTCCTTCCACCCCAAAGGATATGTGCCCTGAGTGGAAAGTCCCTGAGTCACTCAGTGTTTGTTGCTTGAAGTCACTTTCATCTCTTGCAGCACTGGGAAAAAAGACATTCATTGAAAATTGAGCTCCTTATTGCTAAATAAAGAGTTTGTACCGTATTGATTTTTCTTGCTTGACACCGTCTATTGACTCCCTAATCTGGGAGGGGCGGACCTCCCCTTCTGTCAGCCCTGTTTCCTTCCACTCCTTCCTTCGCCTCCTTTCCCTACAGTTACACCAAAAGTTGTATTAACGCAATACCCAGGGTTTCCATCACTATGATTCCCTACATGTTGTTCACAGCTGAGCCAAGGGGTGTATTCTAAATATACTTTCTCTTCTTCATAAATGTGTGTCTTTAAGCGGAGCTAACAATTTTTGCATTTTTCTAGTTCTTTGTGTATCTATTACTCATTCCTCCTGCAAATCTCCTTCAGAACCATGAACCCTTCTTAGCACACCTTGGATGACTGATTTCCATGAGAGGCAGTCAGCCCCCAACCCCGACCTCCAGGGTGGCCCCCCACCTCACCCAGGCACATCTCTTCACACTCATCCACGCTGGCTCCCTTAAGCATCTGTCTTGCGCTCAGGTCATGATCCACAGTGCTGAGATTGAGCCCCGTGTTGGGCTCCCAGCTCAGTAGGGAGTCTGCTTCTCCCTTTGCTTGCTGCTCCCTCTGCTTGTGCTCTCTCTATATATATAATAAATAAATAAAAATCTTATTTAAAAAATGGCTCTGCTTTCTTTCTTTCTGGGATTTTCTCATTAGCTCCTGACACCTGTCCTACCAGATTTGTTGGGGGTGCATTCTGGTGTGGCGTGCCGTAGTCAACAGATCTAGCTTCCCATTCTTGTTTCACGTCTACAGTACAGTCCTTCCTTTCTGGAGCTAACTGTAGGTTTTAGACCTTCCTTTGGCTCCCTACTTTACCTCTCCAGGAGCCCTTTCTGTTTTGTCTTGATCTTTCTCTCTTGTGTTTGAGCCTTTCCTCAAACGTCTGGAGGCCTACTGACCCTTAAGAAGGATGCTCACCAGCACAAAGCCCTGAGGGAGGGGGCTGGGCTAGACCCCGCAGCCTGAGTGACCCACAGGTGTCAGTCCTAGTGGACCTTCCTCTCAGCCCGCTGTATTTTCCTAGAGAGAACTCTGCTTCCCCTGCGTGGTGATGGCTGTCGGCTGCTGCATGGGAGGATGGGGCACGGGTCTCCCTCTACTGTTCCCCCCAGGCACATGTCCGCGCCACCCCCCTTCTGTTTCCAGTTCCGTGGCTCACCCCTGTCGTCAGCTACATTTGAGGACCCATATCCACACTCGTCTCCTGAGGACCCTATCCACACTCCAATCCCAGGCTGGAGAATCTGCTTTCTATGAGGACTGCCAACCAGTTTTCGTGTTTGTAGCTGGACACGTCGGCCCTGCTGGGGAGCTCCCTGGGCTCTCCCACTGCTGGGCTCTGAGAGCTGGCCACCGGCATCTTGCTGACTTTTCTCCCCCAGCTCCCTCAGCCAGGACTTGGGGTCAGCTCAATTCCTTTGCTCTCCTGCTTCCTGAATGTTGCAAAAATCCCTTCTTGTTCTTTGTCTTTGAGGATTTTTACTTTTTTAAATCCTTTAAGGGGGGCCTGGGTGGCTCAGATGGTTAAGCGTCTGCCTTCAGCTCAGTTCATTATATCCGGGTTCTGGAATCAAGCCCTGGGTCCGGCTCCCAGCTCAGCGGGGAGTCTGCTTCTCCCTCTGCCTCTGCCCCTGCCTGTATGCTTTCTCTCTCTCTCTCTCTCTCAAACAAATAGATAAAATCTTTTAAAAAAGATTCCTTGACTCTCATTTCCCTTGAGTTCAGGAAGGAGCAAAAATAAACAGTCGCTTAATCTAACATATTTTCATCTTAAAATTATTTTAAATTTCTTTTCCTGGGGTGCCTGAGTGGCTCAGATGGTTAGGTATCTGCCTTCGGTTCAGGTCATGATCCCAGGGTCCTGGGATCGAGCCCTGCATCAGGCTCCCTGCTCAACGAGGAGCCTGCTTCTCCCTCTCCCTCTACTGTTCTCCCTGCTTGTGCTCTCTTGCTCTCTCTGTCAGATAAATAAATAAACTCTTAAAAAAAAATTTCTTTTCCTGATTCTCTGAATGAGGTGGTCAGTGCTTTGTAAAGACTATATACTGTGCCAGAAAGGGTACAATTAGAACTGCTGGGTTTTTTTCCTTTTAATTGAAGTATAGTTGACATACAATGTTAGATTCGTTTCCAGGGCATAACAAGAACTGCTCTTGAACTAAACGGAGGCTGGACAATGCCTGAAACCTCTGCTTCCTCCCACGGGGAAATAGTGTCCTCCTGGGAGACAACCCTCTCAGTGAGATAATGGTTGGGAGGAGTTTACACATCACAGGTTGCCTGAATTTGCCCCCCCCAACTTGGCCACTTACTAAATGTGTACCCAGAGAGGAGTGTCTTCACTGCTCCGTTGGTACACTGTTTAAAATAATGCCTATCCCCAGGGTGCCTGGTGGCTCAGTCTGTTAAGTGTCTGCCTTCGGCTCAGGTCAAGATCTCAGAGTCCTGGGATCAAATCCCATGGCGGGCTCCCTGCTACTCAGCGGGGAGTCTGCTTCTCCCTCTCCCTCTGCCCCTCCCCCCCAAGCTCATGCTCTCTCTCTCTCTTTCAAATCAATAAATAAAATCTTTAAAAAGAAGATAAAATAAAATAATGCCTATCCCAAAGGCTTCTGGGATGAATCGAGCTGGTGAGGGTAAAGCCCTCCATGCAAACTGGGAGCTCAGTCCATTCTGGGCTCCCCGCTTCCTCTGTTCCGACCGGGGAGAGCTGGCCTTGGCAGTGTTGCTCCTCTCCCCTTGGTCACCACACGTGCCCGCTCCCGGCGCCCAGAATGAATGTGGTTCCGTGTTGCAGACTCCTGCCTGCTTTCCCTGCTGTCTTCTCTGTGCCCCAGCTTCTTACCTCTCAGAACTTGTCAGGGGGGTGGAAGGGCTGATCTGCTTTCCCCTAAATCAGACAGGTCCCCCTAAAGACCAATTATCTCTCCAAATTGCTCCTGTCGGGATATTAGTCACAAGTCGAATAATATCTTTGAAATGTTCCAAATCTCTTTAAGAAAAGAAAAAAAAGAAAGAAAGAAAGAAAGAAAGCCACGCTGTGGACTCTGGGCCTCCAACTCAGGTGCGGAGATCAGGAGGCTCCAGGAGGCTTGAGGAGGAAATGTTGGGGAACCCCTGCAGGGTTGGCACAGCTGATTGCACAGAGCTAGGGCAAAAGGAGAGGCAGTGTCCCCGCCACGGAGCCCCAGACCGCAGAGGACCTTCTCCAGGGGAGCAGAGGTGGGAGAAGCAGCAGGCTATGAAGGAGGCCGCAGAATTTCTCCAAGAGGACCGCCTGTGGGAGAAGAGATGGAGAAAATGAATCACGTTGCTTTTACGGGAGAGCCAGCGTTCCATCAGGTCAAACATCCTCACTTGGATCTTATAACCAAGATTGGGGGAAATGGAAGAATGCATCAGCCCTTCCCTCTCTGTTGCTTAGCAACAGCCTCTTTCTCCTTCCCTGCAGGTCCCAAGGGATCCTTCGCACTGGGTGGGGGATGGAGGTAAGATAATTACCTGGTCTGCCTAATAATAAGACATTCTGGCTTCTTTGGGCAGGAAGTGCTTGCCTTGCAGATGAATAAGGCACTTAAGAAACCATTTATTTTCCTCGTTTGGGGTTTGTTGTGTACTGTCATCAAGAATGAATGTTTACCTTCAAGAGGTGCCTGTTTGCCCATGTGGGTATTTCGAGTTGTCTGGTGGATAATTGGGGGAGTAAAAGGCATACCCGCAACTCACACTCAGATTCAGAACGTTGCCTCCTGCTCTGGAAAATACATCCGAAAAGTCCTTTTTCTGAATGGTCCCATGCCACCCTAGTGTCTCGAAGAGTCAGAACCCCCTGAGACTGTCCATCCTGGTGGAAGACCACGTGCCAGCCTGGGGCCTCGGAGGAGAGGCACCGAGATAGTATTAACGATGCAGAGATCTTATTTGAGGAAACACCTAGGTGAGGAAAATAGGAAGGGAGCCAGGAGGGCCAGCCATTGGGGAAATTCAAGGTTGACTCTGAATGAAAGAGAGGGGGAGGCAAGGCTGAGCATCCTAGCTGGCCCTGGAGTTTAAGGAAGCTCCTAAAGGGCTGCACGAAAGTTTTCCAGCTAAAGCTGTTCCTGGAGGAGCCCCCTCTGCCAGCAGCGGCCTTTCTGGGTGGGCGCTGTGCTCTGTCATTGGGACTTGGACGCCCCCTCTCCCTGATCTTGCAGGCCCGCGGGTGCTCTCTCATGAACTCTACACCCACATTTGAGGACATGCACTGCTGGGGGTGTGGCAGTGAACCAAGTGTTGTGAGGTTATCCTGCTGTTGGGTTGGGATCCTTGGAAAAGCAAGTAGAAGGTCACAGAGCTGAGGATTGAGAAAGGAGGTATTTTGGAGAAAAGGGTGAAGCTAGAGAAAAAGGAGTGACCGTGGGAACTGGCGTACCCACAGGAGACCTTCTGTGAAGGGGAAAAGGCATATTTAACACAAGCTTGAATCTCTCCTCTTGTTCTTTTCCTGTGGTGTTGCTCCCTAGACTAGGTCTATCACCATCCAACTCCCCCTGGAACTGCTACTAGAAGCTTCTTGATTGACACCTCCTGTATTCGTCTCCATTTACTCTAACAACTGATTATACTTACAAGTGTTTGAAAAGAGCATTTCCTTTTTCCATGTGATTGTGCATTCATTTCCACTTTATGCCCCTTATGAGAATCCTGGTGTTAACTCTGTTGTATAATTGAGGGGTAATCAGAATCACACCATGTGTCCTCCAAACTATGGAGCTGCTTTCCAGTTTCTTCTGTTCTTTTTAATCTCTGAGACTCCAGTAAAGTCTGAAACCTCATACCATCTAGTGTGGTGCTGACTGAAGAAGAAGCGGCAGACAATGAAAAGATTTGTGGCCCACCCACATCCAGCACCAACCCCAGCCCCCCAACCCCTCCCTGGAAACAAAGTGACAGCTCATCAGAGAGACTGTTTTTGGATGCTCCAGGGGCATGATCTGCAGTGAAGTGAGTGGTGGTCCTTAGAGGATACCGTGACAAGGAGGAACAGTCAGAGAGCATCTCAGGAGGGGTAAGTCTATCCCTCAAGATAGACTAGAGGGAGGTGGGCCCTCGGGTTTGGGATGGGAAGGAGGGAAAAAAAAGGTGATGCTTGGGGTATGTTGGCGTTCATGAGTGTTTACTCAATGCCAAGTGCATCACATACATTATCTCACTCCCCACCACCGACCTCAGAGGGTGAGGATGTAGGAATTTGCCCCCAAGAGACACAGTTGGGAGTGCTGGGGGTTTCTCCCAGTCTGTTCTGTAAAGTCCCTGCTACAAAGCTTTACTTTGTGTTGGGACCAAGGAGACGCATGAATGGTCAAGAGAAGGTCAGGGCAGGCTGACCTTTTGTAGTCACTGAGTGAGTCACGAACAGGAAAACATTGGAGGGGCACCTTGAGGACCCCTGATGCCCACAGCCAGGGGGCACGTATCCTATGTGGACATGAGGACTACCTCATGCGTTTGGCCTGGGACACTGTTAGGTTGGGCAAACTGGCTTTCTGGTTCCAAGCTATAGTTCCATAAACAAATCCTTCTTAATTACCCCCGCAGCTCAACACCTCTGGTGTATCTAGCTCATTCCACTGCCACGCCTACTCTTGTTGGATCCAGTTCTAAAGTAAACTATGTTCTTTGAGAGCTGTTGCATACCGATGAGTTGGCAGCCGGTCTGAACTGACCCACAGACTCATACAAACCAACAGGACCTCAGCACCCTCACCCAGGCTACCCAAACCCTTGGACCAGGGAGGCATAGTCTTGCCCACATCAACGGTCGGGCTGCTTTCTTGGGGACCAACAAACCGAGTTTCCTTCTCTACACTTACTCTGGCAATCCATGAGGTAAGGGGGAGAAAGTCTGCCTGGGCTCTTTGTAGAAAAAATAAGTCAATGTGGGGGGAAATTGAACCCTCTTTTCCATACCTCAAGTCTAGACAGACTGTTCACCACTCCTGGGGGATTCGAAGTGTGTTTTTAATTTGCTCACTTGATGCTCTCTATCGGATGACCACACTTGGATTACAAACTGTGAGCTTCTTCCCACCATCCCTTGGCCATTTCTCAGCCCAGAGCTGGAGCACAGTGGAAGCCTCGGGTCCCACCATGCCTGGTTCCATGGTTTTCCCTTCTTGGTAACAGAGATATGTGCAGGGATTCTGTCCCTGACAGCATCCTTTCCATGGCTTCAGGGCCTTGCAAAACAGCAACCCTCCCTCAGAGCTTCTCCGTCATGAAGGCAGAGGATAAAGTGCTAATAAGGTCTATTATGGAAAAGGCGCAAGGCTTATCTGGGTGAATTGTGTTGGTGAGACATTTTGCTTACCTTCCCCCAGAAGCTTCTGTCTTTGATGAAACATTGCCTGATTGTGAGTGAATGCATTTGGATTTCTCAGCGTTTGCTCAGCTCCCTAAATTTCTGCTGTGACAAATGCTCTGTGGCAGTGGGTGGCAACCGTTTCCCTGATGCTCTGCATTCTATGAGCCCGAGAGTGAACAGGCATAGAGCCCCCTTCTCCCAACATCTCTGGCACATAGATTCTAGGCAGAGTTGCTCAGAAAAAGTGTGTCCTTTGCCACAGGCAAGCTTTGGGGAAATAATTTCTTTTTCATTAGTTGGGTGTACAAAATAGAGCAAAACATGGTGATGGTGGTAAGGGGGCCATTTTAGACGAGACTTTATCCAGGTCTCCCATTGGGACCCCTTCAATCACGGGCTTGGCTTCCCTTGTCTTGCTCTGCACTGTCTTGGGACAGTGTTAACTCAGTCAGCTTCAGTTTTTCAAAGCAGAGTGAGGTAGGGGTATCTGAGAAGGTATGAGCCAACAGAAAAAAAACCTTTAAAAAAATATTTCAAGTCATGAAGATGGATTTTCTTCTGTGTAAAGAAGCAGCCCAAGTCAGTTGAGGGGCAGGGCTGAACATGCCAGAAAAGTAGTGAGTGGATTCCTTGCGAAAGGTTCGTGGAGCTTTGGTGGCATTTGGTTTTCTCTGATTTTTTTAAAAAAATTTAATATATAAGATACTGTAACTGCCAAGAATGCTTTGCTCTGCAGAGCCCAAACTTGGAATTTCTCATGCATGTCACTTTCCTGTTCTCAGCAATTCATTTTTTCTATGCTAGGTTACAAATCTACCCTGGACATTTTCACAGCTCAGTGATTTTCCAAAGATTCAGCTTTGGCTCCCGTGCTTCGCCTTTTACCTGCCCCGTGACTTCTGTGGTTTTAATGCTTCCCAATTCCTCCTCGTCGAGTTTTCATTGGGTTGCTTATCTGTCTCAGCAGTTTGACCCTGAGTTTAACCCAAACCCCTCTTGCTTCTACTGTTTAAGATGCTAATGATGACTATTGCCTTTCTTCTTTTCAATATGATCCTCATTAATATTATTACTATTATATATATATAGGTTTTTGTCCTCATTTGCCTTCCAACAAGCCTATAATGAGCACCTGTGATGTTGCAGGAACTGTGCTAGGTCCTGCGAAAGCATTGTATAGCCCCAGTTCTCATGACAGTTATAGTTGAGAGGGTACGCACCTGGGAACAGGTGATCACACTCCAGCAGGACACATAGGATGATGAATGGGGACTGCAGTGCAGCAATGTAGTCATGACATGATCACTGTATTCATGGGAAGGACATCTACTTTGCCTGAAGAAGTCCTCATGGAGACATGATCCTCAACTCCCTTGGTAGGCAGGAAGGGACCTTCTGGGGGCAGAGGAAAGGCATTCCAGAACAAGAAAATAGCACTTGCAAAAATACAGAGTCATGAGAGAGCATATGAGCGGAAGATACAAGGAATACGAAGCTGGCATGATGGGAGGTAGGTGGCCCAGGGAGTGGTGAGGGACGATGACACCGGAAAAGCTGCAGAAAGAATGCATGTGAGAAGGGACTTTGTGTTGGATGCTAAGAGGCTCGGGCAGTATTCCTAAGGTAGTGGGAGACCACATAAGATGATATTTATATTTTAGATGATATTTATATTTTAGAAAGGTCATTTTGTTTGCCAAGTGCAAGGTGTATTGGAGTGGATAAGACCAGTGCCAGGGAAACCATTAAGAGATTCCTACAAGGCAGAACCCACAAGATTTAGTGGCAGATTGGCTGCTAGGACCAAATGTAGCTCTGCAATAGGAACCTGAGAGTCACCTGGTCTCATTCGCGAACTTTCCCCAAAGTCCAAATACCAAACTTAGAATGGAAAAGAGCGTTTTCTTGACATTTGCCTTCACACGTCCACTATGGTCTCCTGGGTACAGAGACATGAACTAATGGTTCCCGGATGTTATGGGGAGTCAGTGACTGTGTAGGGCAGGTGCCAGCGGTCATTTGCTTTTCTGCTCCATTGAAATGAATGGCTCTATGGGGAGAAGGAGAGTTTTCAACAGACTGAGCCTGCATCTCTTTTTCTCTCTGGGTACCTATGCCACCAATGCCCTGGGTCCCTGTTGAACCCCAGTGTTGCCCCTTAGGAGGTCATGCAGGAAATGTGTCACTCCTTATTGTGGAAACTCGAAGTTGGGACAATATCAGAAATAACGACAGAACTGCTGAAAGTTGGAAGCCCTTGTACCTACCATTAACTGTCCAAATGTATTCTCACTTTAAAGGCATCAGATCCTAAGTTGTCTTTCCTAAGGATTATGCCTGAGAGCAAATGCTATTTTCAGTCCCATTTTGCAGGGAGGTAAAGAAGACGGAGAAGAGGCGAAGGGAACTGAGTGTCTCCTGAGTGTTTCCAAACATGGTCATATGGAACATGATGTTTGTAAGACATGCTGGGGTTAGTGGAGATGCTGCTGCAGTTTCAGGCTACTACCTCAGGCCCAGATACTCATCTCAGGCCCAATATGGCCTCAAGGGCCAGGCGTCAACATCCTGGTGCCCATGACCCTACAGGTACACGGAAAAGCTCAGGGCTGAGTAACCAGAACCAAGTCACAGGGGCAGAAAACGGCAGAGCTGTGACTCAGTGTCAGCCATATATTCCTCCTTCTTTCGCTTGGCAGGTGGGTGATAGGCCTTGACATGTTAAGCGAAGTCTCATGGTTTGTAGTATCTGGAAAAATCGGCACTGTGGGGTTTAAGTCCTGATCTACTTTAGGGTCGCCACTTTAACTCTAGAACTTTCTCCCTAGAGCTGAAAGTCCTTGAGTCCTGAAAGGGACTCAAAGAGATTCCAGTTTAGTTTTCATTAGACCCAAGGAGAAGACTATGTCAGAATATACATGTATTGCTGGTTCAAGTCACTATGGAATAAATTTATTGGCTCAGAAATCTAAGTTTTCCTTAATTAATTGAGGATAGTTGAATGTAGTAATTGGTTTTAAAGACTTCTGCTCAATACCTTCTCTTTTCCCCACACCAATTGGACATTTTCAGAGGGGGAAGTGATGGTCAGCTTGATAAGGGGATTAAGGGAAAGCCCAAAGGGGCTTTTTACCTTCATATCCTGGCCAGTAAAGTTATTCCAATTTTACAGGTTGAGAAAAGAAAGTACTAGACTATGATAAGTTAGCCTAAGCCAAAACGTAGAGGAAAGGACATAGACCTCCCCAGTCTATTTTGTCTTTTGGGATCTATAAGATTCATGAATATTATTAACTCTGCTCTAGATAGCAAAAAAGTGGTTGACTTGATTATGTAATTCATAATCTTCATGAACAAGCAGGGAGTGGAAACTGGAAACTAAAAAAACAAAATGGGATGAACCATCCAACAAACATCTTCGAAAGAAAGAAAGAAAGGAAAAAAGGGGAAGGATGGAAGGGAGGAAAGAAAAGTATGAAGGAA
Source organism: Neogale vison (assembly GCF_020171115.1). NCBI lineage: Eukaryota > Metazoa > Chordata > Mammalia > Carnivora > Mustelidae > Neogale > Neogale vison. Next base: position 117,959,187 of record NC_058097.1, on the reverse strand, counting down.
AAATTAGTATGGAGACGTATAGGAGGTAGACCTCTAGAAAAGTCAAGAATAATCAGATAATAACCTTAAGGTCAAGGGGTTCATAGGAGTCCATTCTTGACTCCAGATGGAATGATCTTCAGCCGTGCTTGCCGAGCTTATTGTGAAGAATGTGCAGAGAAAGTGTCGCTGTTCTTGCTGTTTCTTTGTCAGAATCTGTGAGCAAATAGAGAGCACTGTCCTTACCCATGAAACTCTCTGGTTCTGTTTGAGGAATAATAGAAAAAAGCAAAAATAATACAGAGACTGACAGTTTCAAGACTATTGAGAGTCCACAGGTGTTTGACCCCAAGTAGTTGCTCCAGGAAACGCTTATTAAGGACTTGAGCTGTTAATGTAAAATTCAACCCAACAGCATCACATTAAAAAAACAGAACATTGGAATTAACTTTAAACAATCCTTCTAAAGGTTCATCAAGCCCAGGTCACCCATTGTGCAAAAGAAGAAACTAAGGTCTAGAGAAGCAAATGGACTTGCTCAAAGTCCCCAGGGAAAACACCAGCCTGAATCCCCTCAATGTCGTTTTGGGTCAGTAACTTTCTCACTCAAAGAAGCCTGTTGTTATTTTCCTAAAACGGTTCCCAGGAGGCAACTGTCTACCTCAGTGGGCATGCGCACATATTTACATCCTATAGTTATCAAGCCTTGTAAATTTTGCAGTCCAGTTAGACAAATGTCACCCCCTTATGCTTCTAAAGGAAGCTTCTTGAATATGCTATGAAATACAAACCAGAAATTTCCATTTATTTAGAATTTCCCCAGGTCCATCACCCTCCCTCACTTGCAATTGCACAAACACCAGAGTTTCTTGGCTTGCGTTCAGGAACTGTATTTACCAGGGTGTATCAATGTGGCGCCATATCCCCAGGGAGCAGATTTAAATATGCAACACAATGCTGGCGAAAGCAACAGGTTAATACTGTCTTTGCACTTAGAACAACCAAAGCTCTCTCAGGTGACCACCCCTAGGGGAAGACTCATGGTTCACTGCCTTCGATTAAATTCTTGGGAGCTTTCTGGCTCTATCCAGATCTGCCATTTGTCCTTGAGGAGCTTGACAGAATCTGGAAACCATGTATAACTGTTGCTAACTTCTCCCAGGAAAAGACCCCAAAATTTGGTCCCTTGGAGTTCATGTCCAGTGATGTTATGTTCAGAGAGAAAAGAGTAATCCCAGCTTTGTGCTGGACGGCGCATTCGACCATTTCAGGGATCAAGGTATTCTGATGCTGTTAGGGATCTGGACCGCTGATGAATTATGCATACAGGAGAGAGAGCTCAAACTGGATTCAGAGATAAGTCACAGGAATGGTCCAAAGGTCACCTCAGAAGGCCTCTGGGGAAGTCCAAGCTGTGTTGGGCTTTTCTAAAGGGTGAAGACACAATCCCGACCCTGCCGAAGTTTCGGTCTCGCTGGAAGGATGGGTGTGAGTGACGGGCATAAGTATGGCACATTCTCACTAATGCGTCTCTCTTCCTGAGTCTGTTTCTAGGGTGGCCTGAGTGAGATGGAGTGCTTGGTCTCCTCTCGCAGCCACTCCATCCCCTCAGATGGGGAGAAGAGAAGCCCTGAGAGGTCCTAGCTAAGAATGCTCACGTGAACCAGGCCTGAGAATCCCTTCAGGGGCTGGGGCTCTCTGTGCTCCTTGGCCTTGCACAGATCCCTTGTGCGGGAGAGTCAAGGTTTCCTTTCCGAACCAAAGCTAACCCTCACTGCTGTTAAGACTCTGATGAGATGAAGGAAAGAGGCTAGCTGAGAAGTGGAGAAAAATGTGCACAGGATTTGGATTTTATTCAGCTTTTTATTCACGTGTTCTTTTGGCTGGGTGTTTCCAGTCTGGTGGATTTCTACGGACTAAGATGCTTCTTAAAGTGTCTAGTGGCAGTGAAAGGAGGGGAGGCGAGGGCTGCGTGCTGGGTCCAGGCTGGCTCCTAGAGCAATATGAGTGGGGAGATCCAGCACTCAGGGCACAAAGTGGCCCCATTCCTCCCGGGGACTCTGCTTAGAGTGGCAGTGAAGTGAAGATGGGAAATGGGTCATCATCTGAGGTTGGCCAAGGGTGGTGGGCTAAAATTGCTTTCCAGTAGAAGCAGGGGCTGGTTTTCTCCTACCTACTGAAGACAAGATGACCGTGGGTTGAAATCTCAGCCTCAGGATTTGAGTAGATACCAAGGAGAAGATTGGGCTGTAGAGGTGTTGGGAGCCAGGAAGAGATCTCAGAGGGACCTGGAGTCTTTATGCAATCATGGAATCCATGTCCATCTGTCTGGGAGGTGGTTCAAGGGCTGCTGGCCTACAAGTGGGGCACGTCTCGGTGCTCTTGGAAGTCTCTTCCCTTCCTGCGTCCTGGAAGGGGGCTTAGCATGAGCTTCTGACTCTTGTCTTATGTTCCTGCACCACAGACATGAATCCCCAGTGACACTGTGTCTAGTGCCTTCAAGAAACAGATACGTTTTTCTAACTACACACAGTGTAATCGTGTCCTAGGGACAGCTGCTTCTGGCTACCTCCCCATGTTCCAGCCTTTCTTCTGACTGCTGGGATCCACAGGATAAATGAGCCTTATAGCTTTCTTCCTGCCTGAGGCTGCAAATACGTCAGAGGTGCCATAAACCCCAGGTAGCCAAGAGGTCAAGGCTTCCTCCCATCTCCCCTGCCACCTGCCTCTCTTGGCCCTGCTGCTTAAAGCTTTGGCCTCCTCATTCCTGAATATTGGCTGCTCTGTTCTAAGGGCTCCAGCCCCTCCGGTGGTGCCATTCCAACCCCCCACCCCAGCTCACTGCTTCATCATCACGGAGTCTGGCCTGCAATGGTTCTGTCTGTGTGCTTAGCCATGTGAGCAAGGGGGCCCCGGGGACTCCAACAGCCAGACCACGGAAAGGCCCATTTCCAAATGCAGATATGGGGAAAAAGCCAGGCATGTGTCATCATTGACTACAGACCAGATGCCCGGCCACAGGGGGCCCTGCCTGTGACCGTGACCGAGGACGGAGAGGAGGGGCAGCTCCTGACAGAGAGAGGCTGTTTCCTTCTCTGCTCTGCTGACTCTCCTGACCCCGGGATCTGTAGAAGTAATCCCCCTGTGCACAGCATGTTTCTGCTTTTCAGAATATTCTAGGCACGGCCAGCAATGTGGCCCCCATGGCTCAGGGAGGGAAATGATTGCCTCGGGGCCTGGTCACCTGAGTTGGTCAGGGCACAGCTGGGTCCCCCCCAACCCCAGTCTCTGCGGATTTTCCTCAGCATCACTCCTGGATTTCAGAGCCTCTCACTTTCTGGAGCAACTCCAGACTGTCTCCTCCCTTCTGCTCTCCTTGCATCCTGATAGCTCTTGGTCCTGCAGTGAGAACCTCCAGCCTGCGCGTCCCTAGGCCTCCTACTCAAGACGATGCGGGCCCTATGTTCCAACTGGTGATACCGCCACTTTTCTTAAGAGAGAATCTTCTAGAATCCCTGGCAAACGGAGAGCAGAGAGGCTTCCCAAGTTCCCCAAACGCTCTCTTTCTGCAGGTGACATCCACATTTAAAAGGCACCCATTTCCCCACATATTCACCCCACCCTGCTACACCTGTGAAGTATCCGGCTTTTATCTGAGGCAGACAGTTACTGTTTCTGTTTTAAATTGTCAACATAGGCAAGACTCTTCACTGGAAAGCAGCTACAACACATGTCATCCTTTCAGTCAAACATTCTTCCTTATGTCTAACTGAGCTCCCTCTGGCTAAGTTCAAACTCACTTTTATATAGTCTGTCACTCATCCATCTGAATTTTCCCAAACACAGCATCATTTTATCTGTATGGTGACCCCGGGAGACAGCTATTTTGTTACTATTATTTGACAGATGGAAGAACTGAAGCTTGATTTGTGCCCATTGTAGGTTGGAGGCAGCTCCTTTCAGAACTCTCCAGATTTTCTAAGTCTGCCTGAAATTCTAGAACTCACTGAGCAGTGCCCTGGGCAGGTGCTGTTTGGGAGGGAGGGAGCCTGGCTGGCCCAGATGGGTTTGTGAGGAGGCTGCTTTTGAGCTTGCCCTTGGCCCCAGTGAGACCTTTCCTCTCTCATCTTGGCATTGTTAACCCCTCAGTTTTGGTGCCCCATGCCCCCCTGATTACTGATACTTGCCAATGTCACCCCCGATTACTGTGGCTTTCTTAACCCTTAGCACGATCTATAATTACCAGGATTATTTGGTTCCTTTTTATTATCTGTCCATCTCTCTCCACCTCTCTGAATATCAGTCTTGTTCATATTATATCCCAGGTTCCTCACACAGATGGTAGACTCTGAATAAGTATTTATTAACAGAGGGACAAGGAACAACAAGAAAAGGAAGAACAAACAAGAAGGATAGAAAGAAAGGAAACAATTGGAAGGCCTTTCCTTCCCTTTGGTTTTCCTTTCCTACCATGGACATCAGAATTCATGCATCATATGGGCCAAACCTTACGGGACTTGTGGTAGAAGGATCTAGAAGGCTGGGGTCCTCATTCCAGCTCTGCCTCCTATGAGCAATCTAACTTCCTTATGCTTCTCCTCCTCCCTTGTAAAATAGAGATAATGATATCTACTTCATGGGGTCACCCTGAGGATTAAATGAAATAATTTCTGCAAAGCCAGTTTCTGGCTCATGGTAGATATTCGGCAAGTGTCATTCCCTTTTCCCTGCAGTAATTTCAACCTTCCAACCTGAGTCCTGCACAGTAAAATCAAACCCTGCAGTGTGCCTCCAACCATATATGAAAGGCTATCTGCCCAGCTGGTATAAAGATACATAAAGAATACACAGCCAGCCTTCTGTCTGTGCCAAAGAAAGTCACATTGAAGAGATGCATTTTAATGAGTTTCTTCCAGTAATTAAACCCAAGGGACACATATAGCAGCTGAAACCATGGTAGGCTGAATTCTAACTTTCTAGCTCTGTGAACTTGGATTAATAGCTTGGCTTCTCTGATCTTTGGTTTTCCCCTCCACACACTTGGAATAGCAATGATGTTGTGTATGTCATCGAGTAATTGTAACTGTTGAGTGTATGCATGCAGAGCGCCTGGGAAGTAGTAAGGTCCCTAAGTGTTAGCTATTGTTGATCCATGGGTTAGAGGAAAAACTACCCCCCATACTAAACTAGATTCAAGAATATGTCACGGAGCCTTCCTTAATTGTCAGTTACTTTTATTCATCCTTTTGTTTTGTTTTTATAAGGAAGTTCCACACCCAGCATGGAGCCCATCACAGGGCTTGAACTCATGACCCTGAAATCAAGAGCTGAGCTGAGATTGAGTTGGCCGTTTAACCAATGGAGCCCGGGAACCCCTCCTTTCATCTTTAAATAATATTGAAAGATACAACCCCTTCCTGTTTTCATTCATTCATCACTCCATCCATTCAACAAACACTAGCTATAGCCACAGAATCATGTGCCATTCTAACAGTGGCTAATTGTCAGTAAAGTACAGTGGTGTGTGGTTGACTTACGTAATGGTTCTTCTCTGTATCTTTCCTTTCAAGGCTCAGCCTTGGACTGCACACCCCATGGAGGCCTGGGGCTTTTCTCTGGACTCTGATGCTTGGCCAGTAATGCACACTGTCTCCTTGCTTCCAGTTACCCTTGTGCACCCACAGGGGCCAGCCCAGCACCTCACTGCTCCCCTGCACTGTGCTCCTGCTTTCTCCATTTCGGCCACATCTTCAGCTTCTCCAAGATTTTGCATGTGGTTCAGCTGCTTTTGCACTCATAAAAACGTTAACCCAAGACCAAGTGAATCTATGTTAAAAATGGGTGGTTTTCTGAGCACGTAAATGAGTTCTCAAAACCACGTGCATTTCTTCTCCGCATTTCCAAGGACCACACTGGGTTCGAAACACATGAGCTATATGTGCCACTATGCACTGTAGAAAATCTAAGCTTAACTTTGAAAGGAGGAAATAATGAGGAAAATAATGCCCGCAAATGCACGTGTTGCTTCTGAATACACATGATCATCCCTGCCACTGATCGGCATTGGCATTTCTGAATTCACCACGTGTCATTTTCATATCCTCACTGGATGTTTATTTGGTCATTAGTTAGGTGAGCAAATAAAAAATGTGTTCAGCTGTAATTTGGAGGAAAATCTCTCCTTTCTCTCTCTCTATCTCTCTCTTTCTCGTGCACAGCCCCATGGGTCCACCACATTGTTCTTTCAGCCAGGGGAGAACATGGACTTTCATTCATTCAAGAAATATTTGTTGAGTTCCCACTATGGATGCAGAGGACAGTGAGGTGGGCCGCTCTCTGGGAGGGTATGTTCTAGCAAAGGCGAGACAGACAGGAGGTAAACACGTAATAAAGAAGCTAACAAAGAAGATGATACCTGTAGTGATAAGAGTTGGGAAGAAGCTAAAACAGAATGGAGTGGCAGGTTGGTGAGGCAGGGGGCGCCCTCTTAGATTGGACGCTGAGGGGTCTTGTTGCTGGAGGGTGGTGTAGTTGAGTATCGAGGGATGGGAAGGAGCTGGACATGGGAAGACCCAGAACAAGGCATTCCCCAAGGAGGGAGCAGCATGCTGAAAGACGAGGGCAGCAGGTAGCGTTGCAAGCTGGAGCAGCAGACTTGATGGAAAGACTGTGATACGCGGTGGGGCTGGGAAGGAGGGCAGAGCTCAAGTCATGTGGGGCCTCGAGGAAGCCAAGAGAGGCTTCAGCAGGACAGCAACATGATCTGATTTGGGGAATGCACCATGGGCAGGAGGGAGAGCCAGCAGAGGGAAACTATAGCTCACTCATGAACTTAAATATCATTTGGACAAAGGTGGCACCAAGGGGGATGGAGTGAAGAGGACAGATAGGTTCTGGATATGGTCTGTCGAAAGAGCAGACGAGACCTGTGGATGAATCTTGCTGAGGTGGGGATGAGAGAAAGAAAAGAGTCAAGACTGAATCAGGGTTTTGGTTGAAGTAGTGGATGGTGGTAAAATTGATGGAGCTGAGGAAGGCCCCGATTAAACAAAATCAGTTAGAACACAGGTGTATTAGGGGCTAAGAAGAAAAGGAGGAGGGTGATAGGAACATTTTTTTGGAGTATTTTCAACCCAAGAGGAACATACCCAGATGGGCCACCTGGGTCCTCCACAGAGAAAGTGTACCTCCCCTCCTCCCCAAGTCCAATGGTGACAGGTCCTCAACCCCTGTAAAGAGCTTTTAGAGAAAGGTGCCATCACCAAGGCCTGGGCTCCAGCTGCCTCTGGATCTGGAAGTCTGGTCCGGCTAACCTCTGAGGAAATTCAATTGGTTTGGCACAATTGCATCTTCATGGGCTAATTGAATTTCATCCATTTATGGGCAATCTTTTTTTTTTTTTCCTTCTTGTCCTCACCCTTTTCTTTCCTTTGTTAATTTTCCTCTAGCAGCCAAATAGACAAAATCTTCTCCTCTGGGCCTCAGGTCTGCAAAAATAGGCCTCAGCCGTCCTTTTTAAAGCAGCCTAAAGCTACTCCCCATCCCAGAGGTTCTGGTGGGAGAGCCAGCTCAGTGAGCCAGAGAGAACAGAGGTAAGGGAGGCAGAAGGATCCTACCCAGGCCTGGCATCTCCCCCAGGCAAGACTACATGACCTCCCCAGCACTTCCTGCGCAGTTCATGGAGGCCCTGCTGGTCCTCGAGCTAGCTGCCTGCTCAGATATAGACGTGGGGATTCGTATTATTCCCCCCAAAACGACTCAACCTTTGGCTGCCTCTTCATCAGGCCTCCTCCTCCATCCTCTAACTTGATATTATTAAGTTTTTAATGTGAGGGACCCTCTGCTGGGTGTTCATACACGGATTCCTACCTCAGTATTGTGAAACAAGTATTCCTAGTTCCATTTTTTAGGGCGAACACTCAGGTTCAGAGAAGCAGATTAATTTATTCTGTTGACTAGTAGAAAAAGTAGAGCCCAAGCCTAGGTTTCTGTCACCTTCCGGCCCACCTCCTCACTACCTTCAGGACATCTGTCGAACCTCATCCTTGTTTTGCCAACCCCACCAACCAGCTTTCTGCAATGATGTTCTCGGTCTCCGTGTTGCCCCCAGCTTGGACCTCACGTCCCTCCTGGGTGCCAGGGGGCCAGCATTTCGGTGAGTGCCAAGCCCCGAGGTCAATTCCTTGTCGTTGCTCCTGGTTTTCCCTCCATCCCGTCTTCTCCATCTTGACCAGCACAGCTCAGGTCAACCTTAGCAAGATGGATCACGGCAGGACTAAAATGATGTTGGAAAAACTCATCACTGAAAAAGGAGACAGTTACTGGCAGTATGGCGGGTATGTGGATGGACAAGAACCAGAAAAAGGCGGTGTTGGCGGGACAGTACACCAGTCAGGTCTGGCGGAGCAGCAAAACAGGCACATCAAAAAGAGAGAAAGAGGGATAAGAAAAGGAAAAAAGAAAAGAAAAGAAAAAAAAAAGGCAAACATAACTCACGATGAGCTCTGGGATCTTTATTGTGACTTTTCTTTCTTTTTTGTTTTCCAGGCTTAATCAATTGCATTGGGAAACCAGCTGTGTAAAAACGCAGGTGGGCGCTCCATCCCGGACCAGTCCTCCACGGAGCTGGAATTCGGGCTGACCCAGGACCACGTGTTGCCAGGACAGAGACTCCGTAGCGCCTGCTCTCACTCTCCAGGTAGACGGAACTCCTCTCCTTTCCTGGGAATGAGTGTTCCTAGCAGGGCAGGGGCTATGCTTCAGTTTCTTCCCCCCAAATCATCATTTATTTTTTGATACTTGGTAAGATCAGCTTTGGTCCTGCGTCTGTGTAATCATGCAGGTCCCTATGATCTATATTAGTCCAGGTGAAGATTTTTTTTTTTTTTAAGGCAGACAGCTGAACATAGAGACAGGTTAGCCTGATACATTCTTTCTTGATCTTGATAGGAGCAAGGAAGCATGCAAGGAAATCTCTTTAAAAAAGACAGAGGGGGGGGGGGGAGGGACCAGCCTCCAGGAATACACAGTTGGTGGTTTTCTGTGGTTTCCTGTTGAGATCCTGAATGTAGGCTCCCCACAGCTGTCCCCTCAGCAGACAACCACAGAAGCCCCAAAGACCACCTCCCCACTACAAGCCAATAATCCAATCATGCTCCACATCCCTTTAGTCTCTCTCTTTGGTGTGTGTGAGGCAGAGGGAAGGAAGGATATGGGAGGGATGTGGGAGCCAGGAGGGGCTTTAATGGGTCTCATGGGATTCCAGCTTATCTGTGAGGTAGTGAATGCTGAGTCTCCACAGAGGTCGGTATAAATAAGACTCAGATTATTACCCTTACTGGCTCTAGGATTAAAACAAGGGCCATGGGTAAGGAACAAGATGCTAGGAAAAATGAAAATAAAACACATACTGAGAGGAGGAGAGAGAGGGAGAGAGTGAAATTGAGCTCCCAGGAGAGCATGAGAGGATGAACAAGCAATGGGGGACATGTGAGCATGGGGGAGGGGCGCTGTGCGGGGGCTGGGCCGTGGTGTCACAGAGTGAGGTCAAGATCGCTTCCGGGCATTCCATCAGAGAGCCTGCAAGTCCGTGGACCTGCCTGCTTTGGAGAACTGCAGATCTGGGGCCCAAGCACATGACTTTGGCCTGACCTCCAGACCTGGGAGGTGTGAGGGCCGGGCTGAAATGGTCCTTCACCCTGGAACTGCCAGGCCAGGGTCATACCAAGGGTGGTTCTCAGTTCTGTGGAGCCCAGGGGAAGGTGTAGGGATGGGAGTCACCCACATTCTGCCTCAGCCTCTCCACCGATCACCAGCTGGGCAGGACTGGAAAGAAGAATTTCACCCACAGGTGTGGGGAGAAGAGACATCTCTCCAAATTCTGGTAGACTTCCTGTATGGGAGTGAGGACAAGCAGAAGAATCTCTCTGAACCCCCGGGCTCTTGAGACCAAGACGGTGGTGCTGCAGAATCGCGGTGGCCACTGGCTGAAGGAAGGAGGCGCCCCATGCAGCCCAGGGCCTAAGAAATGCCTAGCGCAGTGCTTCTGGCTGGGGCTGGAGAACAAAGGAGGAAGCAGAAAACAAGAAGGGATGTTTGTTGAGTTCCTACTGGGCAATAGGCCCCTTACATGTGTATTTTTTTCTGAATACTATAGTATAATTACCAACCATATAGTCCTCCATTTAAAGTATACAATTGTGGTTGCTTTGCATGTTCACAAAGCTGTGCAACCATCACCGCACAATGTCAGAACACAATCATCCCAGCGCAAAGAAACGTCATAGCTACTGGCGGGCATTCCCCCTTTCCCTCCTCCCCTCCCTCCAGAAGCTACCAGTCTAACTTGCTCTCTGCAGATTTGCCTAGTGTAGACATTTGTAGAGATGGAAAAATGCCACATCTGGCTCCTTCTACCTCACAGAACACTTCCAAGATGCTTCCGTGTTGTAATACCTCATACCTTTTTCAGAGCTGAGCAATATTTCATTGTACCGCCGTGCTTTGTCTTGCCTGTTGACTCGTGAGCTGATGGGCCTTTGGGTGGTCTCCACTTTCTGGCGCTTGCAGATAATGCTGGTATCAACATTTGTGTGCGAGTCTTTGTGGACACTGTGCATTTTCCATGTAACCCCCATAACGATAAAATGGGCATTATCATCACTGATTTCTTAGGAAAAACTGCAGCTCAGTGAGGTTAAATGACCATTTTTGAGACAGGGAAGCTTCTTTTGATTCAGGTCGACAAGGCTAGAAGGGCCGAGAAGGGGAAATGCGGTGGAGTTCCACTGCACCTTACCAGGTTGTGACACACACCATTGAGTAAAAAGAAATGGCAGGAATGAGAGAAAGTGCATCAGCAGGGCCGCTGTGTGCTCAGTGGGCCTCCTCTCAGAAAGCAGTTCCCGCTGGCAGGGCCCTTGGGTCTGGGACATGTCCCTCCTTTCCTGTTGCTTCCTCGTTTCAGCGGCAGTTGTGAGGATTGGTCAAGAGCGGTTTGAGACTACGGCTGGAGCAGCTCATCAGGCTTGTGAGGAGTCAGGTGGGAAGCGTCTGCAGCAGTGCCCATCCCGAGAGGGTGCCTGGGGTGGGCTCGGCCTAGCAGCAAGGGCCGTGAGGAGGGGAATTCAGCATGGGCCAAGGGCGGCTCTATGGCATGGCATGACGGGTCACTGAGGCTGCTGGCTCTGCTTCTTTTTGCCTCCAGGGCTTTCCCAGAAAGTGCTTGGACATGGGAGTGTGGGTGACGTGACGTCCCATTAATGCAGCTCCAATGGCTAAGCAGAATCAAGCCAAAGCTGGTAATCATTGACCCTCGGAAGCTCCCTGGGGCAGAGCCGTAAAATCAACAGGAACACGGGCTCTCCAGCAAATCTCCTGGTCTGTGGTTTATCTGAGAGCCTTGCCCTTCCCGTCACCTTTCTGGGAAGCATGTTGCTCCTGCAGCTTGGCACAGAGAATCCCAGAGTGAAAGGCATGGCAGATGATAATGTCATGGGGTCTGTCAGTGGGTGGCAGACTCTCACTGGAAAGGAAATTAGAGTTGAACTGAAACTGAGGATGTTAAGGGCTCGATCACGTTCCATGTTCAGGTTGTCATCGAAGCTCTTTCCAGCCATTTGCAAGATGGAAGCAAATGTTCCCATTTCTCAGATGAACACAGTGACAGGTTACATGGCACCCAGTGACTGATGTAAGCAATGTAAGTGATGTGAGTGACTGACTCCAGATCCAAACCGCACATACCCACTTCTTCAATCCTGCCTGGGAACCACTTGAGGTAACCCTCATAGGGGATCTTAAACATAAGCAAGAATGTGAAATGAGAAGGCATCCGGAGCTTCCCTCCAAACTCAAGAACCCGGTGTTCTGTGCCTTCTCTTTCGCATCATCTATGAGAGCTGGGCTATCCCACCAACATGAGACCCTTCACGTCGGGCATGGCATCATGAATTCTAGTCTCTGGGTGCCATCACTCAGGCATTAGCTGAATTGGGCCTCTATTTTAGAAATTTTCAAGGGTCGGAATTCTGTATGTTCTCTTGAAAACAAAGTGGACTCTTCTGTTGGGGACACTCAAGGAAGTAAGTTCAGAATGTCCAGTCCGTGGGGAATTTATTTGTTTCTGGGCTGGAAAGACTGAGTCGACGTAACACCAACCCAAACCACGGAGAACTATAAGGGTCACACTAATAACAGGATTCCAGCACTAATAACAAATACAACTTTTTGTAAACATTTAAATTATTTTACTCAATCCTGGTGCCATTTGAGATGGGTGGCTCAAAGATGAAATTTAAGAATTATTTCATTGTACATGTGCACAGTTTTCAGACAAACAAACTCCCCCAACACATACTTTTACAAGATAAACAAGGAAGAGGATGATTATTTTATTTGCAAAAATCATTCTTCACTTTCTAAATAATCCAGTAAAAGATTTTTTAAGATACTTAATATCTTAACACCTAAGCAATATGACTTACTATATGCAAGTGATTTCTGTTCACATACCATCTTTTGAGAATACCATATGTTGGTTCTAGATTATACATCCAGACCTGAACAAAGATGTCTGCACTGTCACAAGTTCTTTTGAGTAGACATGAGAATAAAAAGGCCATGAGACTAGAAACATCTTTGGGTCGTTGTGTTAATTCCATTTTCTGTCACAGGTTCATTAGAAACTAGAATTCAGGGGCACCTGGGTGGCTCAGTTGGTTAAGTGTCTGCCTTTGGCTCGATCATGATCCTGGGGTCCTGGGATGGAGCCGCCCATTGGGTTCCGTGCTCCACAGGGAATCTGCTTCTCCCTCTCCCTCTGGCCCACCCCTCTGCTCATGCATGAGCTCTCTCTCTCTCTCTCTCTCTCTCAAATAAGTAAATAAAATCTTAAAAAAAAAAAGAAGAGAGACACTAGAATTCAACAGGTAGGATAGTGACCCTCAAGAGGTCTGACCAAAGTGCACATGAGGGGTCTTAGAACTGATCCTTCCACCCTTTCCTTTGTAGAGGGATCCCATCTGCTCCTCGGACAGATTGACTGAAATTTCACCCAGGATCCTCTAGGGATCTGTCCTCTCTCTTCAGTCAACAACGCATTTGCTGTATTTTACCAGGTGTCTTTCCTACTGGGCTTCCACCCTGATCCTATGTGCATCCTGACAAAGGCAAATTGGTAAATTCCAAACCCAAACTTAGGAGCTCTGTTGGCTACTGCAAGTTTTGGTGGTATGTGGAGCTTTGAAAGTCATCTCCTGACCCTCTTAAGAAGAAGCAAGGGGCTTGATGCTCACATTGCCTTCTCAGTAAACAAGGCAGTAGACCACCCAGGCTGGAACAAAGCCAGATAAGAGTTTGGTTATGAGGAGCCCAAGGCCACAAGACCCAATCATCTGGTCCAAGTGCTGCAGAGACTGAGTCCCGCCAACAGAGAGCAGTGTTAGGTTCTGTTCACCTCCCCGTATCCCCTTCTTCGAACCAAGCACTTTGAGTCTTTCACACCTTGCTGGAGCTATTTATTTCTTGACGAATGTTTCTTGAGGATCTACTCTAGGCTGGCACTGGGGATAAAGCAATGGAGAGCATGGACGGGGTCACTGCCGCCAAACTACCACAGAAGAAAATGTGTAGGTTGAAATGACTGTAGAAACTATACCCCGCCCCCAAAGAAAAGAATACAATAAACTGTTATAAGGGGAAGGAATCTGATGTGAATGGGGAAGTTGTAGCCAGGGACTTTTGTCTCTTTGTGAACCTGCCATTTAAGTTTCTTTCTGAGAAATGGCCTTCAGATTGAACCTAAGTAGCCAGTCTGGGGTTGGGAGGAGGGAGAGTGGAGCTCCAGTGTCCCCGTGTGTCTTCCTTTGTCTGTATCCTCACTGTTGCCCAGGAATGACCTTGGCCACTCAATTAGTGTTGCTGAACTGACCAACTCCAAAGCCTGGGGGCTTTGCCTTTCTGCTTGAGCAGTGAGGACCCCAGGCTCAGCTCACTATCACTGGCAGGGTTTCCTCTTCCACTGGGGAGGAAGTTCCCCATGCCCCCTCACTAGCCTCACTGTCAATGAACTTCTGGCTGTGGATGGTGATGTAACTGCACTCTAGAGATATCTGGAAATGTCTCTAAATGGAAGATGTCATTGCCATTACTTCAGATCATCACCAACAGTTGGCTCAAGCCAAGACAATCTATAGAAGTTTCCAGAGAAAGCACCATGCTTAACAGTACATCTTCAGCTGCTTCCACAATCATGTCCTAATTACTTTGACATTGTGACCCTTCCTGAACTCTGCCCAGCATTATGAGACCCTTCTTGTGACTTTGGGGCCTGTGGCCTTATCCACCTATGCGTACCTGTGGATCCAGTGCAGTTGGCTCTGGGCCCTCTCCATGGGGGTCCCAGGGCCTTGCACACACTCTTCCTCTCTCCTCTTTTCTAGTGCTTTTGCTGCTGCTTCTTGTCCCTGGAAACCTCTCCCCTCCCCACCAATCCAAACCCTCCTTATCCTTTCAGGTTTTGTGTCTTCAGAAAAGGTTTTGTCTCATGCTAGCTCTTGCCTGCTATGGGATCTCTGCCTTATCACCATTGCTGGTGCATAGTAAGTAGGTGCCAAAAAAAAATGTTTGCCTTCCCTCTGTTCAGTAACTGTTTTGAGTATGCCTTAGGGCTTAAAACAAGGACTTCTCAGTTAGGCAGAGCTAAATTCCTCTAATCTTTGCGCCTTTGGGCTTTTTGCTTTGTGACCTTGAGGAAAATCGCTTAACTTTGCTGAACCTCTGTTCCCCAACTGCTAGGTTTATCATGTGAATTCAACACTATAATACATGTGAAGGATACTCTTGTGCCTGGCCCAACATCCAAGGCTTTCCAGACCCCAGAATTTCAGGCCTCCGATGGGGCACCGTTTGCATTGTGCTCTAGAGGGCGCTGTTCACACAGAATGCAGGAGAGTGCAACAGGTCTCCCAACGCTGTCAGCAGGGTACAGCGTATGGAAGTCCTCTACGGCATCTTAATAGCCATTTCCCACTCTCAGGAGACTTTGCTCTGCTCTCGTCTTTCTCTTCATTCAGTCTGAGCTGTGGATCTTCACTTCTACCTTGACTTCCTCTGTTATCTGTGGCTTAGTCCACTCAGACCCAATACAGCAATGCCTTCTCGGTAAAGAGCTGAACTCCCCGCAGTTTAGAAGAGAAGAATTCTTAGAAAACCTTTGGAATAGAAACCACGTAGATCCACCTGTGTGGTTTTGAGTTTCTCTTGTCTTCTGGTGCTCTCTCATTCTGCTGTTACCGCTCCTCACCACTCCCAGGGGTGTGTTGCTTTCTCTTCCAAACTGTGAGCCAGGCGTAGAGGAAGTGCCTCCTTTTGGTCCTTTCCACCTAGCTGAGACAAGCTAGCAGTTCCTAACTACCTTAATGAACAGTGATGAAGAATAATAAGGAAACAATCCTGAAAATATACACGGAATAAGCATCCAGCTTCCAAAACATAGGTTTCCAATTCCACAACCAATGCACACTGTCAGCAAAGGCTAGGAAGACCCTGTAGACATCTTCTTTGGGTCCAGCTTCACTAGCTCCCAGGCTGAGACTGAATTCGTGGGAACCTCACACCTCTTGACATTTCCTGCTAGGACCCAATCCACCTGCCATGTGGAAATAGAGGTCTTTGCAGTGAGAGTGTAATTATCTCAGGGCGACCAATGGTTGTGGTAAGCAAGACAGCTAGAGAGACTTGAAAACCTGTGTCTGAAAATTTTAACTCCTCTTTGTGACTTTTTGTATTTAAATTTGGTTATTTCCTTGATTCTTCACATCCGGATACAAAAGCAAACAAATGTATAAAGTGAACATATGGCCTGTAAAATGGCTTTATGACCTTCTTAGCTACACCTTTTGTTCTGCGTGCTCTTCTGTCCTTTAGTGGTGCCAATGTGTCAGCTGAAGAGCCTCCAGAAGACCCCGGTACTGTAACAAATCGGCTTTTTGCAGCTAGTGAGGACACATACCATGAAGAACTGTGGGGAGGCTCACTGGGGGCTAGGACACAGTTAGAGGATCTGGGCTTGTTATGTGATTTGGGGAAGATTTAAAGAAGCAATACCTTGCTCTGGGTTAGATGTCAGTAATTCAGAGTAATTCTATGAGTCATTATGTCAATAAATATTATCATCTAGAATGGGTGAAGACTGGTGGATAGCTAATGTCATTATTTGTAAAGAAGCAGCAGATCACTTCTAATAGCCCACATAGGGGGATTTGGGTCTTTTTTGAACAATGTTCAGGTTTTGGTCTGTGTTCAGGCATGATTACAGAATGGCCTTATCTGACATCGATGTTCTGTAACACTGTTCGTGTTCAACAGAAGAACACAGAGCCCTAGTGGGGACAATCAGGACAGCCCCTAGCAGTGCCAAGACCCTTTGCAGAGGGCATATGTGTATACATTCAGTAAAACGATCAAGGCTTAGTCAATGTCTATGGTTGGAGAAGGACAGCGTCACTCCAGGTGCCATAGCTCTGGGCAGGCTTGTGAAGAATCATTCTCGTACCCTCTATTCTCTTTCCACCTCTGCAAGATAAGGCTTCTGCTACGGTCACACACAAAGCCTTTGTGCTAGGCAAAGCCTCTATAAAAACACATTCCCTTTTCCCGAGTCTTCGGCTCAATGTATGGTTCATAGGCAGTGATGTTCTGGGGAAGCTTTGTCACTTTCCTACAAGCTTTTGCCTTCACCTGGATGTTGTCTCCAGTATAGCCCATTTGACTCCATACAGCAGAGACTCCAAATGGCCTGGGTCAGTATGACACCTGGTAAACTATTACCCACATTTAAATTTGTACCCTAATAATAACAGTTCTGACTATTTATTGTTTGATCGCTATGTTCTAGGAACTTCACATATGTGATTGCACTGAGAACACACTCTAGTCTTGGAAAGTATATTTTAACAGCCATTTCACAGGTGAGGACACATGTCAGAAGGACTATGTGGCTTTCGCAGGTCACCTGGACAGAGATGGAGTTCAAATCCATGACTCTGCGTACCCAAGCTAGGATTCCTTCCACCTGCCATGCTGCCTTTAGTTATTACCTGTGCCATGAACATCCTGGCTTAGGTCCTCCTATCCTCTTTTAATATCCATGCCTGGCACACCTCTGAAGTTATTTCGGTAATACTGGTGGCCCAGCTGGCTCCAGAGAAGTCTATAGAACACGGTGTCCTTTATGAGAGCACCAACACCCTTCAAACTTGTGATTCCCTGGTTGTTGTTCCCACACTCTTTTCATGGAAAGGAGCCAGGCACCCAGGAAGGCCTGTGCTTTGTGCCCATCCTGGACACAAGTGGATTTGTGGCTTCACAGTGGACTGGATCTGGGAAAATCCTTACCCCAAAGGAAAGGTGAGATGTTCCTGAAATGCTTTCCTACATCTAGCCTGAAAGAGTCCTGAGGTTCAGATATCCTTTAAGAGCTATAGGACCAAGAAAATTGGTTTCTACCAGCCCTGCCAGGGTCTATTTGAGAAGTGAGCTGTCTGATGGTGCTAAAGACGTCAGCGGTGACTTCTCCCGGAATTACTGAAGGAAAGGGAAACAGCCATCTGTCTCCTGTAGGTTCTGGGGGTAGCCCAGGAGCTAGATGACTCAGGGCTTGTCAGGGGCCTGAGCATTTGCAAACCCAGTTGGGTGGATAGCTTACAATAGCTTGAGATCATTTCCATAGGAAACAGGAAGTGCTCTGCCTCACAGCTAGGTGCAGCGCACCTTAGCGAAGCTGTGTGCAGAAGAGCGTAAACTTGACACCCAGCCTGCTGGGTCTCCTCTTTTGATGGTTGTTTTAAACCCCATTTTTAAGCCTTTTGGGGCAGCAAACCTGCCCCACTACAATAACCCAATCGTTTCCTATCTGTGAGGGACTGGGGAGCAGGGGCTGTGGTCCCTAATTCTTTCTAAAGGTTTCCTAGCCTAGCACCTGATACATAGTAAATGTTCAATAAGTCAAGCATTGGCTTGATTATGTTAATGGAGAAGGCCAAGCCTGTGCCCCAGAATCCCGTTCGGTGCCTTGCTGTGTTTAGTTGGCAATGTTTGTTGACTCAGTTGATTGTTGGCTTAAACAAAGCAGCAAAATTTGATGGAAACTTGAACTCCTCCACGGCGGTTGTGAAGGAACCACAGAAAATCATTTGACTTCTGTACTCGGGAACCAGAACTTGTGGGTCCTACGTTTAACATAAAAATCTCAACTTTTGAGAAATGTCCCCAACGGAAGTAAGGCAGCGAGACACCTGACAACAAGGCAGACTCACGTTGTACGCAAACGAAGGGTGCATTTTTATGGGAAGAAGGAGATCCAAGAGGGAAATATGCTTATTTTCAGGAATTTTAAGGACCCATAAGTGGAATAGACCTCAGACTTCATTAGAATTACCATGAGTCATCCCTGAAGCAGAACTGGACCACTGTTCTTCATACAGTTTTGTTATTTAAGTCAACAATGAAAATATCTCATATGGCATTCCACCACTGAGTGTGTGGCCCTTGCTTGCCTTTCCCGCCTCGTGTCTCGCTGACAGTCACCTGGCTTCTCTCTCAGCCCCTCACACTCTCTTTCTTCTGCTGCCCCGGAGTCAAGGTCATACACAATTACAGTGCAGTTGGTTAGTTACTACACACTCAGGTATGTCTCTTCTGAAATATCGCCATTAGAGGAAGACCCATAGAAATGACAGCAAACTCATTGCTTTGATGCATGGGTTGATGGATTTCTTTGTGATCGCTCAACAAATAAGTTATAGTGTCTATGACAGGTGAGTCCAACACCATCCTCACGTCTTAACCTTGATGACACGTCTTTGCCTGTCAGATAAGATGCTCCCCAGGGGTGCCTGGGTGGCTCAGTGGGTTAAGGCCTCTGCCTTTGGCTCAGGTCATGATCCCAGGATCCCGGGATCAAGCCCCACATCGGGCTCTCTGCTCAGTGGGGAGCCTGCTTCCCCCTCTCTCTCTGCCTGCCTCTCTGCCTACTTGTGATTTGTCTGTCAAATAAATAAATAAAATTTTAGAAAAAAAAAAAAAAGATACTCCCCAGATCATTCCTACTGTTTCTCATCTTGACATCGCCTACTTCCCACACTTGACTGGAATCTTCTTCTCAGTGACAAGGAAGGTGCCATTTGGCAAAGGATCACACTCTAAAGTCTAGCACAGTGCCTGACACACGTACTAGCAGCAACATTGTTGAATCATGATAGAAAAATGAATTAATGAAAGCAAAAAGACAGTGACTTTTCTGTCCCCTGAAGTATTGGGCAGAGCATGGATACCCATCTGATAGAGATCTTTTAGAAAAGGTGTTCCTTTGGGCAGATGCACACCATACCACATTGTAATTGCTGGTGTCCTGAGCTCACTTCCTCATTTGACTGTAAGCCCCTTGAGAATGGGAGCAGGTTTGATTTGTTTTTGAAATCCTACACAATAAGCATACACTCAGTGTTTGGAAAGTGTACAAAAAGTCTACTTCCTGAGAACAGACTCTTTACAGAACAAGAATACTGGAGCACTGAAGGGAAAAAAAATGGCAATAATAGAATTTGCCTGCTTTGCCAGGCCACTAAGAGTACCTTGGTAAATATTAGCTAATGTACAGCCCTTTGCTTGCTATTAAGATTTACTGATTTCAGTAGAAAGTAACCTAAAATCCGTACATGCTACACAACACAGACAACCAGGGTCAATCTCTGACCACCCTGTAGTACAAAAAATACATATTTGCTCTGTCTGTGGCTAGATGAGATGTCATTGTCTAAGCAAAGTAGGCTATGTGCTGATTACAATGGGTCTGCCATGTGAATTGTGGGTTTGATCAAGGGATGGATTTATTCCATATTCTTACATTCTTTCAGTATCATTCTTCTCACTCTTTGAGTAAATAAATCCACAGCATTGGCCAACACAGTACATGTGAAAAGTACCTTCAGTAAATGCCAGATTTTATAAAATAATTCCAACAATAAAGGCTGTTTTTTAAATCTGTTTCTTACATAACAGAAACTATTGTATATAGAGATTGACCAGTATCTTGTTTCTTCCTGGTGTGACCTTACTTTCATCTTACAAATATTTACTGATCTAAGTCTATATATATTCACCTGCATCTTTGTGAACATTTGGAAATCTCAGGATCTCAGTGTGTTTCAGAGAACAGGCTCAGAGATCAATGATAACTAATTCTTTCTCGTGAAAAGCTAACAGGCATGACCTATGAGAAACAACAAGAGAGCTATATAGAGCGTGGCAAAGGAGAGGAGGAAAATGCTGGAACTCATGCCATGCCTGCTGCCCAGGGACCTTAGCTGGGGGGCTGTCATGTCTTAGCATGACGGTATTCAAGCCATGTGAGGTCTGGGGGAAAAAAAAAAAAAAACCAACACTACATACCCAGCTTGAGGCTTGGGCTGTGAACAACCAATTGCCTTGGTTTAAGCCACCCAAGTCCACTATCAAATTAAGTGTTTTCAAGCTAATACAAATTAGTATCAGTCCACTGACCAAACCCTGAAATAAATTAGGCCGAGTCTAAAAGAAATCAGCCTGCAGACAGAGACCAATTCCCAAGGCCACTTCGTTGCTTTCCCCAGGCATGGATACATCAAGTCGGAATATGCTTGGGATGTTGGTAAGTGCAGACAGTCTGGGGAAGACATTATAAGCTGCTTGCTTTTGTTTTAGCTCTTTGCAAGGCCAGGCAGATATTTTATTAATAATGCAGGCAAGGAAACCCAGACTTAATCAAGAGATAAATCAGAGGCTACTTATTCATTCTACAGAAATATTCTTTATCTTCAAAAATGAAATGAACTTGAGACTGGAAGAGAAAAGTTGTGAGTAAGAGAAACTCAGAAGGTGTGTTTCAGGAGTCATCTCTGGAAATACAATGTGTGACAAAGCGAATGTGGATTTGACTGATAAATGTTGGCTTGAGAATTATTATTTTATTTCTACAAAGAGCATTTAAAACAAAGAGCTTCCATAACACAGGGGGAGAGAAGAATGTAAACCAGGTTAAACTATGTGTGTGTGGAGAAAGGAGAGAGCCTGGGGAGGGGGTAGACTCTTCTCCAGTTTGCCTCACTTGGGACCAACCCCTAGGACTCTTTGGGGACTTGAGATCCATGAGGGTTGGGTGGGATGTGGGCAGGGCCCACTGAGTGTGTGCACTGCTGTTTGCTCTCCTGGTAGCCTTTTCTTTCTCTGTAGCTTTAGAACTTGTCCTCAAAATTTCAAATCACCACAGCTGTGGTTTTCTCTTCACCACTTCTACCTGGTGTTGGCTTCTTGTGTTTTCACCTAGTTTAAGGCTATGAACAAAACACTGTGGGATAGTACTTTTGTTTAAAATGTATCACTAAGTTGGTTTCGCTTCCTGGTTTATATGAATAAACACATTTTTGAAGGGGAATTTTGAAGTCTATTTTAGAAACATATTTACATTTAATTAAAAATACCACGAAGACCTTGCTAACCATGGTGGGCGCACCTTGGAGTGGGGGAGGGCACAGCTAGGGGAGGAGGTAGTCTAGTGTTGATAACTGTGGCTTCATCATTGTTGGCTGTTTAGGGGAAAATCCCTTCAATTTTCTTGCTGTAAACTGGAAGTCACAATAATATCATCAACAAGAAACCATTGAGTAGATGGTATTTTGAAGAGCTTACTTCATTCACTGAGTTATTCCATTCATACTCATTGAATAACTTGAAAGTGCCCATAGACTGTGTTAGCAGCTGGGGCAGAGGAGTGAATAAAGCATGGTTCTATGTTTATGGAGAATTATTTGGAGTATTATTTAATTCAGAGCTTCCCAGTCCTTCAGCTGAGAAGCAGGGAAGAAAGCATGAGATATTGACGGTGACCATCATACTATTCCTCTTAGGAATCTTGGCATATCATGGAGAGAAAAAGGAAAGAGGCTTGTACCTCCATTGAGCAAACTCCTGGGATCATATGGTAGGACTTGACCAAACTGTATTAAGGGGCTCTGTTCTAAATAGTGTAAAGCATTTTAAAAAAGAAAAAAAGGAAGGTGACCAATATTTGTCTTAAAATGTTTCAGGCAAATATGACTTTAGAATATAAAATTTAATAGCTGAGATGCAGCCTATTAGAGGTTCCTCCTGACTGGAAGCAGGGAAGCTTATGGTTTATGTTTTTAGTTGTCATCCTGCCACTGGTTAGTACATGACTTCGGCTATACTATTAAAATTTTCTGAATCTCGGTGCCTTCACTGGATAAGTGGGACAATAATTGGGACAAGATTTCTTTTACTATTGGGTGAGAATGGTAGTAAAGAGGATGGTTTAAGTAGTATATTGATGAACCCTTTTAATGGTTATTTGTTTTTATATATTACAAAAAATACGAATGGTCCTTCCAGCTTCTGCTTTCACAGCTATTTTTGCTTAGCAGAAGGCAAAACTT
Source organism: Neogale vison (assembly GCF_020171115.1). NCBI lineage: Eukaryota > Metazoa > Chordata > Mammalia > Carnivora > Mustelidae > Neogale > Neogale vison. Next base: position 117,936,718 of record NC_058097.1, on the reverse strand, counting down.
TATTAAAGTAAAAGGAGAATCAATTTAAAGAATTATATCAGATAAATCATAATACAGGTCATATATTGGTTATCATGTACATTTTTAAGTTTGTGTGTTACTGACTAAGGTCAGGAAACACTTGAATATATGCCCTCTTAAGTTCCTTCCATTCCTATCTCTCTGTAATTATTTTTCCTCTTTATAGTTAAGTAATATGATCTTCTGGTGGAAAGTTTCAATTGGAAAATAGTATTGTTGTATCCAGAATAAACTGTCAGCTTTCCTTAATGATCAGTAAATCAGATTGTTTTGAATGGTCTTTGATATATGTGAGTCACCTAGTCCACTGTTGCTGTAAACATCATTTTGTTTTGTTTGTTTTTTATGTATTTCAGATCAGAGTGTTGACAGAAAGAATGTTCAAACATCTTCGGAAATGGTTTGTCGCTCACTTTTTTGGGCATTCTCGGCAAAGAGCCAGGCTGGTCTCCAAAGATGGAAGATGCAACATAGAGTTTGGCAATGTGGAGGCCCAGTCAAGGTTTATATTCTTTGTGGACATCTGGACAACTGTGCTTGACCTCAAATGGAGATACAAAATGACCATCTTCATTTCAGCCTTCTTGGGGAGTTGGTTCTTCTTTGGTCTTCTGTGGTATGCGGTAGCCTACATCCACAAAGATCTCCCTGAGTTCCATCCTTCTGTCAACCACACCCCTTGTGTGGAGAACATTAACGGCTTGACCTCAGCTTTTCTGTTTTCTCTGGAAACACAAGTGACCATTGGATATGGATTCAGGTGTGTGACAGAACAATGTGGCACTGCCATTTTTCTCCTTATCTTCCAGTCTATACTTGGAGTCATCATCAATTCTTTCATGTGTGGTGCCATTTTAGCCAAGATCTCCAGACCCAAGAAACGTGCCAAGACCATTACCTTCAGCAAGAATGCAGTGATCAGTAAACGGGGTGGGAAGCTTTGTCTCCTAATCCGTGTGGCTAATCTTAGGAAGAGCCTCCTTATTGGGAGCCACATATATGGAAAGCTCCTGAGGACCACAGTCACTCCTGAGGGAGAGACCATTATTTTGGACCAGATCAATATCAACTTTGTAGTTGATGCAGGGAATGAAAATTTATTCTTCATCTCCCCATTGACAATTTACCATGTCATTGATCAAAACAGCCCATTCTTCAACATGGCAGCAGAAACCCTTCCCCAACAAGACTTTGAATTAGTGGTGTTTTTAGATGGCACAGTGGAATCAACCAGTGCTACCTGCCAAGTCCGGACATCCTATGTCCCAGAAGAGGTACTCTGGGGTTACCGTTTTGCTCCCATAGTATCCAAGACTAAGGAAGGGAAATACCGAGTGGATTTCCATAACTTTAGCAAAACTGTGGAAGTTGAGACCCCTCATTGTGCCTTGTGCCTTTATAATCAGAGAGATGCTAGGGCCAGGATAAAGAAAGGCTATGACAATCCCAACTTCAATTTGTCAGAAGTCAGTGAAACAGATGACACCAAGATGTGACAGTGGCTTTTCAACAGGAGTAAAGTGAATTTTTGAAGATACCTAGTGACTAGAAGTATTAGGAAGCAATCAACAATTTGAGGATATGAAATTAGAATAAGAGCCTTCAATGTCTATCAGCACCATGCCCCTTGAACCCCACAGCCACTTATAAGATATATAGCTCTACAAGGCAACTGCATTAGAACATGCACTATTCTTATAGGAAATGGCAGTATGGAAGCCATAGGAGTTCACTTGGAATCTTGAATACAATTATTTGAAATCATGCAGTGTTGATAGAAACAGAATCCTCAAAAGTTTCATGGACAGGCCAAATGATATCTTAAAAGTCTCCTTAAAGAAGTTATGAGCTTTAGAAAGGATCATATTCTCATTTTGATTCTACTGATAAGAAACAAGCCACTTTTATTTTAACATTGGTGGCTTTTATCAAGGAAAAATGGTCTCCCTTGGGAGAGCCATTTTTGGTTGGTTGGAGGAGATGAACTAATCAGAAATGGTAAGAAAAGACTGGTACTCCAAGAACATTTGTGAGGCTCTGAGCTTCTCCAGCCCTGGTTTTTGGAGCTTCCATCTTAGTCTGGGTCATGTTGTGTTTCCTGAAGAGCAAGGGAAGGCTCAGGCCACCGACTTTGCATCTCTACCTGTCAACGTGGGGAGGAACACTGAGATTAACCTGCTTTATAGCACATCCGATGCTGCAGCCCAAGTTGGGTTTTGGTCCAAATGATATCAAATGGTACATTTAGACAGAGGATAAATCGTCACCCTAAAATCTCAATGAACATTTTCCTAAAGAAAGAATGCTTGATTTGAAAATGGTGATATTTCTTCCAGCTAGGTGGGATAAGGGGCTACAAATCCATTAAAATAATAAATGTCACCTTAGGAGGGACAGCACTTCCAGTGCTTCTGAGAGAAAAATTATCTTGTGTTTTTGTGCCTTGAGTTTGTACTGAAATGCTGTTGCTAAAGAAGACTTGTGGATAGGAAAGGGTCTGTGACCCCACAGGGAGGCAAACATGACATGTGTTTTCCTCTGAGGGCCAACAAGACATCTTCCTCAAAGGGACCAATTTAATATAAGGATTGATCTTTAGGGAAGGGTTTTACTATGAATGTCTCATTCAGTCCTCCACCTCCATGATTTTGAATCTATTCTGGAAGGAATGGGACTCAAAGCACCATAGGAATCAAAATGTTTTCAGTGTGTTGATTCATAAATTAAATTTCTGAAACTGTGCATGTGGTTCCAAAAGGGTCAGTTATTGTGCTTAAAGTTATTGTAACAGACCAATAGGGGGCATCGCTCTTGCTGAGGGTGGACTTTCTCCTGGGTGATGTGGGTGGGATGGGAAGATGGCAAATAGGACCATCTGGATGCCAGCTCACCCTGGAGAAAATGACCCTGTGGTTACAGACATGCCTCTTTCTGTGCCATTCCTGATGATCACTCCAGTGTGTCTTGGGCACACAAAATGGCGGTGGTGGCAGTTTTCACTTATGATGGTTATGTCTTCCCAGACCTGGTATGAGTTTGTTCAGATTCATACACATGCTCTGGTCATTCTGAGCAAGACCAGTACAAAGTCTGATGGGCTAAGAGTTGTGTACTTTGTCAGCGGCCTTAACACTGGATGCAACTGGCTTACACGAGAGATGAGTCCGTGCCTGTAAGTGTGCTGGCCCCGCAATTTGGTCTATTGACAAAGCTAAAGGAAATGAGGTATGGCAAGCCCAAGGAAGCCAGAATTCTCTGCTGGCCCACTGTCATGAGGTTTTATGGCTCTGTAGTCCCTTCACAAACTGGCGGGTCAGAACACATTCCTTCTGGTCTGTTCTGCTCATTAATGGTATGCTCGGGAATTGGTGGAAGTGAAATGATCTTGTAAATCTAGTCCTTTTGATGGTTAAGAGAGCTGAACAACTGGAATCTTTGTGATTGGCATCTCCTTCTAAGTTATGCAGTGGAAATCTGTGCTTTCAAATATTCCTTTATAAGGATTAAGGCATTCTGCTACCTGGCTTCTCTTTCTTCATGAAAATTCCCATCCAAACTCTAGCAACCATTAATATACTTATATCCAATAAAACCCTGAGGAAATTAGGGTCCACAGGATCTTTTAAAAATCCTAAGGGGTGGCTGGAACCCAAAAGCAGCATAAAAAACCTGGATGTTTAAAAACAGGGGGTGACTGAAGACATAGAATCTCAGTGAGTAAAGAAAATAAATGGGAAATAGAAGGTTCCAGAAGGCTAACTTGCCTAAAAGTTAATGCCAATGCTAAAGGCAGGGTTTTTATTCCAATGAAACAACATTGTTCCCAGGAGGAGCAGACCATATTAGCACTGTATTGCTACAGGTGTGCCATATTGTTAGATTTACTGAATTATCTATCCCAGTATTTATTCTTTCCAAGAAAAATTGCATACCATCCACTGTACCATATTCAGAGTTTTCCTTGGTACTGACTCCCTTTGAAGTGCCTAATTTAGTTTTCTTGCTATGGGGGTTTTGATTTGGAGAGTCCCAACCTGGTTTAATGTGCCAGGACTTGGGTCCACTCTGGTGCCAATATTCAGATTTGAGATTTGAGAGATGATCTACAAATTTCTTTTCCAAGAGAGAAAGGGTAGACAGAAAAGATCCTCTCAAAATAAAATAAAATAAAATAAAAATAAAAATAAAAAAATCCCCTCTAAGCTGCCAAATCTAAGAAGTGAGAGGATTCGAGTGTCTCTTTCCATGGCTAATGGGCGAGTCACAAGACAGCAAAGAACTTTGCTGGTGGACTGCGTGGACAGTGGAGGTGGCTTCCTTGGAGATTTTTCCACAAAATGGGACACGACTTCTCCATGGGAGGTTCGGTGCATAACACCGGGGATCTTTCCCCACCTAGAACAAACTTGAAAACCTCTGATGCGAAGAATGCAAATGAGCCCCTGAACCCGCCCCTGGGCCGTTGTTGTCTGCCATTACAGGAAGTGCGTGTCAATCAAAGCTTGACAGGGGAGATAGAGCATTTTATTTTGGAAGCCAGAAGTTTGAGAACAATGACTGGAATTTCCTCTTTCTGTCCAGAAAGGGCTGTTTGTCACTGGGGAGATAAAACTCCAGGGGTAAGGAATAAAGGTTATCGGGAACAGCGCAACACAGAGCCGTGTGGGGGGGCGCCGCAGGAGGAGGGGTTATGGAGGAAATCTATTTCAATGCCTGTCATTGAGTTTCCATTAAAAGAACATTCAGTTAGGAATTCAAAAATAATTTAATCTCCCCAGCCAGATGCACCCAGCTGGACTCCTTGGAGCCAAGCCCTGCAGACAGGGAGATCTGCACTTGGGGCTGCAGGGGCTAGAGACTGGGGAAGGGCACCCCTGCATCTCCAAAGCAAGCATCTTTGACTGCCCTGGGTGTTGTGGAAGACATGGGCATCTTTTAGGCTCATGAGACACCCCAAGACCTGGGCTATCACAGAAGAAACATAATGCCAGGGGCTACTTACTGAGTTCTTTCCTACTATGTTTGAGGTTCTGTTTTAAGCATTTCCTATACATTACCTTATTTAATTTCCCCAATGGCTCCAGAAGGTACTATTTTTACATTTATTTTTCACTTGAGGCAGCTCAGGTAAGGAACTTGTCCAGAGTTACTAGCTAGTAAATGGCAGGGCTGGGATTCAAGTTCCGATCTGTCTTGTAAGCCCACATGTTTAAAAGAGTTCAAGTCTGCATCCTACCATGGGCCCTCCCTCTGAAAGGACCCACCAGGGCCATCAGACATTTACCTTGAACTCAAGGAGAGTTGGCACGTATTTGGGAGGAACCCCTCATAGCTCAGCACAGGCTAGAGCCCCTGGCTGGTGCTTAATGAACCTCTGTGGACTTCCACGTTCTAGGAAGAGGTTGTGTTTCACTGGGGCCTCTGGGTAATTGGCTAGATCAGCGTCTAGAAATTTCATGGCTATCCTGAAGATTTTCCTAGGCTGGTGCAAACTATCTTTGTACATCTACGTATATGCTAACTATACACGTAGTTACGTGTCTTTTTATTTTGATCTCTGAGTAGTCTTGCATTGGAGGTAGAGGCAGATCTTATTTCCATTTTGACAGATGGACAATGGAGCCTCCCTTATTCCTGTAGGACAGCGTCTACATTTTTCATTCCCCTCTCTGTTTCTGGCACCAACACCGTGCCTCCCATGGCCAGTAAGTGGATTTTGAATCAGTAAATGGATGAATGAAGGATTTGCTCGAATCAATATGGTTAGGAGTGGATTTGAAGCAATATCCATCCAAATGACTTTTGACAAGCTACCTCATTCACCAGCAGAAGGGCTTTGATAAATGACTTCATTTCATCTCTGATGACATTTTTATGATGTGTAAAACTGAGCTTTGAAAAAGAGGTAAGGGGAGAATTAAATAAAATGAGGGACCTAAGGATCCCTTACGAACAGTAAATGATTATTGACGTGGTGGAACAAGGTGGGAGTGTGGGTTTGGAGCAGAGGGACTGAAAGGCGCAAAGAGCCCAGAATGCACAGGCCTGGGAAGGGCTGGTACAGAGACCAGAGGAAGCCTCCAGAAGTTAAGTGATAGGACTGAGGCCTTTTGGATATTGGATAGGCTGTGAGTTGGGGGAATCTGAGTAGGAGCCTGGGGCCTGGGACTTCATTTCAAACTGGAGGCCTGCTGTGAGCCAGGCACTGGGGATGCTAGAATGAGGAAGGAAGGATGATTTTTAGCAGGGTCAGAAAAGATCTCAAGGGGCTCACACCAGCTTCATGGGCCAGAGCTAAGCTGGAAGAAGTTGATTGTAGAGAAAGTAATTTTCTCACCTGATGCCCATGTGCTTAGTATAGTTTCCGTAGGTGACATTGACATGATTGTTAACAGCAGGACTATTGACTACAGTTTTAAAATTGGTTGGGATTTAAAAAAAGTCTTTATAATGTGTCCTACCAGGGATATGTTGTCAACAAATGGTTTTAAAATTACAGGAAGTAGCGCTTCCCTTTGTGATTGTGTACCCACTTCACAGTTAGGTTCATATGTCTCGGGTTTTTGTTTTTGTTTTGTTTTTTAACCAATTATTAGAGCTTGTTGATTGTTCCCCTTTTGATATAACTGTTTCAGTAATTATGCAAAGAATTTATGTGGTTTCAAAAATCATGGACTAGAGTACGGAAAATTCATTGCTGTGTCTGTGCCCTCCCTCTTCCCTTCTTCTTCTGGAAGGGTAACCATTCTTATTAGTTTATCATGCTACTGTTTCATTTGGAAAAGTATAAGCAAAACATACATATTTATATCTCCCCATTCTTACACAAAAGGTAGCATTCTAGGAACATTGTCCCACAGTGTTTTGTTCACTTAACAATATATCCTGCAGATCGCCACGTTAGGGTAATTGCTGATGATAACAACATTGCTGGGATCCTCCTCTCCCCTGTTCTTCTCTGGCTTTTGCCAAAGTTGCTGGAATCTTGCTCCAGAGGCCCCTGTCCTGCTGTCCTAGGCCTGAGAGATTGTGGATGTGCCTGGTTTGCATTCCTAAAGGTCTGCCTCTCTTTGCAGAGGGCCTGCAGGCCTTATTCTGAGGATGAGCTCACCCTTCCAGAAGGAGGGTTCTCAGCAGGAGAAAATGTGCCTGGGAGCAGCAGCTCTTTAGGGATCAAAACTCCCTGGAATTTTGGCCAGTTAGAAAGTCAGAACAGGGGGCAACTGGATGGCTCATTTGGTTAAGCATCTGCCTTGCTCAGGTCATGATCCCAGGGTCCTGGGATCGAACCCCGCCTCGGGCTTTCTGCTCAACAGAGAGCCTGCGTCTCCCTCTCCCACTGTCGGCCGCCCCCCCTCTCCCTCTGCTTGGGTAATCTCTCTCTCTGTTAAATAAATAAATGAAATCTCAAAAAGAGATTCCTGTACATGGTCTGGGGTCTCTGCTAAGGAGTGGGGGGATTCATTTCCCGGGACATTCTGGGTCATCTCTTCTGATTGGGTTCCATGGACTCTTTGGAGGTTGGGAGATCAGGGAACCGACCAATTGTATGCAAAATTCCATGCACAAATATTAAGATTAAAACAACTAAATGAATTAAATAAATAAAACACTCAGTAGAAGTGTGAAAAAAAATCCTGAGGGAGGTAGAGGTGGGGAAGGCTTCTTCAGGATGGCACCTGACTGGGCTTAATACTCAGAGGAGGTCTGACATAGGGAGGGGTGAGGGCGGCCAGGCGGGCAGGTAAGTCCCAGGCTAACAGAAGGACAGGATATACATTTGCATGGGGCTTCTGGGAGGTGATAGGCTGGTTTACATGGCCGCCCCATTGGCACAGAGTGTGGAGGGAAGTAGCCATTTATGGTCGCGAGTCACAGGTTTGGGGTGGTGTAGGATGGATTGGAGAAAAAATTGGAGGTGGAAATTAGCTTTCAACGGAGGGAAGGAAGGTGCCACCACCCTCATTTTTCAGAGGGGGGTGGGGAGTAAAATATGTTCAGAGACCCTAGGACTTGCCCAGGTCACTTAGCCACAGATGGGAAAGCAAGGGCCAGAGCCCAGGGCTTCTGTTTTCTGGTTTGTTTAGTGCTCTTCCCTGGACCACCCACAGCCCTCATACCCAGGGCTCACTGTTCCTGAAAGAAAACTTCCCAGGAGCATGGAAGCCAAGGTCAGGGGATTGTTTGCTGGGACCAGAGGGCTGGTGAGTTCAAGTCAGGGAATGGAGAAAGCACCACGTACTTGAACTGTGTTGTGGGGTAAGGCTGGCTGCATCTGCCCTTGTGCTTGGTATCCAAGCAGCTCATCCCCATGGTCAAGGAAGGGACTTCATCTATCCCAAGGAAGTAAGAAGGAGGCGATTCACTAGTTAGTGGGCTGTTTGGGTCAACAGCAAAACTGGTTTCAGCTGACTCAAGAGTTGCAGTTCGAGACCGTAATGATCTTGATGGCTCTGTCTGTTCCCCATATCACAGCCTGAATCTGTGACCACCTCTTAAGGCTCTACCCTGATGCAAGCATGCAAGGAAAAAAATGTAGGTAATAAAGAAAGTTTGAAGGCAGGAAATATAGTGTGACGTTCAGTGGCTTTGAAGACAGGCTCAGCCCTCCCATTCATTGGCCATCTCGTCTACAACCAGTTCTTAACCTTTCTGAACCTTTTTTTTTCCAGTTGTAAATAATGGTAATTAATATCTATGTGAGTTTCTGAAAGGACAGTAACGTGAAATAATATGGAACATAGTTTTAGGTGAAGCGCCGAGCACAGGGCCTACTGCAGGCTCTCCCTGAGTGGTGAGTGATGGTAAAGTGATGGTTTTGCTGATGACGGGCAAGGAGAAGGCAGTGGTTCGGCTCTGTGCCTCTGACCCTGAGCCTCATCATTGCTTATTCTCTAGATTCTATGCATTTCTGTTCCCAGCCTTGAACAGAACCTGAGAAGAAGTAGCTCACCTTCCTCCCATCCCTCCCATCTGCTTTCCCTGCACATACGCAGAAGCCTAGAAGCTTAACAGTGAACAGGACTTGTGATCCTGTTCCTGATCCTACCTTGTTGTTTACAGGTGGGAAACCAAGAGTTCCGGAAAGAAATGACTTGTCCAATGGGTCTCAATGGCCCTTGGAAAGCATCACTTGCTTCAGACCTTCCACCACGTGACTAGGAGAGCAGAAACAGGTGATACCACTGAGCTGATTAGAGAGGAAGTCTAAAATGAGGGGACCCTTCACTAGTGGTTTGTCTAAAGCTGCCGACACTTTCTGGGAATGCAGTGTGCCTCTGGCCAGTAGGTGGCGCCATACACCTCTAGATCGCAGAGAGAAAGCCGCAGGATGGAAAAGTTGGCCTCCAGCAGCCCTTAAGTGGTGGAGAGCCAGCTCTGGCACGCCCGGAAAGCTCTTTAATAGCCATCATGCTTAGAATAGTTAACAGAAATGCATTAAAATATCTGGATTGTCTAAACATTGCTGGGCCAACAAAATGTCTCTGAAGACTTTTTCATTTGCAAAATGAAATTGTGATGTCGAATTTCACAACTCTAGAGAGATAAGGGCAGCAATAGAGAAAGTTATCATGTATTAAGAGTCCACTAGAGCTGAGATGCTTTACATCTTCTCCACCATGAAGCTGAATTAATAATATTAGTCCCCATCTTACAGATGAGAAGACTGGGGCTTGCCCAAGGTCTGTATGTGGCCATGGAGCGCAGAACCTGTATATATCTGAGTCTTACACATGTATATTTATTTGCTTATTTATTTTTTTAAGATTTTATTTATTTACTTGAGAGAGAGAGCGAGGGTGGGGGAGCAGAGCTAGAGGACAAGCAGACTCCGAGCTGAGTGTGGAGCGAAATGCAGGACTCGATCTCACAACTCTGAGACCTGAGTCGAAACCAACAGTTGGCCACTTAACCCAGGTGTCTGGTGTTTGCTCACTTAATCCTGGGAGACAGGAACAGCTCAGCACCCAAGCACGGTTCACAGGCTTTCCCCAATAACAGGCCAACTCCGGTCACCCGGAGGCCTTGGTTACAATACTGACTCTTCCGGGCTTTTTTATGACTTTGGCAAGGGACTTAACCTCTGAGACTTAGCTTTCTCATCCTAAGATGAAGTTAATAAGAACACAAAGTTGTGCAAAGGATCAGTGGGGAAAACCTACAAGAAAACAGTGTCCATGATAAAGTAAGATTTTCTTTTATGGGAGTATTTCTAATGCAGGCATCGGGTAGCTTAAGTCATAGAAAGACGTACACAAGGGTCTGTGTCACTGGACTGTTGGTAGTGATGAAAGACCTAAGTGTGCCCCAACTGGGAAATGGGTGAAAAGCGGTGTAGACCCTGACAGAGTGTAATACCACGCTATTTTCCGTAGAGACATGGGTGCTCAGCAAGGTCCTGGACGTGCACTGGGAGATAGAATGTGCTAGAAGCACGGTGGAGGCAACAGACAGGAAACACAGTTGTCAAAGTGGAGACAGGGCATTAGGGGTTCTAAACCAGTCTGGGGCACCAAGGAGAGGCTGTGAGGAGCAGATATCAAGGTGAAACCCGAGGCCTCAGGGAAGAGTTAGCCAGAAGATAGAAGGCTGAGGGTAAAGATCAGGACTGGGGAGTGCTCCTGGGAGTGCTCCAGTGGCCCTCAACCCTAGGCACATACTGGCATACGGGTGTCATCTGGGGAGCGTCAAAAAATACTGATGCTCCCCCCCCAACCCCAGATTCTCATTTAATTCTGTAGGGAAACAACCTGGGCATTGGGATTTTTCCAGCTTCCCAGGGAATTTTACCAGCTTTCCTGGAGCTGCTAATATACAGTGAGACTGAGAACCACAGATCATAGGTGGAAGCAAGAGGCAGGAATTCACAGTCAGTATCTGATCATCTTTGGGTGGTAGCACAAGGCTTGTTTAATGTCATTTTTTAGTAGTCTGTATTTTGCAGACTTTTATAGCCATGCATTTTTTTACAGTAATTTTAAGCAGCGATAACTCAGAGAGAGTGTATCATAGTATCCAGGGTCTAGATGATGGTCTGGGTCTCACCTAGACCTAGGACATCTGAACTTCCAACTGCCGGTGAACAAATAGGGCGATCTTGGACAAATTACATTACCTCTCCGGGCCTCAAGTTTTCCTTATTTCTAGAATGAACTCTACAATCCGGTGACTCTGTGAATTGGAGCTCTGAGTAAGCAAGACCCAGCAGAGGCCTGAATCATTAAGAACCTGACTCTGTGGGAGGGAATGTCTCTAAAGAAAGACCACCTCTAAACTCCCAGAGTTCTGGAGGATCTTATCAGATGCTTCTTTTGTTTTTTAATGTAGTTTTCATGTGAACCCAGTTGCTGGGGGTTTTCTGATGCCAACTCTGCATGAAACACGGAAAGATGAACCATGCGCTTCCCTTTGTGCCCTTCCGTCCCAACTCGATCACCCCCTCTCCTGCCCCTCTCCTGCCCCTCTCCATACCGCCACAGTGTCTCTGAGCCCCTGCATAGAATCACCCCGGGCCAGCTGGCAAAAATGCCTTCTATTTGGCCTCTGAAATTTGCCCAGACTCTGCCCACATTTCCCAGAATCATTCCCTTGCCTCTTTCACTTTCCCCGCAAAGGACACAAACCCCAGGAGTTGGGCACTCGGGTTTTTCCTGCAGCCGTACCACATTCTTAATGACTTTGATCACAAAAGGAAGAGGAAGGAAAGACAGACTGGGAGACTTTGTTTCTTTTCTGCTTCCCGGCTGCGTTCTGGATGTGGTCAAAGCCATCAGTGTGAGGGGCTCACCGGTGGACTATGCTGTCATGATTTCTGCTAAGTAAGAGGACAGTGCGGTGTGGGGCGATGCAGTGCGCAGAGAGCCCTGAATCTAGGTTCCTTTCCTGGCTGCACCCCCAGGGACCAGCCACTTCACTGTTATTTGGCTCTCAGGAGGGTCCAGGTTACAGGAGCCAATTCTGAAGGTCTCTTTCCTCTGAGTTCAGAGTCTTCATACAGTAGCTTAAAATTTACAACGTGGAAATCAACAATGGCTACAAATCAGGACCCTGCTTCCAATTCCCCATAAGGGCCCATTGTTAAGCACTTATCAGCACACTGCTGAGGGTATGTGCCTGCTCACACTGTGTCCACAATCCCCTGAGAGCATTTGTCACAAGTGCAGGATCCCCGGGTCCCATTGCACACTCTGGAATTAGAATCTTTTGTTGCTTGAGGGAATTCCAAAGACCTGTACAATGGAACTGGCTTTCTGATGAGCGGTGGAACCAATGAATGACATAACCTTTAAGACCATTTTTGGCTCTAAAAATAAATCTGCTTCATTGCCACCTGCCTATGCGTTTGTGGCTACAAGCAATCATCAAATCATCCACTGCTAGGCCATCTCTTTCTTGCCAATCAGGAGACGGCGTGGCTCCTGGTGGAGCCTGCTGACATGCTTCTACCATGACAAGGTAATTCTTGCTCCCAAGTTTTACGTCAACCTGATGCAGGGACAGAAGTTCCCGGTAACCAGCTGCCCCTCACTGGTGGTGCTGGGGCTTCGAGCAGGCAGAGTTTCCTTTCAGAAGTGACTTCTCAGGGCTGAAGAGCACAAGGCATAATGATGTGCCTGGTTCCCTCCTGGATTGGAAAGTTCCCCTAGCCCCGCAGGCTGGCCTGTGGCTTACTGCTCAAGCCACACTGGACTTCATGGCAGCTCTTGCTATGACCTGGAGAGGAGAGGGAATTGCTGCCAAAGAGAGACCGAGGCAGGGATGTTTCTAAACGTCTTGAACTTCTACTTTATATCACTCAGGCCGCTGCTCACGAACAGACCCGTGGCTCTTTAGCAGCCAGCAGGAATGTCTTCTGAAAGGAAGAGAACGCTGGGCTAGGGAGGAGTTCGGAAGAGGAGGGCTGGAGAGCTCTGGCATTCTTCTCTGATCCCTCTCCTGCCTGGTCAACACCGCCCTAGGCTCTCCTGTGATCTGACCTTGGCAGGAATGTGTTACTGCATCTTTCTCTCTCCGATTTCTTTCTTGTCTCTCTTTTTTCTGGCCTCAGCTTTTCCATCTGCCTTCCGGAATCGCTCTGAGGTAGGCCCTTCCTGCTTCCTATGCCTGTTATCTTTTTCAGCCTCCAGGCCTCCACCCTTGGCACTGGACAACCCCCTCCGGCTGCCTCCCTTCTCTCCTGGACATACACAGTCACCGCTGACTCCTGAGAAGTGAAGTTTGGCATCTGGGGAGGCAGGAAAAGACTGCTCGGAGCCTGGGGAAGGGAGTGGGAGCTCCGGGAGCTCCTCCTCCCCAGAAGCTGTCTGTGGGTAATTCGGCAGGAGGGCCGGAACAGAGTTTGCATATAGAATGGAAAACTGGGGAGCTTAGGAAGGGGTCCAAGTTTCAGGTTTCTCCCGAACGGACCCCAAATCTCACCCCAAATTACTGTCATCTTCTCGAGAAAACAACTTGCCTCCGGCCAGGTCCTGTGCACACCCCTGCCTGAGCAGGGGAGCCTGGCCCACGCCCTCCCCTCCTCCGCCCCTCCTCCGCAGCGACCCCCCTTCCCTGCAGACCCCCACTCCCGGCTGCGCCCTCCCCAGGTGCCGGCGGCCCGCGGGCCCCGGGGCTGAGCCCGAGCCGGCTCCGGCTGTCTGCGCGCCGCGCTCCAAGGCAGCGGGGTGAATGGACGGCATCCAGCCCGGCCGGCAACTTGAAAATAAAAATAAAACAGAGAGAAAAGAAATAAATAATAAGGAGCGCGCCAGAAAGCCAAAGAAAATACAATCGCCAGACCGGAGTGGGCTGCGAGCCTGCAGCCGGCCCTCGGCCGCGGGCCCCTGGCACGGGAGGCGGCGGGGCCTTTGTGCTCCCCAGGCCACCCCCGGCGCGTTTCTGTCCTAATTGAAGAAACACAATCCTGGGGCTGCGCAGCGACGCGCCCCGCGGCCGCCCTAGGCCAGAAGGGGCCGCTGGCTGCCGGCGCGGATCGCGAGCACGCCCCCCGCCCCGCAACAGGGCCCGGCTTGTTCTTTGTGCCCGCAAATATTTATTTTGGTTCAAGTGGACGCCTTTCCACAAAGACCACCTGGTTGTAATCAATAACACCTATTTTCAGATAATCTGCCGCTCTCTAGGCAGAGCCCACGGCACTCACCCAAACAGAGACCTTTTCAAAGGGCATTTTAAATGGGCTGGATTCAGAGGGCTGCAGGAGGGACCCAGGCTGGGGGTGAAGGGAAGGGGGGCCCATGGACCAGGCGCTGCCAGGTGGCCCTCTCCCCTGGGACCTCGAGGTGGGGGTGGGGGGAGAGCTTCCAGGAATGTTTCTCAAAACAAACGAAAACGTTTCTTTGGTGGACCAAACGTTGCTGGAGAGGTAGGCTTCTAGAAACTTCGACAGCAGCTTCCTCCTCCATCCAAAAGAGCATCTACTTGTCAAATCAGGGTTTGGGCAGGAGGCAGAGCCAAAGGCACCTCACACTGGCCCTCCTCAGGCTGCTGCCGGGCCTCCCATCCCTTCCTCCTAACAGGCGCACCAAGCCAAGGACATCTGACAGGACAGCCGTTCGTGCAAGAGGTGCTCTTCGCCTACCCGGCGCCTACTACGGTTCAAGGCCCCGGCTGCAGCCTGGACCAAAATGGATAAAACCAGGCCCTCATGGGCCTTACACTCCAGCGGGGAGAGACAGATGATAAACACAGAAATAAGTCAAATATACAGAGTGAGGTTATTCCAGGAAAAAAACAAAAACAAAAACAAAAAACAAACGTGAAGAAGCTTTGAAAACTATTAAGTGCATTGTGTTTCAGCTCTGAGGTGAAACAGCTCTCTGGCCTGTTTTGTCTCCTCTGGCAGGTGTTGAGGAGATAAGTTCTCACAGGTGGAAAACCCCAGAAGAGTCAGAAGGTGCCGTGGGCTCCCTCGTGTTTCAGGGGGACACAGCAGGCCTGCGTACAAGTCCACCAACTAAGGTAATTTCAGAGCCTTGGAATCCTCCACCACAATCGGGCTCAGTATTCTCCACCTCCCTGGATTGCTGTAAGGATTAGATGAAAATTGATAACCTACTTAACTCAGTGTTACTTCCTTCCTCCCCAAAAGGCCACGTTTTAGTCTAAGTCCAGCAGCCATGTAGCATCCTGGAATAAAATAATGACATTTTTAGGCCTCTCATAACAGAATTTAAGATTTCCAGGTGAAGCGTGGAAGTCAAATATGTCCTGGCAGCTGACGCTGGGGGCTGCTCTCAGAGGAGGCGCTGGGCTGGGTCGTTCGAGCTGTGACTGTGACAGTAGGGGGTGGCCTCGGCCAGCCAACCTGGGTGACTGCCATGCCCACAGCTGCACTCAGGGAAGAGCCAGGGCTGCCCTGTGACGTAGGACTCTCCTGACCACCACCCTTGGGCTGTGACCCGAGGACAGCCAAGCCAAGAGCTTCAGGTAAGCCTTGAGGGGTTCAGAATGAGGTGACAGTAATTGGCTTAGCAAGTAAAGAACTTAGCAGTGCTTCTCTCGAACTTTTTAAAAAAGATTATTTATTTTGGGGAGTTGGCAGGGGCAGAGGGAGAGGGAGAAAGAAACTTTAGCAGACTCAGTGCTGAGCACAGAGCCCCGCAAGGGACTCGATCCACCCAAGCTGAAACCAAGAGCTAGTCGATCAAGCAGCAACTTCTCACATCCTAATGCTGTTTTCTCCATCCTTGGAGATGGCTGGAAAGAGGGGGACAGGACTGATTTACTTAATCCTTTGTGCTGGTTGAGCCTGGCTGGGGCTGAATTTATGTCCTTGCTCTTCACCAAAAATGTCGTTTTGTCCCTCCGATGAGAAGTCTCCAGCATTGATGGTTAGCTCTGAGTGAGCTTTGCTGAGAGATTAAACGTGGGTTCAGACAACCCAGCGGGGGTTGATGGCCCAGGAAAGATTATGATAAGGAAGGGGTGAGGGACAGGAAGAAGGGCGGTGTCCTGGAATTTAGGATAATTGAATTTGCTGTGTAGCCAGCAGTTATGACCGGGGTCATCCGCTGGATCTTTGGTCGTAAATCCACTAAGACCAGGAAATTCCAGGGTTAGGCCAATCGTTCCATTTTTTTCTCCGAGATGAAGATGGTTGAGGATTTAGAGAGGGATGGTTTTCACCTTCTAAAGATGCTGTGACTCTGAGTAAACTGATTTTTCGCTTTTAGATCGTTAAACTTGTGGCTTAGAAACCAAGTTATTAGTCCTTCTGGCTTTTTTGTCATAGTTTCTCCCCGGAAAACCAGGAGGACCTCCTACATAAAGGACATTTGTCTGTCTGCTCTGATTACCCAAAGTGCTGGAGGTGGAATAGGGTTCCTCCAGGGACCTACTGCTTGTGAATTCCTAGAACTTGTTTTGACTCCAGTTTTTTCTCTGTTGCCTTTTGGGCATTTGCTAAGGCAAAGCTGTGGGGCCATTTGTAATGAACTCTCAACAAACTGAGTAACTGATCTTCTGGTTTCTAGATATTTCTGGCAACGTAAAACTTAACCTAAGTGCACATTGTAGGGAAGTTATTCATATGGCATCTCCAGAGTTTTCGGGAAACCCTGCAAATACTCAGGATATTCTTCTTGGAATAAAACAAAGCTCCTACAGGTAAGGGGCTTGTTTTTTCCTAGCAGAATGCAGAAACCCCATCAACCCCCGCTGGGTGTCCTCAGCATGAAGGGCAGCTTGGGGAAGATTATGTCTTTGGCCACACACCTTACCATGGGGATGGAAATCCCTGCTCTCCTCTGCTGCTCTTTCTTCACTCCAATCTGACTGAAGTCTTCGAGAGTTAGCTTTGAGCACAAGTGGCAAGTCTAGAATTTGGTTGCTGGATTAAAGCCACTTAAAGAATTGGACCCCTTAGAGTATTGTGTCTTGGATTCTGATCAAGCAATCACTGAAGTTTGTTAACGATTCAGTGTAAAAAGAAGACTTGAGAACCATCAGCAATTCTCTTTTGAAGGCAGATTTAAGCTCCAATCCAGTTAACTTTGCTTTTCAGAATTGGCGGCAAGTGTGTGTTTCTTCCCTATAGACAGCGTTCCTTTGGATAGAGAGTTGGAATTCTCCATATTTTCAACGTCTCAAGGTGGATGTCTTATACCTATTGGTTTCTGAGGAGGCATATGTTGTCTTGTGTGTGTGTGGGGGGGGGGTTTAACGACAAAACTTTGAGTTACTCAGAAAACCACCAGATAAGTAGAAGTTCCTCGACAAGACAAAAGCAGAGCAAAGGAAGGGAGAGTTGTCAGGAAAAGCTGAGGTATCTGGAAACTATCACTTGAATATATGTGATGCTTGATTAAACATTTCTGAAAGTCAGAGCCTCAAGACAATGTAAGAGTCAGTGGGGAAGGAAATGCTACATCTTCTGGGGAAAGACAGTTAATAACAGACACCGACTTGGTAAACATTGCCAGCAAATTATAATAGTGCTCTGGTCTTATACTTTAACTATATCTCTCATGTTTTCATTTTCTCTCTGTGTGTGTGTCTGGAGTTAACCAGAAAGGCTCAGGGCAGACACCTCGCCCTGCATCTCAGACCTGCTGGGCACCCGTGCTCGGATATTTTCTGCCCACAGGTGCAATTTGACAAACAACAGACACATGTATCAGACCCTTCTAAAAAGCCAAGCACTCACTAGGTGCTAGGAATTAAAAAGAAAACATTAGACACAGCGGTTCCTACCCTTTGTGTCCTTCTAGTCTAATGGAGGAGGGCACAGACCTTCAAATACAAATAGATCCTGGGTCTTAGCACTGCTGAGTAACCAAGAGTAATTAAAAAATTGATTCCAGGGGCGCCTGGGTGGCTCAGTGGGTTAAAGAGCCTTTGGCTCTGCCTTTGGCTCAGGTCATGATCCCAGTGTCCTGGGATCGAGCCCCATATCAGGCTCTCTGCTCAGCAGGGAGCCTGCTTCTCTTTCTCTCTCTCTGCCTGCCTCTCTGCCTACTTGTGATCCCTGTCTGTCAAATAAATAGATCTTTAAAAAAAAAAAAAAAAGTTGATTCCATTCTTCACCCTCATCTCTACCAGAAAACATTTATGGCATATCCCAGAGCATTGTTTCTCCACACTGGCTGTCCATATCTCTACCTGGTCTTACTATTCCAATCTCTCCCCTGGATACCTAGTACAAGATCATTCGTTTCATTTTATGCCCATCCCCAGCTAACTCCTAGTTCCTTGGCCTCTCTGGCTAACTCTTCTCCTTTTTTCTCCTTTCTCTTAACTATTGCCCAGATTTTGCAAGGGTGTCTGTGTGTGTGTGTGTGTGTGTGTGTGTGAGAGAGAGAGAGAGAGAATGAATGCAGAGACAGGTGGAGATCACACATGAGAGCGATGTGGAATCCCTTGTCCTCACCCACGGCCAAAACGTACACACGTTCAGTGAGATACGTGCCTTTGAAATGTCTATTTGTTGATCTCCCCTCTATGGGCTTCTCTTCCTTTCCCTCTTCCCTTTCCCTTCCTTTCCATTCATTTCCTTTCTCTCCTGAAGTATTTATTCTTGAAGCCACATGGGGAACAGAGTATCAGAGCACAGTGGTGGTAGGGTGTGCACCAGGTGAGAAGGGCATGGAGTACAGGGTTAGCACCCAAGTGGAGGAAAGACAGTGCCCGTGGGGTGCACCTGTCATGAGAGCCAGGGCTTGAGCAGATGGAGGAGGGTGTCACTGTAGAAGGGTGGTCTGGCTTGGAATGTGAGAGCTTGGACAGGGTGAGGAGGACATCGATATGGAAGCATGGGCTGTGTAGGGTGAGGCTGGAGGCCACGTAGTGGGGTGGCTGGGATGGAAATTGACAGCCAGAGCAGGGAAAGGAATAGGTCCCATGGGGATGGGAGTGTGGCAGGGAGAGGAGACGGGTCACGTGCAGGACAACTGAAAAGCAAGTGCATATATTCTGCTTAAGGGGAATCCTGTTTGTCATTGTCAAATAGGAGAATCACAATATGGAAGGGGAAAACTAGGTGAACCCTGTGGTGTTAGTTCGACTGGAAAAGGATGCATTCGCACGAACTTCACTTTTTCAATATATATAGATGGAAAAGAAAGTAATATGGATACCAATGTCTAAGCATACGTGATGGCTAATTTAATTGTCAGCTTGAGTGGGCTAAGCGTCGCCTAGAGAGCTGGTAAGACATTTTTCCTGGCTGTGTCTGTGAGGGTGTTTACAGATTGACATTTGAAACAGTAGACTGGGTCAAGGTCTTCCTCACCAGTGGGTAGGCATCATCCGGTCTGCTGAGGGCCAGTCTGTTGGATAGAACAAAAAGGGGGAGGAAGGGCAAATTCTCTTTCTCTGTTTGATCTGAGACCTCTGCTGCCCCCAGACACCGGCACTCTTGCTTCTCAGGTTTTTGGGATCAGACTGGGACTTACACCATTGCCTGCACTTTCACACCATTCTCTGGCCTCTGTACTCACTTGGATTGAGTGACATCGCTGGCTTTCCAATTTCTTCAGTTTGTTTCTCTGCAGAACCATGACTAACCCAGCGTATGTATGGATATGGATATGTGTGTGTGTGTTTGTGTGTGTGTGTGTCTACATGATGTATGTATACGTAGATATGTATGTTGCCTTTCTCTGTCCCCTGAAAAGGCGTGGGAACAGTAACAGTGCAATTGCAATGAGCACACCTAGCACCCAGATATTGGGTTCTAAAGATAATTTCTCATGGAAAAGAACCAGTCACCCTTGGAGAAACAACAGATTTCATGGTTGGGACAGAGAGCTGGAAAAATAAGAAAGTGCTCAAAGATTGGTGGGAACATATCAAAGGACACAGAAGCCGAGTTAAATGGCCTCCCACTGGGGCAAGGTCATCATCACATTAAACAACGATAAGAACATATATTCAGGGGATAAGAAACTAAGTCTGTAGAGACATAAATAAGTACATGGAAATCTAAATATGGATGAGATATTTCTATAATTTCAAAACACCTACCCACAATACTTGATTTTTTAAAAAGGTTTTATTTATTTATTTGAGGGAGAGAGAATAAGAGAGAGAGAGAAAGAGCAGGAGAGGGGAGGGTCAGAGGGAGAAGCAGACTTCCTGCTTCAGTCCTAGGTCTCCAGGATCATGACCAGAGTCGAAGGCAGTTGCTTAACCAACAGAAGCACCCAGGCGCCCCACAAGATAATTGTTAATTACAAAGGGAAAAGAGTACCTGTACAGTGGAGAAGACTGGAAGACACCACAATATGAACTTGATTAATAATGGATACATTGAAAGCATGTACGGAGAAGGCAACATCACTCTGTAGTACTGCCATCAGAGACGCCTAGCCTAGATCTGATCATGAAAAAATACCAGACAGCTCCAGATGGAAGGCCATTCTACAAAATAACTGGCTTATACTATTCAATGTTATCAAAGTCTTGAAAGTCAAGGAAAGACGTGGGAGTGTTGCAGACTAAAGAAATGGGACAATTAAGTATAATCGAGATTATGAACAGAATCCTTTTGCTACAAAGGGCAATAGTAGGACAATTAGCTAAGGGTGAATGGTGCCTGATGGTTCCATGCTAGTAGTTTCTCTCTCTTAATTTTTTAATTTTTCACGATCCTACTGGATTATGTCAGAGAATGTTGTTCTTTGTAGGAAATTCACACTGAAGTATTTGGGTGTGATGGGGCCTCAGGTTGGCAACTTGCTCTCGAGTGGCTCAATAAAACATGTTCTCTGTAAACTCAACTTTTCTGTAAGTGTGTGACCATTTCGAGCCTTGACCATTTTTTGAAATTAAAATAGTACATTCATAACAGACACAGAAATTAAGGAGTATGATTTAACTCCATTTTATGATATCAGAGAAGAACAGAGAGCTACTTACCAAGACGATATCTTGTATTTCCATAGTTCTTTTCAACATGCAGATCATTTTCACTTGTAGCGTCTCACTTAACCCCTTTGATAACCTTGTACAGTTAGGACTCTAATCTTCATTTTGCAGATGGGAAAAATCAAGCTCAGATACGGTTATGCTATCATGAGGAGAGTGGCAGTGCCGGGCTTCACCCCCAAGTCTCTCTGACTCTGTCCCTGTTCTTTATTCTCTCAGCGTCTAAGGATGGCCCACTCCTGTGTGCCTACTGTCTCCACAACAAAAACAAACAAACAAACAAAACCCTAGTCTCTCCTCTCATGGAACGTACAGGCTGCTTTGGGTCTGCAATCTGGAGCCAAGCTTACTAAGCGTAAAATCCCAGCTCCCAGCCTCTATTTCTTAGCTGACTTAAAAACCCAACTCAGCCTTTCTGACAAAGGGCATTTTTAGCATTCTTTCATAACAATCTCATTTTATTTGTAACATCCTGCAGCTTGGCGGTCTGCTCTGAGGTCTTTAGGTGTACAGAGAGAGCCAGCAAAGGGCAGAAGCCCAAGTGGGGCACGAGGGCCTCCCAGGGATGGGGAAGACACAGTGGGTCTCTGGAAAATCCAATTTACTCTACTTTTCACTCATTTGGAAAAATGTCTTATTGACCACAAAACAAAGTCTACTCTGTACTCCACTCGTCTAACAAAGTGTTCACCAGTTACCGAGGATTTAATAGAAGTTCTTGGAAAAACCTAGCGAATACTAGCGATAACACTGATTACATATATCTATATATACTTCCTGTACAGTATTTAATAAAGGGTTTTCCGCATGGGTCATCAGGGAGCTCGCAGGAGACATTACTCAGCTCCCCAGTTCAAAGGTGCCAATGAGTTGCCCAGTAGGTGGAAGGGTCAGAATTTGAACCCGGGACCCCTGGCTTTATATCCTTGTTCATTTATCTACCTCAATTGCCTCCCTCCTCCCGCTAAGAAAACGCAGGAGGTAATGAACTCGGTTAAAATCCAGAAGGTTAGTTTAGCAATTGTAGGTAAGTGAGTGGTCTCACTGGAAACTTTTTCTGTTTCCCCTTAGAGCTTTTAAGCGAAGTGTAAATTGACTATGTGCTTAGGAATTTACCAGCTCAGACAGACTGAAACAATTAGACAGGAGGCCAAGTCAGAGTGAGAGAGGGAGACAGACCCCAGGCACGTGAGCCGACATTCCTTTCAGAAAGCTTCCCTCCATATCCTTTTTCAATTGGCTGAAGCCCTAGAGGTTTGACTGGCTAAACCACTTCCTCTCAGAAGCGTCCGTCCCCCCCTCCCAAGGGAGACTGGGATTTGTAGTCCAGAAATCAGCTGACCTTTCATAATCCTTTAGCTGGACTCCCTGGCTGAAGGAGTACGTAGTCAATTTCAGAAGCTTCCCATATGATGAAGTGTCCAGTGTGCTTTTTGTGAAACACAAAGCTCGTCCTGAGTAGGGGCTGAAGTCTCTGTTTATTCACCAGAATCCAGTCCCCTGGTCTCCCCCCCACCCCCCTGCCATCCTAGTTCTTTATTACCGCCCTTCTCTCCCCCATTGATACCGAGCACCATTTCTCTGCCTCCTTCTCGGGACATGCTGGACACGAGCCCAGTCGTGCAGCTGATGGTGGGGGACCCTCCAGGAGGCAGATCCCCAGCTAAGTGTGGGACTGGGGCTGGACAGCAAAAGAGCCACGCCCAAGGGTTGCTCCTTAGAGTGGCACCTTTTCAATGCTTTTTCTTTAAAAAATTAAAAAAAAATTAGAATATGAGAGAGAGAAAGAGATCATGAGCAGGGGGGAAGGTACAGGGAGAAGCAGGCTTCCCGTCCAGCAGGGAGCCTGATGCAGGGCTCCATCCCAGGACCCTGGGATCATAACCTGAGCTGAAAGCTGATGCTTAACGACTGAGTCACCCAGGCGCCCCTTCAATAGGTTTCCAGGTAACATATTTACATGATGGTTGTTGATTCAATAGGTATTTGAGGAAGTGGAATGTGAAACTAGGTCCACAGACCACCTACAGAAAACACTGCGTTTTATTTTGTTTTTCTTTGCTTTCTAAGCCGTCGCTAACCACTGCCTTGGCCCTGCAGAACCTAGGCTTAGGATAACAGATCTTTCTTTTTTTAAAAGATCTTATTTTTCAGAGAGAGAGCACAAGCAGGGGGAGCAGCAGGCAGAAACAGGCAGAGGGTTAGGGACTTGATTCCAGGACCCTGGGGTCATGACCTGAGCTGAAGGCAGCCACTTAACAGATTGAGCCACCCAGGCGTCCCAGGATAGACAGATCTTCCTTTCTGCCCTGGAGTTCTGGAACTTCCTGACCTCTACTCTAAACTTGTCATATCCCATTCGAGGACCCACACTTTAGCATTACGCATAGACTAACTAAACACATTTAATTGCATGCAGATATTACTGGTTAAATTTTAAATACAATAATTTTTAAATTAAATTTCTAGTGGTTGTTGATCACTAGAAATGTTGTAAAACACAAGATATTGCATATATAATTTCCTTTGTGTGGGAGGCAATGATACTTTTTGATGCTAAAAACAAAAATAAAAACAAAAAACAAAAAACAAAACAAAATCAACCAAAAGAATGACCTCCTCTTTGAAAGAACTGTTGACCAGCGTGCTAAAGCTTGGGAAAGAATAATTTCCACGAGAACTGCTCCCGGGATTTACTATGCTTCTCTCTCTGCTTGCCTTGCACTGTGTGTTAGACGCAGTGAACTTCATGGCACAGGCTCAGAGGGTTGATCGGAGAAAATACTGAATAAGGAGCCAGGACGGCGAAGAGCCTGTTTGTCCTCTGCCATGATTCAGCTGGATGCCTTTTATGAAGCTAGCAAATCCTAAATCTGGGCATTCCAGGGGACTGAGTGCTGGCCTTCATTCCGCACAGACGCTTAGAAGGAAGAAACGCTGTCCTGGTCCCGTCAGTGAGGCACCGATGTCCCAAATGTGGAAGCATTGTTGGGAGCAAATTCAAGGGACAAGGTTAGACCAGAGTTCTAAGACTTCCACTGAGGTGAGGGACCCGTGCCAGTGTTTGACTAGGGCATATAAAGGAAACCTCTTAAAAAGATGAACTCCCATTCTTCCCAGAGCAGCAAGAAACATGCACCTCTATCTTCCCTAATGATTACTTTGCAAATTTCTAAACTGATGGAAAATTGCTTGGCTGGTGTGGAGATTTGCAGAAGAATCCAGCTAGACTAGTCTAGAACATACCTGGCCTTTATCGTTTCTGTCTCCATGCTTGGGCCACAAACACCAAATTTTTACTTTCTCCTTTCTTAGAAGGAAAACCCATACAGATGTACACATACATACTCATTCCTTTAACGACTACCTTTCTTGTGGAGTGTTAACAGCGAGAGATATACAAGACAAAGAACATAGGCAGGAAACAGAATTTCAGTTTCAATTTATTTTTATATTACTCATGAGAACTATCTGTTTTGCATGTTTCATAATATAAATAGTGATAATAGTTGGTGTATATGATTTATAAATCAGTGTTTATATATTGAGAATATTTGCTTAACACTTTCTTTTTAATGGTAGGGTACAATTAAAAAAAAAAAAAAGGAGACCAATGTTCTGGAGCACACCTCATTTCATTTAGGTAGACGTGTTGTCCAGAAGGTACTCAGTGCTACCTGGGGAAGATGTCATCTCATTTCTCATACCATCATAGACTTTCCAGGCCTCCCTCGTTTTCATTTATAAAATAGAGGAAATGAAAACCAACTACCTAACAGTTCAGCAATTTGAAGCAAGTTTCTTCCTTGGAAAGAAAAAAGAACCTAACAATCTCCGTGGGCCATAAGATCCTGACATGGGATCAGAGGAAACCGGACCTTCTTATTCTCCGGTGGAAAGTCAGGAAGATGGTCACTTGGGTTTGAGGTGCACAGTGGAAATACAGAGTGAAGTCTAATGGACAAAGGGCCCATCCCGGATGGAAGTGTTTGTTCTGGTTCTTAGACACAGATTATCCACAGCCCTGGTGTCATCCTAAAAACTCTTTTAGGCTGGAAGAAGATTGAAATAACATTTTTTAAAAACTCTCTGCAAAGGTCATCAATAATGTGAAGGTTAATTTAAGTATCAACCTGCCAGGTTACACATTACTTGTAAGTTTATATGTGCAAGTGTTTCCAGATGAGATTAGCATTTGAATCTGTGGACTCAGGGGAAGTAGATTGCTTTTCCTAAGGCCCAAGGACACCATCCAATCCATGCAGGGTCTGACTAGAACAAAATGGCAGCTGAAGAAGTAATTCACTTCTTTGCTTCCTGTCTGCCAGCTTGAGGTGGGGCATGTTTCTTCCCCTCGCGCTAGGATTTCCACCATTCTCTTCTACGGTTCTTAGGCCTTTGGGCTCACACTGGAACACATCACTGGTTTTCCTACATCTCCAGCTTGCAGACAGCGGATGGTGGGACTTCTTGGTCTCCTCGATTTTGTGAGTTACGACCCCATAGTAAATCTCCATCAGTACTGTGCATCTTACAGTCCTATTTCTCTGGAGAATAGTGACTAATACAAACAATGACAAAAACCACACCGATTTTGTACTTTCTGCTTTCTGGCAGTATGTACATATGAAAAAGCCTTTACAGTGCAAGAGTTTCAATTGGGAACTTCCCCTGGGAAAACCCTTTAATTGACTTAGGGGTAAATAAGGCAACGATGTTCTCAGTTCTGAGAGAAGAAGGCACAATTTATTTAGTCAAATTATTTTACAACATAGTCTTCATTGACAGTTGTCAGCTTAACACTTAATATAGTTTTAAAAAAGTCAATGATTACCTGCAAAATTATATATATTTTAATATCTAAAAAATATATTGCATATATAGGACAGGAAAATCCCTCGTATCCACAAGGGAAAGTTTGCTTGTTCTTTTCAAAGTTGTGATTATTGCATTATGGTTATTTACAAACATTTCCAAAGCATTAACGATTTGAATGGTTCACCTTCACCTCCTTGTGCACGCCCGTTAAATACTGCATGGTGCTTCTCTTTCTAGTAAAGTCAGTGACTCAAACGTCCTGTTTTCTTTTTAGCAATAGTCACATTATGCTTTTTAAAAACCAGCTATAAAAACGTACAAACAGCCCAAATGTACAGATTGACAAAAGATGTACAAATTACATTTAAAAAAATAACGACTGATTTGATAGTAAAATTGTCTTTGTGACCGAGGTCAACTCGTTTATTTATTTTTACTTTTTTTAATTATCTATTTTTAATACTGTGAGATATAGGAAAATAACTCTGCATAATTTATACAGTAAGTTGCCTTCTGATTGGTTGACCCTGGACCGGTGGTCGGACAAACGCACAGCGCTTGCGAATCTGCTTGTGTTCAGAAATCCCTGTGACTTTTCAAAGTTCTGGGACCCACTGTCATTACTTAAAAAAAAAAAAAATTATTTAATTCTCTGTCTTTCAGTAATGTCTGCATTTGCATTAACATTTCTTAAGTTCATATCTTGACTATTTCCAGAGAGATGGTCAGCCTAGCACATACTGCCCACTGGGAGGGATTTGACAATGCCCACGGCTTCTTAAATACACACACACATGTTCTTTCTTTTAAATTCCAGTTGGGTGAAAACTTCACTGGCCTTACAACCAATGTTCCAGTTGCCATCCACTGAATCAGGTCCTCCTACAATAAGGTTATAAGCTTCCTGCCTTTATTTTCTCTCAGTCTCCAGCCAGAGCATTAACTGGTTAAGTCCATGATTATTTTTTTTATCATACTGAACCCTACAAGATCCATGATGAGACCCGTGTGTTGATAAGAAACTGCTTTGGTCATAAAAATATAAAGAAAATGTACAGTTTCTTTCCTAGAACCATGATACAACCATTCCAGTAATCGAAATATTCAACTCAGAAGAGGATAGCAGATTGAGATTCCAAACTGGTGTACTGGCCCAGAAAATCAGCCATCTCTTTGTTCAAGGTAGAGGAAGCGGAAGTTAACCAACATTTTAAAAAAAAAAAAAAAAGGATTGTTTTTAAACAACAAACGTTCTATCCAACAAGAAAGAACATCCAGTTTTGTTTTTCTCTTCAAAGCCACGTATGTCCTTTGGAGTCCAAAGTATCCCAGGAAGTGTGAGGAACGGGGGGCTTCAGGTAGAAGACCACCGATGATTAAGCTTCTAGTAGTAGCTGCCTAAGTGTGAGGGCACGTGGGTGTTGGGATGGCGGGGGACGTTGGGGTTGGGGTAAATCCCACCTGTGGGGGAGGTCCAGTATTGTGACGCTGCTCCAAAGAAGCTAGAAGACGTGACTGGCATGGAGGTCGGGTGGGGAGGGACAAAGTTCACCTTCTGTTGATGGGCGTGGTAGGAGGGCATGTAGGAGATGTCAGAAGGGTACTTGTACATGGACGACTCTGTGGGATGTGGCTGCAGAGCCTGCGCAATGCCGTGGAAGTCAAATTTGTAGGCATACCTCTTGCCGTGCACTTTGGTCATAATGTTTTTATCATAGTAGTATCTGAGGGCCCGGCTCAGCTTGTCATAATTCATGTTGGGCTTGCTTTTCCGCTCTCCCCAGCGCCGGGCCACCTCATCGGGGTCCGTCATTTTGAACTCCCCGTTGGTCCCCTCCCAGGTGATACAGCTGGCGTTGGCGCTGTCCGAGAGTAGCTCGAGGAGGAACTGCCACAGCTGGATCTGCCCACTTCCTGAGGGCGGTGAGGCAAACAGGAGAAGACAGAGCAGCTCAGTCTGGGCAAGTCAGAGTCCGATTCCCTAAGACGCCAGGATACTCTCACCCTTCGTAAGAAACCCGTTATTTCCGGTCACGTTCAGAATCTACTGCCTCTGGCAGCCCCGTACCTGGATGATTTGAGGCATGCCACTTCCCACCCCTTTGGGCAAGATTTTTGAATCTCTTCTAGAAAGATTTGCATCGCTGTCTAGTTTTGACTTACTCATGAAGTCCCCCCAAATATTCCTTGTCAGTTTAAAAGGGAGAGGGGCCAGAAGACCACAGCTGGTCACAGGGAGAAGGGGTGGCCCAGGTGTCAGGCTGAAGGCACCTGGGTTGTTCCTTAGCAGAGCCCCAGTGCTTGGGTCTCAGCTCTAAGTCTGACAGAGAAGAACTTGGGCAGAGAGAAAAATAAGAGGAGAGGGAGCTGCATGCCTCCTCCCCGCCCCAAGATCCCAAAACAGGAATGGCCAGGCACCAAAGAATGGGCCTGCAGACACAGGCAAGAGCAGTTCCCTGAGGTGTGAAGGTGTGGGGTTCACTACCGCAAAGGGCCAGTTAGCTCACACGCTTGGTGGTCTTGGTCTAGAATTCATTTGAGAGCTATTTTTAATAATGAACCCTTAAACCACATTGTCAGATTTCCTTTATCTGCAGCTTTTCAGGGACACGCCTCTTTCACAAGGCTTTCAGATAACTGCAACCCTTTCTAAAGTCAAGAACAAAACACATTTGGACCATCTATTCACGTGTGACTTCCATGAGGACCATAACTGAGAACTCACTGGAATTGCCGCTCCCATTCTCCCCATCTTTCCCTACAAAAATTTCGACCTGCGTTATTTATTACAATTCTAAACTTCCATGCAGATAGGCAATGCTCATACTCCTGTTTTCCAGAAGGAGCCTCAGCTAATGGACATACCTACCACCTAACAACAAGGTCCAGACTCTCACTTGTACACCAGAGAAGTAGATGTTGACTATTTCAAGGGGAAGAGCACGTGTTACTTCTTAGTCAGGCCTCTGAACTTTGGACAGTGGTCTCTGTGACCTCACAGAGCTATGGAACATTCTGGAAAGAAAAACCTTGCAGGCCAAAGTAAACTCACCGGGGTTGGCTAGGCGACTGCTGGTCGGGCCCAGGATCTGATATGGATCTGAGGAAGCAAAAAAGGAAATTAGCTTCCCTATTATTAAAAATATAAAACTTACAGCATTAATAATAAGAATACCCCTGGGGTTTATACTTTTATTTCAATACCATAGAAAAAACTGGTTTCAGAAAACTTTACTGCTTTTATGTGCAAACCTCAAAGATCTGGAGCAGTTATGGTTTTCATTCCTATGATTACAGAAGCATAGAATACAAGAAGCATCATTTTTTTTTCATATTCAGTGTCTAATATTTGTAGATAACACTTTCAATGGCTAAAACAGAATCATGAATCCATTTGGAAAGATGCTGGCTAATATTCATTCATCATGACCGAAGTGAAGGACACCTTTTGAAATGGGTTTATAGAAAGGTCTGATGATTCCTGGTCTTTACAGCTCCGTACACATCTCTGGTTTTGTGATGCAGCATAACAAACACGTGCCTGGAAATCAGGCAGCCTGGTTTCTAGCCCCAGTTACGTTACAAACTAAATAACTCATTGGGACAATCTCTTCTCCCTTCTACTACCAAATCCTGTCTCATTTGCTTGGAAATGGCAGCAGTAGCCAGAATTTGTATTTTAGCAATAAAATGACTATTCTACCTCGGTCTCTGTAAAACTTACATGATTATTTAATTATAAAAAGAATCTTTGCAATGTTGTTTAATAATGAATAATGATGTTGTTTACATCAGGTCGGTCTTCTTTTCAGGTCAGGAAGTCATGATACACAGTTGGATCGTGACTTGGCCAGGTGGTCGTATGTTTGATGCAGTTTACTACTTTTGCAGTTGTCGTTGCAATTTTTAAAAAATTGGCATGATTTGGGGATTTCTGCTTACAACCATGAATTAACTTGAAAAGTCCTCAAGGCTACTGAGTTTATTCTCCTGTGTCCACATATCCACACAGTACGACAACTGAAACATTTTTGGCAGGTAATGTCTAATTTTATTGTCGCTGGGAATTCTTTAAATGCACTGTGTCAAATCCAGTTTGGCTTGTGTGTTTCACTCAGGACATTCTTTCTCAACCTTCTCAATGACATGTAGGTCCATTCTCTATTGCTCTACCTTCGATAGAAATGGAACACAATGTTTCTCTGTCTTAAAGCCAGTGGCTTGTCCAGAACTTAATCTCAGCTGTGTCACACAGAGAAGACAGAGATGGGCCTGGGAGTGGACATCACAGCTGTCTTCAGAAACAGGAAAGACAGAACAGGAGGAAGGCTTTCCAGAGGGCAAACCAGAAAGCTGGATGACAGTTACAACAAGGTGGACTTTGGCTCCAAGAGTGGAAATGAGCCTAGTGAGGTAGTGAACTCCTCATTGCTATAAATATTCAAGGAGAGGTGAGGTAATCATAAGACAGATGTCACAGAAGGATGTGATAGACCTAGTATCACTCCAATACCAAGAGTTTCCAATTCCATGGTTTGAAAAGCTCCCCTGACTAATTTGTTAAGTAGACCCATCAAGGATGGGAGTAGTTTTAGAAGAAAGGTTTTATGGAGCCTAAAAGGTTTGGATAGCAGCTCTGGAGTCTGTGGATTAGAGCTCTAGTTTTCTCATAAGCCAGCTGTGTGGCTTTTGGCAAATTACTTTCCCTCTCTGGGCCTCAGTTTCTTTATCTTACAAAATGAGGCATTGGAACATTTCATCTTTACTTTTGTTTTTACCTCTGATATGTAACAAATCTTAACCCGCTTCTAGTGTCCGCTACTTTTTATTCACAGAGCTCTTACAGGGAGTCAAGTAGGGATCCTTTGTGAAAGAGAAGAATGAGGACAAATACTGTGTATTGATTCAGTCCCCCTCAGCTGACCACATGGGATCAACAGGGGCATAAAGAGCAAAGGAGGGATTACGCATCCCAGACAGGTACCTGGTTGGGGCCGTTGTTCAGTATTCTTGTTCATTGCTTGTGCTCCTGCAAGTGGGGGACCTGAGGGGGGAAAGAGATAAGGTGAGTGGGGCCACTCTCCATGAGGGAAGAGAAAGGCCTTGTTAAAAGCCCTCCACAAGGTGCTTCCTCATTCATTTGCTCATTTACTCACTCTCTACTCACTCACTTATTCATTTTATCTAATAAATATTTATCTAGAGGGGCACCTGGGTGGCTCAGTCAGCTGAACATCCAACTCTGGGTTTCAGCTGAGGTCATGATCTCAGGGTCATGAGATCGAGCCCTGGGTCAGGCTCCACGCTCAGTGAGGAGTCTGCTTGAAAGATTCTCTCTCTCCTTCTGCTCCTCCCCCCACTCGCTTGCTCTCTCTGTCTCTCTCTAAAATAAATAAATAAATAAACCCTATAAATCTTATAAATAGTTGTCCAGAATTTACTAGTGCTGGCAGTGTTCTTGGTGCTAGAGTTTCAGCAATGAACCAGCAGTTCTGGTAGGACTTACATTCTCATGCGGAGACAATGAGGAACCACAATAAACATACAGCACAGCAGGTCTAATGGTGTTGCTGCTGTGAACTGCATTTTTAAGTAGGACATTTCGAGGTTCTCAATGGGATGGTGACATGTGAGGGAATGTCACCTGCTTGTCGTGTTTCCATGTTTTGTGAGTTCCCCTCGTGGAACCTCTCACATCCAGCCTTTCTGCTCCCATCATAGCTTCTCCATCCTGCACCTACGGTGGCTTCTCACACAGTTTATGGTTTATGTATCCTCACCATTTCCCTATCCTCCCACTGGTCCATCGTACATATAGCCAGTTTCATTTCCCCAAACCATTTCACTCCACCATCCAAACACCTTTGTGAGTCCTCATTGACTAAAGAATGAAGTTCTGCCTTCACAGCAGCCTTCGTCCCCTTTCCTTACCTTTCCAGACTGCTTTCCCTTTGTGCATCGGAAACTCCAAGAACCTGGAGTCCTCCCTAACCATCAGACATGTCAACCGTGACACTGTTCCCTGGCCCCCCACCTCTCACGGAAGGCTCTGTCTTCCCCATCTCTGCAGGACCAAATCCTGCCTCTCCTTCAAAAGCCAGCTCAAATGCTGCCAGGTCCTCAGGCTCTCCTAGATACTTTCCAGATGAAAAAAGCTGTGTGCATGTGTAACCTCTCTCCCCAGCTTGACAGACTGGTCTATGTCTGATTCATCTTTGTGGACCTGAGAGTGCCAAGTCCTAGGTACAGAGTAAACAAATAAGGAATACATAGTATGGAAAGGGATCCCAGTTATTGCTTGAGCATCAATTTGTCATCACAGCCTTCTTGAAAGAAGGCCCTTCATCACCCATGTGCTGGACATTTTGTTCCCTACAAATAGCAAGGTTCATACATTCTGGTTAGGAGTGCATAGTCATTCTCTTTCTATATTCCCTTAATGGGAGATTTGGGGTCAGACTTGAACACAAATTGATGTGTCAGACCCCCACCATTGCCTCCTAAAACCGTTCTCCAACCCAGCCCTTCACGAACCGAGGTCAGGGAGGTTGGTATGATTAAGCTTCAACACTCAGAGGAGGAAAGTCATGAACGACCATTATCATGACAGAAATGGCTAGATCCAAATCCAGCGACCTTCCATTCATACAGAAAATCCAGTCTTGAGAAGCCTTCTAGCTTCAAAAATGTGAAAACCAAATGCAATGCAAAAAACCTGAAAAATCTGAATGAAAAACCCACATCACCTTTCAAGGAACAAGTATCACTGATAGGCCCTACCCTGGCAGTTAACTTTGATGTCCTCTGCACAGGAGAGACAACAAATGCTCACTCCTGCTCTGTTCTAGCTCATGACCCTGTTTTTCACCCATGTTTGTAGAAAAAAAAATTTTTTATTTCTCCAAATGATAGCGTGTCATTTACTTACTTTTGTTGAGGCCAGAATTCATGTTATTGCCCCATCCTCCTCTCCTTACTGAGTCATAAGAAGGGTCTAATGAAAAACAACAAGTAGAGGTACATCAGCATCTCCAGCTTTTCAGAAAGGTGCCATAACGATTCTCTTTTAGTGATCAAGAGAAGTTTGATTTAATCAGCCATGACGTCTTAGGCATGACTAAGTTCCAGAAGTGTGCTCTCCTCCTGGGCTACAGGTGGAAAGGAACATTAACACTCATCAGAAGTTGGAGTGAACAGGAAGATTCTTGAATTTGAAGTCAGAGGATTGGTTCAAGTTCTGTCCCTTGCCACTATTTGTTGTGGGACCTTGGATGAATCATAACTTCCCTGAGCTTCAATATTCTTGACTATGGACATAAAAATTTACACCATTTTCCCCCCTTATGGAGTTGCAGTAATGCTGTGAACTGAATGTTTGTGTGTCCTCCCCCCTTTCCACCCCCAAAATTCACATGTTGCTATCTCACCCCAGATGTGATGTGATGGTGTTAGGAGATGCAGCCTTTGGGAAGTAATTAGGTTATGAAGGTGGACCTCACGCGAAGGGAATCAGTGGCCTTATCGGAAGAGGTGGGCGAGCTAGCCTGCTCTCTTCCTGCCATGTGAGGGTACGGCGAGAAGTCAGCAGTGTCTGATCTAGAAGAGAGCTCTCCTCAGAGCCCCACCATGCTGGCACCCTGATCTTGGACTTCTGGCCTGGAGAAGGTGTGATAAATATCTCTCATTTCTAAGCCACCCCGTTTATGGTACTTTGTTGCAGTGGCCTGGCTAAGATAGGCAATAATCTGACAAGAAAACATCCGTGAGACAACTTCCAAGCCTCTATAACCGTGTTCAGGAATTGCCTAACTAACTGGCTGGAAACTTCCTCTTTTCCCTTCTCATGGTGTGAGTTCCGTTGGGACATGAAGCAGGAACAACAGAAGAGTTGAGGGATTCAGCATTGTGACTTTCAAAGTCTTTCCATGAACAACAAAGAAACCATTAAAACCATCCAAACAAATGGAGCACGAACCTCGTCAAACAGCAGCCTGACAGGGAGAAAGGCGACCCATCCTCCCCCCAGGCCCCCCAGCTCCATCCCCTCCCCCCTCCCTTCGGAGCCTCTCCAACAAATTAGAATAAGCTCTGCGGAGATGGATGGGCCCATCCCATTGCTTGTTCTCATTGCTTCTGGCTAAGAAGAACCAAAAGACCCGGATGGTTTTCTTGTGGAAAAATCCACGTGCGGACGCACATTCCTCCCAGCTCTGGAAAAGCCAGTTCACTTTTTAAATTACCATCTGTAGCAACTGGCATGAAAAGCAAAACAGAAAGCAAGAGGGATGAGGATGGGAAGGGAGGGCAGAGAAGGGGATAAAAAAGACACAAAGCTCCATGCATTTAAGTCCTCTGTTTTCTTTGGCTTCCACCCCCTCCCCCACAATTCTCCCACAAATAGATTCCTACTTTTGTTTAAAAATAAAGCAAAACAAACACAAACACAAATCCCAGCTTGTTTAGGGGCCTGGAGCAAGGTAAGGACTCTCCTGAACGTTTTCTGGGATGTCTTGTAAGGATCTGTAGAGCGTGTCCGATGCTGGTATAAGCAAAATGGAAGGCAAGATTTCTCATTTCTCTTTGGGGGCAGGGGTGGTGAGCAAATGCTATTTAGGCCTTCAGTAATTTATAGCTGGGCCTGGGACAACACTGTTTGACTGCGTGGGTCCACTTACACGTGGATCGTGAATGGTACGGTACTATGACATCTTTTTCTTATGATTTCCTTACTAATATTTTCTTTTCTCTAGCTTACTTTATTGTAAGAATATGGCATTTAATACATCTACCATAGAAAATATGTGTTAGATAGACTGTGTATGTTATTGATAAGGCTTCTAGTCAACAGTAGACTATTAATAGTTAAGTTTTGAACAGTTAAGAGTTAGACACTGATATTCAACAGAGCAGAGTGTTGGCACCCCTGACCTCCATGTTGTTACCCCTAACCTTCATGTCGTTCAAGGGTCAACCGTAATTGGGAGTGACTTCTGCACTGCGCCCCGTGCTTGGCCGTAGACTGGATGGGAAGGGATATGAAAATGTTCCCTGCCCTTGTGTTTAAATATGAGAAGATTGGCAAGACTGTGGGGGAAATAAGGGCCATGTACCAAAGGAATGGTGTGGTACTAAGGTCCACTGGAGGTTAAGGAGGGAGAGGTGAGTGTAACTGGGGCCATCAGCTTTGAGTGGGATCCCTCTGGGGAGGAGAGAGTGAGTAATGAAGGCAGGCACAAAGCAGAAGTATCTGGGGAACAGCCGTGGGTGTCATGAACACATGACAGAGGTAGAGGGAAGGGAGGGGACAGAGGGGTGGAAATGAGGGCCAAGGTCATGTCCAAGGCCATGGTGATGGCAGCTAGGCAAGCACAGTGGCCTTGGGTGCAGGGAATGGACACCAAGAGAGATCATGGGCATCAGCATGACCACGAACAAGGTTGTGGTGGAGAATGAAGCTTGTGAGGTTGTGTCGGATGGATCGGAGCACCCAGGGAAGGAGGTGATTCTCGTAGGAACCGAACAGAAAGTGGGAAAGAAAGTGAAAAGTTCATGCCAAAGGAAAAAACAAATCAGTCGTTCCAGGAACTGGTATGTGTCATCTGCAGTTCTGACTTGACATATGATTTACTGCATTGATAAAATCTCTGGCTCCAAGTTTACTTGGTGTTTTTTGGTCGATTGCTATTCTACCAAAGGCTTCCATCCTGTCTGAAAGCTCTATTCTATCCATTCCAAGGACTAAACTATGGCCATGGCTGATCAAATTCTCCTCCTATTCTTTTCCAGCAGCTCCAGGAACAGACCTAGCACACAAAGGTTACAGAATGAGTGGATGTACTCCCTCTAACCAACAAGGGTGGGTGACCGCTGGATTCTCCTCTAACTCCAAGGGGCCCCATCCTGGTTTGAAGTTGATGCCTTATCAGAGAAGTATTTGGTGGCCCCATCTTTCCTGCCACACCTTGAGGTCTGTGGAGGGCTGATGTGGGACACAATTCTCCCACTAGCTTACCTCGGGAGAAAGCCTGGCTGAGAAGACTTTCAAAGTCCTACCCAACCCCTGAGTCCTGTAGTAGATAAAAAAGGGAAGTGACAGAAACAGAGATGCCACCAGCAATCAGTCTAAACTATGTCCTCACTGCACACATGACAGAGGAATAAAGAGCAAAGGCCATGTCTTCAGCTGGTGTCCCTAGCCAACGGTCCCCGAGGAGTGTGTGAACTCAAAGCCACACGGATCACAAGATCCCTTTCTTTTTTGTTTTTTCAATCCCATCTACCTACACAGAGAATCCCACCACAGGTACCTGGGTCCACAAAGAATGCCCTGGGTCTGTTTACTGAGGAGTTTAACAAATACATTCCATGGGCACTGGGGCTCACGGGGGCAGCTGCTACATGTAACATTTCAGTGAAGACCAGTGTTTTGGGAGTAAGTCCTATGGAAAAGACAAAGCATGATGCTGGAGAAGACCAAGGCCAAGAACCAAGGTCTGGCCCTCAGCCTCAGAGAGCTGAAGAACCAGGGTAGCCTTGCGGATAAAACGAGATAGCCAAGTAAATGCCTGGCCCAGTGAGAGCACAGACTCAGCCTCGGTACATGTTGCCAAGTAATATTATTATTGACATCATTATTATGCACCTAAAAAATGATTAGCCCCAGAGACATGGGTTTGCTAGCCCTACCAAATACATGTTCATTTCCCCTCCCATGCTCCCGACTCCCTTGCTACACTGTACTTGTCTACTTTACCACCAAATTTAATCACTAACTCACGGTTGTTTCTTATAGTCTGCATCTCCTACCCGAATGCCAGTTCCGCAAGAGTAGCAGTCTTTCTTCCATTCCCTGGTATAACCAAGCACCTAGAACAGTGCCCCACACAGAGCAGGGGCACGATAATTATTTGTTGAATGAATGAACAGACAGGCCAATATTTTATTCTTGCTAAGTATACCCACTTCCTCTTATTGTTCACTATTTCACTAGTTGAACAGAATTCAAGGCTCCTCCCCTGACTTCTCCCCACTGAAGTCTCCTAGGTGTTTTAAGACTAGGTGATGAGGTATATAAGCCATATTCATTCTGGATGCCCTTGAGACACCATGAACAACAATGCACATAGGCTAAAACCTTGTCCCCCTAGGGAAGTCAAGGAGTGGACATCACACATTAAGAGAAAACTTAGCAGTGTGGCAGTTCCCGTCCCAGACAGACAAACCCTGCTGCCCCTCAGCACAGGGAGAGTTCTCTGATGGCCTGAGTCCAGTCCACGCAGCCGCCTGAGTGTGCACTGATCTCTCCACCCCCACCCCACAGTCCCCCAGTATGGTGCATGCTTCTGCTTTCTGAGAAATGTCTTCTGAAAAGACAAGCTTAAGGTAGCAGCAGAGAAGACAAGTTTCAAAAAAGTGACCGTTACGGACCAGAAAACCAGTTGATGATCCTCTATGTGGTGGCAGATGGCTTTATCGGCAGAAAAATCACTCTGACTCTGACAAGCTATCTTTACACTTTGGTGAGCTGACCCTCCCTGGCTTTATAGAATATTAAGATGACACATCTCACTGTGACTACTTCTCAGAGAAGTTGCCCAAAGGGCTCCAGCTGGAGTCCATGGTTTCCGGTAGTCCAAAGCAAAGAGAGAACAGAGGCTCATTCGGGAAAATCTGGGCACTGCTGGGCATTGTAGATAATTCAGCCTCACATATGTAATGGCCCAAGTAGTATCCAGTATCGCCATTATGTGATGCTCAACGTGGCTGAATCAGACACAAAATGGCCTCTCAGTACAGAACTATGAACCTGGAGATTTTTTTTTTTTTTTTCTGAAAATTTCCTGTTGAAAGGAGAAAGCTTTTTCTGGAAATGACCTTCTCATAGACATCCATGCAGTGTTAACTCAGTTTCTGTGTGAAGCTTTTAAACGGGTTCTAGAAATCTGGCCAACTGACTCAGGAAAGAAAGCTTCTTTCTGCTCTGACGCCCACGGTTGGCTGTGTGAAGGCCTCATGTCCCGGTGAACACGCAGCTCTCTACTTTGTCATGACCTCACTAGGGGCCAGCACACAAGCACCTCTCTCTTGATCCCTTACGACACAGGCCATGCTCTCAATTACTTGATGGAAAAAAGATGAATTTTCCCTGAACCTTCTCATCGAATTTCTGGTTGCTGCTGAAAGAGCTGGCAGCACCTAACCATGTTTATCCTTGGAAAGCCCAGCTTCTGAATGTAGACCTTTTAGCTGAAGAATGGACAAGGCTGCTCATGCTCAGTCAGATCCAGACTTCCTCTCTGGAAAGCGGGAGGGTACCACAGGAGACCCAGAGCCCTGAACTGCCCAAGAGAAGGTCCAGCCCACCTGGAGGAAATTACATCTCCTAGCTGCTCACAGGGAAGAAAGTAGGGGAGCGGCCATGTTTGTTGTCAGTAGATGTTTGGGCCAGACGAGCCTCCAAAGCCCCTTCTCCCTCTGAGGTCCTGGTCTTCTGGCAGGCCCAGTCTCTGAGAAGAAGGTCCTACTGGCCAACAACCTGACTCATACTGCTTTCCTCTGGGCTTCCCTTTGTGTTGCCTGTGACACTAGCAGCCTGTCCAACCCGTGAAAGCCTGCTCTGCTTCCTGAACCTTCCTGGCCCCCACCTCAGGCCAGCTTCTTGTCTGCCACCATCTCCTCTACAATGCCTGCCAGTGACTAAGCCAGCTATCTGAACTTCCGGCTGGCCTCCCACTTCAGAAACATAGCCACCTAGCACCTGAGCAGCAGCCGTTTGGTGGGGGGGTAGGACACACCTGGGGGGGAGTGTCTTTTCTCTGTGTGAGACCCTGGGCTTTCTCCAGCAGCTACGTCATGGTGGGTAGAGTCACGGAGCTCTGGGTTCAGACCCCAGCTCTGTCATCTACTCTGCTGAGTGATCTTAGCCAAATCATTACTCTGTCGAACCTCAGGTTCTCCTTCTCTATAAGAGCAGAAAACAAATGCTTTAGAGGACAGCCTGGAGGAGTAATTCCACGTGTGATGAGCAGCAACTTCCAATTTACACTGTAGACCTGTTGTTTATTCTCTCGTCCTGACATCTCTCAACTATTTCTCTTGGTAAGTCGAGGTTAAAGAGTTCATCGAGGAGGGCCTTGAAAAGGGAGAGAAGCCACCAAAGGGAAGAAGTGGTTCCACTGCTATGCTCCTGAATCAGTGATCTCCCATGGGAATCACGTGTGGCCCACTTTCCACAGGAGAAGTGGGTTGGTTGGGCCCTGGTTTGAGAGACCTGGCCCTGGAAGACAGTGGGGGGCAGTGGCTGTGGGCCGCCTTCAGTAGAGTGGGCTCGGGGAGTAAGAGTCCAGCGTCCACCTGACTGCCTAGCAGTCCCTGCCTAGCTGGCCCCAAAGCCCTCACCTCATTTCAACTCATGCTATAGGAGCAGCCAGCCTTCACCTCAGTAGTATCTTATGTTCCAAAGAGCAGCAGAGGATCTTGGCTTCCACTGAGACTCAGGAGGAGGGAAATATCTAGGGAAGGCTTTCCCTAAACTTGGAACTCACAGAAAAAAAAACATCCTGGATCAGATTTCCTTTGCTCAAGGATCTTGTCCTGGAATCCAAACAGCCCCTCAGCCTCAGCACCAGCCCCGCTGTGTGGAGTATAATGGAGGTACTGTTTAAGATTATTATATGTGCGAAGGGGGGAGGGGGGAAGGCATATGAGAAAAATGCTTGAAAAAAGTGGATGGTTTTTAAATATGAAAAGTTTGGAAGGGTGAGTGGCCCATTCGCCAGGCACAACCTTGCCACAGTCACGCAAGGCTCCCCGCTGAGCCCGGACCCTTCCTTCACTTTGTGTCTCTCAGGAGCTCTGTGTCTGAACGACACCGAAGTCTAAATGACCTATTTATTTTGATAAGGCCTCAAAGTGGGATTTTGGGGCCAGCCTTATGTGGAAAAGCAATTCATACTGACTAGATTAATTGGGTGTTTGCCCAAATTCCCCTCCGCATTGGGCCATGTAGACACAACTAAAGTGCAGTCTTTTTGGTCAAATCCGCCTCAGGTTTAAAAGGATTCCAAGTAGGGAAAAGAAACTCGAAAGTTCACTTAAGTAACAGGGCTTGAGGAGAAAGGAGAGGTGGTCTTATGTTCGACCCCCTCTGCTCCCCAATCTGAACGGCCACCCCCAACACCTTCACAGTGAGGTTGTCCTCACTTGTTCTGGCCACAAGGGGTACAATCCTGTGTCTGCTCCACAAATCAGCTTTTGCACCCTCTTCTTTTCAAGGTCTGCAGGTTAAGGCTCCCTGGTGATAGTCTGATGTTTATTGCCCTGCCCTGTTCTTCTTCTTGTGTAGTTCTCTGTGCACATATCTTACTTGCTTGATGATGATCTTTTGAAAGACAGGGACTGTGGTGTCTTAATCACCTTTCTTTCCCTCGCCAACTCAAGATTCTTTCCCTCCCCAACACTAGCTTATTGGACTTAATATCTTTGATCCCATGGTACATTCATTCAGCCACATTTTATTGAACGTCTACTATCAATCCAGATACTGCTCTATGCGCTGGGAACACAATGATGGCTAGACGAACATTCCTGCTCTGTGGGACTTACATTCAAAACAAACAGTAAACTACATTGTATATGAGAAGGTGGTGAGAGCCATGGGAAAAGAGAAGACACTGAAAGCATGGCAGGCAGTACTGGGATGGGGAGGGCCTCACCAAAAATATCTAATTGGAGCACAGACTTGAGCAGTCTAATGGTGTGAGAACAGATATCTCCCTAGCACCATATTTTTTCAAGAGGAATGACCGCCGGCTCATCCTACATTGATCTGAAAGCCCTCCTGGAAAGTCGATGCCCTTTTATTAACTCTTTCTTTAGTGAGAATTACTTGAAGTTGGAAGACAACAAAATAAGTGAAAAAAACCCGACAGTATCTTTTTGGCTTTTTAGGGTGAGGACAGTAAGAGGTTAGATGAGTCTGGTCTAGTAAAGGGTTCCCCAGTTTCTGCAGACTTAGAATCAGGCTAACTGGCAACCCTGAGGTCTTCCCCTCACACTGATTTAGGGTTACCATTCAGATCAAGAAACTTAAAATCCCAACACTGCCCTATGATCTGCCTGTTGAGCTGCATCAGAAATGTAGGAAAGGGCAATTCTCTGGGGTCAGTATGGGAAGAATGGACAGGTCAGGTCATCACGAAGGAATACTCCATCTT
This sequence comes from Neogale vison, assembly GCF_020171115.1. Lineage (NCBI taxonomy): Eukaryota > Metazoa > Chordata > Mammalia > Carnivora > Mustelidae > Neogale > Neogale vison. The sequence goes on along the minus strand of NC_058097.1, from coordinate 117,895,799 downwards.
TGTGGCCTGGTAGGTAAGCATGTAATGCTTCCATTCCTGAGTCCTGCACCCACATGACAAAAACACAGCAGTTTTAAAGAAAAAGAACCACCAATTCTTGGTAGGTGGAATGCGATCTCACTTATATAACAGAATCAGAGGCTTCTTTTCAGACTGGAAGAGACCTCAGACATTATCTAAACCAGACATGCAAATTAGCACAGGCCTGGAGGCCCAGAGCCTGAGAGAAAGCATATGTGGCCATATAAGAATTTTAATAGAAATTGAAAGTATGACTCATAGCATAAAAACTGCCATTCTCTAAACTCCTCTAGGATATTGGGCAGGGCTGATAATTATTTTATAGGCAGGCCAAAGACTTTTTAAGCTCAGAGGTTTTTCAAAATTACCCCAAGAATAATTTCCATCTCTTTGGAAGAGTGATACCCAGACCTTACCAAGCATAATATGGTTGTTTGTGGTGTTCATAAGGATGCCTAAAGATTTTCATTAGAAGGAATTCCGTAATTTCTCTTTAATCTCTTCCAAGCAGGGAAACAGCTCATTGCAACAGGAAGACTTCAGGATTGGGGTTCAGAACTTGATTTGCTTCCCATCTCTGCTGGTTACCAGCGGTATGAATTAAGGCAAGTGACTTAATCTGTCTGAATCTCAGTTAATCTATCTGGAAAAGGTAGGTACCTGGGTGGGGGAAGGGATGATTCTTCTAAATTTAAGAGTTTGGAAAACCAAATGACTCCTTTAATGCCCACAGGGTTCTACTGAAGAGAAATGAGATCATGTATGTGAAAATGCTTCATATACTCCAAAGTGTCCTATAGAATTATAGCTGCTCCCTTGTTCGAGTTTAATTCATTGGAAATAGGAAGTTAATCTTTCTTGTGTCCACCAGAGCCAATTTCTTTTGATTCTTTCTTTTAGTGAAGCAGAAGGATTGGGGAAATATTTAATTGAAGTGTCAAAGACTAAAATTTTTTCCCCCAGTGAATTCATCAACCATCAGTGGTTATTCACGGAACATCTACAGGGCTGGGGGAAAAAGGACGCAGGATGAAACTCACAATTAAAGACTACAAGGTAACCTTGTAATTAGGTCATTAGGTTCATAGATAGCTTGTGAATGTGGTGGGGCTTTGAGAAGAGATTGTAGCCTTTGCGAGTAAAGAAGAAATATCTTAAAGGCGGGACTTGAATTGGTTTTTTAAAGGTATGTTAAATTTTGTTAGACAAAGTAATAATCCCGCTTAATTACCACTTTTTCTTTAGATTGTGGCTTACACGAGAATTTGAATTTTATCAAAGAGGCATGTTTAAACTTTTTCTTGATCCTCCCAGGTGGGAGCTCACAGATCCCTGAGATGAGAGAGCAAAAGCTCACATGAGTCCTGGTTAGTGTTTTTAACTACAGTATTTCTTCCTCAAAGACTTGATGTTCTTCAGAAGGATAACTCATGAGAAATAAGTCCTTTATTTTCTTAGATAGGGGCTTCTCTAAAAAGAGTAAGTTGTTAACATTTATAAAAAGAACCTGGTTAAAGTTTTTATATTAAAATAACAAATGATACTATCAATGCCTTGGTTTTTCACCAAACCTCTACACCTTTATCTGAAAGGAGAGAAGCTTCTCTCTCTTTCTCCAGATTGAGGGATAAATAGATTAGCCAGATAGATAGATAGGTAGATGATAGAATCTGGTTTATAAATATGAGACTAAGCAAGCTTCTTTCAAATACTTTCCAGTATTTGGAAATACTGGAAATACCACCCCCTCAAACAGCCTCCCTGTATGATTTCTCTATCAGTATATTTGCAAAACAAATGCATTTAGAACATTGTGCGTTGAGGTGGCCACCAACAGACCCCCTGGAGCCCTTGTGGACCTAGGATTTTCTTTCCCAAGTACTTTGGGACCTCACTACTCAAAACAGCCAAAAGAGGTCACTTCTAGCTTCTATTACAAACCAAGACCACATGGCAATAGAAATGGAGTTACATCAACCCAGGCCAATTTCACTTTGAGTCTTAGCTCTGTTATCTGGAATGGGATGAAATGTCTGAGTCAAAGGGAAATTTGGTAGAGATGAGAGGCCTGAAATAGTAATAGTCAAGAATCTGGAGATGAATTGGAAATTCAAAACTCAAATGGCCCACTTAGTAAGTGTGAAATGCTACTGGGAAACTAGCATTAACAGTTGTGAGAGCTGCACCCCACCCCTCCACCCAGCTCTGTCATGAGAGGGCCCTCCCTGGTGGGCGGGCTGGATCGGTGTCTGGCTGAAGGATTGGAAGTGTACTCTCTAGGTCAAGTGGCCTCCAAATACCTTTCCCACAGCCTTACCCCATCCCCCACCCCCCACCTGCTAGGCTTACTTAAAGCCATTTTTCTCCTATTAAAATGCAGCAGAGCTCATCCATTCATTGTCATCATCATTAATGTTGCAGGACAAGCTGGTGCCTAACGGGTTCTGGATTTCTCCAGGAGCACTTCAGAGCAGGTTCAATAAACATGAAGACATAAAGAAAAAAGACATGCCCAAAGAGGGCAGGAAGGCCAAAGTTGGGGGAACATGTAAGCAGCCGGGAACAGGATGAGGGGCCTGAATGTCTTCCAGCAGAGGGACAGGATGAGGTCAACACTGGTGGCAGAAAGGGTGACCATGATGAGCAAGGAAGGCACAATTCTTCTCCTTTCAATATTCAAATAAAGCTCCAGCTCTCCAGGGTGGGGTTGGTGTCCGGCGACAAGAGGTCAGAAACATTGGACGGCACTTATTCTAAGAATGAAAATCTCAACTCTGACTTCCTCGTGGGCTCCTTTGCCCAGCATGGGCACACAGGCTTGGAGGAGGCTGTGGGCTCCCGTGTGATCTAGGGTGGCTGGATCGTGCGTCTTCAAAACCCTCACAGCCCTCTTTCTTACTCCTCCTTGAGCACCATGGGTCCATGAAGCTTACAGAGGCAATGAGCTTACCCATTGCAACATGAGGGACACTTCACAACTAGCTTGTGGATAGGTGGGTAGGGGGATGGTAGATAGGTGTCTATCCACCCTCATTGTAAAAATTAAGTTTTCAAAACAGAAGAGCATAGGGGAAGGGAAGGAAAGATAAAAGAAGATGAAATCAGAGAGGGAGACAAACCATAAGAGACTCTTAACCATTGGACACAAACTGAGGATTGCTGGGGGGGGAGGGGGGTGGGTATAAAGGAGGGCACGTGATGTCAGGGACACTGGGTGTCACATGCAACTGATGAATCACTGAACTCTGCCTCCGAAACTAATAATACACTTCATGCTATTTAACTGAATTTAAATTTTAAAAAAGATAAATTTAAAAAAATTAAGTTTACTGCAATCCTCATTGATTGACAGAGTGTTACTCAGTATAACTCCCTTTTCTAAATCTCTTTTTTTCCCCCTTTATTCTTTTAAGTGTTTTCTGGAACACAGAAGAACGGGTAATGTCATGTAAACGATAAGGCAGGATAATGAAGAGGTCGACTGTGAAACCACCTCACATACTTCTGGAAACATCTACAACGCTGTACAACATGTACAACTGTACAAACATGTACAACGTTGAGTACATCCAGTCAGGTCCCTAATTTTTTCGGACCTTAGTCGGAATTGATGAGTCTCCTCACATCCTCTCAGCAGCTAGGTGACATCAGTTGCCTGGAAGAAGTGGGCCCTTCCGTGGGGTCATGCATGGACTAGAGAAAGCAACTGTGGACATTTGTCCCCGCCGGGTGGGCTCCCTACCAGCTTTGTGATGTGGGGCTAGCCTCTCTGTGTCCCAGTTTTCTCAGATGTGAGGTGAGAAATAACAACAGTGCCAACTAAATAAGGTTACTATGAGGTCTAAATGGGAAGCAAATAGAAAGTTCTTGGCGTGTGTCAGCTCTCAGTAAGGAACGGAAGGTTGAAGTGAGCAGGGGGCCCATTTCCCCTGCGATACGACCTTTCCTTGGCTTGGCGCTCCTCTGCTCTCTTTGCAAGGGAACATATAACCAGAGGGCCCAGCTCTGAAGGGCCCCCAAGGGGAGTTTGAATTAATAAAAAAAACTCCCAAGGGGAGTTTGAGTTGATAAAAAATGGGCCAAAATGGTGAAGGGGAGCTATCATCTCCTGACTGGACTCTGCTTCCGGTTAGTTCTTCCCTCTCCTCACAGCTTCTGAGGATTCGCCTTGGGGTCAAGCACAGGGGAAATGGGAAGTAAGGTAGAAAGAAAAGGCAAGTTCCACACCCCCTCTGCAGTAGATGAAGCCAAAATATCACTCTCATATTGGGAAACACCACAAACCATTAGCTGAATGTTAAGCTCTTGGAGAATAATTTGAGGCACTTGGCCTATAATTCTCACCCATCGACCCAGTGGCCTTGTTGGAGACACAGTCCCCACCTCTGAGATGTTCCAAGTCTTTTAAGAGAAAAGACTACTATGACAGAATCTGTTGAAGGCTAAATTGGGAAAACAGTGGGTCCAAGCAAAGCACTGTGGGAATAGGGGGATGACCATACTGAAGAGATGTCATCTGACCCAGGCCTCAAGGGGCGAGCCACATTTCTTCATTAAATATTCAAATACAGCATGACGGGTGTGGGGTTCTGGCAAGATTTCAGAATGTGACTTTCTAGGACACAGGCTGCACTGGGGGTGAGACAGGGGAGAAAGGGTGTGTGCCACTGGGCAAGGCTGTCACATCCCTGCACCCCGAAGCAGACTAGACTGTTCTGGAACTTGTGTCTGTGGATCCTGCCTAGTGGAAGCTGGACAACCTAAACACACACACACACACACGGTAAAGGCTGACTTTTGCCTCATAATTCCACTGTGCTGTGGTGGCAAAGTCAACTGATCAGAGTAAGTGGGGGAGAGAAGACTTGAGAAGCACCTGTGTGCTTCTAGACGGTCACCCTAGTCGTGTGTGTCTGCCCCAGGAACCCTGGGGGGCTCATGGTTGACACCATGCACCTCTGAACTCTCTCCCGCAGGGAGATGTCTGGTGGTCGCTTTCTTTAAAATAATCAATCAATCAAACAAACACAGACACTGAGGAGAATGATCATGGGAAGATATCTTTGTTTGACTACATCTAAAAAATATATTCTCAAAGGAATAAAACATATACAATTTGAATTATTCCTGAGACAGAGAAACTCCTTCAAATAAGGGAATGCAGTCCTTAACTACAAGTAAAGGACAAAAAGAAATGTCCCAACAAAATTCCCCTGTACCTTCCTCCCACAAAGCAAGGGCACAATACCGAAAGTCGTTGGCCTCGTTATTCTGGAACAAATTTACACGTGTCTTAGGAAACGGGCTAAGTGTTTCCAATAATTTAGAGAAAGCATGTCCTAGTCGCTGTGTGTAACCCACACATGTGTGATAACAGTACACGGAGCACACCCACGGAAAAAAATAACAGTGCTTTTACTTAAGAGAAAGGAAGGATAATGGTTACTTAGAAAGTGTCCCAGACAAGCTGTCAAATTGAATTCAGAGAGCTGGAGTCTGACTCCGGGACAGGGCTGGCTGGCTAAATTCCCTTGGGATTGGGGTTTCCTGCCTGCTACAGTTTGGAGACAACCATTCTTTGTTTCCCAGCTCGCTCGCTTGCTCGCTCTTTCAATCTCTCTCCGCTGAACACACACACACACACACACACACACACACACACACACACACAAAAACATGCAGCTCTCCAAAGAGGGTCAGATCGAAAGCAGACAAAACATTAACTCTGGAATTTCAAAGAAAAACAGTTAAAAAAAATAATAAAATGGAGAGAGCGAGCTACTGTCTATTCTAGAATCATAAATCTTGCCTTTGGACCACAGAAACAGCTCGCTCTCTCGCTCTCTCTCTCTCTCTCTCTCTCACACACACACACACACTCACACACACATTCAGCAATCACCCCGGCTTTGCTAAAAATGGATTAGGGGTATTTCATCATAAAGAAAAAACACAGAATGACAAAGTTCTTAACAGGTCCTCCTGTGAGGCCTTAATAGCCTCAAATTTTTAAGTGTATGTTAGTTGACACAGACAGAGCCTGAGGAACCATATAACCTGCTACATAAGAGAGGTCTTTACTCCCTAAAAATAACAGGAGATTACCTCACAGTATTACAGGCCTTTTCCTATGGGTACACATGTTCCAGACCCATCCCCCATGTGCTACCCTGTACAGGGCCTGCCCACACCAAACACCACGCTCATCCTCCCCTCCTATAGCGACCCCACTCAGGATGCTGCCCGAAGCCCCCCGTCCCCCAAATGCTGAACTCGAACCCATGTCACCCTCACACACTATGCATTGCCTTGGGAATACATATTCTGAGCCCATCTCTGCTCTTTTCCCCATCAAAACAAAGTTTCTTGAGGCAGCTTTGAAATTATGGAAAATTCTGGAGGTATAGAAAAGCAGAGTGAAAAGTCTACAGAACCCCGGAGGGCCCTTTACCCTGCTTTAACAAGCATGGACTCATGGTCAATCTCATTCCCGCTCCACTCCCACCTCCTACCCCTGCCCAGCCTCCATTAATTTGAAGCAAATTCCGGGCTCTGGGTTCCTTCGTGGAGCTTCTTGGCCCACAAGAAGACAGCCCACTGGACTCCGTCTTTCAGTTTCATGTAAGCCACCAAGAGGCCACACAGGGCTTCCCACCCCCCATAACCCTGTCATATGTTGAGGCCTTGGTGCTTCCCCAATCCATGCTCATATCTCCCAGAGAAGCTCACCTGGGCCCCGACTGAACCCCTCTGGCCCCTGGCACTGCTGCCCCCACACATACACAACAGAGCTGGCACTGACCAGCGTCTTTGGGGTCGACTCTCTTCCCCTTGTCTCCATATCTACTCCCAGGACTACCATGATGCCTATCTCCAGAGGGCTCCCATCTTTTGCTCCAACCCCTAAAACTCCATCATAAAGGACACCCCCAATAGGATGTAAATACAGGGGGAATGGCAAGATTTAGCGTTATATACTCACCCATACTCCAATATACAGTATTTAAGGACTTACTGGCCTTATCTGTAGTATCTCTGATTCTTAGCCCCTTGATGGTAGGTGCTGGTTGGACACCATATTTCTGGGGCTCAGCCTCGTGTCCCAAACATGATAGGTTCTTAAGAAATGAAGACGTGATCGAATAGGGTAGAGGAAGGCATGAATCACAGAATTTTGGTCCATTCTTACGGTCCTGAGTGACTTCAAACTCTGCCACTTGCCACTCCCTCCCTGTGTGGTCTTGGCTGGACCCAGTCTTCTCTGGCCTCACATCTCTTCTGTCCCATAAAAGTGGGGCGGTGGTGGGGGATGGTGGTGCAGGGTGCACAGTGTTAGCATTGAACTATTTTTCATCTCTCCATTATTCTCAGAGAACTTCTTGGAAGTAGCATGTATTTTTCTAGTTGATTATATGCAATTTCATTTTATTCTTTAAGAAGTCCATGTGCATCTCCTTAATAAGATTTTAAGCAGCTTGGCTGTCTCATTGATGGTATCACCATGCCATATGATATGGTGCTTCTCAGCCTTTGGCACAGTGTCAGCAAACGGTCAACCCTCAAAACTATTCTAATTCTTTTGCAATAGTAATACTAATTACTGTAATTCATGGAGCACTTATTGGTATGTCAGATACCATGGTAAGGGGTTGGTGAGTACTGTCCCAGCCCTGACGGGGCACTAAAATGGTCCTCACTTTTATACACGGGGAAACTAATGCATCAAAAGTAAGTGACTTGTCCAGGGTCAAACACCTAAGTATATGTATAAGTATGTATAAGTATGTATGTATACTGTATAAGTGTGTGTGTGTAAGTATGTATGTATAAGTGTAAGTATAAGGGTATAAGTAAGTGACTTATACATGGGGAAACTAACGCATCAAAAGTAAGTGACTTATCCAGGGTCTGAGTCCAGAGCTAGAGTTTCTAATCAAGATGTGATAATGTTAAAATAAGAGATGAATACTTGCCTTGGGTAAATTCGGAGCACAAATCAAATAATTTAATTAGTTTAAATTTAAAATACCGTTACATGCTTGAACTAAATAATGCCGAGAGGATGATATGAGAAACAGCGTGGTGGGAGGAAAGAACCCAGAGACCTAGGTGTGAGCCCCGCTCTGTCCTGGGACCTGGGGGACGTTCCAGGAAGCCTGTAATTTCTCTGGGCCTTGTTTTCATTATCTACAGAATGGGAATAATAATAATAATAATACCAGCTCTGCTGCCTCCTGGTGAAGTTGTGAGGCGCATATGACATAATGTGTGTGCAAATGCTGGGTGAACAATGAAGGGCTACAGAAAGGGGCAGTTGCTATGTGTGTGTGTGTTGGGGTGGGGGGGTGGGCACTGCCATCTAGAAATCTCCTTGACAGAAGCCGGGCTCTTGTTAGGGTGATCTTCAGTGCCAGTTAGGCATTTCTCGACAAAGGATGGGGAAAGGTAGTTGCTTCCTCCCTCCCTCCCGTACTTAGCAAGCAGACAGACTTTTTCTCCATTAGCCATGGCAACTGCTGGAGAGGGCTACCCGTGCTCAGGTTTTGCATTCAGAAGCAGGTTCGGAAAGCCTTCCTGGCCGGGGCAAGCAGCTCAGTGCTGCACGGGCCCCTGGCAGGTTTATGAGTTCTAGGAGTTCATAAGCAAGGAGCTCAATATCCTCTGACGTTTGGAGAGTCCGAGGTATTTAAACAGATCCAGCGTGAGGAGCTAAGGAAACGAGGGTTAGGCATGCAAAGCAGCTCCCAAGCAGAGATGGGAAAATTATTGCATGCTGATTTTCCAGCGGAGAGCACTGGGAGGCCCTAGGGTGTACCCCAAAATCAAGGTGGCGCTCTAACCTGCACCCCCAAACACACTCCAACCTCAGCGTGGAGGGCAGGGAGAACAAGTTTGGAGAGTCAGTGGTCCTGTTTCCAGGACTCTTCATATGTACTTGGAAAGGCCACTCACCTTCCAGACTCTCATTGTCTTTGCTAGAAAATCGAGGTACCAGGGCTCCTGGGGGTGGCGCAGCTGGTTGGGCGTCTGACTCTTGATTTTGGTTCAGGTCAGGATCGCAGGGTCATAGGATTGAGCCTGGAGTCAGGCTCTGGGTGGGACTTGGAGCCAGGCTGGGATTCTTTCTCTCTCCCTCTGCCCCTCCCAAAATAAATACCACATCTACTATTTAGATACATATAATTAGAGCGTGTAAGTGAGGGATTTCTGAGATGTGAAGAGAGGTGCTAACGCAAACTTGTCAAAATCAACGATAATTATAAGATCATCAATGATGATGGAAAGAACAAGTCATGATCTCTCCACTCAACCCGGACCTTCGTTAGTGAACCAACAAATCCTGCTCCTCCTCCACTAGGGGTCAGGAAAAGTCAAGATCAACCACCCAGTGTATCTCTAAGAAAACCTGGGGGTGCTCTGAGCTGGGTCTCCTTTTCCTCCTTCAAGTTTGTGTCTGCACTGCAGCAGAAGGCTTCTTGATTTTAGCTGCAGGTTATGACAGTAACCTGGAAAGCTTCAAAAAAAAAAATTCCCAATGTCTACATGTCATTCCTAGCCATTCTGAACTAATGGGTCCTGTCTGAGGCCTGGGCATCTGTGTTTAAAAAAAATTTTTTTTAAGATTTTCTTTATTTGACAGAGAGAGAAAGAGAGCACAAGCAGGGAGAGAGGGAGAAACAGACTCCCTGCTGAGCAGAGAGCTCGATGCGGGGCTCAATTCTAGGACCCTGAGATCATAACCTGAGCTGAAGGCAGACATCTAACCAACTGAGCCACCCAGGTGCCCCTTAAATTTTTTAAAAATTTAAATCTCATTTTTCTTGTTATTGTGATAAAACATCTCTAACAGAACTGACCATTTTGACTATTTCTTGGTGTGCATTTCAGTGGCATTAAGGACGTTCACTGGGTAACCCCCACCATCAGAACTTATTCATCTTTCCAAACTGAAAATGCATCCATTCAATGGCAGCTGCCCCTCTGTCCCTGCTCCCAGGCCCAGTAACCACCATTCCATGCTCCGTCTCAAAGGATCTGCCCATTTGAGATGCCTTGTGGGAGCAGAGCCATACAGTGTTTGTTCTAGGGCACCAGTAGTCTCTGTGTGGCTCAGACCAGAAGGTAGTGCCAAGCAGGGGATGTGTATGAATTCATCCTTGGGAACGGAGAACGGTACAGGGCATGGATGGAGAGGAGAGTGGAAATATTGTGAGGTCAGGGCCAAACAATGGGAAACATGTCAAATCTCTGCTGACACAATCTTTAGGCCAGATATTGTCTGCATGGCCCTCCAGAGAAAGGGGTTGAGCTGTAGGTGTCAGGGAGACCATCGGAAGCCAGGAAATTTGAAACCCTACAACCTGGGTTTGAGTCTTTGCTACACTATTGTCTAGCTGTGTGCTCTTCAGTGAACGGCTTAATATTGCTGAATCTCACTTTATCTGCAAACTGGAGAGGGTCTTAGCTACCTCTCAGGGACTCTGCCAGGTCAGAAGAAGAGACAGAGCACGTGAAAAGGTCTCTGGTATTACAAAATCCTATCTAGACCACAGCTGTGGCTCCTGTTATAAATGGGTAACTGTTGCTTCCATCCTACTGTACTTTTTAAAGTGCATTAGCCTTGATAAGTAAAGGTCAAGAGAGCACCACTGTTTTAACTGGGACCAATGTGTGACTATTGAATACTTGATTTAAAGGGGCTTATAGACTGTTATAAATTAATTTCTAAAATCAAGTCTTACTTCCTGGGCACAAATAACCCTTTGAGAAGGCAATCATTTTCAAGAGACAAGCTAAAAGGGTGATTATGCCATTTTAAAGCCAAAAGGCATTCTAATTTGATAAGTGAATTGAAGAAACACTAAGAGACATCACCTCCTCAACTTCTTTCCTTTGTGCTTGATGCCAGCACCTGCCTTTTGTGACGCACAACACACAAACGCACAACACACAAACACACACATACACACAGAGCTCTGGGCTCCTGTCCCCTGGGTTTGTTTGGGGGCTATGCGTGTGTGTCTTATTCAAACAAGATGGAGCCAAGGTTAAAGTGGGTTTTCTCATTATTTTTCCAATTCATATTTTAAGTCATGAAGATAGCTATTAGAGAAAAAGCGTGCACATGTGAAAGAGAAAGAGAGAGAGAGAGAGAGGGAGAGAGAGGGGGGATCTGGGGAGCAGGGTGAAAGGGAAGGAGAGAAGCCTGGTTAGCTTTGTCTTGCTAATGCACTTTGTTTTGTGGATGATAGGCCTTTCAGACAGATTCGGACCACCTCACTAGGCAGGGAGGCAACACAGAAGCAAGACAGCTTGAGTGGAAAGCTTTACTGGGGACAAAAGATGCACCTGCAAAGCACAGACTTAATGGTCTCTAGAGGCCAGAGCCGATGTTGGGAGATAAATGCCCGGCACCACCTGAATGAGGTCCTGGCAGTGCGCGTTTGCCTGGATACTACAGTTCATTTATTTCTGAGGGTGCTTGCCCAGCAAGAGCGAGCTATTCCTGCAATCAGCCTGAATAAGCCCGGTGGCATTACAAACGCTCAGCCGCCCGTACACAAAAGGGCCAAGGGAAGCAAAGGGAGTGGTAGGTGCAAGCGAGAGGCTGAAAGCTTAAGACCCCTGGAGGAGTAATGAGTTGCTTATCAACGCAGTTCAATTCAGTCCTGCTTCTAAATGAAAATCTGTATTTTAAGCCCAGTACCAGATATTCTCTCATTGGCTCTGTCCCAGAGCCCTCACTGGTTGCCAGCAGGTGTTAGCTTGTAGAACTAAAGGAACTTTGAAGGATCCCCCTTCCTTCTCCTTTCCTCCCCTTCCCTTCCTCCAGTCCTTCCTTTCCTCTTGCCCCCATCCTTCCAAGAACTGGAGGCCTGTCTGCAAATGAAATGAACTTAAGTACACCAGATGCAAACAGAGGGGCCCTGAATGAAGGCAGAGCTCTCAGCTATGGCTCTAGGACCTCTCCTTAGAAGCCAAGAGCCCAGGAGTCAGGGCTTGATTCTTCCTGATTTAGGTCAGTCCTTTTATTCGACAGGAAACAAAGATTTAGGGCATGAAGCGATTTCTCCAAATGAACCCCAAATGTGCCTGGACCTCCAGTCTAATATCTGTCGCTACAATACCTTCCCTCCATAGTAGATGTCTGCAACACAACGTTAAACAGGTCAGCAAGTAAAATGAGGCTCGGACTATAGAATGAGCCAATACAACTTTAGTTTTTCATGGCAAAATCAAAAAAATCTGATTTGGGAAGGAAAACAGTAACATAAAGAGAACGGACCCTGGGATGGACAGGGGGCGGGGAAGAGGAAGCAAAGGAAACCACAGAAGTTTAAAAGCAGATTCACCGTGTCGTATATTTCTTCCCCCACGTTTTCTGGTCATGATCTGATTAGAAACTGCGAACAGCCAACACAAAGTCCTATGTGATCACAGTGTGGCCGTAACCCACGAGCATTCTCAATCAGATGGTCTCTAACTAAGCCTCTTCCCTTAGAAGAGCTTTAAGTTTCTCCAGAAGGTTATGCTGTGCTCTACCCCAGGGAACCTGTATGGAGAACTTCTGCCCCCATTCATTCTCTATGAGAGCAGATGGACATTAAAGAAAAAGTGGTGAAGGGACGCCTGGGTGGCGCAGTTGGTTAAACGACTGCCTCCGGCTCAGGGCGTGACCCTGGAGTCCCGGGATCGAGTCCCACATCAGGCTCCCAGCTCCATGGGGAGTCTGCTTCGCTCTCTGACCTTCTCCTCGCTCATGCTCTCTCTCACTGTCTCTCTCTCTCAAATAAATAAAAAATAAAATCTTTAAAAAAAAAAAAAAGAAAAAGTGGTGAAAAAAAAAAAAAAGTGGTGAAGTAGTAAAGGAAGCCAAGGAAGGAAGATCGCATGCCTGCTGTACTCCAGTTTGTTCTTTAAGCCTCCACTCAAAATGCCCCTTCTCCATGGAGACATATATATTTTAAAATATATATATAATATATATATTATATATATATTTATAATATATAAAAAACATAATATATATTTTTTGGTCTTGGGCAGACTTTTTTTCACGTAACATTTCTTCCTCCCTTAAACCAGGTACCATATTATTTATTCACTTGTTTAAATATCTGGAAAATCCCCACAATGTTCCATAAATAAGATGCTGAGAAATGCCATTATCATCAAATCCTCCCTAGCAGGAAATTATTTGTTGGAGTTGTTTTCTGTCCCTCTTAAGCAAACCCAACCAACTAGACCAAATCCCCAAATCACCACTTTAAAAATGAATTGGCATTGCTAAAATTTGTGAGGGGGGGAAAACCCCTTAAAATGTGGCATTGCAAGAATCCTTAAAAACAAAAACAAAAACAAAAACAAAAACCTTCATTTCATTATCTTCAGTGGAGGAAAGCCCTGACTTCTCGCTCTGAAAGGGAGTGCTGCTCTGAGAGGAACCCCTTTTTTATTCCATGGTGTCACAACTTGAAGTCCTATCTTTGATATTATTATAAGATATTTTAAAACCTCGCCCTGTTTTTGCCGCTCTTTGGCTTCTTGCCTTGTATGCTAGAAAAAACAAGAGACTTGGTACTTGAAAATGAGCAAAGGGAAACCTCAATAAAATGAGTTGGGAGGCCAGAAAGGGGAGCCTGCCTGGGTGGGGGGCACTACCACTCACATGTCAGTTGCAGGAAGAACTGTCAATTACAGACTTCAACAGAGGAATCAATGACCTTCCACAGCAGAAGAATCTCCAGCAGGAAAGAATCATCAATTATAGGCCCCAAGGGGGAAAGATTTACCTTGCATCCCTCCTGTAAGAAATCCGCTACCCCTGCATCCCAGCCAATGAGACAGTCATTATCCAGAGCTCATACTTTCTGCAATGGACTTCCATTCAAAACGTCTCCTCCCAGCTTCCTCCACTTTCTCCATAAAATAACGCTTCTCTCCTTTGTCTGCTGGGCTTACCTAGGGTTTTGGCATAACTTGTTTATCCAGAATTCCTATTCTTTGCTATTCCCAAATAAACCCTTTTTTTTTTTTTTCTGGTAAAATAACCACCAGTTCTATTTTTAAGATTAAGGGTGCACAGATTGGGGGCTGCCCACACGAGACTTAACAGCACGGAATGGTGCCAAGCCTGGTTCTGAAGAAAATCCACGAGAGAACTGACTCACCTTCTTTGACACTCAGTCGTGAGGATTGGTCTGTGTGGGAGGTTGTGTTATAGGCCAACAGTGAACCTGCAAGGCAAAGCAGAGGATGGTTGTAACAAGACGTTCTTCTGAGATCAAGAGTAGAAGGTGGGATGAGAAGGGATCGGGGAGGGGAATGGATAAGGGCTAGGGAAGAGGGACAAATGGCTCCTTGAGAGAGTTATTGGAATCTGTTTTGGGGGAAATGTACTGGATTCCTGGAGTTCCCATTAGAGTAAGTTAGGACAGAACACTTCCGGGCGGGACTCGCACAGCCCTCCCCAGGAGCCATGTTTATGATTCCAAAGAGTTCTCGGGTGTCCATGCCATGTCGCGGCAGGAGCACAGGACAGAGAAGCTCGCTGCGTGACTGTGGGTAGGTCTAGATTTTGATTTCTTCAGCAGAAAGATGAAGGAGTTAAACTATAGCCGGGGTTGGCAAGCTTTTCTTATAAAGACCAGATAGTAAATATTTTAGGCTTTGCGGGTTAAATACAGTCTCTGTTGCACATTCTTTTTTGTTTTTGTTTTGTTTTGTCCATGCGCCAGAGTTGGCCAGATTTGGGCAGATTTGGCCTGCAATTGGTAGTTTTACCACACCCTGGAGGAGAAGCTGCAAGAGTCCTGCCTGCTAGGATATCCTGTGGGTTTATGGACAGGTCCTTTCGCTGGTGGGGTGAAGTGCTCAGATATTACTCGTCGATGGTGGAGAGGAGTGTGCTGGCCGTTGGGAAGGGGGGAGTGGTGACGGGAGTTCCAGCAGCCACTCTTGCCTTCCCCTGCGAATGTCTAAGAGAATACAGCTGAACGTGAGGCATGGTACGTGGAATTTTCTGTCATCCCAGAGGGCTGCTACCCTACCCAGTCTCTTAAAATTAAACTTCAATGCATAACTACTCACACCAGGCCCTAGTCTGGGAATTTTTAGGGATGATAGTTTTTTTTTGTTGTTTTTGTTTTTGGGTTGGTTTTTTTTTTTTTTTTTGTCAGCTGCATATAAAAACTCCCTCTTGCCCCTAAAACTGAGCTGGTTCCTTAATTTCAAAAGAATTCAGGAATTTCGTGTTACAAAATGGAGGCATTTTTGCAATTCTCCCTGAGATTCTCGTGGAGGAAACTCTGCAGGTCTTTCAAAAACCGGGGCTGGAATATGCTTTTACAGAGGATGCGATAAGCCTGCCAGAGGTGTTTAAGGCTGGGGAAGTCTTTGAAAATTTTCCCTTCTCTGTGCAGACGGGTGGCTTTGGGTGCCAGGGCTGAGGACAGGGGATGGGCTGTCAGACGCTCCTATTTTTAGTCTCCAGTCATGGCAGGGATGCCGGCGCGGAGCTGCCGCCTCACCCAGCTGTGGGCGTTTGGTTGTGTGCCTCAGAGAAAACGTGTTCCTTTCAGGCAAGACAAGGGGGGAGAGAATTTTGTAAGAATCCCCCAACTGCCTAGCTTCTGGCTTGGGCGACTATCACTGCTGGCCCCGGAAAGGGCTCCAAACAAAAAAGAGGAGGGATGGAGGTGATACTGAGACCACGGTACGCCAAAGTGTGGACACATGCACACTACTTTAGAAACGAGACGGTCACGGGCATGTGGGTATCTCAGTCTGTGGAGCATCTGTCTTTGGCTCAGGTCATGGTCCCAGGGTCCTGGGATCGGGCCCCTGCTTCTCCCTCTTCCTCCACCCCTCCCCCCTGCTCCTATGAGCTCTCCCTCTCTCTCTCAAATAGATAAAATCTAAAAACAAAAAAATCCCCAAAACATAAATAAGACAGTTATGCACACGGACTATCCTGAAAGCCAGATGCATTTGGTTAGTCCATTCTCAAAATATCATGGACCCAGATGCCTGGGTGGCTCAGTCGGTTAAACATCTGCCTTCGGCTTGGGTCATGATCCTGGGGTCCTTGGATCAAGTCCCACGTTGAGCTCCTTGCTTGGCGGGGAGCCTGCTTCTCCCTCTGCCTGCTCTGCCTGTAGCTCTCCCTGCTTCTGCTCTCTCTCTCTGACAAATAAATAAAATCTTCAAAAATAAAATAAAATAAAAAGGACCCAGCTAGGCTGGGAGGACCTCATTTCATTATAGTTGTTATGCAAATGAGAGTCAAAAGTTGGACCTGCCTCTTACCACTTACTAGCTTTATGACCTCCATCGATTTACCTAATCTCCCTAAGCCACAGGCTCTTTATATATAAAACAGGCTAATAATAACATCCACTTAACACGGTTGTTGCGAGGATTGAATAAAATAATACGTGTCAAGTGCTCAAAAAAGATCTTGGTCGCTAGTGAGTGTTCAGTAAATGCTAGCTGTTATCATTACTATTTTTACATCCCTTCTCCCACAGACACCACAATGACATACAATAAACCCTTCATAAAAGGGCTTGCTGAACGTTCGTCGTGTCCTCTGGACCTGACTTATGAATGGGTTCTGCTGCAATAAGAAATAATCCTCCATGACTGGAAGGAGGTTAAGAAAGAGAACCAAATGTTCCAAGGGACTAGAAAAAAAGAAAAGTCTCAGGAGTAAGACCAAGAATGTCTGCCTGTCTGTCCCCGACATTCTCTCCCTCAGGCTGAAACCTCACGGCTGGAGCAAATAAAGAAAAATGATGGTCTCAGAAGAGCAAACTGCCTGAGTCATTACTGCAGATTTAGCTGAGAGCACGAAGCTTAGATAAACCACATTTATTAAATTTTCCCCTGGCCGAAAGTTCTTCTATGGGCACATATGAATTCCACAGGAAACTCCCAGAAAGCCAAGAGAAAGAAAGGGTCGTTTGACCCCTGCAAAGCTTGCATGAAATACATATTTCATGGTAACCTAGGAAAAGGATTTTGCCCTGAAGACCGTTCTTGGTTCAAGTTTCACTCCTGGAAGGAGGGGCTGGTTAAGGGCATCTGGCCTCCTTCCCAAGGGACCAACATCCCCTTCGCAGCTCCCTTTTTTTATTTTTTTTAAAGATTTTATTTATTCACTTGACAGACAGAGATCACTAGTAGGCAGAGAGGCAGGCAGAGAGAGAGAGAGGAGGAAGCAGGCTCTCTGCGGAGCAGACAGCCTGATGTGGGGCTCGATCCCAGGACACTGGGATCATGACCTGAGCCGAAGGCAGAGGCTTTAACCCACTGAGCCACCCAGGCGCCCGCAGCTCCCATTTTTATTTGACAAGTTCTTCAGCCTACAGAGGATGGCACAGCACATACGCTTTCCTTTTTCTTTTTCTTTTTTTCTTTTTAGATTTTATTTATTTATTTCACAGAGGGAGAGATCACAAGTAGGCAGAGAGGCAGGCAGAGAGAAGGAAGCAGGCTCCCTGCTGAGCCTAGAGCCTGATGCCGGGCTTGATCCCAGGATCCTGAGACCATGACCTAGGCGGAAGGCAGAGGCTAAACACACTGAGCCACCCAGGAGCCCCAGCACACACGCTTTTCTTATGGGAACTTGTTCTGATATGAAGAGGTCCTTCCTGGAGCCTGGTCTCCTACTCAGTGGCTTTGGATTTTTTTTCTCCTGCTTTCAGGCTCTTTCTCTGTGGGGCTAACGTGAGCTCCTAATCTTTCCTGACACCATCCTGTCCCAGCGAACAGGCTGTGATGGGCGGAGGGACACCAACACTCCTGCAGACAGGAAGCACCAGACACTTTATAACTATTCTCTCACTTAATCCTTACACGAGCCCTGTGAAGCCGGGATCACATGGGTCTCCTCTTACAGACGAGAACATCAGCCTTCGGAGAAGTCAGGTAGTTTGCTCAGGGTCACACAGCCAGAAAGCCCAGGAACAGGATTCCCATTCTGGTCTGTTTACAAAACTGTTCTCCATCCAACAGACCCTGGGGCCCTCAGGCTAAATCTAAGAAACAAGAAACTCACCTATGGTGTTGGTTTCCTCTGGGGAGGAAGGAGGAGAGGTGACAGAGAAAGGGTACCTGGGGGCTTCTGATCTCTTCCTTGACCTTGACCTGGGGTGCTCATACAAGTGAGTGGATTCTCTTTGTGATAGTTTCTTGGGTTATGCATTTACAATTCTTGCTTAACTCTGCAAACTTCCATTAAAATGTGCATATATTTGCTTATTTACTGTTATTAATGCAGGCACACGGCATATCCATATATATATATGTACATATATATACATACACATATACACACAGATATATATATATATATATATCTGCTAATTCGGGGCCCTAAAAAGAGGTCCCTGAGAATGGAGTGCTCCCCCTCAAAACTGAAAGCATAAGGAAAAAATAATTTTCCATTTTGGAGTCCATCCGTCACTGGATATTATATTAGGGAACTGAAAGAAGATGGAAATGAGCAGAGTGAAGCATTGCAGGTGTGAGGTAAAGCCCCAACAATGGGGCTTTCTTCAGCATTCCAGTCCCTCAGCCCAACCAGCTCTTCATCTGGGACACCTGGAGCAGGGGAGACAAGGGTCTAGCCTCCAGCCTCCCGGGCCAAAGCCTTTGTCTCGGGCCCAACAGCCTGCTGACTGTGGCTCTCCCCGTCTCTGGGCTGCAGGGCAGGGCAGGGCAGGGTGGGAGGAGGGAGCACGGAACTAAGGCTCTATGTTCCAACCACAGGCTGCACTGACTACAGAGTCCAGGGGAAATCTGGTCTTTTGTTGTGCCTGAATCCTGTTTTCTTTTACCGGTCAGACCCTGGCCTGGAAGGGATAATACTTCACCAGCTTAATTACCCGGACCCATCACCTTTGCCCAGCCCTCAGAGGCTGCTGGGGGGAATGCCACAGAGCACGAAATGTGTTTTCCATTAAGTTTAAATTAAAAATGGGAATCAAGATAGATACCTTTCTGCAGTCTCCCTGTCACACAATATATTTCTTCCTCCAGTGCCACCACAATTTAAAAACACAGTGTTTTAGCCTTTTTCACGTGTCAGACTCTGAAACACCTACGGAGCACAACTTTTTGTAAAAGGAAAAAAGACTCCTTTTCCTTCTCCTTCCTCTGGCCACCCAAGCCCAGGACCTTCTGGGCTCCCAGAAACCCCAAACTCCCCCCCCACCCCAGGGGCCCTGAGCCTGAACTGCCAATCCGGACGGCTGTCACTTCCTCTGGGGTCTGGTCCCACCATGCCTTGTGACAGCCCAATCTCACTTCCCTCAGCCCTGCGACAGTAAATACGGCCCCTGCCAATCGGGGTGTGCCCAGCAGAGATACTGGCCCGGCCGCCGGTCAGGTCCAGGGTGTGAGGCGGCGCCGGGAAGAGAGAAGGACGGGGTTAGTGTGGTGATAGGCTTGGCTTTAATCTGCCTCATTCCAGGAGGCCATGGGGAAGTTTCGGAAAGCATTTATCTCTTGGTACAAATGAAAACAGAAAATGCTGTGGGGAAAGTGGCCTGGCCCTCCCCAGAAAAGCCCCAGGGGAGAGAAGGGAGCTTGGCTCACTGTTTCTCTTGGGACCTCTCACTTCTGAGCACGAGGCTGTGGGCCCTGATGCAGAATGGGACTTAGGAGGCCTGGGTCTTAGCTACCAGGATGCCCTCCGCTGGCTGTATGCCTTTGCACCAATTTCTGCAGGCCTCCAGACCTCAGTTGCTTTGGCTTTAAAATGGGGTTTAGAGACGGTTGTCCATGTGGTGTCCACAAGGGGGCGTCCTGCCCACATGCAGTGAAAGGCACCTGGGGAGATGCACACCTGAGTCCTCGTGTCCCTAGGAGACTCCAGAATCATCCCAAGTACTACAGGCATCCTCCCCAGACCCCACCTCATCAACCTCCTCCCGTTCCAGCCTGGGCGAAGTTACAGAGGAGGTGTAGGGGATGGCCACTCTCTCTGGGACAGCTGAAAAGCCAAGCTAGGGAGAATAAGCCCCTCCAAGGAGGCCAGAAAAATCCTAGCATGTCAGGCCATCAGACAGGGCACAGGGGGCACCTGGGGCATTGCTATTTCTTCGCCACCCTGAAAAATAACATTTTAAAATGTAAGTTTGCTATTTAACATTTCAAGGTAGAGCTAGCCTCCCAGACAAGCCCAATCAAAACTCAAGCACCCTTGGTGAGAGTTTGAATTAGATGCCCGAGCTTCTTATCTTATGAGGTTTCCTTTTTCTATTGAAGTCCAGAAAGACCAGATACTTTGGAGTGACAAGAGGCCTCCCATGTTCTTCTGTTGACTCTCCCTAGCCCCACCGTCCCCCTCCCCAGCTGTGCCGAGGAGCTGAGCGATTTTCCTCTCACCGCTTGCCAGAGTGGACATGTTTGAACCCCAACCCCCTTCTTGGCATAAGGACAGATGACAAAGCACAAGGAATGAGCACCCCGTGCCCCTGCCTCAATTCAGCTCCCCTAGCCTCTGTCCCCAAAGCACGGGACTCCCTGCTTTGGCACAAAACATCTGTTGGAAGTAAGTCTCCGAAAACAATAAAGTGTTCGAAGGCAGGGAGTTCCAGTCCTGAGAGCAGCCGGTCCCCAGGCACACGGCCTCCTCGCAGGGGTCTCAGCTGGCCAGACTTCGCCCAACACAGAGTCCCAGAGGCTACCATGTGAAGCTAGACACCAGCTGAAAAGAAGCATGACTCCCATTTTTTTTTTTTCCCCATGAAAGTGGATCATTTTAAGTCTAGGTTCCTCAAAAGGCCTTTAGACTATTACAATACTATGCCAGGGCACGTTTCTTCTCAAACCTTCCCACAGGATTTTAATTTTTGCCTCCTCAGGCAAACTTCTATCAGCCCGACCACCTTCTATTAAGCTGTTTCGCTCAACATTGTATCAAATATATACTTTGTTCCCTCTCCTCTCCAGCCTGGAAATTGCTCCACTAATAAGCTCCTTTCTAGAAACTTCTTACTTTTATTGCTTGGGGGCATCTTCCTCAATATCTACAAATATTTTTTAAAAGAAGGAAGGAAAGCCGCAGCAACGCACACCCTTTCTTGCCCTGTTACCTGTACCCAAAAACACCAAGGCTCTGACCTCCACTGCTTCATGACCTGGTCACTCCTTTGCCCCTTTGCCCCCTATTTACCTGTGCCCCTCCGTCATGGTTACCAGCGCCCCGCCCCCCCCACTGGCTTATCAAATGACTAGGCCTTTGGGGCAGGTGCTGGTCTGGCTTCAGGGTCTGTGGCTTGGGTTCTGCTGTAGTAGGAAATCCTCGTGGGGATTTGGATGGTTAATGGACCTGCCAGAAAGCAGGCCTGGGGAGTCACATGGCCTGAATGGGCTTTTCCCCCCGCCCCCGTCAAGTCAGAATGTGCTCAAATGCCTTCCCAACAAAACTATCTGACATGGAACCCCAAATTACTGGTCCCTTAGATTGTTGGGATGTGCCGTCCCTGTTGCTGCTGTCCCTGTCTTCTCCCACAAAGGAAGTAAAGGGGCCAGTGATTCCTGGAGCACTGCCTTCTGATGCCTGAAGAAGCAGAAAGGTAGGCTTCACGAGCCTTCTTGCTTTGCAGGTCTCTGCTTCTCAGTCCCACTTCTGTGGCTCACTCCCACCCCCTGCTGTGCCAGATTAGCATCATGGCAGGTCTGTGCAAAGAAACTTCTTTAAAAAATTCCATAAGCGCTTGAAAGCTGAGAAACACAGATCATTAGAAAACGTTAAGTTTTCCAAAGCTCAGGAAAAACTGGGTAGAGAATCGCCCCCTTTTCCGAACTTGCTGTTTCTTGGGCTGACCTCATGTTGCAGCAAGACTCAGACATGAGGTAACTGGTTTGCTGTTAACATATACGGCATCACCCACACTCTCTCACTGGTTACCAGACGCCTCAGAGGTGACCAGAGAGCCCGGAGGCACCGGTGGAAACTTCCAAAGGCATTTTGAAAATTTTTAAATTTTAAAGCCAGCTTGTGTTGCTCCCATGTCGTGCACTGTTGTAGAAGGAGGCAGAAGATTACAGGGAGGGTGAGTCTGAAGACCCACCAAATGACAGGGAGCAAGCGAAGAACTAATGAACCCAGAGCCCGGGAGACCAGGAAAGCAGCAGACACCCGTAGGCAGTATCCAAAGATCTCAGCTTCAAAAGGGCTTGAAAATCATCAAGCTCCTTCACTCCAAAGCTTAACTCCTCCAAGATGCCAGGCAGCCTGGGCTAAGGAAAGCAGACACTGTACCCTGAGGTTGCCCATCCCTCTCTGCTCCGGGCTGTTACAAAGCTCCCTTCTAGACAGAGCCCACCCACATCTGTTTTCAGCTCCCTGATCTCAGTACCATCTTTTCTGGCCACAGACAAATCCTTCAATACTTGGGGTCATTGATAGACTACTGGGCCTGGATTTCTGGGGAAGCATTAGCGCGAAGATTATTAGCCTGCCTGAAAAAATTCTGTTCCTATCTCTGTGTAGGTTTAAGACCAAATGAAATTCGTATGAAATTGATGGGAGCTTGATGCCTGAGAAATCCCATACTGGTTACATTTTTTGAGTGAAGACATGTTTTCTTTCATAAAATCTTTTCCGAAGCTCTTTTCTTTCTCGCTGTGCCAGGGGAAAGGGTCCCAGAGACCCTTGTGCACCCAGAGCTTCTCCTGTGCTCCCAGTTTGGCTAGCAAGGGTGTGTAGCTAGCAGCCAGCAAAGGTTGGGTTCAGGTCTGCCAGAGTGACCCTAAGGATAAGAGGAAGTTAATGTGTAAATTTTCAAAACCTTAAATCCTAAATCCATAGATCTGGAGTTTACTGGAGGAATTTAAATCATTGTGCAGGGAAATCCCAGCCAGGATATCCATCTATTTATAATTACAGGGCAAGGCAGTTTCTGGAAAGGGGTTCTCATGGAAACAGTGTGACTATACTCTGGCAGACCCCACTGGGTCACAGCTCCCTAGTTTTTCTCCATTCTTTACTGTGTTTCCCTTGACACTGCAGGACTGGGTCAGCCCCCTTGAAGGGTCTGTAAGGTCTGTAAGGGTCTGTAAGAACCAAGCTGACTTGGCAGCTTCACAGGCGCTGACCTGGGGCTCCTGCTCCTGCAGCATGCTGCCAAGCCAAGGGGCAGGGAGGGTGGAGACAGACCAGTTTCCTGGTCCTGCATTGGCTGCATGGGAAGTCAGTCTTCATTTAAGGGCGGGCCTTACAGAGTTCTGCCAGCCATGGGACTCCACCCCGCCTAGACAGAGACAGGACACTTACTTTCCCTGAGATAACTGAGATGTGACAGCAGCACTTCGGTGTTGTAGAGGGAGGTGGCTCGGAGGAAGTCCTCTTTGTTCATTTTACACAGTTCCTTGCCATCCATGTTCTGGAAAAAGGACGTGTCGATCTCCATCAAGCCATACTCCTTTATTGCCCACTCCAGCCACTGCCGCACGTGCTCCTGAGTCCACAGCGTGGGGTCTGCAGGGGAGATGACCTGTTAGCAAGGTCTGGGCCGGCCAAGACCCCCTTCCCTTCACCAAGGCTGAGTAGACCCTCCCTATTCCCGCCCCTCTCTCTCTTCGCCCTCCTCCTCCCGCCTGCACCCCTCTCCAGCTCCCTCTCCTGCTATGTCCCCCACTGGGAAAGTGGGTTCCCTCCCAGATGGTTCCCTCCTAGAACTCCCATCTGGTTCTCCACATCTGGCACTGCCTGAACCACTTAACCCTCGGGGGAGGTTGTTAGATGTCTCCCGAGGCATCCCAACAGAACATTCTCTTTATAGTTTTTGGAGGACAATTAAAACCTTTGCCTGAGCAATGGTGGTATCAAAATGAAAGTACACACGGTCCCAAGGAACCAGGGACCAAAGTCTCTGGAAAGGGAAACCATCTGTATCTTAAGAACATGAGCGACTTCACGGGAAAACACGGGTCTCTGAGATGGCTATGGAAAAGAACACGTACGTATACACTTTTGTTGCGATTCCATCTGTACAGTTGGAAACCCCAGTGGTGTGAGCCTTTAACAGAAATCCAACCTGGGTTTTCTCCTTGTGGAGACAGCTATGATGAAATCTCTACCAGATCATTCCCAAAACATTTTTATGGTATTAATGTCCCCAAGGTTGAGAAAAGGTATTGGAGAGAGAAAACCTTTCAGGCCTTCCTCCTTTGAGTGGACATGAATAATGTAATGATCGAGGTCATCTTCAGCTCGAACCCTCACAGCTCCTTTTTGGCTAGGTGTGTGTGTCAGGGGGGTGGGTAATACTTTGAGTGCTGGTGATGAGTTCCAGCAAATTCCACAGTGGTTAAAGTACTTGTATCTTATCACTTATCACAGGCTGGAAGTTATTTCTTTTCCTGGCAACCAATTATTGGTAAATCCAATAAACACCTCAGGTATGTCCATCGTAAAAAAAGAAATGCCCATCAGACAACAAAACTACCTGGCTCTTGGCCACGCCAAAGATCTGTTCATGTGAAACATTTAGGTGGGAAACTGTCTACTTCAGCAACAGATTTTGTGGTGGGAGTTGAAGGAATCATGGGTGGAGGGAAACAGTGTGAACTTGGAGAGTCATGGAAGGCTTCCTGGAGGAGGGGAGGAGACTAGACATTGTAGGTCAGCTGTCAGCCCCGGGCTCCTACTGGGCCTGCTTTATTAGCATGTTTCCTTGGTAAGAATATCCATGCTGCTTCTCCTCTTCCTTACCCTCCCATTCAAAGACTCTGTGAAGGTTCTTGGCAAAAATGGGGGCCAGGTTTGAATGATTAGTAGTGATGGTGGGAGGAAGCAAGGTTCTGTTGCCTTCCTCACACCAGATGTGAATTCCCCCACTTTTCTTCAGAGCTTCTGCTGATTGCCCTCGGTTGCCATAGGCTCTCCACTCCTTCTTGGTTTTCTATGTAAGTATCTGGGGGGCAAGGGCTGAGTCTTCTTTGCAAAGCGCCTCGTCTCCCCCGAGGTGTGAGAGTGGTTTCCATATTGGTGCTGGAGGTTGAGGAGCTGGCCAGAGAGGCAAGAGTAGAATTTGGACTTATGGGTCACAGGCTGCTGTGACCCGATTTGGGAGACCTACTATTTGCACCCCAGATTTGGAGTGCCTCCTATGTGTGGCTGCCCCACATGTCCCATTTTTCACGTATCCAGAAAATCCAGCAAAATGGCTTCTATTTTCATTTTGTGATAAAAAATGGAGTTCTGAAAGGTTAAGTCCCCAGCTGAAACTTAAGTTTTCCTAGGATTTCACTTAGTGGAGGGGGTGGGTTCCCCCCTTCCCTGAGCCGAAGCCCCTCCTCTTGCTTTTTCACAGTCCTGCCTTAATTAGGCTAAATAATGGAGCTCCTCCTATAGGTTCATTGTATAAGTCTATATGCATCTCTCTCTCTCTCTCTTTCTCTCTCTCTCTCAGATAAATTTCTTGGTTTGCTTTCCTCTTTTACTCTCCAGAAACAATTAGGCATGGACCATTGGAAAATGGAAATACTTTGCACCATTTCAGAATTCTAAGGAAAAGTGGCACAGGTGGGGTTTGGGTTCCACAGCATTTCATTTCATCCACTCTTTTTGCTTCTCCTAAATCCTCACTTCTAGTATTTGAGGCCTCAAATTCAATTTTACAGCATATATTTAATTTATTTTATTATTTCCTCTCTTGCTTTGGGCTCTATCACAATATTATTTCTCTCCCTTTACAGCACAATGAATTATAAATCTTCTACTCCAGATCATGCTAAACTCTTCCAACTGTATTTCCTGGATGATTTAGTCCTAGTTTCTTCCCATCTGAACCTGAAACTGGTGATTAACCAGGGCCCTCGTTTATACCTGTCCTAAAATCCCACCATAAATTCAATCAGTTGCTCCTCAAATGTTTTATTGCCTTGATTTGTGGACTCACCCCAATGAGACTTTCCCTCATGTCCAGGAGGCTGGCCTGGAGGAATCCACAATGTCTGAGGATAATGTTTAAAGATCTCACCAGAGGTAAAGTAATGAAGTAAATCCATAGCTAGCAAATTCATTATAAGAAACGCTTTGAAACCCTCCGATACGAATCTACGCTAGTAGCATGATTACGACTGTGGTTACCTGGACCACTACTGGGGTCCACTGAGGACTGACATTTTGATATGCCTTCTGAGAGCATTTCGATACCAATTCAGAGTTGAAGGGTCAGCCAAGCAATCCGGCCACATTTGCCCCCTCTCACTTCCCAGAAGTGACTATGGAAATGAGATGGTTATTGACATTTGGTTCAGAGACAATCTCTGATCCCCTGTCTTCGGTGCTCAAGATTGCCTTCCCATGTTGGCCACTGTTTGGGGAAACAGGGCAGTTTGATGCCCAAGGAGCAAAGGCCTGGTGAGGCTTGACTTCGCTTAAGGAAGAATAGGAAGGTTCCCACCATGTCGGTTTACTATTGCTTTATTGCCTGCTTCTTCATTTAGAAGGGAGAAACATGGTTTTCTTGGACCTTCCCAATGCACCTGAGCTAAACTTTCCTGCTGTCCTGAAGGAGGGAGGAGACCAAACGTTAAATGACAGAAGTAATGGAATGTAGAGAAAGCAGTTCACATGGTGCCTGACACCTGCCAAGTGCTCAGAGCATGGGCGCTATTCTTCCTTTTCCTCCTTTTCCTCCCTTTTCTTCCTTTCTTTCTTTCCTTCCTTTTCCTGGGAAGCCATATGCTTGTGGAAGAAGGAAACTCAAAATCCTTTGTGAACAGTTTTCAACTCCTACATGGCACTGTAGGAAGAGTCCCCACTAGCCCAGCTTCTCCGGCCTCACGGGCAATCACACCTTGCACCACCCACCATCTTGAATTTGGCCCAGAACGCAGGGATGTGGCCATAGTCCTCAGAGCTGGTGATACACAGCTTCCCGTGGAAAATAAATACAAAAGGGCATCGGGAGGAGAGGCTCATTACAAAACCATGCCTTCCAGGCCAACAAGCAAATTCCTTCGCGTTACCTCAGACAGCTAGCCAGTCCTTTTCCCTCAGACACAACTGCATCTACACTTTTCCAAATGGAAAGGGTTTTGCCTTTTTGGTCATGTTATTTTGGTAAAATTAGTTGTAATCCCTGCCCTGTAATTCACTTTGCTTAAGATTTGGACATTCTTGCTCCTTCCACCTGGCACCAAGTCTATATGTTGCAGTTTTCAAACCCCCTTTCCGACCAGGCTCCAGAGCTTGCTGGTCCAGCACAGGCGGAGCGTCCGGCCAGGGGACTGAAGGCTTGAACAATGATTTTTATTTTCTGTAACCAACAGCACCAATGCCTAGGAAAAATAGGCTATTTTTACACAATGACCTAACTTGCTGCACACATTAAGGCGCTCCGTTTGTTAAATATAGTTATTTCTATTTTGAAACTGAAAGAGCTGGCTGTCATTTTGGAAAGGTGGGACCCTGCGGATGCCAGGAAGTCCATGCCTGATGGACATGACAGACCTCTGTAGCCGCCCCTTCTCCTTCAAGGCAAGGGCGGAGCCATCGGGAGTTCCTGGGACTCCTTTTGGATTCCGATGGCCTCACCTCTGCCCTCCCTTGCAGGCCTCATGCTGTGGTACCAGGCCCTGGGGGACAGTCTGCGTGCTGTGTCCTGTCTGAAGGTGCTGGTGACACGTGGGGTATTCTCATGAAGGGCAGTTGGAAGGAACTGAGAAAAGCAGCTTTTTCCCAAGGAGGCATGTCCATTGGGAAGAGGGGACTGCCTAGGCACCAGGCCCACAGGACAAGCGTGCCCTCCAACTTCTAGCCCAGAAAACCGAGGACACAGATGCCAGCCGGCAGCCTGGTTCGCAAAGTACCTGCGGGGACGATGACCCTCCTCTCGTTGGTGGTCATGTTGGGAGGAGGGGGGCCGTTCTTCTCGTCCATGTAGCTGTTGTAGTTCATGGCGTTGGACTCGCTTCCACCAACTAGCTTCCCGCATTTGCTAACACTGCAGTCCACCGGAGACTCCCTGGAGTGAGAGGACACAAAGCCCAGAGGAAGTCATCACTGCAGCTGCCATCAGCCCAGCGTGGGCAGACAACCATGGCGCCGTCTCTCAGCCCCACTTGGGGTAGGGCTGCTGCTGCCGCTGCTGCCTTATTTCTCTCCTCCGCGCCGCCACCAGGGTCTTCTTCAAATCCCAGCCCAATCCTATAATTACGGTACTTACAAACTGCTGGCAGCTTCTCACTGGCCTCAGACTACAGTCTGGACTTCTCAGGACGGCGCTTGCAACCCTCCCAATCTGACTGCAGGGGACATTTTTAGCCCTGTCGCCAGGCAACCTGTACTCCCCCCACAGGTGCCTTGCCGGGGCCCCCTGTTGGCCCCCAAGTAGGCCTCTACACCCCCCATGGCGCTCTGTGTCTGCCCGGGGTTCTGGCACTGGTCCACACCATGGGATTGCTAGCCTGGTGGAGGCCCTTCCCCCTGGCTGGCCTGGGGGTCTCCCGAGAGGTTGACATTCCTTTCTCCTAAACCTCAGTGTGTTATGTCGAGCCTTCCATGGGAGGTGAGCAATCGGTGGTTTCTGAGTGGATTCTATCTACTGCACGTTTATGATTTTAATGTATTTCTCATACACTGTTCTAGCTAAACTTCCCAGGACTCCTCCACAGTAGCCATGGTGAGGGTTCACACCTCCTCTTTATGGTAAAGCAAACTGAGAGGTGAGGTGACTGGCCCAGGGTCGCACAGCTCATAAAAGTGGACACAGGACTCAGGTCTTCAGGGTTAAGCTTTGCTATCAAAACACACAGGCAGGCATGCCCAGCTGGCTCTGCTGGTGGAGCATCTCAGGGTCCCGAGCTCAAGCCCCACACTGGACAGAGTTTACTTTGAAACACACGCCCACGCACGCACGCAAAGAAACTGGGTACTGCACGAAGAAGGAATAGAATCCAAGAACTTCAGCCTACTAAGCTGTGGCCCTGGTGACAGGTTGCAGCCCTGGCCACAGTCACAGAAGAACCATTAAGGAAGTACACAAAGGAAAAATCGTCCAGCCCAGCCTCAATGTCCGTAGGCCAGTGGAAGGCTGCTCCCTGGCCTCAGCTCAGCCTTGAGCAGCTGTCTGGAGATCTCAGCTGACACCCGACTTGTGCCCCCCACCCCCAACCCGGGAGGAGGTTGGCAGAATGTTCCACACCCTCCCCAAGCCCGGCATCATGGTCCCTCCAGAGTGCCCAGGGGACGTGCCATCCCACCCTGCCCTAGCTTCTGTTTGACCACTCCAGCAGCAGCCGCGGGACCAAAGGGGACAACTGGAAGGCCCCAGAGAGGCTGCCGCCGTGGTTACACAGCGCAGGAAGCATGAGACCTGGGAGACAGCCAGTTCTCTCAAGAGCTCCAAACCAGGCCCTCAGACCAAGGAGTTCAGATAAGGTTCAGATTACAGCGGCCCAACCTTGGGCCGAACAAAAACTCCAGGCTTCCCAAAGGCCTGGCCGCTGCCCTCCTCACTCTGCCCTGGGCAGGGACCAACCATCCCAAGGACGTAAGAAGCCCAGTCCTGCCAGACAGGGCCTCGCAGGGCAGGGAGGGCAGTGACCACAGAGGAAAGGAAGAATGGGTCCTGGAGGGGCGGGGGCAGGGGGGGCCTCCGGCAGGCCAGGGGGGCCAGAGAACATTCAATAAAGACAATTAAATGAATTTGTTTCTTAATCTGAAAGGAAAAAAATATTGAAGATCACTTATCATAGCTGGGAGATAAATGGTCCACTGAGATATTAGAAGTCAGACGGTAATTTTTTCCTGATGTCTTACAGAGGGGAACATGGGCTGAAAATGAAAATAAGATGTATAACTTACACATGTTAGAATTTAAGGTTTTACTATTCGCCTACTGTTTTTCCAGGCAGAGAACCAAGAACCAGCCGTCAGAGCCCCAGATTGTTGAAGGTTTAATGTCCCCATGGCAGTCTGAGGGGACGCAGTAGCACATCGGGGCTTTTCACCAGTTTGGCCCTCTGGCTTCTGCTGTTGGAGACCTTGGCTTGCCACGAAGCCAGCCGCCACAACAAGACCCTGGGGCTGCGTCCCAGCAGAGCCTGAGCCCAGCTTGCCGCACCCCCCTGCCCCACTCCAGGACACCCCACCCCTCCTGCCGGGGGCGCACACACCTGTGGGGCACACGCCAGGGAGCACACTCACGCAGACCCGCGTGCGCACACACAGACACTGGCACACCCCCAGCACACGCGCACACGCACACCGCCATGGCCTGGCAGCCTTTCCCAACATACTTGTCCATTGTGAAACAACTCAAGGGCAGCAGGAGTTTGGAGGATTAAGCTGGCCCTCCACCAGCAGAGCGGCATTTTCATTGGCCGGGAAGCCCCCGGCCGAGGGTGGGGTGGCCCGAGCACACACTTCCTCTGGCGGATGCCGGAGTGCAAGGGCCGTAGGCAGGGGCGAGAAAACTCTCAGAGAGGAGAGCAATGTCCAGCTTGGGGGGGGGTGCGGTGATGGAAGAGGGGTGCTGCCCGTTAGCAACAGCAGGGAGTCGGGGTCTGGAAAATTATTTCCCACATCGGCTGGGCCTCTGGCGGTTGCTGAGCGGAAGGCCGACCTCTTGCCATGCGGAGGTGAAAAGTCAGAGCCTCAGAAATTGCCAAAGGGGGACAACCCTTTAGGCCACAGGCGCCTATGGCCCAATCAGGCATCAGGACCAAGCATAGAGAAAAATAAATTTGAAGAGAGGAAATATTTGGGAAAGGCCACCTGGTCTGGGACGGGGTAAGAAAAGGAGCCAGGAGCACCACAGTGCTGGGGAGGTGGGTGCCCAGGTCACAGGATGGGTGGGAGGAGGACTTCAGAATCACCCTGGGGACCAGGGTTCTCTTGCTGGGGTGAGCAAGCCCTGGGGGCTGCACAGGAGTGGGAACCTCCTCATTTCCTCTCCCACAGAAGTTCTCATGGTTCTGCTCTCCCCTGTCTTCTTCCTCCAGCACCTGTGTAGGCACTCATGCCCTGGCCGTGCCTTGGGGGCCCCCTCCCTGTGTTCGCTCCCAGTACCCCCCACCAAGGTTGCCCTCAAAGAGGCCTGGCACCACCACAGACCATCATGCTTGCCCAGGCCAGCCCTCCCCTGACTGCCGGGGGGATAGGGCAGGGAAGCCATACCTTTACCGCTGGCTGCCGCCCTCCCTCCGTTCGCAAGCTCTTGGGCTCTGTGCCTCCAGCAGCCAGCAAATGCCTCACATGCGGCCATGGGCTTGACAGCTATGCTAAGGGTGGGTACAGGTGAAGCCCTGCCTGAAGACGGATCTTTAATGAGGCAGCTGGTGCCTGTGAAGAGGCCCGATGAAAACAAGGGGGGGGGGTGAGGGGGAGCACGGATGGAGGGGAAGACGTTCTGCCATTCAGCCTGCCCGTGCTGCTGCTAATTGGTATTGAGCCCTGCATTACTGCTTGCATGGGATGGGGGCCCACAGGCAGCTGAGAGCCCTGAGACAGGTGACAAGGAGGGCCTGGGGCGGCCACAATAGAACAGGGAGGCAGTGTCGGCTCCAAGCGTTTAAGTCAAAGCATCTCCATCTTAGGACAGCAGGAAGCCCTGGCAGGGGAGGCCAGCAAAGGTGCCATGGGCCCTGCAACTTTCTCCTTTTCTTTCCCTATGGGACAGGAGCTCTGTATTTAATGCTGCTTTAAAAGTCCTGCCTTTGCTCAGGTCATGATCTCAGGGTCCTGGGATCAAGCCCCACATCAGGCTCTCTGCTCAGCAGGGAGCCTGCTTCTCCCTCTCTCTGCCTGCCTCTCTGCCTGCTTGTGATCTCTGTCTGTCAAATAAATAAATAAAATCTCTAAAAAAAAAAAAAAAAAAACAAAAAAAGTCCTGCCAGGGATTTTCAAGGCTGTCTTGTAAAGTGTTAAGCAATTTAAAGCAAGGTGAGAATGCGTGGGTATTTGGGTGAGAGAAGATTTCAGAGACTACTCCCAAAGATGACCCCTTCAGCCTGTAACAGATATCTTCTCGACCTTCCCACTCAGCCCCCAGCAACTCCAAGTGTTCTGCGGAGAACCACAAGTGCACGGCTCAGGCCTGCAGTTGGTGGATACCCTGTATTCACACAGTGCATGCAAAGTCGCAGAGGCCACCCAAGACACACAGTCGCCTTCGGACCTATCACGTGTGTCTTCCATGTGTCACGCACACTCTGCACCATTGAGCGATCCCTGTTGTCTTTAGCACTTCTGTAGGACCCCTGCATAGATGTGTCCCTTGTTGTTTTTAAAAAGGAATACTCGGTAAGTGAGAAGCAAATTTCAAGGAGACGGAAGGAAATCACCCCTAATCTAGCCATTTGCCCTGACCACTTAGCTATTTTCACCACTGCACATAGCTTCTGCAGAAGCCCAGGGATGGCTTCCCGCCCAGCTTGGGTGACATGCTCTGTACTGCAAGGTTGAGAACTGAAGGAAGCACCCGAGAAAGCAACTCTATCGTCACAGACACAGACCTTACAAGGTGTGCGAGGCTGATCTTCCTGAAAGTGGAATGTGAAGTCTCCACGTGTCTCCTACGAGCATCCAGAGCCCATCGGCCAGGGCTAGGGGCTGTCAGCGTAGAGTAACACCCACTCAGATTCTGCATGCCAGGCGCACAAGGCAAGCAGGTCCTTGCTTCCCCCAACCCTCCCCACCCCCCTGTAAAATAATACTCTTTCCTCCACGGGATGTTTTCTCCCCATCCCCGAGACAGAGGCAGGATGCAGCTGAGAGTCATTTGCAGACCACAGGCCAAGGTCAAGTTGCTGAATGCTATGTACATCACAGAACCAATGGGCCTTGCTGTTCCAAGAGCAACTCATCCTAACAGATTCAAGCACGACAGGAAGAGACGAGAAAGAGAGCAAACCTCCCGCAACATGGGCCAGCTAGGTCATCCCTGAGCTGCCCAGACCTCAGTCTCTCCATGTGACCCTGTGCCCCTGGTCCACAGGACTTAAGAGTGGGATGAAAAGCAAGAGGGTCATTGTAGCTTTAGGGACAGAGAATACCTGCTCCAGAGACAGAAATATCTATGGTGTCTCCAAGAAGCACGAAGTCACTCAGAAACCCAAGTTATCAGAGAATGTGGAGAGAACGCACCGGCAATTGTGAGATGGTCCAAAGCATTCTGGCCCAGCACTGTCCAGTTAAAGTACAGTGTGAGCTACATATATAATTTTCAATTTTCTAGTAGTTTCATTTTTAAAACGAAAAAACCAGGTGAAATGAATTTTAAAATATATTAATATATTAACTCACTACAGCCAAAAGAAAATTATCCAAAAGAAATTATCACTCAGCCAAAAGAACTGATCATTTCAACATAATCAACGTAAAAATAACTAATGAGATATTTTACTTTTTCCCCCCATAGTCTCCGAAGTCCAGTGCGTATTTTGTATTTTGAGCACATGTTGGTTTTGGATTTCAGGTGCTCAGAAGCTATATGTAGCTGGTGGCTCCTGCCTTGGATGCCACAAATCTAGTCCACGAGCCGAGACCCCAAATGGGACAGATACTCTGCTTCGATTTTCTCATTGGAAGTTTGGAACTCTTTGTATTAAAGGAGCCATTTTGGTAACACTCGGGATTGGGGAAACGCAGTGTCAATGATGAGAGATTTAAATTGCCTGGCATCTTTTTCATTGTGTCCTTTCTTTTTGCATGATTAATTAATAATAGAATCTGACGTGGTTCCAGCCTTGGTAAAGACATTTTTCTGAAAACCCTGGCTTCCTGCTGCCCACTGGGCCAGCTTCCATGTGAGCTCTTGGAGAATATTTACAGGGTGCTAGCAATGGCTCCTGAGAGCCCACGGGATCATCTCTGTTTCCCTGGGGCGGGTGAGACTCGCCTGTCCTTCTGCACCTGTTCTGTCACTGTGGATGGTCTGGGGCAGGACCTGGGAATCAAAATAAGGGTTGCCCTGTGTCACCACAGCCCTGTAAATACCATGTCTGCTCTTTGGGAGGTGATCACACAGTTCTCCTCCTGCTGGCCTCTGGTGTGACAGCAGCCAGGGACGGCTGGCCAGTGGGTTCTGAAAACTGATTTCCTTGGGGGACCCTGTTTGTCCAGGATTAGTGTGTAGGAGTGCCCTCAGGGCAGAGAGTGGCCAACTCATACAGGCAGCCTCCCCTGAGCACAGACGTAGGCTCTAGCTAAGACAATGTCCAAAGACCTTGGTGTCAGTCCCACTTATACACCGATGACCTACAGGGCTTTGAATAAGCATCTTCACCTTTGAGTCTGGTTAGCCATGCATCCATTCACTTCTTTGTTTCACGACTATTTGTTGGGCACCTATCAAGGGCCAGGCATCACTCAGTAGACAGAACAAGGCCCTGCCCGCATTTTAGTGAGGGGTGTGATAAGAGCCGGGAAGAACAAAGAAGAATCTGAGTGAGGTGAAGAGCGCTGAGTGCTGTCTTCCATCAGATGCATCAGAGAAAGTGACATTCAGGCAGAGACCTGAAGCACGTGGGAGAGAGAGTCATAGGACTCAACGGAGTAGGAATATTCCAGAAAGAAGGAACACAGGCAGGAGACTCTGAGGCAGGAGCATGCTTGGAGTCTGGAGTCTTCTGTGGCTGGTGCAGAAGGAAGGTTTAAGATAGGAGGGCTAAAAAGGGTTTCATAGGGATGGGGGAACGGGGCTTGAGGAGGGCTGTGGATTTTGTTGCAAGCCGGTAGAGGATTTTGAGCAAAAGAGTTAAAAATTCTGGAAGGTTCTCTCTAGCCACTGTCTGAAGAACAGACTTCAGGAAGGCAAACAGAAGTGGGGAGAACAAGTGCTACTGGGGTGGCCTAGTAGCACAGGTGTTGCTGGTCTGGGTTGGGATGAGGCTACAAGAGTGGTTGGGATGCAGCTGGAACAGACCAACGACGCTCCAAGCATGGAATTTGGATTTTCAGTAAGCATCAGGAAGGTTCGTTCTGGGGTCGGGCCAGTTTGAGAGGCACTGCCAGGCTGGGTGCTGTCAGAAACTGGACCGTGAACCCCAAAGCACAATGTACAGGCAGAGAGGGAGGGGTGGAGAGGCAGCCCACAGGCCAGGAATCAGAAAGCCCAGCTCTGGTGCTGGCTTTGCCTCCTCTAAATCCTTAGACAAGGCGTCAATCACCCCCTTGCCCCTCAAAGTCCAATCTGCCTTTAAATGTCAAAATGTAATTGCACCATTTATCTCATAGCATCACGGTAGCGGGCAAATGATAAGATGGTATGGAAAAAGTGTTTAACAACTGCACCTTCCCGACACTGTGGGGAAATCATCATCCTTATTATCTATGTGAAGAGAGGTCGTTTGAGGGGCTCCTGGCTTAGAACCTCTGAGCCTTCTGTAAATGCTAGACTCTGGGACGGTGGCTGGGATCCCAGTGGCTGGTTCTGGTTAGTGGGTTTGAAATGTGGTAGGGCTGGGTGTTCCCACAGGCAGGTCCGAGACCGGGGGTTTGTCTAGGGGAGGTCTCCTTCCCAGCGGCACACTTGTCCCCTTCTCTCTCCTTCTCTAGACTTATTTCCTTAGTGACCTCATCTCTTCTTAGTGACAACTCTTTAGAGATGATGCCCAAACCTATGTTCCAGCCCCTAAACATTATCTCAGCTTTAGTTTCCAACGCCTAGCAGACATTTTTATCTGGATGTTCTACTGATTGCTCACAGGAATCTCAGAGGGAACATTGACATCTGTTCTCAAAGCATTTCCTTTCCTACCTCCCATGGCTAACAGCACCGTCCTGGCTAAAAAACAGGCAAGCGCCAACGATCTTTTTATTCTTTTCTCTCATATACCCTCCATCCCCCAAAACAGGCTTCAGTACGTGTCCATCTCAGCCCCGCGAATGATCCCTTTGATATGTCCCTCCTGGAGCTGTCTCTCTTGATTTCCCTAATCATTACCATCACTCAGATTCAGAACCTGATCATGTCTTACTGGGATAGTTCACTAACTTCTTATCTTTCTGATGCTCCTTCCCTTCCCCACCCTCCGTCTACGACTGTCAGCTCTGGAAATCAAGCTCTGAAGAAGTTACATGTCAAGTCCACACTTCGAGTCGGTATCTGCATATGGAAAAAAATCCTGTGTTTTCTTAGCGTGCCATTCAGGGCCCTCTCTTAATTTTTTTTTTTTTTTCTCCTTGTGCTCCAGGCCCATTGACTGGGCTGATATTTCATGAATAAGACGGATGTTTTCTTTCTTTTAAACATTTGCCCAGGATGAACGCTATCACTATCAAGCACTTTCTGCATCTGAGGCACTGTTCTGGATACTTCCTCCCCAGCATCAGAGTTAACCATCAACAGGAGCCTATGAAGAAGTAATCCTGCGGCCCCTGGTTCCGAAAGGGAGAAGCTGGTGCTCGGAGAGCTGGATTGCTTGTCCAAGGGCAGAGCAGGGAATGAAACCTGGGCTGCCCATCCCCCAGGCGTGCCCTTCCTTGCTCCTGTGAATCTTCTCTCCTTGGGCTCTCCTCCAGGCATTCCTACAAGGAAAGTCTTCCTGCCCTGGGTATCACCAAGTTCTAATACACCTCCCAAGTGTGATGTGTCTGTCCTCCCTGGCACAGTGAGCCCACAGATGTGTTCACCTTTGTCATCACTTCTGGACTTTTACTGCAAGACTGGTTTGGTCATCTCTGAGACCCACCCAGAAATAACTCACTAAGTTATCCCCAAGAGGAACTCTACCCGGGCCTGACACAAAGTGGGTCTTCCCTAAGTGTCCGCATAGGGTCATGAGCCTAACTCTGACCTGGCCTTTGAGGGCTGACCCAAGACTCAGAGGTCGAGGTGGCTTCCTGACCCTGCTCCAGCCCCTACCCTCCGTTCTATAGCCCTCTTGTGTCTCATCTCTCTAGGGACGGGCTCAGTCTCCCTGGCCTAGCAGCAGAGCCCCCTTCTGCAGCAGGCACCCGAAGCACCAGAAACCACATAAGTCAGATCTGCCGGACTCAGGCACCAGGGGAACAAGCCTCCGCCAGCCCCGCACCTGGCAGCCGGCTGTGCCCACCCCTGGAGTGCCGCAGGCCTGGCAGGCTTACCTGGATCCATTCATATGGTCATACTCCCGCTTGACATTGACCCTCACCGGCTGATTAATCCACTCCTGCTGCGGCGGGAGGGGGTTGATTTTGTGGGGCTGGCCATAGTCAGGGCTCCCTGAGGCGGTCATGTCGGCCTTGGGGAGGTGGGCCGCCGCTCCGTAGGCAGAGTCGAAGAGGGACTGGTCGTCGCTCACCACCGACAGAGCCTCCTGGAAGGTCAGAGAAGGAGACCGAAAGCCCAGTGTCAGTTCATCCCGTGTCACTCTTCACCTACTCTCTTTCTGAGCTGGCAGGGTGGCCCAGGGCTACCCCCGGCCACCGGCCGGAGGTCCAGATTGCTGACTGACTCACGCTTGGTGGGGGAGGGGGGAAGTGACCGGGGTGACGTGGGGGAGACAAGTCTACCCCCATGCGAACTCAGTACGTTCTTTGCAGGTTGCCCTGCATGAGGAGGGATTTGGGGGCAGTGGGGTGGGATGGGGGACCCCTCGGAGCCGGGGGGGACATGGTCACACCGTGCGCATGCGCAGTGTTCCGTGGGCGCTTGAGCACCGGCTTTCAGGTCTCAGCAGTACCGCGTCTGACTAGCTTGTATGTTGGTAGGGCTGGAAGGGGATGTGAAAGTGAGCATTGATATTATAGGTGAGGCAAGTAAGACCCACCCAGAGAGGTTAAGTATCCAGCTAAGGTCACACAAGGGAAGGGTGGGGCCCAGGGCTGCGGTTGCCTCTAATTTCGGTTTCCTTATCTGTAAAGGGGAGTAAGAATAGCTTTTTCAGAGCTGGTAGGTGGTTAAATGAGAAAAATTCTTGGGACAGGTGTCTAGCTTGAAGAGATGCCCAGCAGCTTTCACAGGGGTTCTCTGGCATGTGTTGGGGGCATCTTACACGTGAGTAGTTGGGAGGCTGCCTGCCTGCTAGGGACCCGGCTC
This sequence comes from Neogale vison, assembly GCF_020171115.1. NCBI lineage: Eukaryota > Metazoa > Chordata > Mammalia > Carnivora > Mustelidae > Neogale > Neogale vison. The sequence goes on along the minus strand of NC_058097.1, from coordinate 117,857,787 downwards.
CGTCATGCCCTCTTGCCTGACACCTGGAGATGAGAGCTTCCTGTCTAAATTGTGATGATTCAGCTTGCCTAGGAACAGTTCTGCAGATGGGGGAGTCCCCGGGTAAGACCCTCTGTCTGCCCACTCACACTGTCCCATCCCTTGGTGCAAGTCTGTCTTGTGGAGATCTGGATGGAGAAAGGAAGCCTTGCACTGGGCAGAGATCTCCTCCCCTCCAAAGTACCATAATAAGATGCTTCCGCTATTCCAACCCCCTTAAATCACAGAGGCCAAGGGGTCACAGACTAGAGTTTGATGTTCCCTAGATCACATAATCACACCAAGGTAAGTTGTCTACACTCTGGAAAAGAAGGGAACAATCTATAACCCAGAATGAATTTACAATCAACGTAATCTATAATTACACAATCTGTCATTGTGAAGATGAGATGGATACTATCCAGGAAATGCTTAGAACAGTCTTTGGCACTTAATGCCACCCAATTAATGTCAACTATGATGATTCCTAGTGTTCAAGGACAGGTTCTCTGAGGCTATGTGTTAGGGGCTGAATTGTTCCCTTCAATTCACAGAGTAAAGCCCTGACGCCAATACCTCAGGATCTGACTGCAGTTGGATAAAGGGCCTTTGGAGAGGCGATTCTGTTGACAGGAGGTTCTTTGGGTGCACCCTAATCTGATCTAACTGGTGTCCTTATAAGGAGAGGATGCCTGGACACACAAAGTCCACCATGCGGAGAGGCCGCAGGCCACCTGCAGCCAAGGAGAAGAGCCCTCAGAGCCTGCCAGCACCCTGACCTTGGACTTCCAGCCACCAGAACTGTGAGAAAACAAACTTCTGTGGCTTAAGCCACCCAATCTGTGGTATCTTGTTATGGCGGCCCGATACACCACCTTTACGTAAGCCCTCCCGTACCCGTAAAGTTGCAGTTTGCTCCACCAGCTAACCCTTACTGTTTCTCCCAGGGTCATTCGCAGCCCCGGCAGGAGGACAGCCAGAGTTCAATGAAAAAGGCTCTTCTGTGGCTGCTTCTGGCTGGGGTTGAGGAAGAATTACTGGAACCTACTCCGGGAAGTCTGTTCCTGCCCCAGAAAGCTTTGGATCATACAGATATGGCCAGAGATGGCAGTTTCTAAGCTGAGCTGTCCACACAATATTGAAAGGCCCACATTTTCCCAACCAAGTGGGTGTCTCTTGATCCTGATCTAAAATATGCTGGGATCCTTCTTCATTTTCCACGTAGTGCCCTTGCTCATGCTCAGAGGAAATCTGGGCTTCCTGGAACCACTGTCTTTGGGTGATTAGACCCATTCTCCGTGTCACTTAGGGAGCAGACCTGGCTCCTTATCCCAGACCAGTTTTGAGTTGCCATCCAGGCCCTTGGTGTTTTGATTTCAAGTTGAAAAGCATGACATTGTAACTGACCAGAGAGTTGAACCTGAGTCCCTGAAATTCTGGGGGTTCTACATGAGGAGCAGAGATGCATTACCCCCTAAGACCTACATGCGCACTTTTGGTGGTAAAGGGGAACCCTCACCAGTCCGGCTACTAAAAGAAATGATGTATGTGTAAGGAATTGGGTACCATCTTCTGCTTTGGAAAGTGGCTTTATGCTTGGTCAATCAGGCACACATCCTAGAGTTTCCAATGAAAGAAGTTCTTATCTCCCTCCCTCTAGGTTAGGGGAAAAGATGGTGGAATAATGAGAGGAAAGAGGCAGGAAAAGAAGGGAACAATCAGGAGCATCAGGGAAGCAGGAAAGATCCCGCCCCTCATTATCCCCAAAGAGAGGGGGCCAGGAAGCAAGAGAGGCAGGGTTTCAAGTCCAAGGGGGCCAAACAGGTGGCAAAAGCAAGGCTTGCAGCAACAGAAAACATGAGATGAAGCAGCGGGTGTTGGTGGCTGACCATGGAGAGACTTCTTAAGGAAATGAGAACGAAGAGCTTACAGGACCAAGGGTAGGTGTGGTAAAGGGCATGAAACCTGTTTGAACTCATTTTGGACTGCAGTTCACAATCAAAGGAAACCAGTCAGGCGTCAACATCACAGGGGGAGAGATCCCTGATTTCCTCCCAAACGTCGCTCTCTCCTCCTGCCTGACTAGTCTTCATCTAATGGTCCAGGCACGTGGGCATACTTGCCTTTCTCTTCCAGACTCTTCCCTCCCTGACAACACACGGGTACTCTCTGCACTCATCCAGCCCACCATGCACATCCCCTGGGCAGAGGGAACTCCCCCGAAAGTCTAAATACGTCCCGCCATGATCCCCGCTCAGACACCTCTAAGAGCTCACTTGATGTTGCCTGCAGCAAATCTACTCTCATCTGCTTGAGTTCGCACAGCTCAGCTTCGCCCCAGCCACCCACCCTTATATCTCATGAAACCCCCCCACCAGCCCCCGCAACTCCTGCCCGATGCAGACTATTCCCGCTGTTCCACTCAGCGGGCTCTGCTCACATACACTTGGTCAGTTCCCGTGTTGTGGGCGCCCTTACTCTGTCCTTTCCACCTGCATGCACGTCCAATATTTCCCATTATCTAAGGTAAATGAGATCTTCCTCACCCTGTGAAACCTTCCCTGATAGTTCCCTCTGACTCATTTGAGCTTCTGAAAGCCCAGTGAGAAGAAGGTGCCTGGGTTGGCTCAGTTGGTTAAGCATCTGCCTTCGGCTCAGGTTGTGATCCTGGGGTCCTGCACTGGGCTCCCGGTTCAGCGGGGAGCCTGCTTCTCCTTCCTCTTTCTCCTTCCCTCCCCCTTGTTCATGCTCACACTCTCTCTCAAATAAATAAAATCAATACTCCTTAGGTAGGTGTGTGTGTATAGGCACACACATACACACACCATACTTTCTCTCTCTTTCTTTCTATTTCTAGTCATTGATAAGCAAAAGATTTTTTTTTTCTTATAACAGTATGGAGAAAAGAATCTGTGGTTGGGAGAAGCTGGGAAGGGAGAGAAGATGAAGAGGAACAACTCCCTGTCTGGTCTGCTGGACTGAAATTAAGAAACCTAATAAGAGCAGGAGGCCAGAGACGAGAGCCACTAGGTGGGAGTAACAGATTTGGGCAGCGAAACAGGCTGACTGAAGACCCTGGTGAAAACTCAAAGTTGGGGAGGAGAACGTTCTCACTGTCTCTGAAAGGAAATAGCACCCCTCTTGCCCTTCAAGACTGAGAGCCATAGGGGCATCCCAAGACCACACCCCTAGCAAGTTTGCTTCTGTCTTGAAGATGGGGAGATTCCTCTGAACCTCTTTGGTGGCATGGGCTCAGTGAGGAGGGGACAGGCTTAGAGGAAGGACAAAAGGGGAACATGGCACTGGATATCTGTGGCTGACAGACTTGTGTGAGAGCATCTTGTCACTGCTGGGGACTAGGGGGGCTGCTGGGGGGGTGGATAATGGATATGGATGCAGGCAACAAGGTGCTGTTTTTTTTTTTTTTTTTTTTAAGATTTTATTTATTTATTTATTTGCTGGGGAGAGAGAGAGAGAGAGAGAGAGAGCATGCACGCACAAGCAGGGGGAGTGGCAGTCAGAGGGAGAAGGGGAAACAGGCTACCTGCAGAGCAGGGAGCCCAATATGGGACTCAATCCCAGGACTTTGGGATCATGACCCGAGCCCAAGGCAGTTGCTTAACCAACTGAGCTACCGAGCCTCCCCAAGGTGCTGCTTTTATCATGTGAGAAGCTATTGAGCTGGTAGATGTTTCAATCACACACTTTTTACACATGCTTTTACGCATGTGCAGCTCTTGCTGTTTTATGTCTTATAAAGCTGTTTGCTTTTACTTAAACTCTCAAAACTTCTAAAAGTTTAAACATGAAACTCTTACTTGTACTGAAAACTCTTTACAGGAAGGAGTTGTTGGTTTTCAAGAAATTTTTGCTGATGACTTGTTGATAAGAATTTAATTTTGGGATGAGAGATTGAATTCAGAAAGACCTTCGCTGTGAAATTCACAGACCATTCTCAGACTGACTAAGTTCCTTCAGTTTGTAACGTCTTCACTTTTTCTATTGACTTTGGCCATGACCCAGAAGACAAATGATTCTTTTAAAGACTGTTAAAATCCAGGTTGCTTTAGAGCATGCTACATAAAAATTGACTTCAAAGTGAAAAAGACACAAGGTATGGCCTCCCTAGCCCCGTGTGGCCCCCAGTTCTAGGGTTAATCCTTCACCCTCATAGTCATCACTGGGAAAGTGACCCCTGAATGGGCTTAGTAACTGGGTTCTGAGAAGTACCTTTCCTTTGCTCTGCTGATTGCCGGAAGGAATATAGCAATTCAGGATGCTCTGGTCCCTCGGCCACTGAGTTCTAGACCCAGAGGGAGGCACACAGTCCCTTGACTCCAAGTACATCAGTACCCCACTCGATCCATTTGCCAGAAAGCTCCGACAAGGTCAGCTACCCGGAGAGGCAGCTGGAGTTCTGAGCTAAGAGGCTGGCCCTATTTGCCCGTAGAAATGCTGACCAGACTGTGTCTGCCTTCCTTCCCGTGATTCCCTGCTGGTCCTGGCAGCCAGCAGAGGGATATGGCCCATGGAGTGCTTGTCCTTACCCAACTTGGGTAAATGCCTTCAGTTCATCACTTATAATATATCCTGTGGTCTCATTATTGAAAAGAGGTCTTAGCAGATAATTATCATAGCACTTAGTAAGTGTGAGACACTGTTTATATGAGTAATCCAATTTAATCCTTTTAGCAATTCTATGAGGGATGCACTATTATTACCCCCATTTTTTTTCGGATGGGAAAATGGCTATTCAGAGAGGTGAAAGAACTCGCTTAGGTCGCACACCAAGTGAGCGTGATCTGGGATTCAGATTCAGGCCTGCCGCCCTTCACCTCCCAGGGAGCCTTTGCACGCCTTGAGGACAGCTCTTGAGTTCATTGTACCGTAGAGCCCAATCTTTGGAGTTGGAGAGATGCGAATTTCAATCTGCTCTCCAGCAGTTGCTCATAAACCCATCACTGATTGTGATTTATGAATGACTCTCTGAACTACACATCCTTATCTCTAGAACATGGATAATAACAGTACCTCACCTGGTACATTTTGAATATAGGCAAAATGAGTAAATGTAAGTGAATTTCCCAAATCAAGCGTCTAAAGTTCTTAGGATTCAGTAAATACTCACATTGAAAAGAAACCCAAGGCTGAAATGGCATTGGGACCCTCGTTATTGGAGCTGTGAGATGGAGCAGGGGAGGGGGAGAGTGCAGATAAAGCCAGAGATAGACCTCCTTCTCCCCTGTGTGGGTTACTTCAACGGAAGTTGCTTAAGGTTCAAAATTAGCAGGTTTGGAGATAATAGATTTTGAAATGCAAATTCCATGAGGTTTCTGTGAATAGAGCCTGCTTCGCTACTGTTTCCACTCTCCTCTTTCGAATCATGGATGTTGTTCCATTGCAGCCTGAGAGCTCTCTGAATTGGTTTCTGAATTGAGGCTTCTAGATGGTAGATAAATTTTTGTTAAATAGCCTTGCAAGGGAGAGGACGAGCCACTCATGGCTGAGCTAATCAAAACAGAGGCGGCTAACTCCTACCCTTATTGCCATTCATATATCGTACGTGCAATAAACATCAGGAAAAGGCCATGTGTATGTCTGTGAATTCACTAATAAGAAAAACTTTCCTCATTTTGGAATTTGTCTCATATATATATATATTTTTTTCTTCCTTCTTTTCTTAAAAATACTAGCAGACATATCTTCCCAAATTCGTTTTCCTTAGATTAAGGCAAATGTTCTCTGTGTGCACGTCAGTTGAGTGATAGGGGACTGTGGTCACAGCACGGCCACATGATGGCCTGGCTGATATTAATGATGAGCAAACAATTGCATCTCTGAAAAAGCTTTGCTGAAACAGAGATGGAAAAACCCCTAGAGTAGCAAAAAAAAAAAAAAAAAAAAAAAAAAAAAAATTAAGACAGTGTCTGGACCCTGGACTTTCTCCCCTTCTATTTCTGCCATGATCCTGTCCACAGAAGAATACACATATAATCCACACTTATGAACCAAACAGATTCAGGGGAGGAAAAGTTCCAGACAAAACCACGGAGGAGAGACCTTGTCCTTCGCTCATCCTGATTTACATAGTTAGACTGAGTTTCTACACCAGCACAGGGAATGATCCAAGACATGGCGCTCCAAGAAGCACACATTCTATGTTGTTTCCTCCCCTTTCCTTTCCCTCTCTCCTGCCCTGAACCCTTCAAGGACAGGTCTCTGTGGCTCATGACTTTGCAGGAGGTGGGTGAAAGGACTGTCAAAAGCAGCCCCACCAGGTTCCCTGCCCCTTGCTGCCCTGCTCAGCAGGCCGCGTGACTCCCAGACCAGGCCTCTGGAAAGCTCATCTCTGGGTCACCGCAGGGAGCACGCTAGCTTTGGCTTTTTATTACATTCTTTGCATAATGACATGAAGTCCCTTTGCTTGCCAGCCAGAGAGCATACAAAATTCAGACAAGATTCTAGGAAGCAAAATGCTCTGTCTTCTCTGTTTTTGGAAATCAGCAAACTCTGCAGCAGTGGGAGCATCCAGCTCATGGGGGGTGGGGCGGGGAGGTGGGTGGTGGCGGTCTGGTCATAGTCACATGTAAAGTGTCCTTGTCACATCTAAAGCTGTTAGTTAGTTCAAGCCTTTTGCTTCTCACTCTTTTCTAATCGCTGGCCATGTACTCCCTTTTTCCTCATTATTTCAGTCCCACAGAGGGCAGGTGGACAAAGAGAAAAGAAGGTAAACTTTATGACAAGTTGGATAAGGAGGAAGGTGCGTAACATCAATCAATCACCAAATATTAAGCCACACATGGGATAGACCCGGAGGTGCCTGGGCTCACATCTGCCTGGTTGTCTTTTCCCGAAAGGGCCAGGATAACATTTCTTATCTTTGCCACTCCCCGTCTGCATACAGGCTCTCTTTCTCTTCGCCTTGAACCCCCTTGAACTTCACGACTGCCTCAACAAACAGAAGGTAGCAGAAGTGACCTTGCAGGACTCCCAAGGCTAGGTGATAAAGGACATTATGACTTCCATCTGCTTCTTGGTCTCTCTTGGGGCTCCAGGCCTTAGAAACGCCACCATGCCACAAGGAAGCCCAAACCAGCCCAGGCAGAGAAAGGCATGGAGAGGCCCACATGGAGAGGGACCCGAGGCCACCAGCCACCAGCCAGCAATGACCTCCAGACTTGGGGGTGATGAGCCGCAGATGAAGGTTATGCCCACGAGCACCATAGCTGTTGTATGCCCTTGAGTTTTGGTATAGTTTCTTACGTAGCCATAGTAACTAGAACATTTCCTATCATTTTAATCAGCAACAAGAGAACCCAGATTCAGAGGCTGCCGAGAACGATCATCTGTGTTTCCTTTTCACTAGGGTTGCTGGCGCCGGCTGCAAGAATCAGTGCCAGGACTCGCTAGATGGGGAAACTGAGGCACAAAGCCCACGCTCCTTAGGATCACAAAGTGAGGGAAAGTCAGTCTCAGCCTTCAGGCCTAACTCTTCTGATAACCACCTAGCAGAAATACCCTTCCATGGCAGCAAGAAAACACATAACCAGGGCCACTATTTTTTTTTTTTTTTTAGGATCCTTATATTATAAAAAAGGAAACTGAGGCTTAAGGGGGTTTCTACTTGCCTTAGGTCCCTCAATTAACAAATGACCCTGCTAGTAGCCTGAGTACAAAACCCACACTCTTCCCCCAAACTCCTTCTAGCCCACTGACTCTAATCCAGGCTGTGCCACAGAGCCAAACCTGCCAAGGAAACTCAGAGTGCTTTGCTGATTTCTAAGGTATTTTATTGAACTCTGTCCCCCTACTTCCCCTCTCCATCCCCTTCCCCCCGCAACTTAAATCTTCACTCATTGGGGAGGGGGCTTCTGCAGTGGGCGATCCAGGGAAAGGCAGCCAGCCAAGTTCCTAGAAAATGGAATTAGAATCCTTTGCAGATGAAAGTACTTTATTTAATGGAGTTTAATAAATTAAGGGAATGAGCCTAAATGAGTTCAGAGAAGAGGGTCTCTGGGTTCTATAAAGGCATGCCATGTAACAGAATCCAGAGCTGTGGCCTTGTGTTAATCACGGTCCCCATTAGATACTTCTCCAGCTCTCCCGTGGTATCTACCTTTGCCTGTTGACTTTGAGTTTTCACAGTCACTGTTTTGACCATAACCACATTTAAAGGGCATCTCTAAACATCAAAGTTAAATTCTCCTCCCACAGAGAATGATCTTACTGCTGAAAAGAAAAAAAGTGCTGAATATGGAAACTCACAGGAAGGGGATAGAAGGTTAGTCTGAACCCCAAGACAGGAACGTTTGATAGTATGCTTTACTTTCTGTTTCTTTACAATGGGCCTGACCGCCCTTCAACATGCTTTTTCTCGATGACAGTGGGGGTAGCCAAAGGGTCAGCAAAGACCTGTCATGTGGAGTTTGTTGTACTTTTGACCATCCACGGGGGCGAGCGCCTCTCCCATCACAGGAGGTGAGCTGGCCCCTCAGGTGGACCCCACGGTGTTGGAGGGATAGGACCGAACAGTGATGGGAAGCTGAGGTTCACTAAGGTTAGGAACCTTCAATGATCTCCTCCGTGAAATGGAGCACATGTTCTCCAGCGTGTTCAGATGGGCTGAAAGGGGGGAAATTAAGCCCTCGCAGGTGCAATGCAAAAGAGCTGTCAACCAGCAAAACAGAACCCCAGATGCCATGGGGAGGAGCAGACACAGAAGAGAAAAGTCCTGGAAGGGACCCGGATACAGCAGCAGAAACAGTTCCCTGTGCACGAATTTCACTGCTTATCACTTGCATCGGGACTATATTCTGCCAGATTTCACAAGGCTGGCTGTTCCAGTCATCAAACATACTGGAATAGGGCACCTGGGTAGCTCAGTTGGTCAAGGCTCTGCCTATGGCTCAGGTCATGATCCCAGAGTCCTGGGATCAAGTCCTGCATTGGGGAGCCTGCTTCTCCCTCTGCCTGCTGCTCTCCCTGCCTATGATCTCTCAATCTCTCTCTCTGACAAATAAATAAATAAAATCTTTACAAAGAAAAATATACTGGAATACTTCCATACCAGTGCCTCCTTTCCCTTCTCTGCCTGGGGACAACGAATGGGTCAATGATTGGCACAGCAGGTCCTCCTAGACCTCACTCTAAAACAAGGGCTTGGCACACTTGTGCCCACAGCGTAGGGGTGGTTATGGATCTGCACATTTTCCCAGACCTAGCAGGGGGTTTTCTGATGACAGACGTGGTGGCAAGTGAGGACCAGGGAAGACTCAGCCTGGGCTGGGAGCCGTCTTTCTCCCCAGGAGGATACTTGAGCCTGTTGGCCTCTGAAGGTGTCGGAAGGCAAAGGACAGAGGAAACAAACCACTTGTCTCTTTCCTCACTCCATAGGGTGCATGTTCCAGTAAAAGGCACCGGCTACAGGCTGGGTCAAGGCAGAGCATTACTGGCTATGTGAATTTGGGCACACTACCTACGCTCTGGATTCCTGGAAAATTTTAACGGTCTTCCATCAAATGTTGAACGCTCTTGGACGATGACGAATGGCCACATTGCCCCAAACACAGAGAGCTGAAAGCTTGGAAGAAGTGTCTTCTGAGGAGACTGGCTCCGGTATTTCCCCACAGAGTCCCCATGTGACCCCGCACAGGGCTGATTGAAGAGGCTGGGAGCCGGGAAAACGTTCCCGGCCGGTCCTGTTGCTTGAGATTGGGAGCGCCACGAATTGTCCTTGGAGACTTGTCTTGGTGGGTCTGGCTTGGTAGCAGGGCCAGGAAGATCTCAATGTGGTCTGTGGTGACGAGAGGAGACTCTGAGTGACAAAGGGAAGGAAGGGGGCAGGGAGGCAGTTCAGGTCTGAAAGGATGGGCTCCCCCAAGGGGCAGACAGCTGTCCAGCAGGGGTGGAAATGGCACTTGCTGCCAAGTTTATCAGCGGTGGGGAGCAGAGGAAGTGTAGGTGGCAGGTGCCCTTGGGTGTTTCTTTGACTCCTGGGGTCATGGGAACTTTCCCATCCTTTTTCTCAAAAACCGGTTCTGCCGCTGGAGGCACATCATCCATCTTATTCTTTCTTTTCATTCCCAGTTGCTTGCTCAGTTCCCGACACCCAGTAGGTATGCAGTGACCTTTTCTAAGGGATAAAAGCCCCAGAGCTGATAAGAAACACAGAAGCCCCATCCCCCTTGCCAGCACCTTTAACCACCAGTTGGGTTTCCCATTCTCTCTTGGCCAGGTGTGATTTCCACTAAGCACCCCAGGCTTGTCCAGTTTCTTTTCAAACAGCCACACCCAGTGTCCAGTTTAAACACAAAGCCACTGACCGCTCCTTCTGAACAGCTCATTGAGGTCCTATTCCTAGAAGCTGTGATCTTATCAGACAATTTCCTCGTGTGACAGTTTCCGTGGCAACTGGTGTCTTCATAATCACAGGAAGGCCACGAGGACACACACACACGGTGGGGGGCCCTTTGCTCTGTTCCTTCCAGCTCCTGCACCCCAGGAGCACCCTGGCAGGGGGATGAAAACAAATCCAGCCTCAAGAAGCTGGGTGTCTAGTCTCAAGCGCCCAAGCCATGTCTGCAAGCCACGGCTGGCACCGGCTAGGACAACGCCACTTCACCATGGTGGAGAGCAAGGCATAACAAGAGAGATGCCATTTTCTTTCATTTCCTCACAGGGGTCTGGGAAAAGAAGGGCCCCTGAATCCACTTCACAGTTCTTAATGGCTGTCTCCTCTCCATGATTCACACCCGATGAGCCACGCTTGGTGACCTCATGCCCGTCTAGTCCTGAGTGTGCAGTATTTCCAACTTTCACATCTGGACGAACCATCCTAGCCAAGGTGCTTCATTGTGTTGTGGCCCAGCAGCATCTGGTTACCATATTGTTGCAGCAGCAAGCGGCCAAGTCCCTGAGGATGGAGGTCATGGAAGGAGGTGGTACCTAAGCAGGTCCTTCTCTGGGCCACCTCAGCAGCCCTGACCCCGCCTCTGCCCAGCCCCTGTGCTTTATGTTATCCTCCTGCTCCATTCCTCTGGTGCCCTTCTGTATTCTTCACTCTTCCTGCGTCCTGTTCCCATTCCTTCTCTTTCTCTTGTTCCTTCTCTTGCATTTTAATGTTCTGTCTTAAATAGATTCTCCTCTTGTTATACAAGACTCAGCACTCCAAACCTTTAGACTCCTATCTAACATACCTTCCTTGACTGCTCTCTGGATGTCTGCAAATACCTTTTCCCTTTGCCCAAACCAGCGGTCCCTACACAGCCCTGCTGTCCACATGCCCCCTGTCTCACCAGACCTCATTTACTCACCAAACTTTTACGGAGGACCTACTAGGGGCCAGGCATTCAGCTAGACACAGAAGCTACAAAGATAAATGAGTCTCCAAAAGCACACACTTGCCCTTAAGGAATTCAAGTCTAGGCAGAAGACTGGTGCAAACATCGATACTCTTGTGGGGGTGGGAAGACGGGGCAATAAGTGAGGGGCTTGGGGGTGGCCTCCTGAAGGAGGAGCCTGAGATGGGTGAAGGGCACCTTCCAGAACACCTCAAGGGCCACAACCTCCAGGAAGTTTCCCTGCCCCCTCCAGCCCACCACAGTCACCACTTCCACAGTAGTACTTGAAATTAGTAGTACTTTCTATCTCTACCGCCCAGTCAGCATTTTATTCTAGTCTGCTTTGTCACATTGGTTTTTTTTTTCTTTCACTCCTGCCATATATGGTAGGTTTTCGTAGGTTCACCTTCTGTCTCTCCCATCAGAGTGTAAATCCCGCAAGGATGGATTTTCTTTGCCATTTTCCATAGACGTCATTCACACTGACTGAGTGCCTTGATTCCCTCATCCTGAAAGCACCCAGTTGAGACTGAGGGCGTTCACATAGGGCAAGGGCTCCCCACTGCGTCCCTGCTGGCTTCTTGGAGATGTCGTTTATGGAGGCAGAATGACAGGATCTGAGTTCCTCATCTACTGCTCTTAAGTACTGTGACCTTAGTCAAGTTCTTTAATCTCTCTGGGCCATAGTCCCCTTTTCAGTAAAATAACAATGATAATAATTGTATTCTAACTCATGCCCCTCACACAGAAAGCACCCTCTGAACTTAATCTTCTTCCTAGGATTCACAGTTTCTAACATAAGAAAAGCACTTCATTTCTCCGGGCCTGTTTCTTTACTTGCAACATCAAAGGACCGAACGGGATCATCTGCCAGACCCTCTCCAGGGCTTCGATGCTAAAATCTATTAGTGGATTGACCCCATAGCCCCATTGCCTGCAACAGTCCCAGTTTAGGCCTATTGTTTCAGATAATGTTAAATAACACCTCTCTCCACTCTCAGAATTATTCCCATTTGAATGACACGTTGTATGTATGAGCGAGCATGGCTATCTCGGTGTAGCTTAGCTTCATGGGACCGTGGGTTGTCATCCTTGCTCTCCCTTCCAGGGAGGAGGTAAGGGGAACCGAGGACAGCCTAGTCTACACAAAAAGCCAAGCATCCGCTCCTCTTGGAGCTCAGGCTCCATCTCCGGTACACAGCTGGTCTTTCGGTTGGCAGCCACCCTCAAAGCGGTCGCCCACTGGGTTGGCCTTCATCCTTGTTTGGCTTGAGTGCCAAACCTAGGCAGTCTGGCACTGGGCCTCCTGTCTCTCGGCATCCATCTATAGGAAAAGCAGATATTTTGTGAACAAGTCCTGCCATGGTCTTCCAATGAAAACATCTCAGTGGGATTACATGGAGATATTTTCTTTGTCAATCTCAGTAAAGCTATTAGAACAGAAAACCCGGCTGAAACCCACTGACAGTTCCTGGGGACTTGGGACTGATTTAGTTACTCTATAAAGGGTACTTAGTGTTCTACTCTTGGAAGCTTCTGAAGGTATTGGCCTTGACCAGTAGGAGCCTGAATGTCTCTCTCAGGGACATGTGTCACGGTGGGAGTACAGCTTGATCCTTGACGGCTCCAAAACTTACGGGAAATGGGAAACTAGCCTACCAGGTGGGGACACCCTGAGATGTCCCAAACCTTCATCAGTAACTTTTTTCTTCTCATTCCCTTTACTCCAGGCTCCATTGTCAAAAGCTCTCAAATTCTTACATTGTCCCTTCCACTTAGTTTTCTGCATAGTTTAGATCCCCCACATTCATTATGGCCTTGGTGATTTCCACAAGAAGGCCAACATCAGTGATGTCAACCTTCCCAACCCTGCACTTCTTGGGAAGCTGTGGAAGCAAAATGTCCCTGGGGGAACCCTGTGGTCACCTTCCTCCTTCTAATCCCAACCCAAGGAAGGTTTCAGGTCTGACAGCCTGAATGACTTTTTGAAAGTCGTAAGGAATTCTGGAAAAGGATAAGAACATGTTCTTTAGCCTCTGTCTTCCCACAAAATCAGAGTGCAGAAACAAAGTGTTTCTCTAAGCATATTATTCTTTTAGGTAGAGAGAAATTGAACTCGTAAATTGGTCTTCCAGATAAGCGATGTCCAAGAGAAATTTCTGTGATAGGAGACATTCCAAAATCCTCACTGTGCAACAGAGAAGCATTAGCCACGTGGAGCTACTGAGCGTTTGAAATGTGGCTAGTGCGACCGAGGAACTGAATTTTAAAACTTTACTGAATTGTATTTCATTTCAATGTAAATAGCCACGTGCTCCTAGTGGTGACCACAGTGACCGGCATAGGTTCTAGACACTTAGGCTTCCTGGCCATATTATGTGCTATTCAAAACATCACTTTGGCAAAGCAGAATAGCCAAAGTCACTTCGGCTAGTTCCTTAACACGTCCTGTCCAGTTATGGGATTGTGAATGTATTTGCCACCAAAAGAGCATTCTTTCATTCATGGATGCACTCATTCATTTAACCAATATTTCCTGGACACGTGCTAGGAACCAGGCAGGCATTGTCATAAAACTCAGGAATATGTCAATGGAAAAACGGCATCGAGGTGTTGATAGCATTATTGTTACTATAGAATTAGGAGACCTGTAGAAACCTCCCTGCACCCCCTAATCTGACCGTATCTATGCCGTGAACTAAATATTTAACAAGTATGCAAATGCATTTGTGCATAAGAGGGTCACCCTGGGCAGGTAAGTAGCAGCTCCCAATCTGCTATGGTGAGAGAGGTAGAAGGAGGGAAGATCCTGAATTCATGATGGCAGGAATCGCAACAGGTCTGTGGTGAGGTTTCCATCAAATGAGAACAAGGCCACCAAAGAACTCCAAGAGGTAAGGTGTGTCTGTTGGTACTTTGCCATAGCTCATGGAACAGGGTGGGCCAGGGGCGTCCACAGCTGCCCCGGGCAGCATCTCAGAGAACAAAACAGCTGCTGAGCCATTGTCCCATGAGAAGGTGACAGGACGTGAAGCACAGAAAGATGGCACAACCAACTGTGGGCATTTCAGAGGACAGGAGAGCAGTGAACTGAGCAGGAATGTGGCCAAGGCAGGGCCTTAACACTTCATTGATGATCAACCCAAGTACTGCTGGGACTTTCCTGGTCATAAATAGCCAGCTAGGACCTCAGGTAAACGTTTTATTGCAGCCTCTGAAGAGCATGCAGCCAGGGGCAGGGGAGAGGGTGGAAAAGGTGGACATGGGACGTAGACTCCCAGTCACCATCTTCAAAGGCTTTTCCCAAGGGACTTGGAAGGGCACTTCCATTTAGTAAATTTAGTAAAAAGCTGTGGCTCTCTCTGCAGGGTCCTAAAACAGTATGTAGGTCTCCAGTGATCTGGAAGAGTAGCATTCTGATCTTACAGTAAGGTGTCCCTGCATCCTCATTGGCCGGAGGCCAAACTCTTCTTCTCCACCCCCAGGACCCACGTGGAAGGGCCACTGATTGTCTGTTCAACCAGAACTCGCAGACTGGGGTTCCTGGCCCTATAACACAGCTCTGGTGTCTCTCGGAGCTGTGGCCCTTGGAAGGACAGCAGTTGATTAGTTGACTAATAGAGCCTGAGAGATCTAGCATGCCAGTGCTGCTGCCCAGTAGCCCTTCCCTTTGTCCCTCTAAGTTAACAACAACATTTGCATGAAAACAGGATCTTTGCTGCTGCACCCTCTCTCCTTCCTCCCCAGCTCCCTTCCTTTCTGGTCGCCCTATCTCCATCCTTCCCAGGCCCTGGTCCAGACATCATCTAAACAAGGACCCACCACCCCAACTCCAAGAAGGGGCCCTGCCTGACCATTAGGATGCTTCACAGGACATTGGCTCTCTGCAGGGAGCACTGCATAATATTAATTCTTTCCAAGTCCCAACTGTCAACATTCGATGGTCTGGTCCCATTGAGAAAGACTTGCTCTAAAACGTCCACTCTTCTAACCCAAAGGGATCACCACACTGTAGTTTGAGAGAGGTTTCCCCTTCCCTCCCAGGAGATCAATCCTCCTAATTATCTTAATATAGGCTTATGTGAAAAAACAAAAACAAAACAAAACCCTGCCATCTCTAGGCACACAGAAAATGAACGGGGGCAAGTAGGGGAAGAGGAGAGGGTCAGAACGCAGCCAGGCCACGTCAGTTCGGGCCAGGAGAGACCAGATGGACTGTATTTATCGGGTCTTGGTCTTTGGCAACCAAACGTTGTTTTAAGATTGTTCTGACCTGATTCCAACTCTCCCAGTGGGCCATTACTTCTATGAGCACCAAAGGTAAGCTCTGAAGGGACAAGTGAATAGACAGGAAACTGGTGTCTTTAAATACCATTGTTTGTGGTGACAACAGAGTTACTCTTTCAGTAAATCGTTCAGACCCTATGTGGGGGCTTCAAGAGCTTTATGGAGCACACCCTTGGGTTTAGAGATACTCTGACCCCTCTCCCTTCGTGCGCATGTTCATACCCATTCTGAAATACTTATTTCAATATACAGCTTCTCTTCCAACCCCCACTTTGGGTTCCAAGAGTTTCTTGGGAGATTACTCTCTGCACTCATGGAGCACAGACACACCTAGACGTTGATAGCAAGGAGGCATCTACTTCCTTCTAATATCAGGGCAAGTGAATCAGGGCCCATGTGTCCCTCACACGCAGGGACAAGAGGCCCAGCTGGAGGGTCTGGCCAGACCTGATGCAGCTCAGACGTGGCCCTTTGCTCCTACAGCAAGAGGAAAATCCTGTCAAAATGGCTTAACGATCTTCTAATATTTCCATGCAATTAAGGCCACATCTGTCTCCCAGGCCCCCACACTCCTTTGCTAGTGCACAGACATGAACCAAACAGTCTGTCTTGTCGATCTGGAAGGTAACAAAGAGCTCCATTCATAACTGTAGGCACTTGCACTAGTTTTTTTTTTTTTAAAGTAAAATAGAGTTTTCACTTTGAGAATAACCTGTGTGGCAAGCAAGCGAAGGATTTTTCCCCCCTAATAAATCAAATTCAACAGCCTAATAAAATGCTGGCTCCCCCACTCCCCCCACCACCGCCTCCTCCTCCCACTGTCCCACTCTCTGCCAACAATCGCTTGGAATACAGACTAGTGGTTGCACCCGAAGATGGTAGGGGAAGGGGAGCTGGGGGCATGAAGGGAATTCAAACACCTTTTGAAGGTGGGATGAATTTGTTTGGCAGATGAAGAGCTGAGATGGGTGGGGGTGGGGGTGGGGCTGGGTAGATAGGGAGGTAGCCTGCCTTCCCCTCCCCCACTTTACCTCCTTTCTCAGCCTTTCTGGGCTGGTTTCAAAACACTCCTTTTCTTCTGCTGCTCCCTTTACCCTACTACCCATCCCCAGGCATTGGGTAAACCTTCTGCTTCCTTCTTTTGCATGGGGAGGAACAAGAGAACCAGGTTCCTAGGGATGGAGCAAGGGCTCTTGGACCACACCTGCTGCTAAGCCCTGCAGGATCTTGCCTCTGCTCAGAACAAGGCTGAGAGATCTCCCTGGTCTTTGAAGCCTCCAGAGAGTGAGTTTGCAGGAGATAAGTGCTGATAAACATCGAGTTTGGTGCTTATCTGCAGCAAACACAATCTTTTGAGGTTCTCTCTGAGCTCACAGGCCATAGAGACTCTAATCAAAAAAACAGAAGGGAAAATGCAAAACCAAGCAGTATTTGCTGCTGCTTTTTCTTCTTCTTTTTTGTTTTGTTTTCTTTTGACCTACACACTGGAAAGCCCAACATAGATACTATAAAACAGGGGACTCCAGAGCAGAAACACAACCCTGGGTCTTTGCTTTGTTCCATTTTTTGTTGTTGTTGTTGTTCAGCTGTCAACAGAGGAGATATTTTCAGTTCCGGACATGAGAGGATGAGCCAAGTGTTGACAACGACAATCTGCCCATAGCATTTACTATCCTAAAATGCTTTCACAGGCATTATGTTATTGGCTCTCATGACAACTCACTCTAAGACAGGCCCCATGGTTGATGAGTAAAGAAGCTGAGCCTGAGCTAGTCTACATGATTTGTCCACTATCATACAGCTTGAAGTGTGGGTTCCAGGAGCACCAGCCAGAATTTTATGGTCATTCTAGTCCATGCAGAGGCTCCGCAGGTAGAAGAAGACCCAGAAATCAAAATGGCCTTGAATCGGGGCATCTCACCCAGAAGCATTTGGAAAGCTTGGGTGGCAGGGGATGAACTGGGGTAGTGAGGGACTCCAAGCTTTGAAACACTTGAGTGATGCAAAAAAAGCAGAGGCGTGGGTGTCTTCTATTTCAGTGTGGTTTTTAGACCTGATTTCCTAGGATGGGATATTAGCAAGAGGCATGCATTAAAGAAGCAGCTTTGAGAACAAAAAACAGCGGGACAGGAACAAGGACTCCAGAGCTCGGGTCTCTGCTCCACCACTGACCTGTCATGAGCCCTTAAGGAAGGATTCCTTCTCAGATTTTCCATTTCCCCTTCCATAAAATGAAGGAGTGGGATCTATGGTCCTTAAGGCAGGAGGGTGAGGGAAGATGAGGGAAGCATGGAGAGCATTTGCTGCCCCATGAACACACTCTCTAAAAATTACACAACCACAGTGACAGTTTTAGGGTAAACTGTGGGTGCTCCTTGCCAAGACTAAGATGGAACGTTCAAAGGCAGAACCTGGCTACACATATCTCTCTCCGCTCCAGAGTTCGACGGCACTGATGGGGGAGTCTTTAGCTCAGGGAACTACTGATGGCCGTTCATGTCCCTAAAGACAGCAAGTTATCTCCACACTAGGTTCTGCTGAGCCTTTCTGCTCCATATTGCCCAGCCCCCCCCCCCCACTATGTATATGACGTTGACCATTTGCGGTTGGGTAGAAAGTAAACCATCTACAAAAGCCTCACCAGTAACATTACAGCAAAAGTAACTGGAACTCAGCGTGAGAGATCGTTTCTTGAGAGAAAAAGGTGATACCTGATTCACATGATCTCTCCTAGGAACCTAAATAAATCATCAATAGCCACAAGTAGGATGGGGAGTAAGACTTGTAGGGGGCGGTGTGGTGAAGCAAGGTGGCTCTTAATTTATCTCTGTTTGAATTTGTTAAAACAATGTATTTGTGTCTTTTCTATTTCATTAAGAATCAATTTTAAAGGATGGGCTGACAAAAAGAACATCGCACTCATGGTGGAGGTCATGGTAGAGAAACAGGGGTTTGGATGAAATCCCCACCAAAGGCTCATTCAAGTTATAGAACTCACTGAGGTTGGAGAAGGACCATGTTGCAGATGCCAGTGCTCCGGTGTGTGTGGTGGGCACCATCGAGACAGACGTGGATCATTTGAGTTGCATTTGGGAATAACTTACTTCGTGCTATGCGTTCTGGGTTTTTTTTTTTTTTTTTTTTCAGCTCCCAGGTAGCATGGCCCTGAAGTAGGTCAAAGAGTATAGCCTCATTTTACAGATGAGGGGCCAGAGCCGTGCTGGCCCCCAGGTCTCACTCTTTCTTTCTGTTTAATAGCAAGAGACCTTTCTCCTGCTTCTGGGGTGGGGGCGGGGAGGGGGTTCCTTGGCTCCCGGAGGGCAAACTATCATCCCCACATAGCCAGCTGAATTTGACAAATGCAGTTTGAAAAGGGTCTTCAGAAATTCTTGTCCATTTAAGAGTTAAGTCTCCTGGAGAAATGTATCTTGAGCTCAGAAAGATATCCCTACTCTCTTAAATACACTTATAGATCCTTCAGAAAATGCCCGCTTGAGGCATGGGGAGGAAGGCTTAGTATTATCATCTGGTTAGTACCATCCTTTGGAATACAGACTGGGGGCTGGACTGGTTTGGGGTGCTGAGTCAGGCTCTTCTCCGAATGGCAAGACATCTCAGTCTTGTCATGGTCCCTCACACACACCTGCATACGTACAAATACCTGCAAATTACAATGCATTTTGAAAACTACTAAATATCGCACCATAAATATTACTTATGCAAATAGTATTACAGTGGAAAGTATGCACATAGACAACACGGTAGCTACCTGTCTCTTTCAGAATCAGAAAAATAACCATTCTTTCTAGTTTTCTGAGCATATATATAGTATCTATTAAACATTTGCTTTGGAAAACTAGGGGGAAAACATGGTTTATTGATATATCATTGGCCATAAGCTCTGTTTTTAGATTTTTAGCTACAGTGGAGATTTTTATCTGTACCTGGCATGTCTTGGGTGTGTCTGAAACACACCCTCTCTGGGTTCCCACATTCTCTAAGTTGCTCAAGTGACAAAGGGATGCAGGATATCAAGCCAGCGATAAGCATTTCAAGCATAAGACTCTGCTACAGGTACCTATTGCAAGCACTTCAGAAGCCAGAGTGCTAACGTCACCATCAAAAGCTGTAGTTCCTGAACTCATATCACTCCTTTTTGCTGGAAGTTTCCTGAGTCAAAGATTCCTGACGGTCTTCTTTTTCTAGCAATTTCTAACTGGCTGCCCTGCACATATGAAATGAACATGTACAGCTCATGGTAATGGAAAGGAAGAAAATGTACTGATGCTGAGCGAGAGTGGGGGTTGGGGGCCTGAAGAGTGGGTTGCATGTTAAACCCAAGCAGCTTGCATTTCCTGTTTAGTGGGGTTGGGTGAAGGTTTTCAGTAGTAAGGTCTCAAGCTAACCCGAGCAGATAGCCTCCTTGGTCATGCCCCAGGAACTGGGATTTGGCCTCTGGATACCAGATGGAGGTTTCAGGATTAGAAAACTTCAGGATCAACCGCTCCCCGTTTCCAGCTGTTTGTTTCAATTGTCCTTTGCCTTATTTGTTCGGGGTTCTCCCTTTAAAGTTGGGTTAAACAGTTTCTCAGACCAGCCCATGAGACCCTCCGAGGATAATGTTAAAAACATCTCATTCTTGATACTCTTTTCTGTTTGTAGGAATCCTGTGAATTTCAAAGGGGACCTGGCATGTAAGGGTGGGGATGGTTCAGAATAAGGCCTGTGAAATCCAGAATTCTCCAGATACGGCCAAATTTAGACTCTGGGCTCATTCAAAGAATGAGTAAATCACAATCTCTTCTCGGCCTTTTGGCTAAGATCAAGTGTAGAATCACAATCACCCAGGTGTTATAATGTGACTTTTTATTTGCCTATCTTATCTAGAGACCTAATAATACTGATCACCGCTATGATTATTTCTTAACCGTCAAAGTGACCTATCAAGGAATTACACTGACTACCCATGCGCAAAGTTCTAAGTTCTAACTTCTAAGTTAGAGGTCAGCTCCCTGAAAATGAAGACCAAATGGTAGCTTTGGAAGTACTTTATTTTCCTGGATTTCTCCAGATCTTGGAAGTAAGTTATCTTAAATCCTTCAATACAAATGATAGCCATTATTAATTACCTTTAAGTTATTAGAGAGGAATTTAAGCATATAACAAGGGACCAGAACAAAGTTCTGGGCTGGTTTAATCCCTGTACACTGCTCAGTCTCTCTCTTTCTCTTTCTTTTCTTTTTTTTTTTTTTTTTAATTTTTAATATTTATTCATTTATTTTAGGGAGAGAGAGCACACAAGCATAAGCGGTAGGCACAAAGGGAGAGGGAGAACCCCAAGCGGACTCTGAGCTCAGCACAGAGCCCAACTGTAGGACTCAATCTCACAACCCTGAGATCATGACCTAAGCTGAAACCAAGAATCAGACACTCAACCGACTGCACCATCCAGGCACCCCTGCATTTTTAATGGAAAAGGCAGAAGATGAATCTTCTAGACTTATTTCCCTCTATACTGTGATTATAGCAATAACAATAACTGAGATTGTTAGACTACTTTATAGTTCAAGACATTTATCTTAATAGGACACTTCCCACACCTATAGTCTTACTTAATCACCATGATTAAGGGGGAAGTACGTAGTATTATTAGCCTTCCCCATTTTCCGGGTGAAGAAAGGAAGGCTCTGCAAGGGTAACACTTTATTCCTGATGGCAAAGCTGCTAAATAGAAGAATGTGAGCCCAGCCCCCCAGGCTCCAGACACCCAGGATTTTCCACGGGGCCACGCTGTCTCTAATGCACTCTCTGCCCCAAAATGCAGCAGCGGTGAGTACATTTCGTTTTTTCACACTGATGCCCTTTTCCTTTGCCCTTTTGATCTTGCCCCCTTGGTTAGACTGTAGGCAGTTTTAAGGCGAGATCTTTATCGGTCAGCTACCATTTTAACTTGTGGTGGGCTCCTTAGTGTTCCAGAGACACTTGCTGATTGATGGCATGCACTGGGCACGAGGCTGCTGGCTTTGACATTTTAGAACTGCACACTTCCTCCAGTGACACAGCATATGCCCCAGCAACAGGCCTCCCTGCCATTTTCTCAAAACCAGGAAACGAAACTGGCCACCGAGAGCAAATGACCACCAGCCCGAGCATTAGTGCAAACCAAGCAAAACACACCAAGAGGCAGACCTCGTGGCTCAGAAGGACAAAGGCATTCCATCTGCACTTATCGCTGCAGAAATGTCACCCGCTTCTTCCTCTCCTTCTGGTTTCAGTGGCAACCATCCTGGACTTCGCAACAGGTTAAATGGTGCACCTTTCTATATGTTCTTACGCAGCACTCACCCCCAGACCCACCGTTGGTGAAAATCCCGGTCTTGGTATGGCACAAGGACAGCCATCCCTAAATTTTTTAACTGAAGAATGTTCTGAGAAGGACAAGGCAGGGCTGTTTAACGTGCACAGGCGAGCACTCCCCACCCCTCCATTCTTCTTTTTCTACAGCCTCCTTTTCGCATCCTGTGTCTCTAACCTAGTCAGATCCCTAGCATATGGTATCACGGATTTTTTTTGGTGTGTGACTGCAAAAGTGTTTTCTCTCTGCAGCAAGCCACTGTGGAGCTCTGGGGGGCTACCGGGGCACAGGTAATAGTAATCTGAACCCAGGCGTCTCAACAGCGAGCTCCCGTCCCCTTCTCTTGCCATTATGCTGATTGCAACCCAGATAGGAGGAGCTTTCCGGAGCCAACGCCTCTCTGAAAAGAGACTGTTCCTCCAGGCTTTTTCATTCTGATGGGCGAGGACAAGAGGGAGAGAAAATAAGACACCAACTTCTTTGCATATGAATGCAACAAGATGTGTCTTTCTGGGTACCTTTGTTCCTTTTGAAAGGACGGGAGGCTGCCAAAGCGACATGGCTAATTAGACTAAGACAGATGGGCACATCAGAAATCATTCTGCTGGATCCTGCCCTTGCACAGTGTCAGGAATTTTCAGTCCTCTGCCACACATCATGTTGCTGCCAACCGAGTCCAAAGGACAAACGTGGTCTTTGTAGCTGGACATGAGACACCCCACAGATTCTAGACCAAGGTCGGATTTGTGGTCTGTGACTCACTTTGCTTATTATTATTCTTGGTGCTGTTGTGACTTTTTTTTTTCTTCTAGATAACCAACAACTTAGCTTCACCCAGCATCATCCAGGTTAAAAGGAATGAGGGGAAACTAAGGAAGCTTGTGGAAATGAGTAGAGCTGTTGCAGATGTTTCTCGGGATACCAACCTGGTTCTTTTTTCTTGAAGCATGGTTCCTGGACTTGGTGTATTTTCTTTTAGAGATAAAAACTTCCAGAGACCATGCTAGATCTTGTGAATTAGGACCTTAGGAGCCGAGCCCATGAACCAGGACTCTACTACAAGCGTCAGAACCTATGTTAGTGCTCAGTGACAAAACCTTCCACTGTCACTTTTGTTTGGAAAATGCTGCAGAAGACGTTGCTCCTCTCTTTCGCTTGGAGGCTCATGACACATATTAACTATTAGCAGACGCAAGGTTCTGATAAGTCCTGAGGCAAAGAGGCTTTTGCAGGTTTCTATAACCCAGCGTTCCCCACACTATTTTGAACACGGAATCTGGTTGCACAAAGTACCTTTGAACATCCCTCAGATGTGTTTTGGAAGCAATGAAATACTGGCCTTGACCGCACATCATTGGAGGACCCTACCTTCCTGGGTCTTGCTTGTCTTCTTTCCTGCCACAGCCTACCCAAAATATTCCAAGAGGGAAGTAAGCTCAAGACAGACAGCAATCACTTTTTTGGGGGGAGGGGAACTAGTCGATTTTTAGAATCCTAATGTGCTTGGGTTATGTGTTGGAAGCAATGTTGTCTACTCCTTCCTCCCATCTCCATCGTTATGTGGAAATACCGCATCTTCACAGGGGCTTTCCTGGAATCGTCCCATCCAAATGATATGCAGCCTTCAGTCCTTCTTCAGGACTCTACTTTTTCTTCTTCATGCGTACCACATTTCTATTACATATTCATTTATGCAAAAAGGTGATTAAAATCTCACCTGGCTAAACTAAACTCTCCAGAAGGCAGGGTGTCTGGTCTCATTTGTTCAGCGGGGAAGCCAGGACTCAGCTTGGCAGATAGTAAGCACTTGATAAATATTTGTTGCCTGAGTGCATGCCAGGCTTTTACTCTAGCGAATCACGTGAACACATGGGTCCAGGGAATGGGGACTCGCCGTGGTTCTGTCTGCACCTCAGAATTTCCTGAAATTCCTCTCAACAGTGCAAGGCTGTGCCCCACATCTCCTCCAGGAGAAGGAGGGTGTGGCAGGATCCCACGCTGACTACTGGCTGGGTGGGTGGAGAAAGGAGGGCACGCTGAGCTTTGTTCGGGTCCCTTAGGACTTACTCTAGGTTTTGGACAAGTGTCTCGGTGTTTGGGTGCCTTGATTCTCTGTTTAGTGCAACGGGTGTCCCATTTGCTGCTCCAAAATTACACCGTGAGCTGTCTACTTGGGCATTTTGAAATCCCGAAATGAGCGGTGATTCTGAAGTTCAAATCATGGTTACTATTTCCAGCACTGTGGGGTTTCTAGCACGTGGCTTTGACCCTCCGGCTTTGCCAAGAGGATTTTTTAAATACGACTTGCTCAGGAAGTCTTTTACTCGACGCTGGCCCTTTAACAGAAAAAGGACCGCTTTGTCTGTTAACCACCCTGTCTTACTTGACCTCTTGTTTTGTGGTGCAGAAGTTACACAAGCAGACCGTTGGACACGCATGCTGGCTCATTGGTGTTTTTCTCAGTGACATCTATCTCAGCGGCTCAGCAACCTGCACCCAGAGCCGGGAGCGCATGCGGAGACACCCCGCAGGCAGGCAGGTCTCGGGGTGAGGGGGCTCCATCCCACTGGGCAGCCCCAGAGCCCTGCGGGGCTAATCCAGCCCCAGGCTGTCAGCAGCACAGGAAGCAGAGGGCATGGCTGATGTACATGTCACCGTGTGGCTTATGGCCACAGCCTCGCCCTACCTTAGAGCCTGCACAAGCTGCGAGAGCAACAGGAAACGGCCAAGGGTGTATATATAGCCACATTGTGTTTATCCAAAGGTGCTGTTTTGCACAGATTATGATGAGCGTTTTCACTGGGAGAGGACATGGCATCTGCCTTTTCCGCAGGGCCTCCTGAGATGCTTGTAAAATTAATCACTCCACCTGAGAAGGAAGAGGAACATGACGCCTTTTGGGTTTCTTCCTTTTCAAGGTGAACAGACCAGCACGTTTTCTTTTCCAAAGGATTTCCGGATCCATTCAGCCAAGGCTCAGAAAGGATGGGAAACAGCAATGGAAAAATGCAGGATTTTCATGAGCCTCTAAATACAACCCATCTGGGAAAATCATTCATTCCATAGATTGAGTTTCCCCTGAAATGCATTAATTAGACTTCGCTTCCCCTCCACCCCGCCCCCCCTTCCCCTTACATTCTCCTGGCAGACAAATCCGTCCATCCCTTCCTAGTACAGCCCTCACACAGCCTTTGGTCTAGCTCCCTCAAATCCCACCAGGGCAGAGCTCACAGAAAAGTCATGGGTGCCCAGGCTCGCGGGGGCCCAGCCCTCCACCCCTGACCCCCTGTGTTCGCAAAGAGGAGCGGTCAGAAGGAAAGGAAAAAGGGTCCTCGTTCCAGTCCCTCCCTCAGAGCAGAGCCATTCTGCACTCTGGATGTGACCTCCTTGGGGTGCCAGTTTATTTGTCGAATTCTAGACTCTGAGCCTGTTCTCGAGCCGGGCGGTGGCTTTAGCAGCTCGCATTGGCCTGTTCCACCTGCTGAAGAAACTTGGGAATGAGCCCTGGGAAGAGCGGGTCACTGGAATGCTGGTCTCACAAAGGCAGGCCTAAATGCTTTGGTCTACAGGGCATGCTTGGGGGACTCCGGGGAAATTAGGAAACTGCTCTGAGATTCGGATTTTCATCTGTAAAATGGGCATAATAAGGGTGTGAGCAGTGGATGAGAGAATCTGAGTCTAGTCGTCAGCCTCGTACGTGAGTGAAGGTGACGCTTTGCCATCAGAGCCGAGGTAGTAAAACCATGAAATCAGACTGGGACTGTGGAGCAGAAGAATCCTGGTGACTAGAGACCCCAACTTCAAGATTTTCCACTTTTTGTGCTAACACAGTTGGCTGCCTCATTCAGCACGAATAGACTCTGTATTCTGAGGCCGGACCTGCTCAGGGGTGGGGTTCACTGCTGTTCCTCAAAGCAGCCTCTAAGAAAGTGCCACTTCATAAATGCCACTTCATAAATTTTGGTTCTTCCTATTCTGAGAAGACGTTATAGTTGTATGATGCATTGTGAAAAAATAGGCCCAACATTCGGTAGGACGGTTTCAACGCTTCCTCAACCTCCTGGTCCCCCCAGCCGAGGCCTGGGACATGGGCCTGCAGGCTGGTTCAGTAGGTCCCAACTCAAGAAGCAGAAGTGAATGCTTCTGTTTCCTATCCTTTCAGAAAGGGGGTAGGTATCTGAGGCTATTTTGTATGCACAAAGCCATGTATGGCACAAGGAGGCCAAAGGCAATCAAAGGGACCTGGGCCGGGCTGGAGCCCGGTACCTATTCAGGAGCCCTTAGTGGATGCAGATGGTGGCAGTCCCCATCCACCTCCAGCCCCATCCTCTTCTTTCCCACCTATTTCACTGCATGGGGCCCCAGACCATTGTTCAGTCCCTTCACTGAAAGCTGAGCACCCAGTGGCAGGGGCCAAAGCCTGCAACTGTGTGTGCCTGAGATTAAGACTTTTATCTGATCTTCGGCAACTTGCAGAGGAAATCCTGTTCCAGAGCTCAGAGTGAGAGGTTGCCAGCAGTTCTTCCCTCCCACCTGCGAGATAAATCAGGACACCTGAAATGCTAATATGGGCTCATTGTTTATAAATATAATCAGCTCACTTCCTGTAATGCCATTAGTCCCTCCTTCTGCCTTTTTTCTTTTAGAAAGGGCATAACCAAGTCTCTTGGCAGAGCCTGGCCGGGTGTCCTTAGCGTCCTCATCTTCAGAGCAGGCCAGCGGTAGAGGCTCTCCGCAGATGGAACTCCACTGCGACCCCGCCTTTAGGATTAAGATTCATGTGGAGCGCAGCAGCCGGGTGGGTTAAGTCAGTGGGTTTAGCCTCTGCCTTCAGCTCAGGTCATGGTCTCAGGGTCCTAGGATCAAGCCCCGCATCGAGCTCTCTGCTCAGCAGGGAGCCTGCTTCCCCCTCTCTCTCTGCCTGCCTCCCTGCCTACTTGTGATCTCTCTCTCTGTCAAATAAATAAATAAAATCCTTAAAAAAAAAAAAAAAAAAGGTTAAGATTCACGCGGAGAACCAGCAAGTTCTTCAGGAACCGAGACAGGCACGGGTCTCTCTATCACCCATGTGAAGGCTCAGTGTGGGTCTCACCTCCTTGAACCAGAGAACCCCGGGCAGAAGGGCACATTCTCCGGTGGTTGGAGTCGAGGTTGTGGAGAGCTGTGGGTTCCTTTCATTTCCCTCACCCCACCCCTGAGCCAGAGGGCTAGCTGACTGAGGTTGGTTTGTAGCTGACAGATGGTTTATGAGATCCTGCCCGGTGATGGGAGTAACGCAGGTCTCTCCTCTTCAGGAAAAGTGGGTGATGCCCCCTAGTGTGAATTGGGGAGGGGAAAGAAGATACGCCTTGTAACTCAAGGAGGGAATCCCCAAGACAGAATTTGCTGGAGGGTCTGCCCTGACTCTGTTCCTTCTCCCACTACTCCTATCGTTTCCTTCACTGCCCAGCAGGAGCGGATCTGTTGATCGCCTCGCCCCCCTGCCCCCCGCCAAGTCTGCCCAGAGCTGTGCTGGGTGACTGCAGGCAATACACCAGAAAGAAAAGGCATAGAAGTTGCCTGAGGGACCTCAGACTCGCAGGGGCCACAGGAATCATAGAGGTGATGATGTGAGAATCATGCAGCAGCCATCAGCTTACAGGAGAACCACCCAGAAGCAGGCAGGAAGGGGAAGTCCGCTTCTAGATTGGACACCGTTGAGAGGTCTGACCTCAGTACCCTCACCTGGGCAGTAAGGGTGCTCCTAGACAGTTCCTCAGATCTTTCTGGAAATGGCATTCCATGAGTCTGTGGCAGCCCCTGCCAGATGACAAGCCACTAAGGTTGAAGTCAGACTCTGTTGCCACCTCACAGGAAACTGGGGGGGGGGGCACTGCCTCCTTTGTTCCCTGGCACCCATGGGGTGGGGGTGGGGCAAACCGTGGCCACTTGTAGGGAAGAGTGAGTCCCTGGTGCTCCTGGCTCCCTGCGTGGCCTCCTGATTCCTCTTCCTGCAGAGCCGCTCTGCTGATGGCCCACCGGACGGAGCCCCTTTTTTGTTTTGTTTTGTTTCAGCTTGTGAGGAAAATGAACTTGCTAGTCAGTATGGAACCGTCCTGGTGGGAAGTGGGTGCAAGGAGGGAACCTTTACTTCTGCCCCATGCAGGCCAGAAAAGACAGCGGGAATGCTGCTTCTCCGCCCCTTCAGCTCAGCACTCTTCTCCTCCACAAACAAGCAGGGCGCCCAAGGAGGCCAGGCGGGGAGGTCAGGTGCCTATCCTGCCCCAAGCTGGCCATGGCCAGCCCTGGTGTTGCCGAGGGAAGCCAGAGCTCCCAGCATCCCTCTTTCCCCAGCTGCACATGCAGTGACCTCCCAGGGGGATCTAGAAATCCACCCTGGTGGGCGTATTTACATCATGGAAATAGGGAACCATCACACAAACCCAGAGGGCTGGGTGTTGAACATTCGACCGCACACGTGGTTGGATGCACCTGCTTCTCCAGCAAACGACCGCTACCCGGGACCTAGCACGGGGATGTACCTGACTTCCTCACCCCTTGGAGGCCTGCGACATGGCCTGACTGCTGACAGGAGCACCTAGGCCTCCAGGTCCCTTATTCTCTGGCCCTTGGAAACTTTGCGCAATTTTCTGTGGCTGCTTTTCAAACCCATCAGCAATACAAAGGACACCACCAGTCACTAGGGATGGAGGAGCTGCTAAAACTGAGCCCCTTGGGTTACATTTTCTTGTCCAATCGTATCCCCACCATAGCCAGAGGGAGTCTTTCCTTGTCTCCTAGTTCAGGAAGGTGAAGCTTGGGAGGTTACCTAGCGCATAGGCAGCAGAGCTAAGATCTGAACTCAGATTCCAAACTGTGCTCCTTCCAAAGTCTTCCTACTACACAACCTGCCCATTGTTAGTCAACACGATTATTCTTCCTCCTTGAAAACAGATCCAAATGCTATTACCTCAAGGTAGGACCTCAAGTATGGCACAGCTCCTGGGGCCCCCATACAATCAATATCACCCTTTCCAAAGACAAACCACCCTCCCCTCCCCCACAGGACACACTTCCTCTTCCCCTCCTCTACCCCGGCCGTTGTCCCTCCCCTCCTTCAACCTCTACTCAGAACTTACTTCCTCCTTGAAGCTTTCTCTCATTAACCCCACCCAGTTTTGATCACTTCACCAACTTTGCTTCTCCTCAAACACTCACACTCAAATTTGCACTAGATTTCGTTTGCCTTATTTTTACAACTGGGGTCCATCTGGGTCGTCTTCTCCGAGCTGTCCCTTGCCCCTCTCTTTTGTACTGTTCCCATGGTGCCTCGTGATGAGGGATGTCCACAGGGACCTCTTGGGGTGGGCCTCCTTTGTCTGTGTGGGCCTACGAACAGCCTGTTCTTCCCATCCACAGCGGGGTGCAGGGACATTGTCTCAATGATCCGGCCAAATGTCTCAAGCACCCTCTTTGTTCTGGCCGAAGATGGTGTGAGTGCAGAGCTTGGGCAAGAAGTCGGGAGAAAGAACCTCAGCCAGTTCCACGTCCCTCTGGGAATTCTCCTTTCCAGACCTAACACCAAATGAAATCTTGGAAGACTTTCTTGTCCAGTCTTGAGGCAGACAAGGACCTGATTCTCTCTAAAAGGGTCTCGGGATTTCTCCTCGCGTCCTTCCTACTCCCCACTCCCTCAGACTGACTTGTTGGTTGAAACTAGCAACGGAGCAGGAATTTGGGGCTGTGGCTGGGGAGGTATTTTTCCGTTGATCTGAGTGTCTGAAGGATGCGAGTACACAGGTGAGTACGAGCGGGAGTTAGCTGGGCGCACCAGCGCTGAGCCTGGAGCTGGGACACCGTTACACAGGTTCCTGTGTGCTTCAGAAGTTCCCCAGAGTGGACTTGGACTAGAGGGCTGGCTGGATCTTGGGTCTTCTGGGGGAAGATACCAGTAATGTGGTAGTAACAGCTGGTCTGATTTGCATTTGGGAAGCCAAACTGTTTCAGACACCTCAGCTGATGCAGGGAGCCATTCCTCTGAGGGCCCTACTGGCCAGTGAGGGCCCCCTCCCTCCTCCCAAACTCCTCTGCTGCCCTGTCCCCTACTCCCCGCGTGCCCCAAATGCCTTGTAATTCCTCTCTGCTCTAAAGACCCGGCTGTGATCATCACACTCCCTTGCTTCTGTCTTCCTGACACGTTCACATGCATTCCTCCTGCATGGCCTACTGCTTTTAGACTGGCACACAGTTTTCACAAGAAAGGTTTTTGTGGTTTGGGTTTTTTTTCCTTCATAAGTTTGCAGCTGCTAGTTTTGAAACCACCAGCCCTGGGGCAACTCAGTCAAACAGAGAGCAAGAGAGAAAGAAAAAGAGAGAGACGAAAAGGAAGGATAAAAGATGTCTGTAAATCATGTATTACAAGCAAACGGTCTGTGTGGCTGCCTTGTCCTTGACTTGCCTTCTCAGCCAGGCTTCTGGGCATCTTGAGGTAGATTTGACGGAGGGTGTCCTTATGCCAGAGCCCCTGGCAGCCTGTGCTCACAGGTGAGGTGTGAGGGGCTGACACTTTTGGTCATGCTCTGAAGGGGACCCGCCAGCTTCCCACGTCCTGCTTGAAGACGTGCACCCTTAGGGACATACAACCCATGCGTGCTGGGGACAGAGCAGAGGAGATGGGGAGGGAGACCCAGGAGGCCCCTGACTGAGCTTCTGAGTGCTCCATGGGGATCAAGTTCAGGCTCACTTAGTGGGTTCCTGGGTGACCCTAGAACAATGTGGAGGCTAGGGGCGCAGAACCCTGCACGGTTGAAAATCCACCTCCAGCTTTCGACTCCCCCCAGACTTAACTAATTAACAGCCTGCTCTTGACCAGAAGCCTCACCAATATCACTGACAGCGATTAGCACCTACTTTGTACATTACATGCCTTACACACTGTGTTCTTTCAGTAGAGTCAGCAAGAGAAAAGACAACGTCACGGAGAAAACCCTCAGGAAGAGAGGACACTTGTGCACTGCTCTACTGGGAGTCATCGGAGTAGAAGTGGCCCTCACGGTTCAAACGCCTATTGCCCAAGAGGCCCCGGTATTTAGCTGAACACAGACTCGAGGCAACAAGAGGAGCCAGACATAAATGAATCCAGAAAAAAACTTTGCATTTAGGTCTCCCCCTTGCCCCTCCCACATTCACTGCGTTTGTGGCAGCTAATTATAGTTTTTATCTAAACCACCAGAACACCTAGAGGCACAGCCTAGAATCTAGCCCCGGGCAGAGCATGGCGCCCGTCAGGACAGCAAGCTGTCGGGCTTACTTCGGGTGGCTTTTGTGTATATCCTATTTGCTGGCGTCTGGCCTTGAAACCCATAGCTCTGTGTGGACCCGGATGAAAGCACTTTTGCTGGTAGTCAGAGGGAGAATCGTGGACATATTACTGAGGAAACGAGAAGGGGTTGGTCCTCCAAATCAGGCCTGCTTTGACTTAGAGGGCCGGGACAAACGTAGGCCGTTGAGAATCTCTGCCTCCCTAACCCTTTGCTGGCCCCTCTCCTAGAACCACGAACCCATTCCTGTTTTATAACAGAATTACTTGTGGTTGTGTTTCTCTTCACCCTCCCTCTCTCTCCCTGCTCCTCATCGAATTTCCTGGAGGTCTCTTGAGGGCTTGGGATATGTTCTCTTGGCATGACCTATAAAGCTACCCAGCACAGTGAGTGCCTTGCCAGGAGGAGGTGCTCTACCCAGATGCGTATTCAATGGCATTGGATTGAATACTAGTGGTCATACGGTCTTAGAAAAACACATACTGACTTTTCTGTCACCTGCAACCTAAAATATTACTCTGAACAGCCTGGTCTAAAAGTTTTTCAAGGGTCAAGTCCTATTTTCCAGCTTCTCTTCCCTCTCCCTGCGGTCAGTTCTGGATCATTGTAGAAATCAGCTTCACTGTTACCCGCGCCCTGTGAAGCCATCCCCAACGACCTCAGCCCTTCCCAGCAGAGTTAGTTGGTCCTTCAGCTGGTCTCCTAGGACAACTTGTGCGTATCGTGAAAGCACTTTCTGGTTGTTAGCGTGTGAGGGTCTGTATATGCCTGTTTCCCTCAGGAAACTCTGAGTCAGTCAAGACTGGGACGCTGTCTGAGGCATAATTGCCTTCACAGTGCTGGACGCTTCCTAGAAAAATAGGTGCCTAGTAAATGTCTGATACTAAATTGTTGAGAAAAGGAATGGGCTCCATTCATCTCTTCTTTCCAGAGTCTTCCTACACCTGTCCTCCTTCTTTCCTTCTCTCCCACACGTGGCTGCCTCTCAACGCTCAACCTGTCTATGGCACTAGGAAGGCAGCCCTTTTATTTCCATTTCTGAAATGTTTATAGCCTTGTGTGTAAGTTCTGTAACATCAACCGTAGCCATTCACTGCTCATCATTCTCATGGCCTCCAACATTTACAAAGATACTGACTCAGATAGTCAAAGATGTAGACACCCACGAAGAAGAACCTTCCTGGATCCTAGCGTACTTCCTCCATGAGGACTCCCCTACCAGTCCAAACCCACAGCCACTTTCCTTTCCTTCTGATTTTTTTCTTTCTTTTTTCCTTTTCTTTTTCTTTTCTTTTTTTTTTTTTTTTGGCTTTTCTTGCTTAGGCTGCCCAATCCCTTGGTCGCCTCTCCGTTCTCTTTAATTACTACACTGTTGTTTGGGACTTGTATGCAGTTGTCATGGATATTTTTTTCTCCTGATTCTCTGGAGACTTCCCCATAGTTCACATTACGGGATACACGATCAGAATACGAAATGAATGACTGTGTTAGACGGTCCGACAGGGACTCTCAGTATCCTGCATCGATCCCCAGACCCTGGGATTTCCCAAGGGAACTTCACCTTGATGGACTAGCTGCTGCTGAAGCCACATTGAGGACTCTAGTTTCTGTGATGGAATAGATCTCCAGTAATTTACACATTTTTGACCCACATCGGTTCACTTTATTATGGAAGCCATGCCACTTGGTTTCCTGGTTCAAATATTGATTAAAATTTCTTCTCCCAGCAGAGAAAGCTGTCTCCCCTGGAGCCTGAGCTGGTGCACCCCCACAGAGTTTCCTCCTACCCCAGGACCACAGATAGGAAAGTGAGTGCTCTGTGTGAAGGCCAGCTGCAGCCAAATAGGCCAGGTAGGGATTTTTTTGATGTCTACAATCACCAAATTGGTGTCTGCAGTTTTTTCTGCCTCTGGTCTGAACATAGTCCTTCTCCTGCACTCCAACCTCAGTGCCTTCCCCTCTGGGGGCTGAGCCTCTCTAACAAGCACCCCTTCATAAATTTTCCTCTCCTTCCCCTCCCCCACACACTGTCAAAACCACTGTGCCAAGTTTGCCACAGTCACAGGACCTTGCAAAGAAGCTAAGCTCTTAGAGTAAACATGGTCGCTCAAGTCATGTTGACCAGTGACTTCGGTATGTTGACACGAGGTTCCTGAAGCTCCAAGAAATGAGCTCAGGGTGACTCTTTCGGGAAGATTGGATATTGGTGGTGGAGTCTTGCGGGGGGTGAATCGTTCAGAGCCTCCCATGACAGCTACCCAGGACACCTACATCTAAGGCTAGACGTGGGCCCGGGAAAGCTTCTTCCCTCCCCTTCTCTGCTCCCTGGTGACCAGGGATCTTCTGACTCTGAAGCTAGTTGGTGAGGTGTTAGGCTGGAAGGGTAGGTAGGAAAGGAGGTCCCCCCCAGTAAATACATGGCCTGAGTCATCTTGCTTGGAATTCAGGGTTTGGAACGTCATTCGGTTCCTTCATTCCTAACGCTGACCTTCTAGAGAGTTTGGAGCTAGCAAGTTTCAAATTCATTTGCGTCAACATGTTGTTTGGTTAATGCAGCTGAGCATCTAAGCCCATTTTCTTAGAAACAGGAAATCCCAGTGTGCCAAGAGTAAACAGATCCCAGCCCCCAAAGGTTCGAGTTCATTTAGGAACTCCCTGACCACAAGGGTCTGTGGGGCTGTGTGCCTAAGCCAGGCTCGCTCTCCTGCCCACAACTGATCTTGCACAAAGAGATGGTCTCTCTTCAGCTCTGCGGCTGGAAGAGCTGTGAACAGAGCCAAGCTCAAGAGAGACAGAGGGTAGATTAAGGACAGGATCCCAATGTTAAACATAACATAGGAGAGTATCAAGTGTCTGTTATAACTCAGCAGATGTTACTCCTGAGACCCCCCCACCCAGACTCTTTGACTAGAGGTGCTCCCTTTCTATTCTTTGTATCTTTCAGGATAGCAGGGATCTTGTCTATTTTTTGGTTTTTGTTTTTTGTTGTTGTTGTTGCTTTTTAAGATTTTATTTATTAGAGAGAGAGAGCGAGCAAGTAATTGCAGCAGCAGTTGTGTCAGAGGGAGAGGAAGAGGGAGAAGCAGGCTCCTCGCAGAGCAGGGAGCCTGAAGCAGGGCTCAATCCCAGAATGCTGGGAACATGACCTGAGCCGAAGGCAGACGCTTAACTGACTGAGGCACCCAGGCTCCCTGGGATCTTTGCCAATCCTGCTGCTACCTCCAGCCCAGTGCCTAGAACAAGAGACACTAAGTACATATTCGTGGGATGAATGAATGATGAAATAAGTGGCACCATGGGAGTCAAAGCATTAATGAAAAACTTGACTGTCCCAGCTTTGCAAGGCACTGTGCAGGGGTGAGGCAATGCTGGGCTAGTCCTGAGGGGCTCCTAGAGGATTCTCATTCACACATTTGTCAGCACCCGATGGGGAAGGGCTGATTCTACCAAAGTTGCCAGGAGTTTCCAACTTCTTGAGGTTAGCTGAGTGAGCTCAGGTTGGTGGGGTCTGGAGGAGAAGAAAATCATTGGCTGGGGGGAGGGCAGGGGGTGGCCAGAGGGGCCCCCACTGCTGAGGTCCCATTCCCTGGCCAGACAAAGAGCCTTCAGAAAGCTACCTTCCCAACCTCTGCCACACACCGAGAAGGCGAAAGGGCCTGGCCTCTTGCTGACAAGGAGCCTGCTTGACCCTATTACTGTGAGGGGCAGGGGAGGGGGCAGGCAGCTGCCCCAGACGCTAGGCTCGCTGAGCAGTAACTGGGGAGTCTGACAACGGAAGAAAAGAGGCAACTCTTCTATTATTAGTAGTTGCTTTCCACGTATGTGTAAGTCAAACAGCCTATGCAAAAAGAGGCCTCGTGGCAGCAGGAAACTCAGAGTTGTGGGTGTCTTTGTGCTATCAGATCAGGTCCTGGGTTTGCCTGTAATCAGTCTCCGCGGGCTTCCATGGGGCGGGGCCGGGGAGGTGAGCTAAGGCTGGCCCCGCCCCCGGGGCCTCCGACTTTATGACTCAAGGGGGACTCTGTGACTTTTTTAACATCTCCTTTTCAGCATTTCATGTGGCTTTCTTTCTAAAGGCTGTAAAGAATATTTTATTGAAATGAAAAGGAGAGAAATCTAGCCCTGTTACAAAATGCCATCCCAGGTCCAGAAACTGGGAGAGAACCAAAGTGACCTAGACTTAAAGCCCAGCACTTAGCACACTTTTAGTGATTTACTGTACATCCATTAGAAGTAGGGATGTAGAAGAATAATAATACAGGAAATATCCATAATTTAGTAATAAGAAAATAAAAGGAGGTTGCAAAACAATGTGATTCCGGTTATATAAAAATAAGACATGTATGGGGGCACTTGGGTGGCTTAGTGGGTTCATCTGCCCTCTGCTCAGGTCATGATCACAGAGTCCTGGGATTGAGCTGGGCATCAGGCTCCCTGCTCAGTGGGGAGTCTGCTTCTCCCTCTGCCCCTACCCTTGCTCATGCTCTCTCTTTCTCTCAAATAAATAAAAAATAAGGCATATATATCTATATATTTACATTAAAGAGACTGGAAGGAAACACCTCAATGCTTTAACAGGTTGCTTTCTGGGTTGTGGGACAATGGGTGCTCTTACATTTTTCTTTTGTGATTTTTCTCTATTTTCCCCATGTATACAAAACTGATGTATTATTTTGGAAATCATTATGTTAAAAAAATACTTTAAGAAGACACAAGGTATTTAACAAGCAAAAGAAAATTTTAAGCCACAGCACGGAAGAGGAAAGAAGTAAGGGTATCTGCGGTGTCACATGAGGGGAGCCTACTCTCTCACCATTGGGTAGATGTTGATGGACCGTCCCTCCCGTCCCTGAATCTCTGTTTCTCTTTCTCATCTCTACACAGCTCTGCTCCTTCCAACTCATCACTGTATGCTGTTCCCACAGCACCTTCCTTCCCTGTGGCACCTGTCTGCCTGGCATTCCTTTTGGCTTGTTTGAGAAAAGTAAGAGAGGTTCTGGAAGGAAAAATGGCTGTGATGAACATTGCTCAGCATCCCAAGTCCAGGGTGAGTCTCACCGGTCCCTGGAGAGTGCCTGAGATCTGTCCGATTCCATAGAGCTCATGCTATCTGCCTCCCTACCCCCGAGCCCTCACTGCCTTGGCATAAAGCACCATTTGACATATATTAGGAAGATATCGGCGACTCCCAAGTGTGCAGCTATCAGAAACTGGCTACTTTAGTCTCCCCAGGAGAGTTTATTTAAGTTGGAAGTAAATCATATATACACACACACGTGTACATTGTGGAGATGTACACAGAGATCCATGTATACACACATATATACAGAGATGCCTGTATCATACACATACTTGTGGGGGGGGCAGATCAAGCACACACACACACACCCCAATTCTGTCCTCATGGCATTAGGAAATGGTACATTTTCTTCATCTAACTGATGAGGAAACCTAGAGTCTAAGAGGTTAAGTTACAAGGCCAGAAGTGGCAGAACTAGAATTCGAACCCAGTTCTGCCCGTCTTCAAAGCTCCTAGCCAGCGTGCCACTCCCCCTCTTGCGTCGCTGTCCCCGCAGCCTGCTGTGGAGGCGGTGCATCCCACAGCTCCGTGATGACTGGGTTCAGCCTGGCCTCTAGCACAGCCATGACAGAATTTGTGGAAATGTTCACCACAGCTCTTTACTTCCAGGTTCTGAGATCAGAAACGGAAGTTTCAAAATACCGAAAGTTCGTTTATGTTGAACATACTGCTTCGGCTAAAAGCAGGAAGTCCAAGAAAGCCTGATCTCATGAGATTTTTCAGCCCAATTTGGATCGACATCTGCACTTCTGGATTTTCCACTGTGTCCGAGCAACCTCAGCTGCTCTGCAGCTTCTCCCCTTTCACGGACCCTCCACGTCCCGCGTGGGGTACAGATAAGTAACACAGTCTGTTGCTACTAAGATGTGTGCAGTGATTGGCCAGTTGCAAGGTGGTGAGCTGGGTTAGTCAGCTTGAAATTTGAAAAATATGCAAGGTTCTTTTTATAAAGTTAAAAACAAAAAACTAAACAAAAGCTCTAAACAATAAGTCATCCAAATAATGGCTTCTGTTCTTGTCTCCAGGTGCAGGAAATAAATGGAAAGGCATCTTGCCCCCTCCTCCTTCCCATGGACCTGGCCTCCCCCCAGTTACACTCCAGCCAGGCTGGAAGAGGAAGGGGAGGCGACGGTGCTCAGCAGTGGCTTTGCCTGGCCGGCTTTGGGGGAGCCTCTGGAGGCTGGGGAGGATCGTCTCTGTGTCCCAGATCCCACGGGGAGTACGTCCCTTGTGTTGCATGTGAGAAATCGGAGACTAGGAAAGTGACATGATTTGCTCAGAGTCACACGTCCCGTTGAGGGCGGGAGCTGGGATTAGAACTCGGGTCTACTCCAGCAGGCTCCTCTTGTCCCCATCTTAATAGCTGGCCTGCCTGCATTTCAGCTTTCACATGACTTAATAGATGTCATAGAGTTTTTAAACTGGGGATGCCATTATCTATGAGGCTTCCCATTCAGAGGCTCCCAAGAACAGTCCCCTGCCCCCCACCAAATGGACACCACCTTAGTTACCCCGTGGGAACATCGGAGGGCTTCGGAAAAGCAAGAGTCCTCCGTGCATGGTCGTGTGGGCTCCTCCACTCCCAGGCTGGAGGGCATTCTCTTGAAGCACGACTTTGACCCATCCACACCCAGCTGAAACCATCCAGGAGAGGTAGCAGATGGCCTCTTAGGGCCACGTCCTCTTCAGCCTGAGGGGCGCAGGCACACAGGGAGTGACTGCCTTGCCCTGCAAACCCTTGAAACTGGGTGCAAAAGAGATGGGGCATGACATTTGGAGCAGCTGTGTGGCCTTGAGTAAATTACTTAACATCTCTGGGCCTCAGTTCCCTCATCACAAGATGGGTAATTGCAATATATACCTCACGGGTTGCTGTGGGAACTAAAGGGGAGACCTGTGGATGTGGGCTTTTCCCACCCTCCCCCGCAGTCCCACACCGCTCTCTGGGATCAACCCTGGGGACCTAAATGTCTGGGGCCCCGGTAGAACTGCCAGAACCTGGAAGAAGTCTCCAGGTCCGCAGTATCCCTTCCTCTGCAGGGATTTCTGACACTTAGCAATCACTGAATAAAGGCTACCTGACAGCAAAACCTTAATGAGTCTGTTTCCTCTTCGAGGGTGCCTTCTGGGAATTTCCTCCCTCCTCACACAAGCCCTGCACAGTTTCCTTAGCCACATCACAGGTGCATGTTCTTCTCCGGGGACTCTGGTTTGGGGTGCACTTGGAGCCGGGGTGAAGAGGGTAATGTCCCCCATTGCTCGAAGTGGCGGCAGGAGGAAACAGGGCCTTTCATGTGGCAGGCTCGGGCATTCTCCCCAGAGCGGTCCGTTCCCCGGAAGCCAAGCCGGTGGGCAGAGGCCCAGGCCGCCGCGCTGCTTCCTCCCCACCTTGGAAAATTACACAGAGGGCCGCTGTGCCCACTGGCTGCCGGGCAGATGCCTGCTGCTTTCTGAAACGATCCTACCTCCTTAGAATGAAAAACAACGACGTGCCATGCCCACAGTGACGAGCTTGCCCTTTCCTCTTCCTCCTCCCTGCCCTGGAAAAAGTACAGGATCTGTAAACAAGTCATTAGATTCGAGATCCTGCCCAATTTAGACTCTTTGTCTCAGTTTTCTCCAGAGTAAACTCGTGGTCACACCCACCCAAACCAAGCAAAGCCCAGAAGGAATGCAGAGCCCTGTGGCCAGGCTAACCACAGCTGACCCTACGATGCCCAGGGCTCCGCGCTCCGGGTACTGGGAGGGGCCCGCAGGGCTCCCAGAGAGCTCTGGCTCCAGCGGGAGAAGAGCAGTGCCCTCGGATGGGCACACAGCTCAGATCTCCATCTCTGGGTTCAATTCCCCAAAGCAGTTTGAATTTTGCAAATGCCTTCTCAAACTATAGAGAATCCCAAATCCACCTCCTTTGAAGTCTGGCAGGAAAAAAACTCCTGTACTTCCCGTACAGGCAGGCTTCTAGAAAACAGAGGTTGGAGAAAATGAAAGTCAATGCCAAATACTAACCAGACAGAAGACTAACTGCTTTTCCCCACAGTCCCCCACCCCCAGCTCTGGCATTATGGGCTGGGGAACTGGGCCCCTCTCCTGCCGCTGAAGATCTGTTTATTTTGCACTCCATAAAGGGAAACCAGGCCCTTTTCTGACATTTTGGCTTGGAGGGGGTGGGGCGAAAAAGAGGTCCAGAATTTAAACTCAAAACCAGATCAACTTCTCAAAATCTCCTGGTGCTTTTGCTGTGATTCTTCAATGGACCACATTGTGTGAATCGGGCTTTTAACTCTCCCAGCCCATGATGCCTCCATCTCCAACCCCCTGCGAATGCCATAAACTGCAATGACCCCTTCTTGACTTCCAACCACGCCAGAGCGCCCCAGATGAAATTAGGGACAGACGTGCTCACAAGCTGCTTGGCAGCTTCCCCCATCCCACTACCAGCCTTGCTCTGCCTCTCCTACCGGCCAGCAGGGAAATCTGCGTCTCTCTGCCTGAAACCCCGTTCTCCTGAGTGGGTTGATAGCTTCCTTTAAACAATGAAACAGGGAATTTCCTTTGTTCTGGAAATGTTCCACTTGTCATCCACGTTATCCTTATCAGCGGACCACAATGCAGCCGGGAGAGGCCCCGGTGTGCTCTGGACCCGTGGGGTATCATTGCAAAATGTTTTCTTCACTTTTTCCTCTGCCTTGAATTCAAAGCATGACCTCTACGAGTGGAATTCAATCAGGTCAGCTCCCAGATTCCCCAGCGGGGAAATAAAAGTAGCACAGGCAAAGTCTATTGTTTCGATCTCAAGAAGGTAGAAAAGTGTTGTTTTCTGTCTTTCGCATCCAAGTTAATGAGACGGGATGGGGGGGACAGGGGAGGTAATAAGAGGTCCCTTGAACATTGTTTAAAATCTCAGGAAATAAAACAGTGCCTGGATCCTGACTTCTCTCAGCACTCACGGAAGGTTCTCTCTAGAACGTGTTGGCATCTGCGCATCAGTCCTGTGTGGTGATGCTGGCTACGGTGAATGCGATTCATTTTCTATTTGGACAAGTTGGAAGCTCAGTTGTGTTTTGTTTTTTTTTTTTTCCCCTCCCCCTTTAAACAACAGGAGAGCAATACAGTTAGGAAAAGGGGTAGAGAGGCATGTGGAAACACCAGAAGGCCAGAGGAATTGCAAAAATAAACTTCTGCTAATGTTAACACTCTTGTATTCCAAGGCAGGCGTAATTAATTGTATATGTTTAGTCACTTAGCAACCCCGAGCTCTTATTCTGAAAAGCTCAAAATATTTCACATATGTAGTGAGCAAAGTCTTTGGGATCAGACAGACCCTACTAGCTGCCTAACTTCTGGCAAGTGATTTGAGTTTTCTATGCCTCAGTTCCTTCTCAATGGTAAAGCATGTCTAATAATAGACGTATTCCACGGGCTACAGTGGGAAGGAAGTGCTAAAATGCATTTAAATGCTCAGGACAGCTCAGGACAGTGAGTTTATCACTCACTACTCAATAAATGTGATTATAGTTACTGTCATTATTACTATCGACATCACAGTGAGCTCTTGCCAATGGTTGTTTTGAAGTAAGGATGAGGACAAGGGCACAGTAATTCCAGAAAAGATCTTGAAAGCCAATACTGTTCTTCATCAGAGATGAAGACGTCTCTGACATTCTAGCAAACGCCTGATATAGATAATAGGCCTCCTCAGTAGGCGTTTTGTTGTGTTTTTTAATTTTGCAAAAGACTTTCGCGGCCATCTTTATCACAACATCCTTTTGAGGTGAAATTATCACTGGCAGAATCTCCCCGTTCTGCCGTTGAGGAAATCGAAGCGTGGGGAGACCCAGGCCCTTGCTGAAGGACAGACAGCAAGCGCTTGGTATCAAAGCCGGTGAGCATGGTTTCCAGAGATCTGTCTGCCAAAGAGCCACCCAGCTTTGCAGGGGTGAAGTTACACAGGCTGACACTAAGCTGATTCCCCCAACTGGAGTTCTCAGAGGTGGAAGTCAACCTTCCAGAATCGTCAGGCCCTTGACCATTCTGGACATGCTGTACATTAAACATACATCAGCTGGTACATGTATGTTCCATGCATTCAGTAAAATGCTGGCCCAGTAATGCCTCCAGGGGTCATTGTCCTCTCACAATATTCTTTATTACACTTTACTCGCCTTGACTGCAGAGGAACGTGGCTCAGAAAATGGCTCATGGACACACAGATAATGCCTGGAGGGACCGTGGACAGAGAGACGGAGCTCGTGATGCTGAAATTGGCAGTGCCTTGTAGCGGCTGGGTAGGAGAGTGGCCCCTTAATTCATTCGCTCATTCTGCAGACTTACTGGGGACCTGTTTCATGCTTGCTCCTTCTTATCATTCAGGGTTCAGCCTCAATGTCACTTCCTTAGGGAAACCTTTGACCTCTGAGACCAGGCCAGGTCCCAGTATTATACTCTCCTGATGTGCCCTGCACTTCCCTTTTCACTCTTTGCACTTACAGCAAGTGGCTTAGTATCTGTCTTCCCACCTTTGCTGTAATGCGGCCGGGCAGCAGCCCTGCCTGTCTTTATCTATGCCAGTATCCCAGTGCCCTGCATAGAGACGGTGCTCAGTAAATGCATGAAGCCATGCCAGGTGTGGAGTCTCAAAGGAAAACCAGCAGAGAGTCTGCCCTCAAGGAGCTTGTACAGACATGAAAAACCCACACTTGGATGCTTATTAAAACCATGTAACAGGAGTAACGCAGTTAGCATGATCACAGGATTGTATTCTACGCACACTTCCACGTCTCATTCCAGATAAAATCTGAAAAGAACAAAAGGGGAAGTTTTCAAACTGAAGAGACATTCTTCTGAAAATGCAGGAACCACAGAAATATCGAGCTAATGACAGATTCTACTTAATCGGGATGCGACTATTAAGGATTCTAATTGGCCATTCCCTGGGGTCTGGGGATTGATCTGTGTTTTATCCTTTCCAGAGGGCAGGTGGGAGTGGGAGCCAACCACAGTGGTCCACCTCTCCTAAGGCCATTCTGTCATGTCGCGCTCAGAGAACTCTGCCTCATGTTCTAGATGGAATCCATCCATCTTGATTTTAAACAATTCGACTCAGAAATGCATGCCACAAAATCAGTGATGGACACAGGACTGACCTTCACAGTGATGCCAACCTTGAAGTCTTCCTATGTGAACACATCATCTATCTGCTCATTAGGTCTCCTCTGGAGAAAGACTAAGGTGTTTATTCCTCGTGTTAAATACAAAGCCACATCAGGTATAGCATGTCATTCCTATTATCCACGAGGCCGCAGAAGAAAGAGAGAACTTGCTTCATGTCTCAGAGGTAGCAGGCACTTGGATCTTGGTAACTGAGAGTACCATGGAACAGTCCAAACCTAGGGATTACCACTGGAGGGAAGTTGGGGTTCAAAGATCAACACTCTAGTGAGTTATTTGTTCAATGAAGTTGGTTTGTACATATTTATACTTAAGGGGAAATCTTCCTACAACAAATTATAGGGATCTGGAAACTAGAAAAGCCAACCATCTGTTAATAGGATGGAGTCCTACGTAACAGAAAATCATATACTCACAGTAGCACAAAGGATTAGAACTGAAAATGACCTTCAAAATAATTTAGCACAATGGCGGTATTTTAAAATGAGGGAAACGAAATCACCATGTTGTGCAGGATTCTCTTGGGCTTAGACCATTTTTCATTGAAAGGGTATATACAAAAAGCCCATACCTTTCTTAGACAAGTGCAATATACATTTAATCACAATTTGTGAATATCCCTGTGATAAATTCCAAATACCTCCACTTTATCAAAAGGAAAAGAAAACATTATATTCTTAAAGATCGCACAGGAAGAAGCCAGGAGACTACAGGGTAACCTTACTTGCTACTCCAGGCCAACACGGATAGTATCTGGACGTTTACTTTTAGTTTGGTTCAATGCTGGTCATGAGAAGTTAGTGGAAGCCCTATTCTCCATGTGAACAACACATCACTGGCTCAATAAAAACAATCCAGGTAAATATATCCTCTGACTGAGTTCAAATTTTATGCTTCTGATCTGAATTATATAGACTTGTACTGTCTGATAGGGAGTCACTAGCTGCATGTGGCCATTTAAATTCAGGTTAAGCAAAGTCAACTGCAATGAAATTGAAAATTTAGTCCTTTGTTGCACAGCACAAGTGCTCAAGAGCTACCTGAATCCCGGGCTAGAGGCCGTCATATTGGACAGTGCAAAACAGGGCGTTCTTCCTTCACAGGCAATCCTACTGGAAAAGTCCAATAAAAATGGGTCTCTACATCTGCCATTCTCCTCTGCCTTTGAGATAAGGCTAAGGAAGATGAGAACTCTTGGTGACAGTTCCCAAATCCCTCATCCTAAAAACTGTGCAAGAGCCGTATCTGTCATGAAGCCTCTTATACATCAGTACTCTCAAGAGAGATGTTTGCCCCTTCTGCAGTGCAAGAAAATACAGCTCCCTTCTACCCAAATTGAATTTAAAACCAGAAATTTAGAATTACTTGGAAAAGATTTGACATTAGCTCT
The DNA here is from genome assembly GCF_020171115.1 of Neogale vison. Taxonomy (NCBI): domain Eukaryota; kingdom Metazoa; phylum Chordata; class Mammalia; order Carnivora; family Mustelidae; genus Neogale; species Neogale vison. The sequence goes on along the minus strand of NC_058097.1, from coordinate 117,813,851 downwards.
TCCCAAATGTGTAAATGTTTATGTAAGACATAGGACATAGTTAAGACAACTGCAATGTGAGTTTGTTGAGAACCATGATATGATCCAATCTTGCAGAGCTAGACACCACTGTTAAGCAAAATGTATTTCATGTAAGGTGCCATTTATTTCTGTTGTATGAGATGTTCTTCATAATTTGAAATACATATCTGAGATGATCTCTCATCTCTTTATCTTCATGCTATGGCTTTGGTCTAGAAAACACAGACTGCCCCTTGAGTACAACATCAAGATCTTGGTGATCATTTGTTTTCATGGGCAAAGAAACAAGACTGATCTTAGCTAAACTGTGGTTCCTAAAGAACTACAGATCACTGTCTGAGCAACTCAGTGTCCAGCACCATGGACTGTGAAATCCCAGTTCTGTTAACCAGGAAAAAAAACTAGCATATAATTCAACATATTCAGAGAAAAGATATAAGGAACAGCTCTGAATCTCAATCCTAAATGTTCAGATGAGCACTTTAAAATGAACGGTCAACTTCATTTTCCCTTCTTTATGTCATTATGTAGCTACTTCAGTGAGGGTTGAATATGGACAAATGTTCTTCCTTTTCACTTCTGGTCTCATAATCCTATTTGGTCACATGGTATAGCCTGGAAGGCAGAGATACAACCTTTCCTAAAATATTGATGATGCACAATGAGAATAAAGACTAAGTCTGCTTTGTCTAATCTCATGTGGCAAAAGAGCCGGGATTATTCCTGACTTCAACACTAACAGAGGGCTATTGTTGGGGCAAATTACCTTCATTCTGCTGGCCCTTCCCTCACACTTAAATTGCTGAAGCTTATTAGTGGCTCTGATCCGTAAGGCAGTCCAACATGACCCCAACGAATTCAGAGCCCTTGATAGAAGGAGTTGAGTTCTCTGATTCCTTCCAGTTTGGAAAACTCTGCTTTCTGGAAGGAGATGGTAAAGTGGCACATACGGAAAGACCCAAGTGTTAGCTCCACTCTGAATGAACCAAGTTCAGGCCTGGCCCTGACTTCCTCCACTCTCGACCGCAAGGACACAAAGACATGAGAGGAGGGGGCACAGGTGAATCAATCAGGAGAGCAGGTGGGGGCTCTGGCTAGCTGGGTGAGCATTTTATGACTGTTCCCAAGGGAATGTTGTAAAAGATAATGTGTTTCATATTCCGGGAGGACTCTTGACTCTGTAAAACCTAAAAAAACCCACCCAACTCCCCCAAGTCACCCCCCCTCAAAAAAAACTCTGAGCATAGGTTGGACAGGAGAATTTTGTTTCTCTGGTATTTTCAGTGTGACACACTCTCTTTATCAGCAGCACAAGCCTGGAATTCCTGAGGCTGCACTCATATCCTGAATTCAGTTTTTACGTAAAACCTCCATTGATTGGGATGGGAGTTTCATGTGTCTAACAATGGCCGGATACGAGGGAGGGAAAGGAGGAATATGTGGTGTTCAGTCCTGTACTGATGCATTCAGAGAGAAGAGTGTCTTTATAGGCAACAAGATAGGAATAAGTAGCTACTTGGTAAAATTAACCAACTGCAAGTTAAGTCTTAGGAATCATTAAAGGCAGAAAAGAGCGACCCCATAGATTCAATTTAAGCAAACTTTATCATTTGTTATGTTCAAACACTGACTTGGTTGAGAATAACAGCAAAGATAATCCCAATTAGCATTTACACAGCGTTTTGCAATTATGAAGTGCTTTTACTCCTGTACTTCTTTCGATTCTTACAATTAGACAGTATGGCAGCTGGAAAACTTAATATTACTTATTATTATTATCATTAGTATTCCTGTTTTACAACTAGGAAATGAGAAGACTAGAAAAGTTAATAACTGGCCGAAGATCACACTAATAAGTAGGTTTAAATCTAGATTTTCACACTTTAAGTGGCACATGGCTTTCATGGAACCATTCTGCCACTGTCCTAATGGTTTACAAAACCCTCCAGCATCTCACTGCTGGCCTTCACAAGATTTTTGTGTCCCCCTTCTTTGGCAAGAAGCACCATACAGCACTAAAGCATTCCCACATCACATTGTATGAGCACAAAATTGTATTTTGTAACTCAGGCTGACTGAATACAATTAACCAGCCCCTGACAATAGAGAGAAGGACGATCCCCTAGTAAAAAGTTCAAATAAGGCCCCAGAAATGAACATGTTGCATGATTTACAATTGACAAGAACAACCATATAATGAGCCACCCAATAGTCAAACTGTAGCAATTAATTAATGCTTTCTTCAAGAAATTCAAAGTAACTCATCTCTCCAGACTTTTTTTTTTTTTAAACCAAATCCATGGGAGAAGAGGGTTACTGCTAGTAGTTTTAATCCTTTCAGATGGATGGAGAAGTTGAGGTTAAGAAAGGGAGAGTCACTTGCCCAAAGTCATCCAGCCAGCCAAAGACCTAAACAGGACCAGACTGAAATTACCCAATCCTGGTGCCCACTTTGGTGCTTCACACGGACTGATGCATGGGTAGACTAGAGGGCCCCTTGCCCAGAGAGCACAGGTCTGCTCCGTCAGACACTTCTGCCTTTAGTGCAGGGGTGTACACAGATAAGTTCATCATCAAAGCTTATTAATGTCTATGAGGAAGCTTATTAATGTCTATGAACAAGGCTTGCTGTTGTGAGAACACTAACCCCCTCTAATCAGAAGGGGGCTGTAAGCAACATGAGCATCTGGAAACTGCCACTCCCCCTGCTGTACCTGCCGCAAGACAGACCTGCCAACCAACAGCTTGTCCGTGCTGACTGGCTGCATTAGCAAGGCCTCCTGTATCTCATGCAATGTTCCCCTTTACTCTTCTAGAAGACCTGAGCTCAGAGCCAACCCTTTCTCCTTCAGTGATGGGCCCACCTTCGGTGAGACCCCTTCTTTTTCCACAGGAGTTCACCTTCACTGAGGCATCAATCTCTTTCCCCTTGGAAATGTGCATGTTTTTGGCATACTAGTTAAATATTCTCTCCTGTTTCCAATTATTTTTTTAACAATTAAGCATGCAAATGTCTGAGCAAAATTTATTAAACTTCTGTGGGCTTTAAGGAGGGAAAAGAAAAGATGAACCAACATGAATCTGAATCATCAAAGAGCTCTTACAAAACCAGCATTTTGAGCCTTTAATTGGAAGCGAATCAGAAACAGGCGTGTGAAATTTCCCATGAAATGTACACAGGGTTTAAAATCAAGGAGAAAAAACAAAACAAAACAAAAAGGTGCTCTGGGCAGAGAAGAGCCGGGGGCCATATCCACTCCAAAGTGATGGGAAGAATTGGTTAATTCTGATAAATTCCAAACCCAGTCCCATTGCCTGATCCTGGCTCGTCTATTAGACTTTCTGGGGCGAACTCTAAGAAGGCAGCAAGGATGACCGTGGTACCGCTTTACCACACGACAGACCCAGTAGGGATATGGAGCTCCACCGATCTCCAGAAGGAAAGGCTCAGAGGCTCTAGTGGCCAGAGCAGCACAGGTGCGGCTGTAGAAGCCTTCGCAGAGGCACCCTGGAAAAGTCTCCACATGCCAGTTTTCCTGAAATGACATTGCCAGAGAAGTAGTCTGCTCTTTCTCCCTCCCCTTTCTAGAAAAAGTGCAGAAAATACAGGTGCCCCTCAAGTTCTTGACCTCTGGGGAAGTCCTATGTTGCACCAAAGACCCTATTTGAGAAAGGTTACTTGTGCCCTTTGGCCCAATATGGTCTTACTGAGGAGAAGTCCAAGGTCTGCACAAGGCTCTCTACAGATGGGATTATCAAGGCTGGGGTTGCTGTCTGAGATAAGCCATGGATCTGAGTTCTAGGATTCCTCACCGGTCATGGACCTGGTACAGAGCTCGTGGCAGAGTCCAGTGCCAGGAAAAGAGAGCCCTCCTGCTCGCACATGGGGGTGCCGTGCCTCCCTTCCCTTTGGCATTGCCAAAGCAGATGATGTGAGGCTTAGCACCCCAGTCGTGCCCAAAACCACCCTCACACCCTCCCCTCAGGCCATCTAGTTTCCGAAGTCACTTTTCCTCTTTGAAATACCCTTTCAATGTCTTTTCATCCAGAGAGGCTAACATTGAAGACCGTGGTGGGCGATATCAGTGTGAATTACAACAACGGATTAACCCTCTCCTCTCAGAAATAATCTTGCTTGCCTCGGGAGGTAATTTCAGTTTCAATATGACTTCCATTTCAAATCAGTGATCTTTGTTTAAAAAAAAAAAAAAAAGAGCGAAAGAAAGGTCACTAGTAACATTTGGGTGGCTGCATGATTACTTAGCTATCTAGCTGTTGTCTATGGAAAATGCCATCTTCAGTTCCCTAGGAGTATTATACAGTTTTAAGGAAATAAGAAAGCATGAATTCATGAAGTCTTGATAACTTTGCTCCTGGAAACACTCTTAATGCAAATGTGTTGCTTGGGCCCAGGAATACCCAAGTTCTGCTCTGAGTAGCTTTTGCCTGGTTCTCATCTTCAGATGCATCCCAACCTGAAATCTGAAATCTCTCCTGTGCACAGGCCTGTTATATTTTTCTTTTTTTTTTAAGATTTTATTTATTTATTTGACAGAGATAGATCACAAGTAGGCAGAGGAGCAGGCAGAGAGAGAGAGAGAGAGAGAGAGAGGGAAGCAGGCTCCCTACTGAGCAGAGAGCCCGATGCGGGACTCAATCCCAGGACCCTGAGATCATGACCTGAGCCGAAGGCAGCAGCTTAACCCACTGAGCCACCCAGGTGCTCCCCTGTTATTTTCTAAGAGTACTGGGGCATACTATCATTTGACAACTTGCGATATTTGCCCTCGGCCATAAAGGGGCTACAGAAAACTTCCTTAACCCCGTCCCTTTTTCTCCGGGTTATGCCTAAAGGTTTTTCAGAAATAATGCGCAGGCCAAGTGATAAGGAGTGATATGGCATCATCCAGGCAAGAGAGGAAAGCAACGCCTTCATCCCAATTTCTGGAATTTCTTCTTCAACTGACGTCAATGACCCTTTGGATAGACTTCAAAGCTTCTTATAAGCAGGTTTCTGGAGCTAGAACTTTGAGTATTGCTGGAATAAGATCTCTAAAGAAGAGAGTTTCTTTGTTGGCCTGTGGGGCTGAGTTAGGGTAACAAAAGAGTAAACCCTCAATATAGAGGTGTTCCAGGTAACTCTTGAAAGCATGCCTGTGTGTGTGGGGCTGGGGGGTGCTCGTGGGGTGTTAAGTGAGGAGAATGGGCTCAATCTTCCCCTTCGAATGAAATCAAACTACCACTAGGATGAGTTCAAGGGGCTCGTTGACCCCCAATAATTGCATGTGGGGTCCATCGTGATAGTGTGTGACACGCTGTGGAAAACTGCGAAGGCAGGTTCTCGGCCCCTAAGCCCTGAGAATGAACATTTTTAAAATAATAGCTTCTTCGGTACTAAATTATGTTTGGTCCCAAGTATCCTTGGAGCTCTGGTTTTCTTTGTTCTGCCAAAGGAAAAAGGAAATAAATCAGGAAGCTGGGCCAGTCCACAGGAAGTCTCACTCAGGCTGATAAAGGCACCGATGTGAGCTCGCCGTGGAAGCAGTTATAAGTCAATCAGCCTTGAAATAACAAGAAAGACTATTCAGGAGAAACTGGAGTTCCACTCAGCCTTTCTCGGTGGTTTCCTTTTAACCCTGCAAAACATTCCCTTCTTTGTGTTTTGTGTAAGCCCCCAATCTGGGTTGGTGTGGTTTTTAAGCATGTGTAGTATATGTGTGGCATCTCTGTGTGTGTGTGTGTGTGTGTGTATGAGGACAAGAGAGAAAAGGGGGAGGTGGTAGAGGAGGAAGCATTGTCAAGGCAAAGAATGTGCCATTCTCTATGAAGCTTTTTTTCATTTCGTTAGCCCACAAAAATAAAACAAAACCTGTTGGTTTCATGCTCACTTGCCTGCTGTCCTCATATTATACCTGTTGGCGAGTTCCTGTTCCCTGTTCCCAGTCGGACAGGGGATCTTCCCCGGGGAAAACACAGGGCTTAGGTCTTCTTGAGTAAAGGGTGGTAAAGAATTGAGATACCCCACGAATCTGACCCATGCAGGCTAAGGATGGGGTCATGTAGACTAAGGGACATGACAAACAACAACAAAATCTCCAAGGTAGATGGTTCGACTAGGAGCCTAAACTTCATGGATGTATGTGTCAACGGGCAACGTATCATTGTGGCTATGCTCTATGAGCTTTGTAAGCAAAGGGGATTAGGTTCAAATCATTGCTTTTCCACTTTCTGCCTTCATGACCTTGGGTAAGTGACTCCACCTTTCCAGATCGGAAGTGATGAAGTCTTGAAAACTTTGCTCCTGGAAACACCCTTATTGCAAATGTGTTACAATGTACAGGGTTGGTATAAGGATCAAAGGCGGGCATGTCTATAAAGGTGAACACAGATATTGGCACATAGTAAGAGCTAGAGAAATGGCTTTTTTTTTCCTTCTGATGACTCTGATTGCTCCTCCTTCCTCCTCATGCTATCCCTCCTCAGATGGAAGGCAAGTGAGTCTCTTGCTCTTAAGTAAGAAGTAGGGAAAGACAGGCCATAGCTAGAGCCATTGGGGTTCATGTAAAATAGTGGGGGATATAGTTTCAAACTGAATTGGGGCTTTTTTGGGGTTGACTGTGTTTTTACCCCTAGCATAGCATCACTTCCTGTTTTAAGAAGAAGAAAAAAAGCCTTCCAGAAAATTCATTAAGAGGCTCAAAATTCGTCTTGGACATCAAATAAGTCCTCAAAATATCGTTTTTTAAAGAGTTAAGTGTAAATGAATCAAAACCAGACGAATTCAATTTCCCTTCAATTAAACAGGATTTTTTAAAAGTTCAGGGGAAAGGCGCTTGGGGCCAAATGTGTTTTGGGTTTTAAATGAGACCAAATTTTGAAAAAGGGTATAAGACCCCATAGCAGAATCAGGCCCTATTCTTAGTTTGTATTAATGCAAAGGGATTAGCACAGCTCCAGTGTCACTTGGTAATAAAAACAACCAGCTCACAGAAAGTCACAAAGCACCTCCTAAGAGCTCCAGGCTTCAATTGGCCTCAAAGATCATTCTAGAATTTAGCCCCGAGATTGTGGGGAAGAGCCACATGGGCCCAGACAGAACTTCTATGAAAGGCTCAGTCATCCATGCCTCCCAAATAAGAAACGGTTTTAAAGACTGCCAGTGATCAGAGTTTTATGAACATGGAAGCTGAAAGGAAAATTTGAAATGATACATGCACTGTATGCACCAGAAAACATTTAGCATGAGAGATTTTACATGAATTCTCAAAGACTGAAGTGACTTGCCTAAGACCCCATCACTCATTTACGTCAGAGCTAGGCCTGGAATTCAGGTCTCTGGATCCTAGGCTGGGCTGTTTTTACTTACTTACTTACTACAAAGTAGGACCCAAAAGTCTCTGAAATCAGCACATTTGGGTTAGAATGCTGGTGTCCAGCCCCTTTTTTACAAATCTATTTCTGAAGTCCCTCTTTATTTATTTATTTATTTAAATTTATAAAAGTAATATATACTACTGACTTAAAAAAAAGAAAGACTACCTAAGTTTATCGTGTGGAAAAATAAGTTTCCCAGAGGCAACTACTGTTAATAGCCTCTTGTATATTCCTCTAGAAATTGTCTATGTATAAACATGCATATGTGTGCATTTTCAACTTTTTTTCTTTTTTTTACAAAAACGAGACCACACATTTTGTAACTTGCTTTTTTCCATGTGACATTATGCCCCGGGGAACAGTCTAAATCAGTGTATATAGACAATTGATTTTATTCCACAGAATAGTTGCATGGTATTTTCTTATAAGCATCATCCATAACATATTTAACAAGTCCTCTGTTGATGGAAGTTTAGATTCTTCCAATTTTTGCCATTACAATGGTACAATAACCGTCATGTGCATACTTCTTTCATATCTGACTGAACATGTCTATAAGCTAAATTTTTAGAAATTGGACTTGTTACTGAATTTCTGTAAATATTTAATATCTCAATCATTGTTTCTGATTGATGTTTCCAATTGATGTGTTCTCCAGAATGACTGTACCAAGCTAGACTCCCACCCACAAGGTAAGACAGTGACATTTCTGTTTACTCTAACATGAGGCAATTTTAAGCTGTTTCAATCTTTGTTATACTGCACTCATAGATGATAGATGTTGGAATTTTATGATTTTCATTAGACTATCATTAGGCACATGCTTGCAATTCTTTTCACAGGTCTATTGGCCATTTGTATTTCTTTTTCTAGCATTGTCTGTCATAGCATTTTTGCCAACCTTTCTGCTAACTGGTCTACCTTTTTCTTATTGTAAGAAATCTGGTATCCTGGGACTTTTGTTTTTTGTTTTATTCCCTAGAAATATTCTTCCTCAGGTTCTGATTTATCTTTGCACTTGATCTATGGTGTTTTTCCTCTGTGTTAAAATATATGCAGAGGACCTACAGCTAAGAAAGGGAGAATAAGAAGTCCTTCCCTTGGCTGAAGCCCTGGTTTTCCAAAAATGTCCATACAACAGACTAGTATCACCAAAAGTGAAGGGGCGATGGAAATTATAAGCCAGATGTTATCCTTGGGAAAATGTTCCTACACTTCTTTATGGTAAAAAGCCACAAATAAAGATTTGCCCAATGAGTATTGCTGCTTTTGGAATCTCCAATAGTCAGACCTTAAAATCCAAAAGCAGAGAAAGCCCTATTCTCTACAGGTTCAGAATAAATATTATAGGCAACTTGTTCTTCTTCACTTATGTGGAGTTCTGTTGAGAACTGTGCCTGGTTGTGTCATTCAGTTTAGGGTTGAATGAATAAATGAATGAGTATGAATTAAGTAATGAATGCCTAAAGGCAAAATGACTCTTCAGGCATAAAAATTTAGATTAAACTCTAAGCATTTACACAGATGGTAACAGCATTAACTTAAAGACAATTTGAAAACGGAGTGATTTTATAATAATGACTGTTACCACATTTCTGCTATATGAACTATAGTGCAAAATTTTTCATGCTTGGACTCCTTCACACCTAAAAGCAATGAACCCCCATATATGCAGATCCAACAACTCTGCTACTGGAATGTTAGATTCCAGGAGACATGTGAAACCCACACGGGTTAGAGTTCCATGGCATGCATAATTCTGGCCTCCTGCATGTGTGCACTGCGATGAGACATGGGTCTTTCATTACCTTGGACACATAGCACTGTCTGAGTAAATGGGCCCTGCTCGAGGTAAATGCGAAAACATTTCAGTTTTCAAATCTATGTTCTCTAGGCGGTAACTTGAAAAATGTACATACTCTGGGATTTTGATCATGAACTAAGTGGTAGGTACCCTGTTTCCCCAAGAGGGGAACTAATGTTAAATATGCTGGCATTTTGGTTCATTTTTGTAAGTATAAGCAACTCAGAAGCTGAATGATCTGGAAATGAATCTGAACACTTAATCTCTGATCCTGTTTGGAATGGTGGTGATAACTGAGTTTCTGGTGTGCTTGGTGAAATTTCACCATGAGGTGATGGGCACAACCAAAACATGAAAGTCTGTCAGACCTTTTTGACTTTCTATCGAAGTTAGATTGGAGTCTCAGGGAAACAACATTTCCTTTTGTCTCTTCTCAATTACTATCTGCTGACTCATTGTCAAAGGGAACTGAAGTTGTACCCCCAGGATAGCCGCCTAATTGAAAAGAGGGCTTGTGGTGCACCTGGATGGCTCAGTGGGTTAAGCCTCTGCTTTCAGCTCAGGTCATGATCTCAGGGTCCTGGGATCAACGCCAGAATTGGGCTGTCCGCTCAGTGGGAAGCCTGCTTCACCCCACCCCCACCCCTGCCTCTCTGCCTACTTGTGATCTCTCTCTCTCTGTGTCAAATAAATAAATAAAATCTTCAAAAAAAAAAAAGAGGGCTTGTGGTGTAATCTCTAGAACACTGAGACAGAGGACACATTTAAATGAGTTAAAGGAAAAATCACATTTTTATGAGCTCTGGTGAAGTAGAGTTTCTCCTCCTTCTCCTGACTCCTTACTTAATAAACAGGCATCTTTAAAGACAGTTGAGAGTATGGTCTGGTTCCCTGAGCATATCACTGGCTCTCAAATCCTGTCAATTATTCACTTCCTGGGGCCTCTTGTCCACCTGTGGGCAAGTGATGGAGCCACTCCCTCTCCATTTCCTAAGGAACTGGATGTGGACCGGAAGGGTTCCATGTCTAAGAGATTTGTACATCTGTGTTGGTCATACTTCTCTTCACGACTTTTTGATTCCTCCTTTCTAGACCTAAATTCTTGTTACGGTATTGAAGGTGTCCGGAATACAATTCCAGCCAATCTTTCCCCTCCTCCTTTTCCTTCATATGTATCCCCTTCCCCCCGACCTCACCGAAGTATTCTGATTTCTGAGAAAGCCCCTGAACTGTATCTTCTTGGGCAGGTCCTGCCCATCCTTCATAGCCAAGGTCCAGGTCCACCTACACCAAGAGGCTGTGTATATAGAAAAAGCAAATATTCTGGAATCAGAAACCCAGGGCTCGAAACCCAGTTGTGCCATCTATCAGCTGTCATCTTAGATAACTTACCCAACCTCCCTGAACTTTAACTTCTCCTATCCAAAATGGAGGCGTGATGGTATTATCTCCTACTGAGGTGTTATGAGGATTAATGATGAAGGTTTACACAAAAGTGCTTTCTAAATAGAAAGGACCATATGGATAACTATTGGGGTTAGGTCTTTCTGGGTCTCTCCAGTTGAAATTGCTCCTTCCTTCCTTGAGGTCAGCATGACACTTGTTGCATTCATCTGTGCACACACCCGGCTTATCCTGATGTCTTCAGAAAGCAGCCTCTTTGCCACTGGCATTCTATCTACCTTGACCCCATTCCCTTACCCTACATTACAGTCACGCAAAAGACCTTACTGATTTGCATGGTTTGCTGTCTTGCGTTAATATGGCTGGCATCAGTTTATGATGCCAATGAGGCTAAGATTATAGATCCCCATAAAGCCAGCCAGCTTCCCTCACCAAAAGGATTATTCCCTAAGCAGCCTAATCCTGTTAGACTTCCATGATATTGGCGCCAAGGGGAACGATATGGGGGTAACAAAACCCCACCCATTGCGTCTGGGAAACATCTCAAGGCTACAGGCCACTGACGTTGGGTGTAAGAGGTCAGTAGGAGAGTGAGAGTGACGTCACTTAGTAGTACCATCCCATCGATGAACTGATACGGGGATAGGATGAGCACTGCAGATGTAAATCATTAAAGCAACAGAAAATGAAGCAGAGTACAGTCTTCTGCAAGGAAAACACACCTGCACAGATCTGAGGTTACTAGAAAAGCTGTTATTCTGGTTGATGATTTTGTGAGATTGTGTGTGTATGTGTGTACATAGTGACCAATGTCCTTTAGCCTTCTCAGTTTGTCATAAAACAAGAAGCCAAAGATAGAAAGACTGTTCCAACGACAGGCCAAGAAAAGAAAATCACGTTATTCAAAACAAAACAAAACAAAACAGAAACATTATTCTAGACCCACATAATGTAGCTAATTGTCTAAAATGAATGAAAATAGTAGATTTTCAATTCTCACTCTAGAGAGTCGGTCCCTAATCTGAAAATCCCTCTATCAAGCTTCAGATAGAATAAGACCTTTTTTCAGAGCAGACTAGGATGGCTTGAGTCCTGACTTACAATTTGAGGATATTTTTTGAAGTTTGAGGTAGGATAAATTTGAGGATAGTTTTTGAAGTTTGAGGTAGGATAAAGGCCTCAGTGCATTAGAAATCCTGTCTGGTGATTCATCAATCATGAAGATTTTCCCAAATTTTACTTTTATTTTTATTTTTTTGCTGGGGCAACTCAGTACTAGCATTAGACCAATGTTACATTTCTAGAAAACAGACTGGGTTTAAATCAATCACTTTTTAAAACCGAATGCCACGTTAACCAGATAACCCCAAATATGATCAGACTTTGAAATCTGAACTCTTATTTAATGCAGTTGTTATTTAAGACCTACTTACTACACAGTCTGAAAGATGGGTCTATAAGTTATATTGTAATGCATCTGAACATATTTTGCTTAAATCATCAAATACTCAATTATTAAAGGAATTGAAATAGGAATTCGGCCCACCTGCCCTTGGTCGGTAGAGGACCTATTGGTTATTTAAGCAAAATCCTTTATTTTTTGTTGCCTCTTGGTAGTGGAGACTTTGTTTGTCTATAGGAAAAGAAGGATTTATTTTGGAAAACAGCTATGTAAAAATCCTATCTGAGAATTTGGAATTCTTTTTAAAGTATGGATATAATTCAGGATGGCAGTAATAAATTTTTCATTAAATAGCAGATACATCTTTAGCTCAAAGTGCCAAATTCCTCATGGTTTTTCTTTTTAAGGCTTCTCTCTCTGTCTGTCTCTGTCTGCCTCTCTCTCACACACACGATCGCCAGGATTCTGTAACTCGTGGTATTATAATGAAAGCAAATGAAATCTTCACAATGTGGTGGAAAGAACACTAGCCTGAGGGTTAGGATCCCTGAATTCTCCTCTTGACTCTGTCAGTGGTTAGCTATGTGATCTTAGGTAGTGCATTAAACAACTCTTGGCCTCAGTTTCCCCACCCACAGAACAAACATATTGAGCTCAATAATCTCAAAAGTTCTCAAGTTGCAAACCTACAGATCTGCTTTGAATGGCAGGAGAAGTGGAGGGAAGATTTTTGTGGGAATTATTCAGCAAGGAAATAAGATTCATCATTTGGTAACTACCTGAAGGAAGCAATTCAATGTGGTCACAGGGACAGAGAAATTGACATAGTGCTGTCCTGCCTGGCATTCTCATGACTCCAGGAAGGTTAAAAGGTAGTGGTGAGGGGGAGGGGGGTTGTACAATTCACTCTTCAAAGTCAAGGTAGCACCTATTTTTGAGGACAGATGTAGAGTCTTTGTTCCCAGGGTTCCTCACTCTGTTGCTTTCTACTCAGATACCATCCCGAAGTTTCCAAACTGGAAAGCATTGTCTTGTCAGCCTTAACCTACCCTCCTGGCCCCCATCTGCCACACACACACTCTCTGCCGGCTTACAGAAGCCAGTGGGGACCTCTCCCTATGTTTCCCATTTTGTTCTCTCATCACTTAAGGGATTGTATGGTGCTGCCATTTCCCAAGGCAAACGATGTAGACTGACAGTTTCTCTGCTCCATTGTGACTTTATCTGAAGCATCCTCCCCTGTATCCTGACTGATATGGCTACATGACCTTCTACCCCCTAACCTGCCTCTTGTTCTTCAGAAAGTGGATCAACCCTAGACATAAAATTATTTATTTAGATGTCTGCCCCTACTATGAGATGTACATTCTAGCAGGGTTTTGATAACCTCTTTTATTCTCAACACAGAAAGCAGAGATTTGGAACATAATAGACACATAATCAGTATTGGTTGAATTAATAAAATATGTATTACGGGACACCCAGACTTGTGATCCAATGCTCTGACCAATCGATCCCTGAAAGTCCTTAACCCCAAGGAGAAATTCAGCAAACGGGCATTCCACTAAGGTACCAGACTTTATTTAATCCTCACTGTTGTTTCTGGCAAGGGAGTGCTTTGGCCCCACTTTAGAGATGAGAAAACTGACATTCAAAGACCTGAAGGGCCTTGCTGTAGGGCACACAGCAGCTGAGTAGCAGCTGAGAATGAACTCAGATTTTCTGACTTCAAGTCCGCCCCACATTTCCCTGTTTCATTCACCAAATCTGCATCTTCTCTGATTGTCTCTCCATCTTTAATAGTACCATGTGCATTGAATCAAGCTTTCATAGATGGAGGAACTAGATTCAGTGGAAGACTGCCTAGAACAAAGATGCAGGTTTTGAAACCGGGTCATCTTCTGAGCAGCAACCAGTATCACGTGATTTTCAACACTGATAATGTCACTGTGGGGGCAGGGGTGAGGTAAGTGTTGTTTAATATCGCAGGTTAACTTGTCTGTGGCCAAAGAAGAGCAGAATGGCTCCTGCAAATTTTGGTCTTCCCAACATGACTCTCAAAGCCTTCCCAGGAGACATTCTTGGGAAGGAGGAGGGAGCACGACACAGAAGGACTTACAACAAGGGCGGCAAAATTAAGATTTTGAAATCACATGGAGTTCTGCAAATTATGCACAAAATAAAAACCTTCCTCAAAGCAATCAGACTTCCCTGGCCCAAGTATCTCCTTAGTGTGGAGACTCATAGGTATTTTGAAATATTGACATGCCTTATATTTGAGGAAGAAATATGCAGGTGCATAAAAATCACATTCCAGAATTACTCAAACATGATTTGTCAAGGTCACTCAAACTGGGAACACACATTCTAGATTTCTGTCTACAGACCTCCATCTGTACAGGACTGAATTTCATGGACATGCAGGTCTATGTCCTTATAAGAACGTATAAACATGGTATTTTAGGAACCGAATATTGGAAAGATATACTGTAGAGGGACTTTACTTCCCTGTTTCATTTATACAAAGATTTTGAAGTTCAAACAGGTTCAGTGGATCATACATTCTCATGTGAGAGGCTAGAAATCCACTAACCTCCCCTTGTCCATTGTCCCCTCCAAACACAGTGTTTGAACCCCCGTAGGAATGGGGTCTAGGAACCTCAAGATCCAAAGGTCACACAGGAACCGGAAACCGTGGCTTTTACACAATTTAAATACTGAAGCTTACATTAACAGCCCCATCCTTGAGCATTCTGGGGACCGAAGTCCCTCCCCAGGACTTGAGAAGCCACTGCTCTGTGGGTGTGTCTGCAGAACCAGGTCACCTGGAGGAGGGACAAGGGTGCTCCTGAGGAGGGCCAGGAGGGACTCACAGGCGGACTCACCGCCCACAGGAGAAAGAAGACCTTCCCCTCATCCTTAGCATGAAGGACCATCATCTCAGCCTGGTTTCCCTGCCTGCCATGCCAATCCTTGTGTGTATCTCTAAAGAGGTTAGCACATCCTGGGTACACAGACCACAGCTTCCTCCATTTGCTCAGGGCCGTAGAGGTCTAAGCATCATGGAGATATTGCTTCACTTCTCCTTAGGGTGTCCACATCAAGACCCTGGAGCCATCTTGCCACCCTTCCGGATCAGAGGCAGATTTTCTGGGTAAGTGGTAAGTGTCCTAATGTGAGAGAGTCTTCTAGAGTGGAGCATCCTTTTACCAAACCAGAGACACACAGACATTTGCAGGCGCTCACCAGCATGAAGACAAAACAGGTGTAAGTGGCCAGTGGCCACCTCCACACTCGCCGTAGGAATACTCCTCACTCCCGCACACTTTAAACTGGATGAACCCAGACTCACGCAGGCTTCCCCCTGAACTCGGTACAATCAATTATCTCATCTCCAGATTTTCAAGTTCCTTCTCTTGGTGCCTTTTACCTAAGTCAGCATGTTTCAAACTTTCAGGAAAAAAAAAACAAAAAAACAAAAAAACCCTTAGAAAATAAAAACCACTGCTCCACCCAAATGATAAAAATCTCTTAAATTCTCCAAGCACAACATCTTCATCTCCTCTAAACTCAGTCCGGAGCAAGGAGTTGATTCCTTTGGGTTCTGGGGAATGGCCGGCTCTGCCAGTCCCCACCTCACCAGCCTAATAGTTTTTCCAGACTGACTCCTGCTTGGGGTTGCGGGACAGCCTGGAAGCCGACTCCTGGTCCCATTCATTCCTCTGGGTCCTCTAAGGTCAGTCACTTTAGGGGGTGTCCCTCCTCTCAGCTCCCGGGACCACTTCCCCCTTCCAGGAGGGGCAGGCAATCAACACTCCTGAAGTCTGACACAAACCCCAGACCCTCATCCATCCCTCTGGGCTGCATTTTGCAACTTAGAGGCAGGCGCGAGGTGTGGGGTGAGGGTGGGGAGGGGGGTGGATTTGCCAGCGCGGTCGCAGGGGCTGTCGGCTCATAGCCGGCCACCGCAGGAGAAGCGGCTCTGTAGGGCGCGGGACCCTCTTGGGGAAGACGGTGGAGCCCTTGCCCTGGAGCCAGCGCACGGCTGGGAGAGGAGAGCCGGAGCCGCGTGCAAGGCGCGGGGCAGCGGCGCCGACCCAGGCTGCAGAGGGATCCCCGGCCGGCGGAGCGCAGAGGCCGGCCCGTCAGTCTCGGGGAGCCGGCAGCCCTCGAGGGCCAGAAAGCTCCGCAACACAAGCACCAAGAGGAAGGGAAACCAGCTCGCGCTGACATGTAAACAGGGACTTCCATCTGGAGGAGTCCGCTCACACAGACCCCCAAGCACACTCACTTGCACCCCGATCCGCCTTCAACCCATCCACTTGCCCGCCCCAAGGCCCTCCAGGCGGGGGGGACCCTAGCTGGTGGCGGCTGCAGCTCCCGCCCCCGTCGCCTTCGGCCTCAGGGAAGAGGAAGCCGGCAGCCAGGCGAGTGCCCAGCGCCGGGGCCAAGGCGCCCAGCTTGCCCGGTGGGAGTGGTGGACCCGAAGGTCTCCAGCCCCAGGCTTGGATCCGCGCCCAAGGTCCTTAGGTTTCATGCGGACCCACCCCGCCCGCAGCCCGGCCCGCAGCGCGTAGGGGGCAGCCGGACGCGGCTTTGGGACAGGGGGTGCTGGGGGAGATCGCTGTCTGTGGTGAGCCCGGAGGGTCGCCCCCGCGAGTGAAACTTGCCACCCGAGCGCGGGAGGAGAAGGCGCGAAGCCGGGGCACGGAAGGAAGGGAGAGTAGCCACGTCTTCCGGGACCCCGGCGCCCCGCGCCAAGCCTGCCGGCTGCCTAGCCGCCCCGGCCGGACCCGCCGCTCCCGCTCCCATTGCCCCATCGCTTACCTTAATAGTCCCGTCCATTTGGCCAAGTCTGCAGCCGAGCCCCCCAATATTCCACACATTGACCCGGTTGCAGCCTGACCTCGCAGCCCCTTCGGATTAGCCCGGCGCGGCCTCCCTGGCGCCCTGGGCCCTCCCTGCGTGCCCCCCACGAGCGCCCTGCCCTCGCTCCCCTGTGCACGTTTGTTGTTGTAGCGGAACGAAAAAGAGACAGTTAACCGGATGAAACTTTTTTTCAGCTAATTTTGGGAAGTGACTTCACTTTGCGAATCGAGGAGGAAGTCCTATCTCTCTCTCTCTCTCTCTCTCTCTGTCTCGCGCTCTCTTCTCCTCTCCCCTCTGCTCTCCCTTGCCTTCCCTCCCCCCACACCCCCTCTTCCTCCCCTCTGCTGGTCCTGCTTTTCGCATCACACACACTATATAAATATACCCGGAGATGCCCAGATACATTCATGCGCAGCGCACACAGGATACTTGCTCCTGGGAGATAAGAGCGAGCCGGGAACAATGCCGGGGTCCACGCCCGGCGCCCGCGCCCTGATTCCCGCAGTCTGCACCCCCACCCCCAACACCTTCCCCCAAAGTCCAAAACCAAACGTCTTTGGCCTCCTTCCTTTTCCCGGGCCGTTGGCCGAAGGTGGCCCTCCTGACTCATTCACTTTCCGTTTCTTCCCACAGATACGTTCATTAATGCTTTTTCCAGCCGGAGTCAAACTTATTGGGGGTTGGGGGGGAGCGTTTACTCGGGCTGGGGATAACCTGGAGCCTACTGCCCGGGGAGATCCAGACGCAGACCGAAGCAAACCAACCATTAAAAAAGTGCATCCAATGGGAATTTTTCCACTCGGGCCCTCGGCCGCCGAGTCGCGGCAGACTCAGCGGTTCACCGGTCGACGCGGACTCCGGGCGGTTTCGGAAGGACCGTCGGGGGCACGGAGTAGGCTCCCAGCGCATTGTTAGAAGAAGGGCGCCCTCGGGGCAGCGCGCCTCGGCCCTTCGCTCCCGGAGAGTTCCCGGTGCCCGCCGAGGGCGGGAGCTGCGGCACCCAAGGCCACCTACCCGCGCCTTCTAGGGTCAAACCCCTCGCACTTTACCTGGACCCAATGGCCCAAGTCCCGGCGCTCGGCCAGAGCCCCCTATGCAGTGCTACTCCGAGCCCCGGAGAAACCTACACTACCGCGGACATTCCTTCTACGCTGGTCAGCAGGTCTCCAGAGCGCAGCAAGCAAGATCGCCGCACAGACTCAGACTTCCCCCTCGGGTGAGCCCCCGGGGTCAGTGCTCAGGTCCAACGTCCGCACCCAGCCGGGAGGCCAGCCGGCCCTTGGCCCGCCTTGTCGGTCCCCGCCACCCGGAGACCTCCCAGGCCCCCCTGCATTGCCGCCGAACGCTCCAGTTGGGGCAGCCTCAGGAGTCCAGACGCAGCGAGGGAACCCCCCTCCCCAGCCTCCGAGCGCTCTCGGCTTGACTCCCTTCTCCCCAACCTCCAAAACAGGTTACCTTGTCCACGCTCTCCAGACCACGCTTTGGACTTTTTCACTTTTATTTAAGAGTCCACCCGGGGAAGGAGGAAAAAAAAAAAATCCAGAGGAGATCCGAGTCAATTGGAAAGAAAAAAAATTCAAAAGGGTGTCCACAGCGGCGAAAAAGGTGACTTATTAATTCTTTATTTCTTCTGGACCAATTGAGCCAGAAAGCTGGCTTGCCTTCCTCCCTCCCTCCCCCCACCCCCTCTCGAAATTAGTCTCATCAATTCAGCTCCAATTTTGGGTTCGAATACAGACGCGGGTCTGAACGTGACCAGACCTGGAGTGGCGGGTGCAGCCTGCCAGCAATTGAGACTCGGCGTGCTTATGGGGGAGTGGGGTGGGGGAGGGGTGGGGGGTGGGTTGGAGGCCGGACCGACCCCCCCCCCCACCTCCTGTCTGCTTCTCAATCCAGGGGTCTGCTCCGGGGCTCCCCAGAGACCGCCACATCTGGTTACCGCTAGCGGGGTCAGTTCCCCCCCTTTGCCTGGGGCCACCAGTTCTGGAGTTCAATTAAAAGAAATCAGACTTAACCCTTTCCTCTCCTCGGCCGGCAGCCTGCGCTCTCACTCTTCCCTTCAGCTTTTCCACATGCTTTCCAGAGAGGAAAGAGGTTAAAGGGAAAGGAAGAATGAATTACATCCTTTCAAACCCCAAATTGTTTCCTTTTCAGCCCAGACTCTGCCGACCTTCAAACGACAACAGGGCTTTCAGGAGGGTGCGGAGAGACTGCTTCCACCCAGACCTGGCCAGAAACCTGGCACCCCCAGCTTCGTTGCCCCTTTCTCAGGCAGAAGAGATTCCAACTCTACCACCCGGAGGCCCCCTTCCTGGTGCTGGGCAAACACTGAGGTTGTTAATGGCCACCCCACACCAGCCAGCTGCTCCCCCTTCCTTCCAGTCTCCTCCTAGTGCTGGAGAAGTCACCTCCATGGCAAAAATGTTGGCTAGGTTTCTCTTCCCACCTCCTATGAAGGGTAGCCAAGAGCATATATTCTTATCTACACTGCACTGATCAGGACAGTCACCCCCACACCCCTAGTACCCCCAACTCCTTTTAGCAGGAACTGCCTTTTCACATCAGGAAGTTGGTCAATATGAAACTACATTAAAATGAGGACTTGCCCTCCTGTTTTATCTTTTTTAAAGATTTTATTTATTTGACACAGAAAAAGAGATCAAAATAGGCAGAGAGGCAGACAGAGAGGGAGGAGGAAGCAGGCTCCCTGCTGAGCAGAGAGCCCAAGGAGGGACTTGATCCCAGGACTCTGAGATTATGACCTGAGCTAAAGGCAGAGGCTTAACCCACTGAGCCACCCAGGTGCCCCTGCCCTCCTGTTTTAGCTGTGAAACTCAATAGCACTTTGTTTCTCCTGGGAGAACCAAAGCTATGGCAATTTCATAATTTGGAAGATGGAGGGGGGAGAGGCTGACATTGGCATAACTGTCACCCCTTTGTGACTCATGGACTGGCACTGATGCCATGCCTTTTGCTATTTACCAGTTCCTCCATGAGGAGCTCCTGTCCATTCACGACGTCCTCCAACCAGCAAAAAGAAGCCCCCCAGCTGGGAACAACAGCTCTCTGAGGGATTTGAGGCTCCCTCTACCCCATATTGACATGCTGGTAGGCAAGTTTGCCCCACTTATATAACTCTGGGTTTGAGGCTCAACTCCTGCTGCTGCTTCTATTTTAAATCCCAAAGGGGGAAAAAGCCCTAACCAAACACAACAGTAAACAAGTCTGCCCTGTTTCATGTGGTTAACACCAGACATCTGGAAAGATGGTTTGATCCTGGCAGCTCGCATTGTTTTCACGAGCAGCCAGAGAATATTTTGAATGTTTGCATTGAGACAAATTGATAGAGAGCCGTGGTAAGGCCCGCTACAAATGAAAAGTGTCTTTGAGTTGGGGAACCCCTCCCGGTCTCCTCTCTTGCCCTCCCCTTTCTTTTTCCCCCTCTCTCCCTCTCCCTTCTCCTAGCTTAGTGAGGAGCTGGTTACCCCAGCCCACACACTTGCACACACCCTCTTTCCTGGCTCACCAGAGACTGCCCTGCCTGCCTTTCCCAGACTGGGCAGGGCTGGTGCCCAGGAGCCAGTGCCGGCTACCATCAGCGCCCACCAGTTTTCATGTCGGGGAGCGCTCGCAGCCAAGGAAGCGGGCCAGCATGGAAAACAAAAGCTACCAACTGGGGGACCCACAAGACAACTCATGGCACCGTTCTAAGCCTAGGGTCACGTACAGAAAGCATGCACATGGAGGGTGAATATTTAGGAAAACATTTGGATTTTGAACATTTTTGCTGGAACTCTGGTCGGAGGACTTGCCTCTCACCATCCGCACTTGACAGTATTTTCAAAGATGCGGAAGTCCTGCTTCCCCCCGGGAGGGAAGCGGCTGGGTGAAACGTGTCTTGGCTCGCTCAATGTCAGCCCTTTTGACCCGGTCAAGACTTTCCAGACACGACTTCCTGGGCTTCTTCGGTCCCAGCCCAGGTTGGAGGCGGGAGGACGCGACAATCGGTGCCGGGTCCCCGGGGTGCCTCTGGACCCAGGGACTGCCCCGTCACTTGAAACCCCGAAAGATGCAAGGCCTGGCAGAGTGTCTCCGGCGGATCCTCCCCCCTCCGTCCCTCGGTCCTCCGTCCTCCCCCGCCCCTCGGGTCCAGCGCGGCCTCGGCTGGTATTCGAGCTGGCAAGGGCGGGGAGGGCGGGGAGGCGGGGGCGCGGGGGAGGGACCGGCGAGCGAGCGCCAAAACTCCAGACTGCACAACTGCAGCTTCAAGTGTCTGGCCCCTCGCTCCAGGCCATAATTAATTTGAGATTTATTTTTATTGGAGAACTCGAGTCTCGTCTGACCTTAGCCAAACAAGGCAGCTCGAGCCGCCCCTGGATGCGCTTGAATGCCGGGGAATATTTCTGCAGGAAGGCTCTGCAGGCGCGCCTGCTTTGAATTTGTTTCTCAGACTTCATCTACTCACAGATTGAAGGAAGATTTAGAGCCTCTGCTCGCCCTGCCCGCTCCCTACGCTCGTTCTTGCTTTAGCGCCAAGCGGGTTCAAAACGCTACGTGGGAGGCCGCGGCGGCGGGAGGGCCGGGGGCCGGCGGGCTCGGCTGGGGGAGGGTCTCTGCGCCCAGAGCCCGAGGCGCTGCGGGCCGGGTCCCCAGACCACGCGGCGTCTACGAGGAAATCCCGAGGGAGTCCCAGGCCGACCAGAGAGCGCAGGCTGACAAGAGGTGGAGACCAGCCAGGTGCCGGGACTCTCACCCAGCGGCGATGCCTAGACGGGGGCCTGGGGCGGGGGGGGGGGCACGGGAGCATTTCAGCCTCTCCGATCTCTGTCCGCCCTGCCTCCCAGCCGCCCCAAATGGCATTTATTCTAAGTACAGACCTGTGTCCTTGAAACGCTGCTGCTGGACCTGCTGGCCAGATGCTGCCCCTGGGGCGTGTCGGTCGCTGTGAACATTCTGGGGCTAGAAGCCTCCTTTGGTCTGGTTTGGGGGGGCGGGGTGTCTCCTCCAGAAATGCAGCTTGGGCTGAACCTGCAGGCTAGGTGGTGAGGGAGCGGGAGCAAGGAGTCCGGAAGACTCGCAAAGAGGAGAAAGTGGAGGACCAAGCCAGTCTCCGCTGGGTTGACGAGGGGCTTTCCGTGTTGTGCTCCCCGCGCTGGTACTGACAAGGGATTTGCACCCTGCAGGGGCAGGATGACTTCCCACATCTACAAGTGGAACATCCAGGTGGAAGGTCACTCTGTGGGACCTAGGGTTTGAATTCTGGCTCTGCATGTACCAGCTCTGTGGCCTTGAACAAGTTCCTTAACCTCTCTGTGCCTCAGTGTCTTCCATCTGTACATGGGTGTTGTGATAGGATGTAACCCTCAAAGGGCTTTCCTAAACTTGAAATGAGTGTCTGGAACTTGCCTGACAGCACAATTTTGCCCTTATTTGTATCTTGGCCCCACCTCTTACAAGCTCTGTTATCTTAACCTCTCAATACCTCAGTTTCTCATCTGCAAAATGGATTACATCCTAGGGTTGTTATTAATATTAAATGAGTTATAGAACAGGGCCTAGCAAAGGCAAGGGCTACCATGATGTTACTACCATTATTCACCTACTGCAACGTCTTTGTCCTAAAGAGTCACGCCCCTTCCCTCTCTCCCTTTTCCTCTCTCCTTCCAGCCCCATACCCTCCCTCAGCGCTCTCCTGTGGAATCTCCCTGAGGACTCTGTGAGTTCTCAGAACCCAGATCGCTGCCCAGTGGAGTGGGCACCCTTGGCTGCTGCAGCCCGGCTGGGCTCCAGGCTCCCAGCCTGGGCGCCGGGGCCGTGCGGTGTTTGTCAACAACCTCGGAGGTTCCTGACACAGAATGGCAGGGTTTTGGCAGTGGGGGACTGTTTGTGCCCCTCTGGCAAATGGTCGATGTAGGGAGCGGGAGGAACAGACCCAAGATTGTCCCTGCTACGCAGACCTTGCGCCGCCATCAATGCACCCCTTTGTGCAACAATACAAACTTTGTGGCTGCTGAAAAATCCATTTTTCCCCCTTGAAAAGAGCTCCTGCGGCGAGCGGCTCCTTTGGCTGCCCACAGCTCCTAGACTGCCGCCTCTCTCCCTGCTCCCCACTCTGGACAGCTCTGCTCTCCTGGGCCGGTTTGCTTTCTCTCTTACTCTCCGCTTGGGTCAGCCTCCTGGACTCCTGCTTGCCCCTCTTGGGACCGTCATCCCGAGGTTTTGGGTCCCTGAGGTGTGTGCAGACACGGGTTGGGGAGGTGGTGGTGGGCTGTGGATGGGAGAGAGACTCCCCACCCCAGGGCCACTTGCAGCTCTTGGGGTAGAGCTGGAAGAGGGAACACCCTTAGCTTTGAGTACTGGGAGTGCCGCGGTGGGAAGGGTCACAGCCCGCCTAATCTCTCTGGGAAAACTACGCCACGAACCCCGGTGCGCTTTAGTCTCCCTGTGTACGCCCCGCCACCTCCCGAGAGCCCTCCGTCCAGCGATCCATTATATGGATTGTAGACACATCGATTCACTTATTTTTCATTCATTCATTACAGATTAAACATCTCTTACCCGCGCCAAGGCTCCAGGACCTGGCCCCCCAAAGTGACTGTAAAACTTCTTTAGACCTCGGGAGGGGCGGGAATGGGTGGGGTGATACTACCCAGTCTCAACAAATTTCCCTGTAGAGGAATGGGAGGAGGGCCGAATGCAAAAGTTGCGCTTCCCGAGAGCCGCACCCCAACGAGGTGGTCAAGTGCCGGCTGTCCCACAGGTCGGTGGCATTTGCCGACGCAGCAGGGAGCTCTGCGCTGGCACGCAGGTGGGGGTGGGGGCCGGAGGGGGCGGGTTTTCACGGAGAAGCGGGCGGGGCGGGGACCTGAGGGGTGGGTTTGCCGAACCCCGGCGGGCTCTTCCTCCTCGCAACTAGGGAAGGCTCAGCCAGCCCCAGCTCCCGGCTGTTACCCGGAAGGAGGGAGGTCGCGCCTTGAATCCCTACCCCGGACACCCTCGACCCCGCCCCACTGGCGGATTTTCATTTAAACGTGTAACCCAGATGTCCTTCCCTCGATTTGTTTACATTCTTGGGAACTGTTATGAGTGCAAAAAACGTTCCGTATGCTGTCAAATGCTGCGCTTTGGAGGAGCGGGTGGGGCCAAGGAAAGGTGTGCTTGAGGACCGACGGGGTGCCGAACCAGTGGAGAAGCGCGTCGCTTTCACATACCCTCGCACACTGGCCCAGAGACTCACATGCACACTCCCAAGTGCAGGCAGACTCTTAACTTGAAACTTGCTGTGCGCCCGCGGCACGAGCGCAAGACCCACTGGGATTGGACACTGGCTCTCAGTTCAGGGACTGGCGCCTCGGCTTCCCTTTCCAAACTTCACCAGGCTCACCCACTTCCAGTCTCCCAAACAGTACCTGCCCGAGAGCCTGTCTCCTCAACCAAGGATTCCCCAGTCTCCAGATCCACCCTCTGACCCAAGAAAGGGGATGGAGGGGCCATAGGCCTGGGTGGCAGAGGGGCGGGGGTTATTACCTGTTTAAAGATGCTGTCATGTCTTACCTTGACGTAAGACGATGTGTCGGGGACCGTCTGAAACATCCTGGCTTGGTAAGGAAGGGTGGGGAAGGCCCAAGAACCAGCCTGGGTAGGAGAAACCTCAGTCACCCAACAGTACAACACGGGTGAGAGGGTAGAGGGTGGGGGTGGGGTTAGGTGATGAAGGAGAGACGCAAAGGGAGAGGACTCGAGAGTTGGGATGCTCTGATCTGCCTGGGATCCGCCTGGGCCAGCAAGGGAGGATCGGAACTGTTAGGATCGGAACTGTTAGGCAAGGTAGGATGGGAACTGTTAGGCACTGGGCACCCGCCCCTCTGCCTCCAGACCTGAAGGTTGAGAGCCAGCTGAGGCCATTGGGTCTCTTTCCCACAGCCATGTAACCCTCCCCTACCCACAATCAGAGACACCCATCTCCCCCCCAGGGTCTGGGTAGTTTCACACCTGCAGACACCAGGGGACGGGGGACCATCTGAGCCAGAACACAGAATGCTGCCTGGATAAAGGTAGGTTTCCCCTCGGATGCAGCCCAACCACCCAGGGACCAGATATTTACAGAGCTGCCAAGTTCGGGCCCTCCAGGCACAGATCTCCTGCCTGGCTCCCCTAAAACCCCAGGACTCTGCCAGAGTTCAGGTGCCCCCCCCTTCCCTGCTGCTGGACCACTTGGGAAGGAAGACTGGCAGAAGCTTCTTGAGGTCTGGGGAGGTCCTATCCCCCAGCCCTGCTTCTTAAAGAAAACAGTTTTTACAGCAGAGACAAAGACAATGAATAACGCAGCCTTATTTCTAGTAGCAGAGGAGCTGGTGTCTGAAGTCTGAGTAATTGGGCTGGCCGGGTCAGAAACCACCCTAGAATGCCAGGTGCCTCTGCGTGAGTCTCTCCCAGTCTTGCCAAGTCCGGCGGCTGTCTCTCTCCCCTCTTCCCTTCCTTCTCTTAAACCATCTTTAACGTGGCAGCGTGCGGCTTCTCCGGCAGCCAATGTGTTTCTGATAAAGCACTTTTCTCCTCACTAACAAATTCCAGCTTTTCGGCTTCTGAAGCCACAACACACATACGTGAGTTCAGGGACCAGGTATGTTCCTTTGGGCTCCTAGATTCCCATTCCCTGCCTCTATCCCGGGGTCCTTGTAGAGAGTGTCCCCCCATTTTCTCTGAAAGTTGGAATGGAATTTGCCGGGGAAAAAAAGTGAGGCGGGAGCAGGGGAAGAGAGAAAAGAAAGTGCCAGAGAGAAAGAGAGTCCCAGAAAGCCTCCCATTCCTGGTGGAGAAAGGGGCGCCACTAACCCCCTGCATTCCCCCAAGGATCTCACACACAGGAACGCTCACCTTAGATACCCTTTCCTTTTTGGCCAGCAGAAGCAGAACTCCAGCAACTCCAGGATGTTCGAGTTCTGGGTGCCAGTTCTCTGCGCCTAGAGCCCCGGATCCTTGGTGCCCTATTAAACCTGCTGGCTGCCCGGAGTCAAAATGTGCCTTTCTCTGCAGCGCCTTCACACAGCCAGCCTCAGTCCTAGTATGAGCTGGGGGGTGGGGGTGGGGGTGCACAGAAACCGCTTGGTCTGTGTGCCCTGCAGCTCTCCTCCCTGATGTCTCTCTTCGTCGTCCCACTCCCCCTTCCTCTCTCTTTTCCCGTCTTTTAACTTGATTTCCGTTTTCTTATCAATATTTCAACTGCTGTCTGATGAATTGTTCTAGTAGACAGCCACCCATCTGTCCCTCACTGCTTTTCCAGAAACCTCACGGTAGTGCTAGGAAATGTCAAGGAATACTGGGAACCACACACATACTACAGATATAAAGCCAAGGGGAGACACGGAGACCCTGGCCTGCTTTTATGTGATTAGCTTTAAATGATTGCTGTGCAAATAATTTTTTTCTCAGACTTAAGCAATGTGATGGAAGTCCTCTTGGCTTTTTCAAGCCCTTAAGTTCAATTTACTTACAGGTGACTCTTTCCCTTTACTTGGACCTCCCCGGAATACATCCTTTTCCAACCCATGATTTCTAGGCATCGTCTATATGAGCAAGGAGATTTGCAAAAGTCAGAAGCAACCCTATTACGGAGTTTCAATTTTAAATTACATATAACAACACCCTTGCTCAGGAGTAGTTTCTGGTTCCTTGAGTTTGTGGTTTTTTGTTTTTGTTTTTGTTTTTTTTAATTTTGGAATCTGGCTTGCTTCTTCATTTCAAGACCAGGTCTTGAATGGGACTCAGATTTCTGAGTTCTTGTCCACATTCGCTGTTTTAGTTGCCCAGTCCAGGGCCATTTTCCACAAAACGGCTGGGCCTTGCCATGCCGGTGCGTTGCCTATGTGCTCCCTCCCAGGCTGGTGGTTTCCACACTCCCTTCCATGACTTTGCATCTCCTGAGCCTCCAGTAACCCAGAGCTTTGCACCAGACCTCTGTCCAGAGCCCTTGGCAGGGACCAGAGCAGCTGAACTTGGGTATGCATTGTTGGGGGTAGGGCAAAGCCAAGGGGGTGCTGTGTGACAGGTAAGGGTAGAGTGTGTCATAAGAAAACCATAGCTTCTGTTCCCTCTGAGAATTAGCCTCAGTTTCTCAAGCCGTTCCCTCCTCGTTCTTTCTTGGGTACCCAGACCCTGCTGGCTGCTTTGGTTCTGGACACGAGAAAATTAACTCGGTACCTGCTCCCTCTCCACCTCCCTGCTCCCCACCCCTCAGCTGGCTCTGGAAATTTCTGACCAAAAGCAATTGCTAGGATTCCATTTCTGGAGAAAGCACACTTATCACCCAGATCTCCCCACGTGGGGGGTATGAAGACTGGCGGCAGGGTTATTCATTATTTCCTTCTCAACAATATCCCGATTTTTCTCTCCGTCCCTCCCCCAAAGCTCAACATATTGAAACATTTTGCTGCTTAATAAGAGCAGCCGGGAGAGCTCTGGGGTGAAAGGCCAGCCTGGGACCGTGACTGGGGCTGATGGCCAGGCTGCCCCCGCCCTGCACATTCCTGACCATTGCTTAGGAAAACAAGAGAGGCTTGGGGAGGGGAGGGGAGGGGCCTGAAGTACAAGGGCTTGTGCCCCCATAGTTTTGTTCCTGGGATTCTGTGCAGAGGTTGGTGGTCTTCCTTCCCAAAGGGAACAAACACTATTCCAAACAACCACAAATGAAACTGAAGGTGCTCCTCTGTCGGGCAACACATCCCAGACCAGTGTCATGCTTTTTAAGGAGAGTTTTTTTGCAGCACAGCTGGAGATTTGAAATTGCTTTCTTTTCAACATCCCCACCCGCCCCCCTACCGTCTCCTTTCTTTTCTTGAAAGGGGACTTCCAAAGAGACCGCTTGAGTACCTGCCTCAGATTTTAAACTCTTCTTTATGTTTCAGAGCTATTATCACACCCTTATTCATAGACCTCTCCATCCAAGGTTGGCCTCCCTTCCTTAGACTGTAAGCTTCCTGAAGGCAGGTGTTGCTTTCTTTTCCTTCCCAGCTTGATACCCTGGGTCCACACTGAAATTGACAAGCATTGAAGTGGGACAATTTCTTAACTCTGTCTCTTCTTCTGAACAATAGGGAAAACGAAACAAACAAAGCCAAGCCATCACATTGTTACTAAGTGAAAACTGACAGGCACATTTCACCTGAGTACAGAAATTCATTTTCTGCTTTGCAGGGTGGGAGAAAGTCAGGGCTCCTGGGTGGTGGGCTTTATTTTTACATAAATGGTTTAACCAGGGATCAAGAGATCCTCCGTCTCTGACAGAGGTGTCCTCTGCTAGTTCTATATCAAACCCTTCAGTGTTGTGTGTGTGTGTGTTGTGCACACCCACGCATGGATGGCCTCCTATTTCCTCCTCTTTATGTAATTTTAAGAGCTAGAATGGGCATTTACGCTGAGGATCATGCAAATAAATAAAATCTTGGTGGTCCTGGAAAAACAGATGAGCTGAGAAGGAAGTGGACTTGATCTGGACTCCCTTTCAGCTAGGGTTTCGGAGCAGGACCTGTTTGCACACTTGAGGGGGTGGGGAGACTTGTGGAGGCCCACCCAGGGAGTGCTGGCAGCCCTAACCACCCTGTCTGGGAGCAGGGGTGGGGTGGGATTAGAACCCATGAGGCTATCTCATCCTCCAGAAGGATATGGCCAACTCCCTTTGTCACCTGAAGGCTTCAATTTGCCTGAAGAAAACTGTTGAAATTGGTAACAGCTACCATAAGGTGGAGCCTAAGAAAGGAGAGAATGAAGGGAAAGGGGCAGGAAGACTCATTAAAGCCAGCTTATCCCTCTAACTGCTTCCAAAGGGAAAGGGGCGGGGCTCTCTTGCTCCCTGGTTATTGCCTCCTTGCCAGCCCATACCAGGCTGCCTCCTTGGGCCATTGATTTGCAGCTGAGCCTGGTCATTAGCAAGTGACTCTGATGTTGACTTTAGGAGCTTGGGAGATTGGGATCCAAAAAGCACATTCATTAGGGGAGAAGAGTTGATTATCCTGGGTGGGGGAGGGGTGCCACCTTGGGTTCTATGATTCTCAGCAAGTTTATGAGGACCTAGTGTCCCTATTTGGCTAATGAGAGAGTTACAACTAGACCATCATGAGATGCCTTCCAAAAATTCTGTGAGATTATTTGACTGGGAAAGCATGTGAATCAAAGGCAAATTAATGTTCTAGGGTTAGAAACTTTGGGTTCCAGTTTTAGTTCTGCCTCTAATGAAGTGTTATGAACTGAATTGTGTCCCTCTGAAATCCATATATTAAAGCCCTCACCACAAGTAATTCGGAATGTGAATGCATTTGGAGACAGGGCCTTTACAGAGATAAATAAGGTAAAATGAGTGGGCCCCAATCCCATAGGACAGGGGTCCTTATAAGAATAGGAGATTAGTACACAGTGCTAAGCCAAGGAGAGAGGTCTCAGGAGAGGGCAAACCTACTGGGAACTTGATCTTGGATTTCTAATCTCTAGAACAATGAAAAAACAAATTTCTGTTGTTAAAGCCACTAATACTTTGGTATTTATTATGGCAGCCCTAGCAAACCAATGCAAGTGGGGAACAGTACTTTGCCATGATTTGGTTTCCTCAAGCAAGAAAAAGAATTGACAATGTTGACACACTTTATTCAGCTCTCTGGAACCCTCCAGAAGAGCTGCCATCCACAGTGTTTCTGGTCCTGTGTAGCCTTGTATATAAAGCAGTATTCTGATCTTTGTGGTTCTTTCCACCCCAAATAAAGACTTCAATGACACTGAGTTTCAGTGTCCTCCACATTTTCTATTCCCTTTGCTTTTAATGATGGGAAGGAAGGAAGTCACTTCCTGCTCTCCCATCAAGCAATTTCAGGTTTTAAAGGGTAGCCAGCAAGATGTCATGCTCCTTATCTCTCATTATTTGTGTCCTCTTGTAGCCCTTGAAGGCTGCAAACCTACACTGAGCTCCTGGAAATTACAAGGAGAGAGAAGTGGGAAATCTGCTCCGAGAGATAAGTCCAGGAAATGGAGGCAGTGAGTAGAACAGGCTCCATGAGAAGAGCTACCAGACTGGGGCATTTTGGATTCTGACGCGTGTGAGTGGGTCGGTCCTTTGATTCCCATCACATACCAACACACACACACACACACACACACACACACACACATTCATGCATATCCTCAGCGTAACAGAGGATCTTGGGATGGGATAGCATGGGGTGCAAAATAAGATTTCAGAGCAAGGACGGAGAACTGCCAGATCAAGAGATCTGTGATCTGATCAGACACAAAAGAAAGGGCCTCTCCTAAGCTCCTAAGATTCACCCCTCACCCCCACCTGCGGATCAAACACATACAAAGTTCCCGAGGAAGGGAGCGCTGGGTGGTTCAGTTGATACGCGTCCGACTCTCACCTTCAGCTCAAGTCATGATCTCAGGGTCTTGGGATCAAGCCCTGCACTTAGCGTGGAGTCTGTTTGAGATTCTCTCCCTCTGTTCCTACCCCCTACTCCCACACCCAGCCTACTCTCTCTCTAAGGAAAAGAAAAAGAAGTTTCCCAGGACTGTGGATGAAGAGGGGAGAATGAGTAAGACGATGCATTAAGGCAACAAGGAGCTCTTAGGACCAAAGATTTTTATATACATTATATTCCTTCCTTCAACCCCCTTAACAAATTTTCTCTCCTTAAGTTCTCTCTCCATGAATATCAATTAATTAATTTTATTAGATGATCCCTGAACCCTGTTCTATCTTAAATTTTTATAATTCTAAAGAGCATTTTACTAGTCTCATCTATAATTATAATTTTTTTAGTTTATTGGGAGACATCGTTCATCCTTGCTCCTGTTTTAAAAGAGAAAACCGAGATAAGAGTTAGCTAGGCCAAGGTCAGTTCTTCAAAATCATTTCAGTATGGTTGCAGGTTGGGTGATGCTTTTTCTGATTGAATGGAATAATCCATTCATGTTTCCGTTCATTCATTTGTGTTCTAGGGGCGGGAAAATGGGTCATGGAAAGGACCTGCATAGTAGCTAGCTCTAAGAAGGCAAAGATTTGCAAAGATCATGTTATCTTTGTTTTATTGACCTGGACTGACTCAACCCTTAGAAGAAGAAAGAGAACAGAATTAATGAAAGCATCAAATTCAGAACCCCTTGTAGAAGGAGTCACCATCGCAGTGTTAGGGGGAATGAATCAGGGATAGTAAAGGATTCAAAAGTGTTGAGTGGGACAACTGTATGTCCACCACAACTTTGAGGTGAAGGGTGATTGTATTAATTAAAAACAAAACAACGCTTTGGGATGCTGTTGAGAAAAATGCCACAGAAGTGAAAATATGCTCTGGCTACCAAGGACACCAGAGCAGTGTTGTCTGAAGTAGTGACGCTATTATTCATTGCTCCCTGCCAGCCTTTATAATTCCAATTTATAAAAGAAAAAGGGGGGGGTTGCCTGGGTAGCCGAGTCAGTTAAGTGTCTGCTTTTGGGTAAGGTCATGATCCCAGAACCCTGGGATCGAGCCCCGCATGGGGCTCCCTGCTCAGCGGGAAGCCTGCTTCTCCCTCTGCCTCTGCTGCTCCTTCTGCTTCTGCTCTCTTGCTCGCACCTCTTTCTTAAATAAATAAATAAAATCTTCAAAAAGAAAAAAGAAAAAAACCTAGACAAAAATCGAGCCGGACCCATGCCAATTATATCTGATACAAAGGTCTTGAGGGTATGCTTTTTTAATGGAGGTGATAGGATTGAGGTGAGGGGTGGGGGGGTACTTGAATAAAGACAGATATCAATAATGTCCCTAATACTAATACCTAGGGATAGTCTTTTGAGTTGCTTTCCACAAAGCGCTTCCAACTTATAGATGGAAAAGACACTCTGTACCTACTTGTCTGATCAAATACTGGTCTGCTGTGTCATTATTATTATTTTGGTGACCCTCAACTTTGATAGATGGGGACAGTGGGGTCCTGGAGAGAGCACGGTCACTCACTATTACTTCAATGCACGTCATAGCTGAACACAAAACAATGTCCCCCACTTAACACAATAAACACTGGGGACTCACTGCCTTGTGAGTTCCTCTCAGGGAACCTGCTTTCCCTAGATAAGAGATCAAAAGTCGAGGGTGTGTTTTCATTTTCTTGGTGTATGTTTTTAGATCAGACTTTGTGAAGTAAGGTGTCTCCTAGATTTTTGGCCAAGCTCAAGGGGAATATAGATTTATTGCGAATCTTTGTGTCTCTTTTTAAAAGCTCAGATTTGTGAGCGATGCACGCATGAACTGAGTATTTGACTGTGAAATTCTCATTGCGTCAGAGTGATTGGTAATGTGGAGATGGGCAGAGTGGGAATTATGTCTCATACTCTGTGGAGCCTGCTCGCTAACTTCTGTGGGTCATGATTTTGGTTCTACTTTATAAAAATTGACGAGCCAGGGAGGGGTGGAATGAAGTGGGTCTTGAAGAAATTGGTAAGTGTGTCATGCCCCCTCCAGTCCTTACCTCTCCCTTCTCCAAGTTCTGACGCAGGGGTGGGTGGGCCAGTGCGGCTCCCAGACTGTGCTTGATTTCAAATGGAGCTAGTTCCACGTGTCCTTTTCTGACTCAGCTAGCCACTGAGCTAGTGAGCTGTCTTGTGTTTGGAGATCCCTACCTTTTGCACTCAGTTTAACTGTTTATAGAAGCAGCACCAGCAGTGAAAAAGCAAAGCCAGGGAGGAGGGCTCCCGTGGAAAATTTCATGGGTCCACTGAGACAAGACTCAAATGGGTTCCATGACTTCAGCTGTGAGCTTGGGGAACCAGCTACCCCAGTCTCCCCCCACCCCCCCACACACACCCCCGACTGCATGCCTAGATGAGTCTCTTAATTTGCTTAGGAATTTCTGGGGTGAGAATACCACTCCTGGTCAAACTGTCTGCAAGCTGTCTGCAATGGTTTTCTTCTGACAAGGGTAGATGCTCAAATTTTTCAGTTGGGGAGGCTTTTCGATTTGGAACCAAACTGAATTTTGCCTTGCATCTCTAGAAAAGAAACTGGTCATGGCTGTGGGGCCCAGAACTCTGAGAGATGATAAGCATTTGCAATCTTGAGTGCTTATCTCCTGCTGTATCTGGGCTTCTTGCATTTATAAAGTAAATCGGGAAATCTCACCACAACAGGCTTTCCTGTGAGGAGGCTGGCATTTCCTGCCTGCCCCACTGGGGACAGGAATGGAGGGAACACGCTGCTGATGTCAGGTTTCCTCATTTCAACCCCGCCGCTGCTGTGGGGAGTAGGGGATGGTGGGGGGTGCAGGGTGGGGGAAGAAGGGACCCACCGAGATCAGCTAGGGTGTGAGTTGGAGCGAAGGAGATCGTTGTTTTCCTGATACACTTTTCATACAGCTTTCTGACACATAAAATAAGAAAAGAGCCCACCCATCATTATGTGTTTGAATCCACATACACGCGAACACGTGGTACATATGTGTGTTGTGTGGGTACTTAGCTACTTGCTTTGATGAAAGCAGCACAGTTCTGACAAACTACTATAAAATCAGTTATATTAAAATTACTTTGCATATTATGCACCAGGGGAACATTCCTATGCATTCCACAGTCTTACCTTTAAAAAATGTCATAAACAAATAATGCTTTTGTAAAGAGAAGTGCCTCTCCCCACTTTTTGCATTTAACTTTAGGGTCAATTTTTATTCCAATTTTCATATATGTGCTATTGAGAAGATCACTTGTGTTAATAAAAAAATTGCACATATTGCCTCTGTTAAATGAAAGATATGAATGTGTGTAGAAAATTTGATCTGGTTCTACTATTGTAATGTCTATATATTTTATGTAGCACTTAGAGTCATATGTCATTGGATGGACCCTAGAGAAATTCATGCTCAATTTCCAGATGAAGAAACAGACTCTGAAGCAGAAATTGCTTCATTTAAATATGGTATTTCATTTAAATACATTTATGTATGTTGTTTAAGTAGTTAAATATTCAAACATTTAAATATCTTATTTCATTAAGGAACATGATTATTGTTATCACCACCTTTTTTCACCGTGAAACTGAATCATATGTGAGAAACTTGAATCTCTTAGAATCATCTCATATATTGTCTAAGTAATGTGTTACAGACATTATCTATAATTTTATAAGTAATTTCTCATGCTTTGCCGGGGGAACCACAGGGCTTGGCTAGAACTTAGGTCTTTTCCCTTCTCATCTTCTGTTTCCTTGTTGAGTTTCCATCAACATGGTTCATGAGCTTTCCATCTCCTTTAAAAAGTGATGCGGTTGTTCAACATCACTGCCAATCCACTGATTTCATAACTGTTTTCTCTCTTCAACGTTTAAAACACCTAGTATTGCTTTCTCTTTCCCTTCCTTCCATCCCAGGAGGAAGGGTTGCAAAGATAGGAGAGAGTGATAGTTCATGCATACACACCCAACCTTTCTTAATGTTACCTTATTACATAACCATGGTCTCATTACCCAAAACTAGTATTAATGCAATACTATTAACTAAACTTCGGACTCTTCAGATTTCATCAGTTTTCCTGCAATATCCTTATTCTGTTCCAGGGCTCAGTCCAGGTCCCTATGCTGTTTAATTGTCAGATATCCTTAGCCTCTTTCCATCTGCAGTAGTTCCTTGGTCTTAAGTTCTGTTGCATGACTTCAACGCTTTTGAAGGGCATTGGTGAGGTATGATGTAGAATGCCTCTCAATTTGGTTTTGATTGAAGTCTTACCATGATTAGCTAGAGATATGTATTTTGGGGAGGA
The DNA here is from genome assembly GCF_020171115.1 of Neogale vison. Taxonomy (NCBI): domain Eukaryota; kingdom Metazoa; phylum Chordata; class Mammalia; order Carnivora; family Mustelidae; genus Neogale; species Neogale vison. The sequence goes on along the minus strand of NC_058097.1, from coordinate 117,779,213 downwards.
ACGCCACTGAGGTGATATGCCTTTTACAGCACATCATCGTGGAGGGTCCATGACACTGATGTCTTATTACTAGTGATGCTGACCTCGAGCACTTGATAAATGTGGTTTTGGCCAGGGTACGCCACTACAAAGTTACTATTTTTTCCCTTCACAATTATCAAGAATTGGAAAGGGGAAGGAGATACATTGTCATTAACAAGTATTTCTGGGCCCTGGGGGTGGGGGGCGCTATTTTGAGACAATGCAAATATCCTCCCATCCCCAATCCCTGACAAGCCCTGGGATTTGCTTTCCATGCCCAAAGTTTTATCAGTTTCACTATGTCATATAAATGTAACCTTTGGGTCTACTTCTTTCCCTTGTAGGTGTGTTTCAGATTTATTCATGTTGGTATATGAGCTAGTGGTGTGTACCTTTTCATCACTAAGCAGTATTTTTGGTTGGGAGTGCTCGTACAGAGTCACCATATTTCGATGATCTGTTCACCTACTAGAGGACATCTAGGCCATTTCCAATTTTTGGTGGATATGAATAAAGCTATAAATATTTGCGTATAGGTTTCTGGTTGTGTGTAAGTTTCCATTTTGCTTGGGTAAATATTTGCCTGAGTAAATATGTAAGAGTGAGATTTCTGGGCTTTATGGTTAATGAACGTCTAGCTTTATAGAAGAAACTGCTAAACTCTTTTCCCAAGATGTTGTGCCATTTTGCCTTTCTACCAATAGGTTTGAGAGCTCTACTTGCTTTTAACACTTCTGAGCACTTGGGCGCTTGGTTGTAATTTGCACTTACCTAATACCTAACCATTCTGGATATTTTTCATGTGTGTGTACATGTGCTTGCATCCACATATCTTCTTTGGCAAAGAGCTTTTTCATGTCTTTAGTCTACGATTTTGTTGTTTCGTTCTTGTTGACTTTTTATTTTTTATTTTATTATTATTATTTTTTAAGTAGGCTCCACAACCAACATGGAGCCCAACATTGGGCCTGAACTCACGACCTTGAGAACAAAACCTGAACTGAGACCCAGAGCTGGGCATTTAACTGACTGAGTCACCCAGGGGCCCTGAGTTCTTATTGAATTTTGGGAGTTCTTCATATTCCCTGGAAACACATTCGTTATCACATTTATTTTTTAAGTGATTTTATTTATTTATTAGAGAAAGAGAGAGAGCAAGCAAAGTAGGGTGAGAGGCAAAGGGAAAAGCAGACTCCTGGCTGAGCAAGGGCTCAATGCGGAACTCAATCCCAAGACTCCAGGAGGATCATGACCTGAGACGAAGGCAAATACTTAACTGACTGAGCCACCCAGGTGCCTCTTTCGCAATAATGTTTGCAAATATTTTTTCTATTTTTTGTATTGTCTTTTGAGTCTCTTAATGTCTTTCTCTGGGCAAAAGTTTTAAATTTTTATAAAGCCTGGTTTATATTTTTTTCTGAGTCTTGTTTTGATTGTCATATCTAAAAACTCTTTGCCCTACCTAAAGTCATGGAGATATTCCCCTATGTTTTTTTCTAGAAGTTGGATAGCTTTAAATTTTACATTTTAGCCTTTAATGTATTTTGAATTAATTTTTGTATAAGATGTGAGGTATTTATAATGGTTCATTATTTAATTACTTAATATTTTGTATATAGATATCTAAATGTTTCAGTATTATTTGTTGACAAGACTATCTTTTCTTTATTGAATTGCCTTTTTACCTGTCTCAAAAATCAGTTGACTGTCGACAAAACTAAAAGACAACCAACAGAATGGGAGAAGATATTTGCAAATGACATATCAGATAAAGGGTTGGTCTCCAAAATCTATAAAGAACTTGTTAAACTCAACACACAAAGAACAAATCATTGAGTCAAGAAATGGGCAGAACACATGAACAGACATTTCTCCAAAGAAGACATACAAATGGCCAACAGACAGGAAAAAATGCTCAGTATCACTTGGCATCAGGGAAATACAAATCAAAATCACAGTGAGATACCACCTCACACCAGTCAGAATGGCTAAAATTAACCAGTTGGGAAATGACAGGTGTTGGCAAGGATGTGGAGAAAGAGGAACCCTCCTACACTGTTGGTGGGAATGGAAGTTGGTGCAGCCATTCTGGAGAACAGTATGGAGGTTCCTCAAAAAAATTAAAAATAGAGCTAACCTATGACCCAGCAATTGCACTACTGGGTATTTACCCCAAAGATACAGATGTAGTGATCCGAAGGGGCACCTGCTCCCCAATGTTTATAGCAGCAATGTCCACAATAGCCAAACTATGGAAAGAGGCCAGAGGTCCATTGACAGATGAATGGATGTGGGGTGCACACACACACACGCACAGTGGAATATTACTCAGCCATCAAAAAGTGAAATCTTGCCATTTGCAATGACATGGTGGAACTGGAGGGTATTATGCTAAGTGAAATGAGTCAATGACAGAAAGACAATTATCATGAGATTTAATTCATATGTGGAATTTAAAAACAACAGAGGAGCATAGAGGAGGGGAGGGAAAAATAGAACAAGACATAATGAGATAAGGGGATAAACCATAAGAGACTCTCAACCATAACAAACAAGTGCTGGAGGGGAGGGGGGTAAAGGGGTATAACTGGGTGATGGGCATTAAGCCCAATGAGCACTGGGTGTTATATACAAATGTTGACTCACTGAACTCTACCTTTGAAACTAATAATACACTATATGTTAATTAATTGATTTTAAATTAAAAAAACTGTTGACTATATTTGTGTGGGTATATTTATGAGTTCTCTATTCTGTTCTATTGATCTGTATGTGTAACCTTTTGCCAATACCACATGGCCTTGATTATGCTAGCTTTGTAGTGAGTCTTAAAATCCTAGTATGTATGGATAACATGAATCCTGTGCCTTTGTTCTTTTGCAGGATGGTTTTGGCTACTCTAGTGCCTTTGTCTTTCTATATAAATTTTAGAATCTTCTTGTCGATATTTCAACAAGACTGCTGAGGTTGTGTTTGGGATTGTGATGAACCTAGAGAAAACTGAGGGAACTGACATTTTAACAATTTCCAGAAACATAAAATTGGCATGCATCTTGTTCTTTTTTTGTTGTTTACTAAGTATTTTATTTATTTATTTGAGAGAGAGAGAGAACACAAACAGGGGGAGGGACAGAGGGAGAAACAGGCTCTCCGAGGAGCAAGGAGACCAATTTGGGGCTTGATTCCAAGACCCCGAAATCATGACCTGAGCCAAAGGCAGCTGCTCAACTGTCTGAGCCACCCAGGCGCCCCTTGTGTTCATCTTCTAAAGAATTTATACAACACTGGTGTTTATTGCTGCATCTGACCTTGTTGTACTATTTTTGCTCAATATTTCACTAAGTTGTCATAAGTGGCTAAAATGAGCCACAAATATTAGTATTTAGCATTACATAAATGGTTCTGTACTGAGACATAAAATATAAGCCTAAATATATCCTTGATTATCAAGGAATGGGGATAATAATTCTCAAAAAAACAATCATGCAATGCAGTATATACACAAAAACTTATTTGTACCTATATTTTTATTATATAAACAACATAAAAGATAATCTTTTAACTACTGGAAAACTCCTTGAAAAGAATTAAATATGCAGAAATCTGACTATCTATTAAGGGCTCAGAAATCTGATTGACTAACAGTGCTGTCAAGAATGATTTCACAATTACAATTAAACTTCCACCACCAACCGTACTATGAAGCAATATAGTGTGGTTGGTAATATTCCAGGTTTGGGTCAAATAGGCCCAGGTTTGTGTAATGGTTCCTCATTGACAAAGAGTTCTAATATGTCAAAAAATTCTAATAAAGATTAACTTATTTTATGTATTAAAGTACTCAGCACAATGTCCAGAACCTGATTCTCAATAAATATTAGCTATATTAGTAAAGAGTTTTTTATCTTAAATGTTGCAAATATTTTTTATTGTCATTGATGAAATTTGGTTATGCCAAGCTCTAAAGAATTCAGTAGCTACAGTCGCTAAAACGAACCTTTTCTGGGGATGCCTGGTTGGTTCAGTCAGAAGAGCATAGGACTCTTGATCTTGATCATGACTTCTAGCCCCCACATCAGGTGTAGAATTTACTTAAATAAATAAAACTTTAAAAAAGTGTACTTATTCTGAAATATAGTAACATCCCCAGAAAAACTTCTAATAAAAAAAAATCACTGAATTATTTCCATTGAAATCAGTCTCAATTCCAGGGATGTATTGGTAAACTGTTAATTTTCATAAAAACTGTAAGTACAAGTGACTGAATGCTGACTGATTTTTTTTTTTACGATTTTATATATTTATTTGACAGAGAGAGATCACAAGTAGGCAGAGAGACAAGCAGAGACAGAGGAGGAAGCAGACTCCCTGCTGAGCAGAGAGCCCGATGTGGGACTCGATCCCAGGACCCTGAGATCATGACCTGAGCCAAAGGCAGCAGCTTAACCCACTGAGCCACCCAGGCGCCCCTGCTGACTGATTTTTAAACAAAGAGAGGCAGCTTCATAACCTAATAGTATTCCTGAACTAATTATTGTTTTTTTAATTTTTTAAAGATTTTATTTGTTTATTTGACAGACAGCAAGAGAGGGAACACAAGCTGGGGGAGAGGGAGAAGCCGCCTTCCTGCTGAGCAGGGAGCCCAATGTGGGGCTCCATCCCAGGACCCTGGGATCATGACCTGAGCCAAAGGCAGACTCTTAACGACTGAGCCACCCAGGCGCCCCACCTGACCTAATTATTAAGGTAAGAAAACTCTCTTCAGTTTATAGGCACACACACAGACACACACACACACACACACACACTGTGGTAGGCTGAAAAGTGAGATGTGTTTGGCTTTAGGAATTCATGTAATTCAGCTTATAAACAATTCTGTTTAGTGACTTTAAAGAAAATCTTTCAGTCTCTCACTCTTTTTGCATGATTGTAGGAAAAGCTGCCTCTGTTGTGCCTCACATTTTCATCATTTAAGTGGATGAGTGTCCAGACATGGGGGAAATTTGGTCAGAATCAGCACTGGCCACAGATAAGAGCTGAATATAACATGTTGGTAAAAAAGGTCTCTGTCACCACCTCTGGAGGACTATGTCCTCCTTTTAGATCCCTAACGTGTCAGTGTTGCTGGAAACTGAGGACAAAAGGGAAGCGGTTTGCAGTCCAGTTTTTCCATTTGGGGAAAAACTTGATTCTCCTCCACTTGATTTCTCAGCCCAGACAGGGATGCACAACAGGACCCTATCGAGCCAGTTTTTCAGGAAATTCAGGACAGGTCCTCCAAAGCCACTGGGCAACCCCAACTGGTGGGGACTGAGACCTAGGTTCACAAGGAGCTCAGGAAATGCGATGGGCTGTCTGAGCCCTAGAGGGTTTGTTCCGGTACGCCTGGGCTGGGGGCTCGGGGACCTGGACAAGCTCGAAGCACCCTGGGCTCTCCATGGTGGGTAACTTTGCCTCTCTCTTCTCCGATTCCATTTCCTTCCTCTAACGGCCACAGCTTGATCGTTGAGACTTAGCCACCCGTGGCTGCTGAGGGAAATAGAGGGAAAATTGAGCTGCTGCTGCCTGCATCCCCTCCCCTGGAACCAGGGGCGGCACCCGAGATAAATGAACCTCAGCCAGAGCTCGTCACTCACTGTCACCTTTGCGTTCAAACCATTCGGTGAGGATCCGGGACAGAGACCCTGAGAACCTTGCCAAGAGAGCTCCTTCCGCGTGGAATTTTTTCCTTTGAGCTTAGGGCAGAGGAAGTCTGTAATGGAGAAAGATGAACATAATGTACAATAAAAGGGTACCATTTAATTCTATGGAGGGGGCTTGCAAGTGGATATTGAGAAAGGAAGATCTGGGCATGACGGCTGGAGAGGTGTAGTGATTAAGGGTTTGTCCTGCGTAAACGGTCATCTCTGCCCTTCACTCACCAGAAACTTCTGCCTGCCATTCTCCCCTGCACTGGGCCTCTGTTTTCCTCTTCATTTAAGTAGGGATCCTCTCCACTTAACAAGGATAAAAATGAGATAAAGATAGTTATGGCTGCGGAGATCCTAAAAACACACACCCCAGGTCCTTGTGCAAAGAGCCATGCCGTAGAGCTTGATTCTAAAAATTCACTGATAGCTAAAAATACCCTGTTGACACAGGCCTGTCGGCACCCTCTGATTTTTCATTTTACGTGCACAAATTTACGTTTTTCCATTTTCGTTGGCTGGGGTTCTGTTATTTGAAGGTAAGGTGTGGGAAGTCCTTTGGAGGTTCAATGGGAGACAGGGAATCGGATATAGTTTTTCTCTCTGGAAGAAACTTTCATCGAGATTTAAAAAAAAAAAATAAAATGTTTAGGCTCGCTTGCTACTGTAACCTCTAGTCTTCTGCCAAATGGCAATACAACAAAGAAAGTCTCCTTTTCAAGTTTCTGGTTAATAAAACAACACGACGCAAGACAAATAAACAGAAACAGAAGGGCTGGGGCTCGCGCAGCTCAGGGAGCACATGTGTGGAGTGAGGAGGCGCGCTCTGCTAGCAAGGCCCAGGGATGTCTCTGGTGGACCCCCAGACCTCAGCCCCCCTGCCCGGGGTTTCCAGACCCACTGCGCAGGTCCCCGAACAGAAAGAGGTGACCAGGAAATATGCCATACGCAAGCGGCTCTTCTTTTTGGTCTTCTGTCCCATTCCCCCCTCATGCCCCCCAACTTTGGGTTTGCTGCTCATGGAGATTTGAGGGGGTGACTGAGTTTGGGGGCCATGCTGGTGCAACGGTTCCTAGCTTAATGCTGGAAAGTGTGCGTGCCTGGAGGACTGGTGGTCGCCAGTCATCTGGGAATATTTGGGTAGCCCTAAAAGGGCAGCAGATTTACTGGAACTGCTTCTGTTCTTTTCTCCTAGCGATAGGACTTCTCAGGATTCACCTGTAAGTGCGTGAGGGCTCGGCACCTCGCAGGGGGTTGATGGGGAGGGTGGGCGTTGCAGAGGAACTGGTTGCACGCGGGGCCCATGGTCCGGGCATCGTGGAGGGCCTGGAAGGTTCACTCTGTGCTCGCTGCTGTCCTTTCCACCCCAGTGTGGGTTCTGGGTGGGGAGCTGGGGACCGCTCAGGAAGCAGTAAAGCCACAGAACACCCACCGGTTCTGGGCTTCCCTCTTGCTCTCTCCTCTTCTCTGACCTGTAAGACGGCTGTCTCCTCTCTGCCTGCCCCTGCACGCCCTCCGCCTTCCACCGGGTGGCCCAGAGTGGTGGCTTTCCGCTCAGGACTGCACAGAAGCCCCAAGCCCGTGAGGAAAGCATAGCCTAAGTAGTCCTCTCCCCCAGGCGCCAGGAAGGGTTTCTCAGCTCGTCATCTCGGGCCTCCGGGGACATCTTCGGTCCAGTGCGAGGTGATATCTGTGAATCAGCTGCGGCTGAAAGCTGGAAACAGAGTGAACCCAACCCTGGAAGAACCGCTAAGGATTTACGACGTTCCAGAGGAGGAACTGTTCATAAAAACCCGACCGAGCAACTTCTCTGCAATGTGTTAAATAACAAACCGAGGGTGTAGAGCTGCTTTTTGTTACTTGGAGCAAATGAAATGTCAGGGAAGACCGTGAAGCCCTTGGTGGGATGTCTGAGGCTTTGGAAGGAAATTACATGGGATTTTCATCTTTTTGAGGGTTTCATGCCATTAGTTCCTCTTCATCCAGACCTGCCGTTTCTCCTGTTTTAGAAAGAAATGCCTCTACGAGGGATGTAGGAGTCCCCCAGTTCTCTCAAAGGATCCTTAAATCCCACTTCCTTGTGAGGGCTTTATTAAATTCATCTAGGACTCTTTTTTTGTGGACGTTCACCACAAAGGAAGTGGAAACTGGACAATGGCCCTCGTTAGGAAGCTGGGTTTGGTGGAGGCCTACCTGTCCTTCCCTTCCTTCCTGAGCAAATCCAAGCACAGTGCACACCTCTTCACGCCCTGTCCTGATTTCTCAGGGATGCCTCAGCTCCCATCGTCTCCAGGGATGGGCTGTGATTTGAAAACAAAAATCAGGACAATGCCATTCTCCTTGAACACATTGTGTTTAAGAGGGGCCATGTGGCCTTATTCTGCTGGAGGCAAAGATGGCAGAGGCATCTGGAATGTTCCTTCTCACTTTTAGGAGAAGCAGTAGATAGCCACTTTCTCTCTCTCCACCTCAGTGTCTTCTGTTGGCCATTTTATGACCCCAGGGCAGCTGCCATGAGAATGAAGTTGATACCCAGAGGGAGGTAGCTCTAGAGCATCTCAGGGAAATGCAGCCAGAGTCCTGGTTGCTTGTTCTTGGAATCTGCCCAACCTCTGAATGTCCAGTTATATGAGCAAAGAGGATTCCTCACTTGAAGGAATTTTAAGCCATCTGAGTTAGCTGAAATCATCCTGACTTAGGGGTTTTAACTCTCGGCAGGGTGTAGAGCTGTCTGGTGGAAGGGAACTCAGGTAGGGACCAAAGGATCTAGCCTAAAGTCTTAGGCTGCCGAGCACTAGTGATGTGTCTGGGAGCAAGTCTGTTCGACTTGCAGCATTTGACTTCTGTGTTAAAAGGAGGTGAGGGTCACTGTGTCTGTGTCACAAGGTTGAGTGGGGATCAGATAACTTAGAGCTGCAAAATGTGTTTATTCGCATCATTTGCCAGTTCAATTTGCTATTCTGTTATGGTGAAAATAACAGTGGCTAACTCTATTAAGATATTATTAATTGTCCAGCCCTGTGCTGATTGCTTTAATGACTTAGTTCATTTAATCTGTAGTGCAATCCTATAGTATGTTATTATATCTGGGTTTTGTTGGTGAATAAAAAGCGTTAGGAAAAATTAATTTTTTATCAGTATTATACATCTACTAAGTGGGGAAGCTTACTAATATATATTTGAGTATAATGTTAATAAGGCAAGGGATGTCAGTTCCACAACAATTGCCAACAGTCCCAAATTCTGTATTAGACTTGTTTCCATTTTGGGGGTTTGACCACTTGCATCATTGTTACCTAGTTCCCATTTATTGCTCCCGAAGTCCTTAGGCTAATAAAAATGTCCCTTTCACAATTAACTACTGAACTTTTTTTTTTTAAGATTTTATTTATTCATTTGACAGAGATCACAAGTGGGCAGAGAGGCAGGCAGAGGGAGAGGAAGGGAAGCAGGCTCCCCGCTGAGTAGAGAGTCCGACGCGGGGCTCGATCCCAGGACCCTGGGATCACGACCCGAGCCGAAGGCAGAGGCTTTTACCCACTGAGCCACCCAGGTGCCCCTTAACTACTGAACTTCTTAACCGCACTCAGAAATCATTTGCCCAGGAGTTGGTTATTTTTTTTTTTTAAGATTTTATTTATTTATTTGAGAGAGAGAGCACGCAGAGCGAAAGAGAGAAGCAGACTGCCCTCTGAGCAGGGAGCCCTGGGATCTATCCTAGGACGCTGGAATCATGACCTGAGCCAAAGGCAGACACTTAACTGACTGAGCCACCCAGGTGTTCCATGCACTGGAGCTGGTTTACATCAGACTTCTAATATTAAAAGTTTGCATGTGTGTGTATATGTGTGTGTTGTAAGACTATTGTGTTAATATTAATAATTATTTAACAAGTATTACCAATGAATAATTATTAAGAACTAATAATTATTGATAGTAGTACTGAGTGCTTTAAATATGTTGAGACTCTTAAAATAAGTGCACTTATTAGTGTCACATCTGAGATAGTGGCTTGTCAGTCACAAATTGTGGCTATAAATGGATATCACTGATGTCTTGCACTGGAATATTGAAGGTAGATACAGATTCACTGTAATTAGGGATGGTCTCCTTCCTGTCCAGACCAATAGTTCCATAGGGACAGTTCTGCATGCCTACCCCTGTAGGGGGTGTCTGGACAGGGTTTGGTTGTTGCAACTAGGAAGTAGTGGTGTGCTGTTGGCATCTAGTGGCTATAGCCCAGGGATGCTATCGAATATTCTCCAGTGCACAGTACAGCCCCCACAACAAAGAATTATCCAGCTCTGGGGCACCTGGGTGGCTCAGCATCAGCCTTTGGCTCGGGTCATGATCCCAGGGTCCTGGGATCAAGCCCCAAATCAGACTCCCTACTCAACGGGGAGCCTGCTTCTCTTTCTCTCTCTGCCATTACCCCCGCTTGTGCTCCCTAGTTCTCTCTAACTCTCTGTCAAATAAATAAAATCTTAAAAAAAAAAAAAAGAATTATACAGCTTCAAATAAGAGTATTGCTGGGGTTGAAAGATCTTGGTCCAGGCAACCCAAGGACCCATGCTGAGCTTTCTTTTTTTTAAAAAAAATTTTATTTGCCTTTTCCTTTCTATACCATTCTTGTTTGGTTAGGAGTCAGGCGACCCATCCCATACTAAGGATGCATGAGGATCCTGGAGTGTTCACAGATTGACCCCCACACTGAGGCTCAGCAAAGTCTTGGAGCTTGGCTTCTCCTTCTGCTGGAGAAGCCACAGGTTTCTTGCAAGAAACTGATGCCAGAAGATCCTTCCCTGAGAGCACTGAGGTCAGCTGGTATACCTCTTGAACAGTGCATGAGGGTCTTCAGGCATTTCACTTCTACTGGGGCCCCCAGTGTGGTGAGCTGGTGTGCTGCTTGGCTCTCTCCATGTGAACTCCTTTCTCTCTAATGAATCCCCCCAGGTTTACTTCTAGTAAAGTCAGCCCCTAGTAAAGTCATCCCCTGACATATTCTAGCCTTGACCTCCGCCCATCCACTCCTCTACAGCCAGCCCAGGCTACCATGATCAGGTCTCTCTAGCCTGGAGGGTATGATCATTTCCTTCTCCTCCTCTTCTCTGGCTTTTTTGCTCTGGCACACACATTACCTCCTGTTACACTTATGACCTTCCCTTTTGACTCGCAAGAGCTTAGCTTCAAACTTGAAAAAGAAAAGAATATTAGACTTTCTTCTCTTTCAACCCTCTTGCTATAGAAGTCAAACTTTTCCTTATGGCCATGTGGGTGCCTCTGAACAACGGAGGAGAGAGTCAGGGCATACAACAAAGAAAGAAAAAAAATCACAAAGATGAACATGTCAAGATCTGATTTCACTACATCAGAGATTTCATAAGTTTCTTTCCCCCCCTGCACTTTGGAGTTTAGGAAGGAGGTAGTGGTGGTAGAGGATAGTTTTATGGGTTTAGCCAGATGTTAGGGACATCTGGTGACTAGATGTTTGTTTTCTAAGCGTTTCTGAATGTTATGTTCAGAGGATGGGAATCAGGAATAGGCCACTCTATAGGCAGTCTTTGCTTTGAGAGTAGATATTTGGGACAGGAGGAGGAGAGGAGGGTTTGCCCTGGTAGAAGGTAGCTTTTGCCTCTCTGTGCCTCCATGTCTTTTTTTTTTTTTTCTTCCAATTTATTTATTTTCCATGTCTTTTTTTAAAGGCAAGACTCTACCTATCCCAAATATAATAACCATAATGATTCTAGCTATGATTTATAAAACCCTTATTATATAATGGACACCATACTAGGTGCTTTGCTTATGTTTTCTTATTTACATTTAGTTTTCATAAGCTAGAACCTGTGATGCACGATGGGTCCTAACTCTTCTAGATTCTATATCATTCTTTATCTCCATTTTTGGGGGATGGATGTCATTCTTTAGACTTAAGCACACAGTACTCACATTTGGAAATTTTAAGTTACCAAACCCAGTATAATATATTTTGTTAGTTTTCCATTTGGTGATAATGAATTGTCTTATCTATCCACGTCCACTAATCCAGTTTTGCTGAGTGAATGTATTGCTTGTGGCTGTGAAAGTCATTTGCCAACCCCAAATGTGAAATGTGAAATGAACTTGCCAACCCCAAAGTCAAAACATGGGACCTTTGTTTCATAAACTCTAGGGTCCAACTAGGTGAATCAATTGGTATCTTTGAAGAAAGGGCCAGATCTTCTGGAGGAAATATCTCTTGGACTTGAGTTTTTGTATTTGGTGTATAAATTTATACTTCAGAATAGGAAATGTTGCCATGAGAATATACTGGATGTGTGTATTTGAAGGCTGATGAAAGAAAATTGTGAACAGAAATTTGACCTCTTCCCAAACACTATGACCAACACTATGGGACAATTGTCCCAGGGAACTATGGGTGGCTCCTAATGGGAAAATTTCTAGCATTTGACAGACACTGTTAGGGGAGTAGGGAAAAAGTTCTAAAGTAAATAGGAAAGAAGCAAAGTTGGATGACAAATGTTGAGGGAAACAAAAATCTAGTCTTTGATAGGAAAGAGTAGGGGTTTAAATATTTGTAGGAGGAAAAAATTTTAAGGTTCAGGAGGTGGGAAAAGATCTTGACTTGGGAGCCAGAGACCAGTGGTCTAGCTAGGTTCTGGAGAAATCTGGGAGACACAGATCCAGAGTAAAGCCCTTGTCAGTGGTTTAGATCATATTGGCCTTCCAGATACTACTCCCATATCCCAACTGGACCTGGGGCAATCTTGGCATGATTCAGTGCAGAATCTGATACAATCAGTAATAAGAGGCTACAAAAAGCAAGCCTGTGTCCTGAGGGTTCTCCTGATCTCCATGCTCCAAGAGGATATCTCCGTTATTTGAAGACTTGAGACTTATCACAGCTTAGCGGATTTGCAAGGGATTTGACTGCTGGATTGGAGTGGGCAGGCTTACTGTCACAGCTGGGCCATGACATCTTTTTTTCTGAAATTGGGGGAAGGATTTGATTTACAAGGAGGGTCCTCAGCTTCAGAGAGTGGAAAGGGGTATAGAGTGGGATGAATAGGAATAAGGCATTCAGTGGAAGACTGGAAGTTTCTCTGTACAATGACATAAGCATACCTTTTCTGCTTTTGGAGAAGGAAACTAATCTTAAGATTTAAAAAAAAACAGCATAGGGAGTTTTGAAAAGGTTTATAAAATGGGGAGCTTATGTGGCTCAGTCAGTCGAGTGCTGGGCTCTTGATTTCAGCTCAGGTCATGATCTCGGGATCGTTGGTTTGAGTCCTGCATTGGGCTCTGCCCTTGGTTGGGAGTCTGCTTGAGATTCTCTCTCTCGTCTCCCTTTGCCCCTACCCCCACTCTCTCTCTCTCAAAGAAATAAATAACTCTTAGAAAAAAGTAGAAGTTTATAAAGCACCTCTGAAGACCAAAAAGCCCATAAATAATTCACATGTTTCTTCTGTTTTTCTAAAAACCTTGCTTTCAGTGTTGGGCAGCAGAGATACCAAAAATTGATTGTTAACCAGGACCCCATTCTTTTGTCATCCTATAAAGGGGAAAGTTTCTTTCAAATTTGGAAATCTTAAAAATAAAGAGAATAATTTGTGAATGGATCCTTACAGTAAGGAACGAAAACAGAATGATTACTTTTTGTGATATCGAATTTCATACACAGTATAAATATTCTTACCACTTTGAATCAACCAAATACTTTCAGCTTTATAAAGTTTCCATTATTTCACTTAACCAGAGAAATCTGCCAGCTAATATTTTACTAAGCCTGAAAATATTTTAACTAGCCCTTTCCATATCTATCAAGTTCAAAGGGATGATATAATTTATGTATCAATACTCCATAAAGTTTAGTCCTAGAAATGTGGGTTATATTTTCAATATTTATTAAAATTTTCTGTCTATGGCTGACTTATTTTAAGCCCATGGGCATGTGTTTTATTGCATGGTAGGCTTAATTCATACGCTCCATCTAGATGACTCTAGCATCTTGCCGTTCATGAAGATCATTTAAGATGAAAGGCATTAAAATAAGGTAGACTTTAGATATCTAAGCATCTGTTTAATTCAACCCTTTTCTATTACTTAGTTCTGGTGCTGGGCATCAAAGAAAAAAATAAAGTCGGCACCGTTCTCTTAAAAATACGTCAAGGCCCCCAACTCTTTAACAACACAGGAAATGTCAAATATTATATGGATATAAATAACTCAGTAAAACAGGCTTACAGGAACATCTGGCTTTGCACAGTTCCACGCACTCGGCTGGCGCAAAGATATTTCAGTAATACTATCCAGTCGTTGGGCTGTGTGACACTGTGGGGCACAGAAGGGAATTTGAGTGTCGAGTGAAAAATGTGCTTGTAAAAGGGTCTGAGTTGTTATCTGTCTAATCCATCCTAATCTGTTCAGTCATTTGCTCTGGGGGGCTCTTAAGAGGGAATACTGACCCCCTCTGGAAGCCGGTCTCTTAGACTGATACCCCCAGCGCCCCCGGGGTTAGGGATGGAGGGCAGAAGGTTAACGACCCTCGGGATGCGGGCTGCCCTGATGATCACTGGAGAGATCATTTTTAAAAGGGACATCTTAATTTTCTGAGTAACATGTCGCTTTATTTCAGTTCTAACCTTGTGGAAACAATCCAAAGGGAAAAACGGGGACAACATCTCCTTTGTTCCTGCCAGCTTTGCCTTTTGCCCTGTACAGCTCCACTGTCTGGCCTCCCTTCTCTCTCTAGGGCGTCACGTTCTCCACTGTGGGCTTTCCTTCTATTTTTAAGATCTGACTTCCTTGGGTGTTGGGCAGACTACAATTTGGGGAAGGCAGTTTGTGCAATCCAGACTATTTGGTGTTCATTTCACTTACACACACTTTAAAGAGAAAGTAAAACCCCCAAACAGATACACACGAGAGCGTCACACAAGGCACATGAAGTCTATGGTTTTTCCTCTATGTCTGCATTACCATGGTCAGTGTCATCGAGAGTAAGCTAGAGCAACAGTGTCCACCTCATAGGGAGACAAGGTCCAATAAAAATTAGACGTGTATCTTAGATTCCTTTGTGCTCATCTCCAAATACATTCTTAATTTCTGTATTCTGCAAATATCGAGTCATGACTGTGTGCCAAGCATGTGACAGGTAAGAGGTCAAGGTCTTTCTTTGTCTTCAAAGAGCTTAGAGTCTATGTGGAAATAAACAGTAGATTAGCTCAGACTACAGTGTGATATGTTCTAGAATAAAGTGAACCACTGAAAGAAAATAAATTCCAGGTAATGATAACTTGGTTAAATATCTCCTAAAAACTTAAAAAAAAAAAACTTTCTTTAAGATTTTATTTATTTATTCATGAGAGGCAGAGAGAGAGAGAGAGAGAGAGAGAGGCAGAGGGAGAAGCAGGCTCCCCAAGGAGCAGGGAGTCTGACATGGGACATGATCCCGGGCCCCCAGGATCATGGCTTGAGCCCAGGGCAGACACTTAACCATATGAGCCATCCAGATGCCCTCCTACAAAACTTTTTGAATATTTAACTCTATTGATATGTTTCTATCCCTTCAAGAAACTTTCTGGAAATCACTTGATCCTTCATGAAAATCAAGTCTACATGGGGCAAGTATGCAAGTGACGGGTAGCTGAATGTCAGTGCCACCCTGGCATCAGAACAGGAAGTGGAGGGGAAGCTGATGTCTTCCTGAAGCACTTAGGGGCAGTTACTTTGTGTTGAAACTTATCCCTTTATTTGGAGCATGATGGGGAAGGACAAAGGTGCTTGGTAATCTGATTCCCAGAGAGCCCAAAGTGCTAACCCTCAAGGTACATATTTCTGTATTCTTTCTCAAAAGAACTTATTTTATTCATGAATTAACTGATTAATTCAATACTGTCTCTTTGTAGAACACCTTCTAGGAAGGAAGATGTGCAGGAGAAAACACTACTTAGCTTTCAAGGCGCCCCATTAGGTGGAGGAAATCCATGTAAGTCCACGGCTACAGCACAGTGCGTAAGTGTTACTGATCTGTGCTAGGGATTTGCAGAGAAAAAGATCAGGTTCAAAAGCAAATGCCCGAGGTGGATGGGTCCATAATCACCACTGCGTCAGACTAATTCTCACACTAAACATTCAAGTAATAAATTGCATCTTCGTTAAAAGCTATCCTGATTGGCTACATAATTTATTTACGCTAATTGGGTAATTTCTCAATTCCTTTTCACTCTATTTTTCATACACTTGGCCACTTTCTAATGCTCACTTTCTCCTCTCCCTTCCCATTCTGTTCCAGGGGTTTGACAGAACAAACTGCCCTCAGACACCATTGAGATCGTGACACAGGCCAGTACACTTCAGGAAATTCAAACTGACAGAAACCCCTGCCTTCTGCTGTTGCAAAAGTGGCTTGGTGTAGCAAGACGCCAGCTCAGAGTCAAGGGCTGCAAGAAAAGGTTCTTGACCCTCTCTGCAGAGAAGGGAGTGCCTGGGGGGCTGAAAGCTTTGGCAGGGTTGAGATAAACACTCAGGTTAAGGCATTTTTCATCTGTTTAACCAGATCTCATTATATTGTCAAACCAGACTGCCAGATTCATAAGAAACAGCTCCGGTATTCTTGTTGAGGGTTGGGGCAAGAAGTAAGTATGTATTTATTTATTTATTTATTTATTTTCCCATCAAGGTGAATTCCCCTGATGCTGGGATGCCAAGCAAAGTTTTCACTGGGATGAAATTGAGGACTGGGAGGGAGCCTTTGAAGGAAAAAGCCTGAAGTATTTCATAGAGCCCCACCCTACCGGGTGGTGAGGGGAAAAAAGAAGACTTGGTAATAAGCTCGCCTACATCCTATGCAAAGAAGTCCCTTTCTTAGGATACCTATATAACGTAAACATAACAAAAGCTCTCCTCAATTTTATATTCCCTTGCTGTGTCAGTGTCTTACACTGCCCTTTGTTGACTCCAGGAAAATGACATTTTGCCTTTTTTTTTATTTTTGGAAGATTTTGTTTATTTATTTGACAGAGAGAGACATCACAAGTAGGTAGAGAGATTGGAGGAAGTAGGCTCCCCACCAAGCAGAGAGAGCCCGATGTGGGGCTCAGTCCCAGGACCCCAGGACCATGACCTGAGCCGAAGACAGAGGCTTAACCCACTGAACCACCTGGGTGTTCCGTCTTTATCATTATTTTTTTTAATAACTTCTCTTACCTTTTCCAGGTTGAGTTAAATTTAATTTCCAGGTTGAGTTAATTGTTTAGTCCTGGTGATGCTCAAGTTAGATAAATTCCTGTGGTACCCAGCCATGAGTCCAAATTACATAGGGATTGCGGTGTTCCATGTGAAAATACTTAGAGTTCATCCTCTAAAAGCGTCTTACTCAAACGGAACATCTGCATTTGAGAAAATCCAAAGCAAATGTCTGGCAAGTGAATTCTCTTATTAGCCTCTAACTTCAATCATCATCTTATTTTATATTTGGATAGCGCATTCATTCTTGTAGCTCATTTTGTTCCCATCATACAGCGCAGCTTTATCATTTTTAAAGCTATTCTTTATTGAGAAGTATTTACTGAGTTATTAGTTTGTGAGGATGCTCGTACTACATTCCTCTCTCACTTTGGCAACACTGATTTTAAATCTTTTCGGTGCTCCCTGTACCTCAAGGACCCCCACTTCACCACCTGCTCTGTAGGCAATGCATGTCTCTTTCACTGAAAAAATGGAAGCCATCAGCTGGGAACGCCTTGAACTTCCTGCCACCAAATCCGCATCCTGTATCCGCCTGCATGTTACCCTTCTTCCTTCCTAGGACTGGGCATTTATTTATTTATTTATTTGGACTGGGCTTTTAGGTAGCTATTTAACAGAGCAGGAAACATGCTGAATGACCTGGAGAACTGCCCAAAATCTTATAGGAAGTAAAAGGTGGTGGCAGAATTTGAACTCAGGTCTCCTGATTTTGGGTCCCAGTGCCCTTCCTCTTCTTCCCGTTTTTTAATAAATTTTATTTTTTTGTTGCTATTTTTAAATAATTTATTATTTATTTTTCAGAGAGAGAGAGTGTGTGCACAAGCAGGGGAAACGGCAAGCAGAGGGAGAAGCAGGCTCCCTCCAGAGCAAGGAGCCGGATGTGGGACTTGATCCCAGGATCCTGGGATCATGACCTGAGCCAAAGGTAGATGCTTTACTGACTGAGCCACCCAGGTGTCCTGCCTTTATTTATTAATTTTTTTAAAAAAGCAGTTTTAGGTTTATAGTAAAATGAGAGGAAGGCACAACAATTTCCATATACCTCCTGCTCCCACAATTATTGGCATCACTTACCAGAATGGTACCTTTTTTTTTCTTTTTTAAACCTAGGATGAACCTTCATTGATACATTATTACTCAGAGTCCATAATTTACCTAAGGGTTCATTCTTGGTATTATATATTCATTGTGTTGGGACTGACATATAACGATATTCACCCATCATATAGAGTATTTTCATTGCCTTAAAAATCCTCTGTGCTCTGCCTAATTCATCTCCCCCACCTCCTCCTGGCAACCACTGATCTTTTATTATCTCCATAGTTTTGCCTTTTTCAGAATGGCACTACTTGGTATGTGACCTTCTCAGATTGAGTTTTTTCATTTAGAAATATGCAGTTCAGCTTCCTTCATGTCTTTTCATGGCTGCCTGTCATTTATTTTTAGCCGTGAATGAATTACGTTGTCTGGATGTATGGCAGTTCATCCATTCATCTCCTGCAGGGTATCTTGGTTGCTTCCAAGCGTCGCAATTATGAACAAAGCTATTATAAACACCTGGCCAGGTTGTTGTGTAAACACGTGTTTTCAGCTTCTTTGGGTAAATGCCAAAGAGCACAATTGCTGGACTGCATGGTAAGATATGTATGGTTTTGTAAGAAAGCCCAAATGTCTCTCAAAGTTCTATACCATTTTGCATTCCCACTAGCAATTAACAAGAGTGCCTATTTCTCCATATCTTTGCCAGCATTAGGTTTTGTCGGTGTTCTGGAAATAAATAAAATCTAACAGGTCTATAGTTGTATCATTTTTTAATTTCTATTTCTCTGATGACTTATGAAGTGGAGCATCTCTCCATATGTTTACTTGCCATCTGTATATTTTCTTTGGTGGGATGTCTGCCATGGTCTTTGGTCCATTTTAAAAATCAGGTTGTTTCCTCATTGTTGAGTTTGTTTGTTTGTTTGTTTGTTTGTTTATTTCAGACAGAGAGAGAGAGAGAGAGAGCATGAGTGGGGAGGGGCAGAGGGAGAAGCAGACTCCTCATTGAGAAGGGAGCCTGATGTGGGGCTCAATCCCAGGACCCCGAGATCTTGACCTGAGCCAAAGGCAGAAGCTTAATGACTGAACCACCCAGACACCCCTCATTTTTGAATTTTAAGAGTTATTTGTGTGTATTAGATAATAGTCCTTTATCAGATGTGTCTTTTGCCAGTGTTTTCTCCCCATCTGGGGCATGTCTTCTCTTTCTTTTGATACTGTCTTTCATAGAGCAGCAGGTTTTAATTTAATTTTTTAAAAATATTTTATTTATTTATTTGACAGAGAGAGATTACAAGTAGGCAGAGAGGCAGTCAGAGAGAGATGGGGATGCAGGCTTCCCGCTGAGCAGAGAGCCCGATGTGGGGCTCAATCCCAGGACCCTGAGGTCATGACCTGAGCCAAAAGCAGAGGCTTATCCTACTGAGCTACCCAGGCACCCCAGGTCTTAATTTTAATGAAGCCCAGCTTATCAATGATCTCTTTCATGCATTGTGTCCTTGTGTTGTATCTAAAAAGGCATCACCATACCTAAGATCATTTAGGTTTTCTCCTGTGTTATCCTCTAGGAGTTTATAGTTTTGCATTTAAGTCTATGATCCATTTTGAGTTAATTTTTGTGACGGGTACAAAGTCTCTGTCTAGATTCGCTGTTTTGCACATGGACGTCCACTTGTTCTAACACCATTGTTGAAGAGAATGTTTTTGCTCATTGTATTTCCTTTGTGCCTTTGTCAGTTTAGTTCATTATACTTACATGGGTCTATTTTTGGGCTGTCTTTTCTGTCCCATTGATAATTTGTCTATTCTTTTGCCAGTTCCACACTGTTTTGATTACTGTAACTTTTTAAAAAAAGATTTTATTTATTTATTGAGAGAGACAAAGAGAGATAGTGAGAGAGAGCACGATCAGGGGGAGAGGGAGTGGGAGAAGCAGCTTCCCTTCTGAACAGGGAACCCAGTGCGGGGCTCTACCCCAGGACTCTGGGATCATGACCTGAGCTGAAGGCGGACACTTGACTGGCTGAGCCACCCAGCTGCCCCTGATTACTGTAGCTTTATAGTAAGTCTTGAAGTTGAGTAATGTCAGTCCTCCAACTTTGTTCTTCTTCCATATTATGTTGGCTTTTCTGGGTCTTTTGCCTGTCCGCGGAAACCTTAGAATCAGTTTGTTGATCTCCACAAAATAACCTACGGGGATTTTGATTGGGATTGCCTTGAATCTAGAGATCAACTTGGGAAGGGTTGATACCTTGGCAATATTGAGTCTTCTTACCCATGGATATTTCTCCATTTATTTTGTTCTTTGGCTTTATTCATCAGAGTTTTGTACTTTTCCTCATATAGTTCTTATAGATATGTCAGATTTATACCTAAGCATTTTAGTTTGTTGGGCACAAATGCAAGTGATTTGTGTTTCTAATTTTAATCCAACTTGTTTATTGTTGGTATATAGGAAAGCAATTGACTTTTGTATATTAACCTTGTATCCTGCAATCTTGCTTTAATCTTTTATTAGTTCCAGGAGTTTTTCCCTTGATTCTTTTGGATGTTCTACATAGACAATCATGTCATCTGGGAACAGTTTTATGTCTTGCTTCCCAATCTGTATACCTTTTCCTTTCTTATTTCATTAATATTGTATCTAGTAGGATGTAGCAGAGGAGTGGTAAGGAAGGAACATCCTTGTTGTTTCCTGGTGCCCTTTTCACTGCATTACACCTTTCAGTCTTTTAAATTAAGTAAGCAAGCATTTTATTTTTAAATGTTTACAACAGACAGGTCGATCAAGCATCCACTCCCTCCTTGACCATTTCCAATGGCCCTGAATTTGTGTTTGGTGGTCCATATGGTTCTAGGGAATCTTATAACAGCTCCAACTCTAGCTATTGAGAAATGGACTAGCAGCATCCCTAAACCACAGTGATTAGTTCAGGAGTAGACCTGTGTTCGAAACTGGCCCAATCTGAGTGGTGCACAGATGTTTTTTTGTTTGTTTGTTTGTTTGTTTGTTTTTCTTTCTGTGTGGTATGCTATAAAGAAGGAAAGCCTGGAGACCCTGAAGCCATTTTGGCATTATGAAGGAAGTCAATCTAGGGATGAAGGTAAACACAGAAATAGACCAAACATAAAATATTTGCAGGAAATGAAGCTAGGGCCTTGATTAAACCATAACTGAACATTCTCAATTATGTTACCCATAAATTCCTGTCATTTCTAAGCCACTTTGAATTTAGTTTTCTGTCACCTGTAACAGGAAGCATAATTGGCTGATACAACTTTTGCTGATTAATGTATTTTTCTTACAAATAATTTAGAAAATTCTGAAAAATATTAAAAGCAAGTAAAAACTATCCATAATTCTACCTAGAATAATCGCTATTAACATTTTAGGGGATTCCTTTTCAGTTTTCACTGAAGAGAAATTAGAAATTAAGATTATATTTAAAAAGCCTTATCTCTTGATTTCTTTTTACCTGAACATCGAATGATATGAAAATTTACATGGCCATATGTAATTATTATCTTATGCTTTGTCTCCCTCCTCAGTTCCATCCTGCTCCATTTTTTCCCTCTCTACCTCCCACAACCCCCTGCCCTGCCTCTCAAATTCCTCATATTAGAGAGATCATATGATAATTATTTTTCTCTGATTGACTTATTTCACTCAGCATAATACCCTCTAGTTCCATCCACATCGTTATAAATGGTAGGATTTCGGTGTTTGATGGCTGCACATTACTCCATTGTATACATATACCACGTCTTCTTCATCCATTCATCTGTTGATGGACATCTAGGTTCTTTTCATAATTTGGCTATTGTGGACATTGCTGCTATAAACATTTGGGTGCATGTCTCCCTTTGGATCAATACATTTGTATCTTTAGGATAAATAATCAGTAGTACGATTGCTGGGTTGTAGGGTAGCTATATTTTCAAATTTTTGAGGAACTTCCATATGGTTTTCCAGAATGGCTGCACCAGCTTGCATTCCCACTGAAGTGTAGGAGGGCTCCCCTTTCTCCACATCCTTGCCAAAATCCGTCTTTTCCTGACTTCTTAGTTTTAGCCATTCTGACTGGTATGAGGGTGTTATCTCATTGTGGTTTTGATTTGTATTTTCCTGATGCCAAGTGATGTCGAGAATTTTTTCATGTCTATTGGCCATTTGTATGTCTTCTTTGGAGAAATGTCTGTTCATGTCTTCTGCCCATTTCTCGACTTGATGATTTGTTCTTTGTGTGTTTAGTTTAATTAAGTTCTTTATGGATTTTGGATACTAGCCCTATATCTGATATGTCATTTGTGAATATCTTCTTCCATTCTGTCAGTTGTCTTTTGGTTTTGTAGACTGTTTCCTTTGCTGTGCAAAGCTTTTGATCTTGATGAAGTCCCAAAGGTTCATTTTTGCCCTTGCTTCCCTTGCCATTGGTGATGGTTCTAGGAAGAAGTTGCTGCAGCTGAGGTCAAAGAGGTTGCTACCTGTGTTCTCCTCAAAGATTTTGGTGGATTCCTGTCTCATATTGAGGTCTTTCATCCATTTTGAGTCTATTTTTGTGTGTTGTGTAAGGAAATGGTCCAGTTTCATTCTTCTGTATGTGGCTGTCCAATTTTCCCAACACCATTTGTTGAAGAGACTATCTTTTTTCCATTGAACATTCTTTCCTGTTTTGTCAAAGATGAGTTGACCATAGATTTGAGGGTCTATTTCTGGGTTCTATTCTGTTCCATTGATGTATGTATCTGTTTTTGTGTCAGTACCACCCTGTCTTGATGATTACAGCTTTGTAATAGAGCTTGAAGTCTGGAATTGTGATGCCGCCAACTTTGGTTTTCCTTTTCAATATTCCTCTAGCTATTCGAGGTCTTTTCTGGTTCCATATAAATTTTAGGATTATTTGTTCCATTTATTTGAAAAACATTGATGGTATTTTGATAAAGATTGCATTAAATGTGTAGATTTTTTAGGTAGCATAGACATTTTCACAATATTTGTTCTTCTAATCCATGAGCATGGAATGTTTCTCCATTTCCTTGTGTCTTCCTCAATTTCTTTCATGAGTACTTTACAGTTTTCTGAGTACAGATTCTTTGCCTCTTTGGTTAGGTTTATTCCTAGGTATCTTATGGTTTTTGGTGCAATTGTAAATGGGATCAACTCCTTAATTTCTCGTTGTTCTGTCATGCTGTTGGTGTATAGAAATGCAACTGATTTATGTGTGTTGATTTTAAATCCTGACACTTTACTGAATTCCTGTGTGAGTTGTAGCACTTTTGGAGTAGAGTATTTTGGGTTTTCCATATAAAGTATCATATCATCTACAAAGAGTGAGAATTTGGCTTCTTCTTTACCAATTTGGATGCCTTTTATTTCTTTCTGTTGTCTGATTACCAAGGGTAGGACTTCTGGTGGTATGTTGAATAGTGGTGGGGACAGTGTTCCTGACATTAGAGAAAAAGCTCTCAGCTTTTCCCCATTGAGAATGATATTCATCTCCATTGAGAATGATATTCACCATCCATAGATGGTTTTCATGATATTGAGGTATATACTCACTATTCCTACACTGTGAAGAGTTTTGATTAAGAAAGGATGCTGTACTTTGTCAAAGTAGCATCTATTGAGAGTATCATATGGTTCTTGTTCTTTCTTTGATGTACTGTTGGATCCTAATGGCTAGTAGTTTAGTGAGAATATTTGCATCTGTGTTCATCAAAGATACTGGTCTGTAATTCTCCTTTTTGATGGGTTCTTTATCAGGTTTTGGGATCAAGGTAATGTTGGCCTCATAAAATGAGTTTAGAAGTTTTCCTTCCATTTCTATTTTTTGGAACAGTTTCAGGAGAATAGATAGTAATGTTTAAATGTTTGGTCGGAATTCCCTGGGAAACAATCTGGCTCTGGGCTCTTGTTTGTTGACAGATTTTTGATGACTGCTTCAATCTCCTTACTGGTTATGAATCTGTTCAGGTTTTCTATTTCTTCCTGGTTGAGTTGTGGTAGTTTATATGTCTCTAGAAATGCATCTATTTCTTCCAGATTGTCAAATTTGCTGGTGTATAGTTGCTCATAATATGTTCTTATAGTTGTTTGTATTTCTTCTGTGTTGTTTGTGATCTCTCCTCTTTCATTCATGATTTTATTAATTTGGGTCCTTTGTCTTTTCTTTTTGATAAGACTGTCCAGAGGTTTATCGATCTTATTAATTCTTTCAAAGAACCAGCTCCTAGTTTCATTGACTTGTTCTTCTGTTCTTTTGATTTCTATTTCATTGATTTCTGCTCTGATCTTTATTATTTCTCTTATCCTGCTGGGTTTAGGCTTTCTTTGCTTCCTTTCTCTAGCTCCTTTAGATGTAAGGTTAGTTTGTATACTTGAGACCTTTCTTATTTCTTGAGAAAGGCATGTATTGCTATATATTTTCCTCTCAGGACCACATTTGCTGTGTCTCAAAGATTTTGAACAGTTGTGTTTTCATTTTCATTTGTTTCCATGAATTTTTAAAAATTCCTCTTTAATTTCCTGGTTGACCCATTCATTCTTTAGTAGGATGCTCTTTAGCCTCCATGTATTTGAGTTCTTTCCAATTTTTTCTTGTGGTTGAGTTCTAGTTTCAAAGCATTGTGGTCTGAAAATATGCAGGGAATGATCCCAATATTTTGGGACCAGTTGAGACCTGATTCGTGACCCAGGATGTGATCTATTCTGGAGAATGTTCCATGTGCACTAGAGAAGAATTTGTATTCTGTTGCTCTGGGATTGAATGTTCCAAATATACCTTTTGTGTCCATCTTGTCCAGTGTATCATTTAAACCCTTTATTTCCTTGTTGACTTTTGCTTAGATGAACTGTCCATTTCAGTGGGGGGGGGTGTTAAAGTCCCCTACTATTATTGTATTATTGTCTATGTGTTTCTTTGATTTTGTGATTAATTGGTTTATATAGTTGGCTGCTCCCATATTAGGGGCATAGATATTTAAAATTGTTAAAACTTTTTGTTGGACAGATCCTTTAAGTATGATATCATGTCATTCCTCAGCTCTTATTATAATCTTGGCTTAAAATCTAATTTATCTGATATAAGGATTACCACCCAGATTTCTTTTGATGTCAATAAGCATGGTCAATTGTTTTCCACCTCCTCACTTTAAATCTGGAAGTGTCTTTGGGTCTAAAATGAGTTTCTTGCAGACAGCATATTGATGGTTCTTGTTTTGTTTTGTTTTTTTTTTTTTTTTTTAAAGATTTTATTTATTTACTTGAGAGAGAGACAGTGAGAGAGAGCATGAGCGAGGAGAAGGTCAGAGAGCGAAGCAGACTCCCCATGGAGATGGGAGCCTGATGCGGGACTCGATCCCGGGACTCCAGGATCACGCCCTGAGCTGAAGGCAGTCGTCCAACCAACTGAGCCACCCAGGCGTCCCTGTTTTGTTTTTTTTTTTTAACCATTCGGATATCTGTGTCTTTTGACTGGGGCATTTAGCCCATTTACATTCAAGGTAATTATTGAAAAATACGAATGTAGTTCCATTGTATTGCCTGTAAGGTGACCATTACTGTATATTGTCTCTGTTCCTTTTTTGTCTGTTACTTTCTCTCTTTGCTCTCTCTTTGCTTAGAGGACCCCTTTCAATATTTCCTGTAAGGCTGGTTTGCTGTTTGCAAATTGTTTTAGTTTTTGTTTGTCCTGGAAGCTTTTTTATCTCTCTTTCTATTTTCAATGACAACCTATCTGGATATAGTATTCTTGGCTGCATATTATTCTTGTTTAGTGCTCTGAATATAACATGCCAGTCCTTTCTGGCCTGCCAGGTCTCTGTGGATAGGTCTACTTCCAATCTAATATTTCTATTGTAGTATGTTATAGATCTTTCATCCTGAGCTGTGTTCAGGATTTTCTTTTTGTCACTGAGACTTGTAAGTTTTCCTATTACATGGCGGTGTGTGGACCTATTTTTATTGATTTTGAGGGGGGTTCTCTCTGCCTCCTGGATTGTGATACTTGTTCCCTCCCCAAATTAGGGAAATTCTCTGCTATGATTTGCTCCATTATCCTTCTGCCCCTCTCTCTCCTTCTTCTTTTGAGATCCCAATTATTCTAATATTGTTTCATCTTATGATGTCACTTATTTCTCGAATTCTCCCCTTGTGGTCTAGGACTTGTGTCACTCTTTTTCTCAGCTTCTTTATTATCCATCATTTGGTGTCCTATATCACTGGTTCTCTCCTCTGCTTCATTTATGCTAGCAGTAAGAGCCTCCATTTTTTATTGCACCTTATTAATAGCTTTTTTAAATTTCAACTTGGTTACATTTTAGTTCTTTATTTCTCCAGAAAGGGATTCTCTAGTATCTTCCATGCTTTTTTCAAGACCAGCCAGCACCTTGATAATCATCATTCTGAACTCATTATGACATATTACTAATGTTCATTTTGATTAGGCCCCTAGCCATCAGTACAGCCTGTTGTTCTTTTTTTTTGAGGTGAGTTTTCCACCTTGTCATTTTATGCAAATAAAAATAGATGAAGGAGATAACAAAATACTAAAAAAGGTGAAAATGACTCCAGAAAAATATACACTAACCAAATCAGAAGAGACCTGAACCCATATATCCTATCTATATCTATATCTTCATATAGATATCTATCTATATATATATAGAGAGAGAGAGAGAGTAAAATATATATATATAATATATATAATACATATATATACATAAGCAAAAAGATGCTTAAAAAGTATTGGTAAGATAAAATAGTTAAAAAACATTAAAATAAGAAAGGAAAATTTTAAAAAATAGAATAAGAAAAAATAAAAAAATTAAAAAAAAATTTAACTTTGAAGGACTAAAGAATCACGTGAAAAAAGCTATGAATTCTGTGTGCTGTATTCCTGTAGCTCTGGAGTTCCGCAGTTCTCATTGATAGGTAACTTGGTCTTGGCTAGATGTTCTTGCTGATCTGGGCGAGGGGCTGTTGCAGTGATTCTCAAATGTCTTTGCCTGAGGCGAAATTGCACCACTCTTGCCAGAGGCCAGGCTAAGTAATCTGCTTGGGTTCATGCTCAGTAGCTTTAGTTCCCTGAGCGCTTTCTGTAGAGTTTTGGAGGACGGGAATGAAGATGGCAGCCTCCCAATCTTGGGCCCTGTAGCAGTCGAGAGCTCAGGAACCCACCCCTCAGTGCACCCTCAGAGAAAAGCAGTCAATCCCTCCCATCTTCCTGGTCTCTGACAGCACTTGAGCTCACCCGGCCTGTGACTGAGAGTTTCTATCTCTGGCGCACAACCCCCATTTGGAGTCTCCAAACCCAGCAGATTCCTGCTACATGCTCCCATGCCACTCCTCCTGGAGGAGGAAGGCGAGTCTCCCTGGATCTGCCACTTGTGGGGTCCCTGTTCAAGGACCAGTGGCCCAGTTGTGCCTCGGGTCATGGTTTAAAATGACCCCAAGCTGAGAGCACACATTTTGGCTCCATCTCTGTTGCCAGCTTCCCCACTCTGATACCTGGGAGCTCTGCCACACTCAGACACTCCCAATCTTTCTGTGACCCTGCAGGTCCTGAAACCACACTGACCCCACGAGGGCTCCACCCCTGCTTAGCCTCTGGAGCGACATCACTCAGTGAAGCAGACTTCTAAATGTTCCAAGTTTATGCCCTGTTGCTCTACCACTTGCCTGGCCTTGGCCTCTCTCCATGGTCTATCTTCCCGTATGTCACTTTGGGTTCACTTCTTTGCATTTCCTAACTTCCAGAAAGTGTCACGTTTCTGTTCCTAGAATTGCTGCTTTTCTTCTCTTCAATCTCCTGTTGAGTTTGTAGCTGTTCAGAATGGTTTGATAATTATCTAACTGAATTCCTGGGACCCCATGATATTTAGGTCTCCTACTCCTTCACCATCTTGCTCCTCCCCCCAGGAGGGTCTATTTCTGATTTCAGGGTGGGGAGGGGATAAGTCTCCGTAAAGCAGCAGAGATGTCCAAGAACAAGCTGAAGAGTGCAGAGTCTTGGCATCTAAAGGAAGAAAGTGTGTCAAGAAACAAGGGGTCATGATAAACATCTAAAGCTGCAGAGAAGTCTGCAGAGATGAGCACTGAAACATGCTCTTGGATTTTGTGGCATTTGGGTTTTTAACGCCTCTAACAAGACCTGTTTTAGGATTGTGTTGGGGGCAGAAGCCTGGTTGTGATTTGAAGAAATATTAGGGGAAAAAGGAATGAAAGCAGGTTTTATGAAAAAGTCTAGGCATTTTGATGAGAAAAGAAGCAAACAGTAAGGACTAACATGGTTCTCAGTCTTGTCTGTATGATAGAATTATGTGGAGGCCTTTAAAAAATCCCAATGCCAACGCCATTCTCAAGACCAATTAATTCGGAATCTCTGGGAGTTAGACCCAAGCACTAGGAGAGTTTATAAAGCTCCCAGGTGACTCTAACATGCAACCCAAACTGACAATCTCCAGGTTAGAAGGAGATGCAGGGTTGAAATTATATACAAATATATTTTAAAGAATGCATAGACTTGAAGATGCTTAATTGTTGGTAGGAGGGGAATAGGTTGGAGGGAAGAGAAGGCACAGTTGTTTGTGTAATCCTGAGCTTCAGGGGAAAGAAACATATAGAAACAGTGGAATGGTTACGCTTTTAACTGCACCATCCATCAGTTACCTTGACATTGATAAAAATATTTTAATCTGTATTTCTTTAATTATACAAAGTCAAGAGTAAAGTTGCTCCTTGAAGCATTTCCTATAGAAAATAATGCAGCTAAGCAGTTTCCCTACACCATTTCCATTTTCCTGAGTCTTTAATCCAGATGATGGTTGCAAAAGAATTATTATTTTGCACTCTGCATTTTTCTTTTAAAAAAAAGAAAACACTTTTGACATTTGCATTTATTTTTGTAACCATGGTTTAGGACCATTGTTTAGATTTAATTTTAGATGTAATTCATTTAAATGTTGCCTGGTGGTGTGATGCTTTTATGACATCCCCACTCCTAAGTTTTGAAATTCCTTCCTCATTTGGCATGTGTGTTCAAAAAAGGTATACAGCATGATATTTTCTGAGCTCCTGAATGCTTGAAGATATTTTCTCATTTCCTTTCGAAGTGAAAGACAACAGCTCTGAGCATGGAATTCTTGTATTTCAATATCCTCCATAAATACTCCACCAATATTTTTTACTGTTCCACTAGAGGTAATTTGTTTTTTTACCTGTTTACTTGCAGGGTTTCCCCCTGTTATCTTATGTTTATAACACATTTTCAGAACATGCCTCTTTGTTGTTGCTTTACATTGGGACATGGTGAACACTTTTGGTTTCAAAGATATTTTTTCCTGCTCAAAAAAATGTTCTTTAGTTCTGCTTCTGATTATTACTTTGGTTTGAGCAATTTTGGTTTATTCCTCGGGGTTGCTATCAGACTTAGACCCAAACTTCACTCTTTGTCCTCCGTGTCTCATACTTTTTCTGTTTTCATTTGACTTTTTTCCTTTGTGGTCTGGAAGAACTTTTCAAGTTTATTCTCCAGGTATCAGTTGTGTTATTTTTTCCCCCTACAATTTCCATTCTCCTTTTTCCTGCCTTTAATGTAATTCTGAGACTATACTTTTCTTTAGTTTGTAATTTTCCACATTTTGATTCATCTCTTTTTTATTTTTTTGCACACTTTTAAAAATCATATCCTGTCTCTCCTTAGGGGTTCTGTTACTAGGTCAGAGACCATAACTTCTGGCAATATATTGAAGCCATCATTTTAGAGACTTGCTATTTTCCAGAGGCTTTAAGATGATATGCCTTTTCTCATGCTCTGTAACTTTTTTTTTCCCTGTAAGACCCATGGCTAACCAGGGGTGCCTGGGTGGTATAGTCAGTTAAGCCTCTGCTTTTGGCTCAGGTCATGATCTCAGCCCCATGTTGGGCTCCCTGCTTAGTGGGGAGCCTGCTTCTCTCTCTCTCTCTTTCTGCCCTTCCCCCTGTTTGTGTATTCATTCTGTCTTTCTATCTCTCAAATTAACAAATAAAATCTTCTTTTAAAAAAAGACCCATGGCTAACCAAACAAAATGTTTGCAAATATTCAGTATGCAGAGGGCTTGTATATGCCTTCTGTGTCCTTAGGCACATGTTCAACTCCCTGTTCATTTCAACAGGTATATGAGTCAGGCTGATTGCAATGACATGGATGGAACTAGAGGGTATTATGCTAAGCAAAATAAGTCAATCAGAAAAAGACAATTATTATATGATCTTGCTGATTTGTGGAATTTGACAAACCAGGCAGAGGATCATGGAGGGAAGAGAAGAAAAATGAAATGGGACAAAACCAGAGAGGGAGATGAACCAAAAGAGACTGTTAATTTCAGGAAACAAACTAAGGGTTGCTGGGGGCGCCTGGGTGGCTCAGGGGGTTAAGCCGCTGCCTTCAGCTCAGGTCATGATCTCAGGGTCCTGGGATCGAGTCCCGCATCGGGCTCTCTGCTCAGCAGGGAGCCTGCTTCCCTCTCTCTCTCTCTGCCTGCCTCTCCATCTACTTGTGATTTCTCTCTGTCAAATAAATAAATAAAATCTTTAAAAAAAAAAAAAAAAACTAAGGGTTGCTGGAGTGGAGGAGGTGGGAGGGATGGGGTGGCTGGGTGATGCGCACCGGGGAATGTATATGCTGTGGTGAGTGCTGTGAATTGTGTAAGACTGATGAATCATAGACCTGTACCCCTGAAACAAATAATATATTAGATGTTAATTTTTAAAAAATGTTAGAGAGGTGCCTGGGTGGCTCAGTTGGTTGAGCTTCCAACTCTTCGTTTCAGCTCAGGTCAGGATCTCAGGGTGGAGAGATCAAGCCCTGGGGCTCCATGCTCAGTGGGAGTCTGTCTGAGTTTCTGTCTCTCTGCTCCTCCCTCGCCCATGTGCATGCGCATTCACTCTCTCTCAAATAAATAAATAAATTTATCTTTAAAAAAAAAAAAAAGTCAGGCTGATACAGACTTAGCGTCTGCGGGCTTTTCAGCCAACTTGCTCAATTGGCATGAGAAAGCATCTTCTACCACCTGTAGTTTGCTCTGTCAAGCTGAACACAGACGCTGCCTGAACACCATTAAGCTCCAGCATTTACAGCCATGGGACTCACCTTCCTTTGGTTGCTCTGCTGCATTGCCTCACTGGGCTTTTCTGGCTTTTGTTCTGATGCTCAGCCTTGCAGGAAGCCACAGGGTGCTGCTAGTCCCCGCACCTAGCTTCTACCCAGGTTTTAAATTTTTTATTTTATTTTATTATTTATTTATTTATTTATTTATTTATTTTTCCCCTCAGATTGGGAAGCAGTTATGGAAGCAGGTTCTGATCTGAGCGTGAGAGGGCTGCGGAAGTGGCACAGTTGAGGAGAGAAGTGCCTCCAAGACAGAGGGGCAGCTCCCTGGCTTCTCTACTGATGCTGATCAGACCATGTATCCTGAAGGAAAGCGAGGTGATGAGCAGACCTGCCTTGTTCCCCACCCCATCGGCCATTTTCATCAGCCAGGTTCTATAGGGTCTACAGCTAGTGGGTCTTCCTGGATTTATCAAGAGTCTTAAATGTTGGTATTGTGAATTTTTGGTTTTTTTCTGTCTTAATAAGAACAGTCAATGGGAGGCTGGCAGAATTTTCCATGAAGAACTTAAATTGAGGCCAGATGCCATTTTGCACTTTTCTTTTACCATCTGAGTGGTGGTACCATAGAAATAAATCTTAATCAAGTAAGATGAAAGCTTTGGGCAAAGGTGAGGACAGGGTGAGAGCCAGCCTGACGATATGCAGCAGGTGGCTAGTGGACTGTGCCCCTCAGCATGGGACTGACTTTTCTTTTTGCTGCACTCTGAAGGACTTAGAATTCCAGACTCTCACGCACCTCTTAAGACTTTGAAGATCTCTACTCTCTGGGATCTCTACTCTCAGAGATCTCGTCCATCTCCTAAAACTATTCTGTTCCTTCTAGTAGGATGTTAAAAGCATGCTTAGAAACGGGAGCTACAGTCTGATGTTTACAGCAGCAATATCCATAATAGCCAAAATATGGAAAGAGCCCAGAGGTCCATCGACAGATGAATGGATAAAGAAGATGTGGTACACACACACACACACACACACAGGAATATTACTTAGCCATCAAAAAGAATGAACTCTTACCATTGGCAATGATGTGGATAGAGCTAGAGGGTAATTATGCTAAGCAAAATAAGTCAATCAGAAAAAGACAATTATTATATAATCTCGCTGATTTGTGGAATTTGAGAAACAAAATAGATGAACATAGGGGAGGGGCAGAAAATTAAAATTAAAAGTTAAATTAAAATAAGGTGAAATCAGAAAGGGAGACAAACTGTGAGAGGCTTTTAACTATAGGAAACAAACTGAAAGATACTGGAGGGGTGGGGGGTGGGGGTGAGGTAACTGGATAATGAGCATTAAGGGGGGCCCTTGATATCATGAGCACTGGGTGTTATATGCAACCGATGAATCACAAAACTCTACCTCTTAAATGAAAGAAAGGAAGAAAGAAAGAAAGAAAGGGTTAGAGGAGATAGTGCTGGCAGACTGAGTCCCTTAGGTGGGCTTCAACAAGACAGATGGTTACCCCTTAGACATTGCATAGACTTAACTGGTTCCCTGATAGAAATGCCCATGGATCAACAGAACGGAGCTGCCTGGTGGTCTTGCTAGATGATTTGCCAGCAACACCTAGTGTATTTGGAAGTCAGAGCCTATTTCATTCATTTAATAGCAGCCAATATTTCCTGAGAACCTACCATGTATCAGGCACTGAAAT
This sequence comes from Neogale vison, assembly GCF_020171115.1. Classification (NCBI taxonomy): domain Eukaryota; kingdom Metazoa; phylum Chordata; class Mammalia; order Carnivora; family Mustelidae; genus Neogale; species Neogale vison. The sequence continues at coordinate 117,746,411 of NC_058097.1, read as the reverse complement.
AGGTATTGGGATACAACAGTGAACATGACACATTGTCTGTCCTTAAGCAGCCTGAACTTTATTGGTGGGGAGGGACAGTTACCTAGGAAACGATATGTGTTGAGATCTGAAGTTGAGGTAAGTGTATGGTACTATGAGTGAGTAAAGGATGGTATTATTTAACTACTCCCAGTGCATGAAGCAAGAATTCCTGAAGGAAGTGATACATAAACTCCAGAAAGAAAAAAGACACATAGGAGAGAGTTAATATTATAAAAAGCTCTAGTATGGAAGGACATATTTCTGAGTTGAAAGAAGACTCAGTCTGTAAAATCAAAGGAGACACCCAGATCCACTCAAGTTAATTTTTTTAAAGATTTATTTATTTTGGGGGGAGGGGAGAGAGAGAGAAGGGGGAGAGGCGGAGGGAGAAAGAATCTCAAGCAGACTCCCCGCTGAGTATGGAGACAGATGCTGGGCTCAGTCCCATGACCCTGAGATCATGACCGGAGCTGAAACCAAGAGTTGATGCTTAACCGACTGAGCCACTCGGGTTTTGTTTTTTTTTTTAAACATCTGTTTGGATGTGTATAGTAAGCACTACATAATGATTTGCGAAAGAAGGCATAGATCACACAGACTGTTAAGGGACATTCTAACAATGTCCTGAAGCTAAGTATTTTTAACAAAATGAACTGGTAAAATGGGGAAGGAAAAATGTCATAAAAAAAACCACTTAAAGGGTAAAGAGGTGTAAGGAGAAGGTAAATGTTTCATTTATCTTCTCCTTACTCTGTTTCAAATATCTTCATTGGAACTTGGAGAGAGGTAGGAGAAAAGGCAGCCTTGGCAAGAGAAATAGTTGGTGTTTTGACTGATATGATGGTGAAGACGTATGTGGCAAATGAAAAGCACTGAGGAAAGAAAAACAATAATTGATTTTCTCCTTTTAATATTCACTTCAATTTATGGTTTTGATAGGCTACATTCAAAATGTTTACCCTTTGAGTACAATTACCTTTATCTCTATCTCTATCTCTATCTATCTATCTATCTATCTTTATTTAGGTTCCACACCCAGCATGGAACCCAAAATGGGGCTTGAACCCATGACCCTAAGATCAAGACCTACACTGAGATCAGGAGTCAGATGCTCAACCCACTGAGCCACCTGGGTGCCCTAAGTATGACTATCTTCTATCTTTAAGTGCTAACTTAAAGGACTAAAATTATTTGAAAATTCTGATGATAACAATATAATTGATGATTGACCAAAATGTAGACATGAGCAGTAAAGTTTACAGAGTAAATACATAGAACAATTTATTATTTATATTTGTCTTTATTTTATTCACACCCGTTGTTGTTCCATTTTATCAATCAAGCCTTCAAAATAATAACTAAATTCAGACTTCTTTGATATTTTGCTGACTCTCAATATTATTAAGATCATAGCTTGGGACACCTGGATGGCTCAGTTGGTTAAGCACCTGCCTTGGGCTTAGGTTATGATCCGGGGTCATAACTGCTCCCTCTTCCTCTGCCCCTCCCCCACTTGTTCTTCCTCTGTCTCTCTCTCTCTCTTTCGCTTGCTCTTGCTTTCAAATAAATAAATAAAGTCTAAAAAAAAAAAAGGCCCATAGCTTTACACATTTAAGAAAACATGTTGTTGTTGTAAAAGCTTATCAAGCCAGGAGGATAGAACATATACATTTATCAGTATATTTGCTTGAGTTAAACTTTTAAGCACTTAGGCATATGCAATGTTGGCTTCCATCATACAATGGGAGCAGTGAATGCTGCTGGACTCTGGACCTTGACTCTGCAAATGTTCTAGAGGGACCTGTTGCTCAGAACTCAGCTACCACTGTGCCTTTAGTGTTGTGTCAGAGAGAACCCACTTCAGAGTGAACCTGAGCATTTTATAATTGAAACCCTATTGGTCATTCCCATATTAAAGTACACACACACACACACACACACACACACACACACATATCTTCTTGACATGGTAGAATCATTTTGCTTCTGTAACATGGAGCTTTTTTGAGATGTTCCTGTCTATTCCTTACAGGCATCATGGTTTCCTCCCCTGTGTGCTTCTAGGTCTGGAATAGTTGGATGTCAAGTAAGTGCTTGTTGAATTGGAAGTTTCTTGGAAAGTTGCAAGAGGCAAGAAAAAGTTGCATAGTGGCGAGACCAGGGATTCTAAAGTCAGAGGGCCTTGGGTCCGGAGTCTTTTATTTATTTATTTATTTATTAAGATTTTATTTATTATTTATTTGACAGGCAGAGATCACAAGTAGGCAGAGAGGCAGGCAGAGAAGCAGGCAGAGAGAGGAAGGGAAGCAGGCTCGCCGTGGAGCAGAGAGCCCGAGATCCCAGGATCTCAGGGATCATGATTTGAGCCAAAGGCAGAGGCTTTAACCCACTGAGCCACCCAGGTGCCCCTGGAGCCTTTTAAAAGGTTGGCTGTCACTGGGCAGAAACTCCATTTCTCTGTGTATCAGTCTTTTGTCTGGAGAGTTCTAGCCCATACCTCAGAAGGTTCTGATAAAAGTGAAATGAGTTAATACGTTCAAGGTATGCAGATCAGCAGGAACTAACTACGCATTTGCTGTTATTATTAAGGAGGGTTAGTAGATGATTCCATTTAACACATATTGATTGAATACGTGTCCTCTGCTGGGGAACTAAGGGTGCATATGGGCCTACCATGTGCCAGGCTTTGGGCGTAGCTGTGGATATCAGAGCAAACAGGACCCAGTCTCTGCCGTATTTGGGTTTGTAGAGTAAGGGATTTAGATGAGTCATCAAGCGATTATAGAACAGATTATTATAACAGGGTCCTGGAAACTGGAAGCATGCAGGAGGGATCCTTTCCCCTGTCTTGGGCAACCAGAAATCATTTTCTAAAAAAGTGGAATCAAAACTGGTGGAAACTTCTTATGTTTATAAAGGGAAGGGAGGAATGGAGATCCATTGAGGTTATAATGGCCTTAGATTTCGTTTGCTTGAAATCCTAGGTATTTCAGGAAAAGCCATTGTGGGTTTGGAGGTCAGCACTCCTGACCCGTGGTAACAGCCATAGAGCCCACAGTCTTCAGGTCCCCCTTCGTGGTCTGCTAAGCTGTGTGTTTTCAGGATCATTTGGTGTCCTGTTTTTCTTAGCTTGTGTCCAAACAAGTACCATGATGGGGTTTACAGCGTGTTGATTTATCTTTTGAGACATTTCTTCCTCTTCTAGATACTTCTTCACAAGTTTCCTGTTACCATCAGGACCAACACTTCCTGCAGAGACTTCCGGCTCATGGAAGCAGCGTGCGCCAGCAGGAGAGTTCAATTGCATTGAGGGCTTCCCAAAGGAGTTCTTTTTTCCCCTTCTTACTGGCTTCCTTCTTCTCTCTTATCTCTGCTCTGTTCCCCACTTGCCCCAAATCCTCAGACTTCCTCTGGAGATTGCAAATGATGATTTCAGAGACAGCGAGTTCAGGGGCCTGCATTCAGGCAGGACCCTCCTGGGCCTCCTTCGGCTCTGGGTAAAGCAGTTATGTTGGCCCAGTCCTACAAGCAGTATAAAATCTGTAGGTAATTAAGAGCTCCCAACTCTCCCTTCGGTCCTACAAATACATCCCCCTGGGAGAGGGATCAGCATTTCATAACCCTCACTCACTGAGGTCAGGGCAATAAAGGCTGCTGGAATTCCAAATGTTAAATGAGAGGAGGTAAATATGACTCATTGATACCATAGGACACATTAGCCTCTCTGTTCCCTCTGCTCCCCTCAAGGGTCCTACAGGCATGAGACCCCAAAATATGACTTTTAGGAATTAAGGAACCTGGAGAATGGGGGATATTACCTGAAGGACACAGGTATATGCCACAGGAGAGAGTCTCTGTTGATGTGGGTTGTAAGCATCTGAAAATGGGGTCAACCCAGTTCCCTCCCTCCCTCCTTCCCTCCCTCCCTCCCTTCCTTCCTTCCTCCCTTCTTTTCTTCCTTCCTCCTTCTTCCCTCCCTCCTCCCCCCCACCCCTTTCTTTCTTCCTCCCTCTGCTGAGTCCTCCTCATTCCAGCCTGAGGCTGTGCCAACATAGCAATCGAACAGAGTGAAGATATGACAAATAAGAAACACATAGTCAACATGATCATTAAAACCCAAATCCGATAATTCAGGTTTTATTTTTCTTGTATTTTCTTGTTTGGCTTTGACAATGCCAGAATGAACTAGAATTTGCCAGAGCCTCCTTTCTCCTTGACTGCCTACACAGATCTTAGCCTCCCTGGGATCCACCCTTTTGTAGGAGAGCAAAGAAGAGGAATCTGGAAGATTCTGTCAAGGGCTAGAGCTGCGGAGGGCACAGAGATTCATCTGTGTGGGGTCTGTCCTTACCTGTCCCATTTTCCTTAAGATACCATGGATTTTTTTATTATTATTTTTTTTTAATGAAAGAAACCGGGAGGATCTTCCGTAGGTCCACTTGATGTATGTGCAACTATGGCCCAAGCCTGTCTTTCTCCAGAGTTTGCCAGCAGGCCCTGCTTCCCATGGGCCCTCTGCAAGTCCCCCTTAAAGCTGGAGGTAATGGGAAAATAATCCAGCGGGAAAGGGAGGGGACGAAGCGCATGGATTTCTGGTCTGCGGCTCCTGTTGCTTTTGGCATCTTAAGAGTGAGATTCCCAAGCTGCCTGTGGCCGTCTCCGATGGGTAGGAAGGCCAAGGGGACACTCAGTAGCTCTCTCGGGTTCTTTGGTCGTTCCCGCTACGATTTGTTATTTATTTGCTTTTACATTTTAGTGGCTTCTAATTCGTGGAAACAGGTGGGGAGAAGGGGAAAGGAAGGGGCAGCCGCTCAGGTGGGGCTTCTGGGTCTCCCTGAACGACAGCTTTCTCATGGGGCGGGGTGGCGGGCGCGCACCTTGCAGGCAGGCCGTGTGACCACCAGGTGGCGGGCTCTCCCGGTGACGGGCGGCAGCAGCGCCGGGCTGGACTGAAAACTTCCAGAAAGGAAGGTACCCTGGATGGGATTAGAATGGATGGCTCATGAGAAGCATTCGGTTTCGGTAAACGTTTGCCGGGGGTGTTGGGAGTAGCTTCTGGAGCCCAAACTGATGGTGGTTCAGGCTCTCAACCCCATCCTTTATAGACAGCAAGACCAACGCCAATGTGCTAAATAAACTCCTAGTCATCTCCTGGCCAAAGCAGGACATGTTTGTACCATGCTGATTCTGTTTGCTTATTTATTTTTTAAGAGTCCGTGCAGTGTTTAATTCTGTCTTAGATCTTAGGTGGGCTTGGGCTCCGAACACATTTGGACCAACGTTCAGGTATTTGAGATCGGCTACATCTGGCTGTGCTCCTTATCCCTGCCACATTGGGTCATCGCAAGGGCTTCCTTTCCTGCCCCTCTGCCCGTTGTCCACTTTTTCTCTCCTGTTCCATCCGCTCTTCTGTGTCCCCCAGCCCCAGTGGAGCTGTAGGGGCCCTGTGTATGACTTTCCATGATCCTCTACCGTTTTTTAACTACATTTTGTTTTTAAGTATAATTTTACAACTAAACTTTGCGGTTTCCTAACTCAGCTAGAACTCAGAGGTTCCCATCCAAAAAAAGTGTTGCTTTTTTTCTTGCTTTAATCATCTCCTTCTTCCATGACCCACACTCGGCGTTCAACCCTCACATCTTCTCCCCTCCCCATCATCTCAAACTTCCTTCAAGTATTTCACTCCCTGGTCCTCACAGTGGCTCTTACTCCAATTTCATAGAAAAAAAAAAAGGGCAGGGGGAGGATCCTATCAGGAATTACCATTCCCATGTGTCCGTGGGCTACTTGGGCACTTCTCTCTACCTCTCCACACTTGTACTTCCCTCCTCCCCACTCGGCTCTGAGCAGAGGGACCAACTTATTTGCCCCCATCCTATCCTCACTCTTCGACCACCTGCTGATTTCCAAGTGTCCCAAGTCACCCTTCCTCTCCCTGTGACTCAGCCTTTCTCTGCTGCTTACACTCCTGAGCTCATAAAGGTACAGAATTCCTTCCCATCCCTAATTTCTCCACCATGCTCCCACACCCAATTACCACCAAATTTCTCTTTCTTTCTCCATGCACACTTCCCTAGACCACTTTTCATGAGCTGTCTCCATTCCCCTACCGGACATTTACCCCCTGACCCCACACCCCAAATGTGCCTTGTCTCACCTGGGGGCAGCCCCTCCGTGAGCCCCAAAAGGAAAATTATTTTACAGCTGTGACCTAAGGTTCAGCAAGGTCATCAGTTAGGGAATGGTGTGACTGGACTTCAGACTGAAGTTTTACTTGTTTTGCTATCTGTGCTTTTCCCACGTCTCGATGCTGGTGGGGAGGGACGGACAGCAGGTACCTTAGATCCGAATGCCTTCTAGGAAGACAGGTTTTTGGAGGTGGGTGGGTGGTGGTTGTGAGGGCAGCAGAAGTTAGAGGCAAGCAGACTAGTTACAGGGGTTTTCTGGTTGTTGTAACTCCTGCTCTCCTCCTTGTCTTCCATCCTCTCTCCTCACTAGCCTCAGTAACACGCACAGAAGCTCGTCTACACAGACCCACACGTGTCATGGTCATTATTCCTCTCATGTGCTCTGCAGATCACACCGCAGAGACCCCAAAATTCTTTGCTGCACAAACAGAAGATGAGGGCGGAAGGGAGGACAACACCTACAACATTTCCCGGGTTTGCAAATGGAAGAAAGTGCCAACCTGGGTGTCAACCCTTTGGCTGGGAAGGAGACCCTTCTTGAGGCACAGTCTCAGGAACTCCTGGGCCTGGGGCCTGGGCAAGGAGAAGTGTGCCTTTGAGAGGCTGTGACCTATGCATGAGCAGCCCAGCTCTGCTAGTGCCAGACCCTAATCTGGAAAATGGGCTGATAATGGGGTCCGAGTCATGGGGCTGCTGAAGACAGTGGGGTGGGGACGCTCAAAGCGCTAAGACGGCTGTTGCTGCTGATGTTTGGGTGATGACAGTGATGACAGGGATGGAGGTGATAAAGGAGATGTAATTCTGCTATCAGCTCCGAGCACGCTGTCAATAATGATTGAGCACCTACTGCATGCACGGAAGTGTGCCAGGCAGGGGCAGCATAGGGACACACAAGCGAGGCCCCTGCTTTTGATAGGAATGAACCTGGACTTCTTTATAGCTGGGGGCTTTAGTCTCTGGGGCTTTAGTCGGCCCTTCTTCCCCAGGGGACGTTCCTGGCCTTTCAAGGGTCTTTGAGGGGAGACCCTCCAGGATCTCAGGGAGCCCCATTTCCTGCTCTTTTCCAGAAAGAGGACTGTCAGCAGCTTTTGAGTCTGTCTGCTCCAGGCAGCCAGGGTTACAAGAAAGCCACAGGGTGGGGCCCCAGGGAAGGCTCACGTTACCGGACTTGGAGCCCCTGGTTGGTAACAGGAGCTTGGGGGGCCATCGCTTTCCGCTGCTGACCTCATGAAGAGGTCACTTGAAGGGCTTTGAGGCAAAGCCCCGGCTTTGGAATATTCCCTGGGCTTGGAATCAGTTCAGCAGCTCCCGGGAGTTTAGGAGAACTGTGTTGCTTTCTGGATCCACAGAGAAATCCCTCCGTTTACTCCTTGTTACCAAAGGGACTTCTCACTTCTTCTCTGTATCCAGGACCCCCAGACAGCAGGAGGTGGAGCTCGGAAGCCAGGGCAGCCCCAGATGTCTGTCCAGGAGAGCCAGCTAGGGCAGGGCTCTACTTGAGTAGGAATTTAGGCTTCTGATTTCTGGTCGGTTATTCTATTTGCATCTTGTCAGGATCGCTCTTTTCATGGGCATTTAAAAATAGATTGCAGAGATCCCAAAGGTCTGGGCCATTTGGGACATGAGTCATTTCTTTACTGACCTCTTCGATCACGAGGGTCACCTGGTGACTAGGGTGATGTGATTTATCTTTCTTAAAAGACTCATGCCCCCTAAAAGTGAATTTAGTCATGCCTATCTTTCTTATATTTGTTTTTTCATCTTTTTACTCCTGCTTTATTGCAAACTTCCTCTAAATTAGATTCTAGTTGCCTCAGAAGTCCCATGGAGGGATAGAGACTTTTTTGTTGTCGTCGTGATTATTTGCTTTAAATTAGGAATTGTTATGGACCTCCGTAGCCAGCCCCTCTGGTCATAAATGCATCACACTGTCCTTCGGAGAGAGGTGATAAATGACATTTGGGCAGAAAAACTGAGGCTAAGTAAGGGAAGATGCCCCTGGCTCCTTGGGAGGCCACCGTCCTGTCACTTTGTCCCTGTGTCATTCTAAACCCAATCCAGGTGTGCATCCTGGAGGAGTACCAGGTTTTCTTTCTAAATCTGGAGCATTCACTGAAATCCTAAAAGGCCACATACTGCTAATAGGACAAATCCCAAACCCTCCTGGGGCACACAGGCCCCTTCCACATCCCCTCTTCCTGCTTCTCCAGCCTTGGCTTTTTCCCACTTTCAGCTTCCCACTACATGCCCCAGCCCCAGAAAAAACCCCGAGGTCCCACAGTGCCAGGCCGGGGTCCCTCCACCAGGCCTCTGAGAAGGTTCTGTGTGTCCTCGAAAAGGATCATCACTGCCCTGCTATCCCTTCTAGTAGAGACTCCCCACCCAGATTCTAGTCACACACTCCTGCCCCCTCCTGCAGCGGGCTCTGAGAGTTTCATGGAAATGGACAGCAATGTCCCACCCTTGTCCTCTGCAGCTGTCCTGCGATCTGGGAAGAGCTGGTTGATGACATGGGGGCCCAGGGCATGTACAGCGAGGGGCAGAGCGGTGTTCTGACTCGCGGGGGCGGCCCAGACCCCAGGCAGATTTGGGCATCTCCGTTTCCCCACATTGCCTGTGAGGTCTCCGTGGTTGGCCACCTTGCACCAACATCGTTTGAGCAGAAGGGGTCTCTCTAGTCGCAGAACACAGGTTCCCAGCCCAGCAGTCAAGGGAAGCTGCAGAGAGAGGCATCTTCTAGTAAGGGACAAAAGCCAGACTTCCTTGAAAATCTGACTCATGCTTTTTGCTATATTAAGAGGAACTCAGCTCCTCTCCTTTCTCTAAAGAAATACGCCTATATTTGGCCTCCCTCTGGAAGGCATTTTTCAAGACCCCCTCACCGTAGAAAACAGCTTCTCACTTCTCCCCCTTTACCCCTAGATTCACCTGTCCTTTTCTTTGGACAAGGAATTTCTTTGTATAATAACACCGTATGTGTGTGTGTAACAGATATAATTGGGAATCATCCCTGAAATGAATTTTTCTATTGTCACAGGTTAATAACAAGAAGAAGACCAAGAATTTAAAATAAGAGTTAATTGAATTATTTGGTGTATACATAATGTATTTTCTGATGTGGCATGATGATTGCCCCAATATTACTGGTTTCTTTACCCGTTAATGAGACAACTCATTTGCCTATTTCCCATCCATGAGCTATTACCTCGCATCTGTCAGATGTGAGATCAGATGACATCTGTCATCTGTCACATCTGTTATTAAAAAAGAAAGGCAGCAAGCAATGGTGAGGTTGTGGAGAAACTGGAACCCTTGCACACTGTTGGTGGGAATGCAAAATGGCACAGCAGCTATGGAAACCAGTATGGAGGTTTGTCTATAAATTAAAAATAGAACTGCTCTATAAGCCAGCAATCCCACTTCAGGGCCTTTATCCAAAAGAACTGATATCAGGATCTTAAAGAGATATCTGCACTCCCATGTTCATGGTGGCATTGGTCACAGTAGCCAAAACCTGGAAACGACCTAAATGTCCATTGACAGATGGATGAGCGAAGATGGGTGGCATATACTTATATATAATGGGCTATTACTCAGCCTCCATGTAGAAGAAATTCTTCTACATGGATGAACCTGGAGGACATCATATCAAGTGAAAAAAGGCAGCCACACAAGATCTAATTGAGTTTTAAAGTGCAACAAGCATCCTTTTCGTCATCTCTTTTACCCAGTTCCCCGCATGCATGGTCATTTTTACTGTGAGGCGCTAAGTGGTTTTGGATTCTCTCCTACCTAACACTGGGAAGTAGAGCTCAACCCAGATAATTAGAGACCCCACTGTACCCTACATGCATTCTTCCTTCTTACACTATTTCTGATTGAATGAGGTAGAGATTAGACACACTGTGCACTGGGTGGACAAGTGAGCCCAAAAAGTGGGTCAGAACCCTAGAAAGCTTTTGGACCACCTTTTTGCGCCCAAGCCTGTTTGCTGATTACATTGTAAAGACTCACCCAGCCTTTCTGTTAAGACGGCTCCAGAACCCTCAGCAAGGGCAGTGCCGAGGGGTAGCGCATGGGTCTTGGCTTTCATACCTACAGTCCCTGATATATGTCTCTCTCGATGGTCCACAGAAATGACTTCATTGTCTTTGAACCAGAATGGTGTTCAGTGACACCACCGGTGTTCTTAAGGATCACCAACCACTTCAATTTAGGGATGAGGACATATCCTGAGGGGTGGATTGAGTGATTTATCTGGTAGATTCTATGAAACTCTTAGGTTAGGTTAAGTTAGGAGGACATTTCCATAGACCCGTTCTCTGTATGGGAAAACTGAGGCACAGAGAAGTCAGTGTTTTCCTTCAGTCATGCATATGGAAGTGGCTGACAAAGAAGGGGAACCTGGTTATGGCTACTATTTCTTGAGTGTTTATTTTGTGCCAAGCTCAGAGTTAAGCAGTGACCATCTTCTTCTCAGTCCTCAGAGGCCCCGTGGGGGAGGTATGGGAGGCTGTGCGACACGTGATGAGTCCAGGCTCCTGATTATATCATAAGGTTGCAAATCTGGTTCTACCAAGTACCAGCCGTGAAGGTTTATAACTCACACTGGGCCTCAGTTTCCTCCTTTGTATAACATGGATAACGGCATGTAAGCCATAGGGTTTCTGTGAGTGCACTCACAGCCTGCCGCTCGGTAAGCAACCAAAAATATATTGCTTTGCATGCCATATTATTCAGATAGGGAAACTGAGTCAGGGGAGGCACTAACTCATCTTCAGTGGAATTCAATCCAAGGCTTGTTTTATGCCAGAGTCCAATCTCTTTTCATCTTGGTGGGCACGTACATAAACAGCTTGTGGGTGTCAGAGAGGGCTGGTAACACATCTACTTGGTTTGTTGACTCTGCCTTTGGGTCTACCTAGATACTGACTTTTCTTGTGGGATGGGACAGGGTTCCTCACCTCCTCCTCTTTACTGCACCCTTCCCTATTGGCCTTCAGGGGGCGCCATTGAGCTGTAGTCACCTAGTTCCAGGCAGATGGAACCGCAGCACAATTTGAAATGACATGTCAAGTAAAGAAAAGAACTCAAAAGCTGAAATCCAAACTGCTAAGACTTTTGTCTTTATGAAGAAACAGCTCTTAAAAAACAACATTGCTACATTGCAGGAATGGAAGGACTTTTCAGAAGTCAAGTTTATTGCAATGTGTGTTGTTTCTTTTCTTTGCTCCCTGTACTGTAAACAGAAAACTATAAAGCTACCTTAACACACACACACACACACACACACACACACACAAAACGCGAGACAGTATCCGTGTCAGACTCCGCGCCCTTAACCTTGTCAGGAAAGGTGTTTCAGAGTCTGACGGCCCATCGACAGAATAAAACTAACTTTGGCCTCTGGTTAATGCTAATGGGAATCTAACATCAGAGAGAATGGATGCCCGGGAAAATAATTGGGACCAATGTTCCCTTTGCTTATTTGCTTATTTGCTAGGTCTGAGGTTCCAAACTGGGTGGCTTCCCTGAAAGCTCCAAACAGGAGAGCCCCAGCGCCCAGCGTGTGGAACATGGGCCCTGCCCCCCTGGGGCCTTGCCATGGCCACTTCCCTGCTCCCTGGCCTGACCCTGCGGCCCGCCTCTGCTGTCAGTCTCCCTGTGCTCATGGTCTGGGCTCCTAGAGAATTGTCCAAGACCCCGTGATGACCCTTCTATCCCAGAAACAGTGTGCCTTGGTGAGATGGCTCTTTCTCGCATCATCAGCCGAGGGCGGAAGAGCTACTACCTCCCTCAGAGAAAACACGGTGGGTCCCTTTGCTTCTGGAAGTCATTTGGCAAAACCATGTCTAAATGGAGGCCTCTTCCAGGGTATCACCTCATTTCGTTACCAACAATCGCTTAAGAGGGTCCACGTTTTACAGGGTACGGAGGAGGAAGTGGCTTAAAGTCTCCCGCGCTGCTAGCCAGGCTTTGTGGAACTCTAGCTGTTTTGAAGGAGCACCAGGGGTCTTTCAACGACCAGATCCTCACCTCTTGCTGAGTCGCAGGCTGAAGATCAAACCCACTCAGCTTCGTTGGCTCTCTCCCCGCACGTCTGCAGGACTTTCCAGGGGAGGATGATAAGATCACCTTTTGCTTGGTCTCCCCCTACCCCTCACTCTCTGAAAGTCATCTTTATCAAAAAGATCTTCACTTCTGGCCTATCAAGCCACTCTGGTGGCATTGGAGATGTGCTCAGAAGACCTGGCCAGACATGCCCCACCCCACCTCCCCCATTCTGGTCTTGGCCTTCCTGGCTCTATGTCCACCATCCTCCCCTGCAGCTCTGGTCCAGAGAATTCGGCTGCTGCGGAAAATGCAAACACTTCCGTAAGAGATGGCTAATTTAGCCCTGAATGTCTGACTTTGGTCTAGTTGGCTCCTTTTTTGGCTGAGGAAAAAACAAAACAAAACAAAACCAACTAGGAGTGAGAGCAGAAGCAGGAGGGTCAGCAAAAAAAGAAAGAAAGAAAGAAAGAAAGAAAGAAAGAAAGAAAGAAAGAAAGAAAAAAGAAGGGACAAAGTGTTGCCTTGCAGGGCCCCTCCCTTCCCCCTGTCCCCCAGCCCTGGTCCTACCCATGGAGGGTTCTGACAACGCCCTTGACAAAATGAACTGTGTTCAGATAAAGGATGTTGCTGCTTGTTTCAAAACAAGGGTCCCACCCTCCACACCTACCGGAGGAAGCAGATCTCCAGAGAGTAAGGTGGAGCCCTGAGATGAATATGAATTATTCGCCCTCCGCACACTCTGATGGCATCTGCCCGTGGAACAGTCCGGGCCGGGCTGTTTCTGCCACACGGTGTGGTTGATCCCCACCGCAGGTCGCGGTGATGCCGACGAGATCAGCCTCGACTCCAGAACACACCCAGTCCTGTTCTCAGAAGAAAAGTTGGAGTTTCCTTAAAAAGGACTTTAAAGGAAAAAAAAAAAATCTAACCTTTTAATTTATAAAAAAGGAAGCAGAGTCCATCTACTTTTTCTTTTAAATAAACCAAGATACGGTTAATAGTTTACAGACGTTGGCTGGGGTTTTTCCTCTTTCATGTGTTTATGAAATGATTCTGCTCTTCACCTTTAAGAGCTTTCACACATCCCTCTGAGCTGAAGGCTATCTCATCAAGGGCAGTCATTACGACTTGCATCCTGGAGGATCCGGGAGCAGCAAACGCCGTTCCATGAGCAGCCCCACTTGGAAAAGCGCACCCCTCTGCGGGCCACTGAGGTGTGGTCCCGTGTGAGACAGCTGAGCAACGTCCAGGGTCACTGGGCAACCCCAAACATACACAGCCCAGCCAGAAGTGGCCTGGTGTGTTTCCCCGCCGAGGCAGGAGGCAGCTGGATTGTAACTTACTACAAACAGGTCACTTTCAGTGACTTGGCGCCCAGATGAGGCATTACAATGTCAAGCACACTCTTTCCTCATCACTGTCCCTATTTCTTCCCTGAGTGTTCAGCCAGGGTGGTCCCGATAAGAACTCTGTTGCCAACAGAGAGCTTTTTACATATAGCCTGCATGCGATGGTGGCTTCTGGACTCCCTGGGGGGTGCAGGAGGAATTGAGTCGGCTCCAGAATATTCTGGGGGCAGCCTCCCCTTTATTCTTCTTTCCCTTTCTGCCACCTTTCCTTTTCACTGTTCCCTTGTGGGTGGCTTTCCCTGTTAATCCCCTTCCCCTGTAGGTGATAAAGCCCCCCTACCCCCACCGCCCATAGCATTTTCCATCAGGATGAAGGACGACAGACCCTTCTGGGGGTCATTCTTTGCTGGACACTAGCAAAGGCTGTTACTCAATTAGCAAGAAGAGCGGAAATTTCTTTGGATCTCTGGGATGGGCCTGATGCTGAGCAGGCTGGCCTTGAAGATGGGGCTCGGTTCACAGCCTCCCCTGGGTCCTAGGGCATCTCCAGATCCCAGAAGGTCTCACTGTGGCTCACTAGCAGTACCAGTTGGTTTGGAGAGGTGGTGGACTGTGGAGGGTGTGGGGGCGGGGGGGGAGGGGAGGTTGGGGGATGGGGAGCTGGCAAACCCGAGGGCCTTGTTCCTGCCTTTTTTCTGTCGCATCTGCTGGAGTAGAGCCTTGGCAACCAACCCTACCCCCCTAACAACAATTCATGGCGTCTAATTGCTCTTTCCTTTTCATTTTATTTAGTAACTGGGTTCAGCCCAGGAAACTCTGGCTTCCAATCCTTGAGTGTTTTGACTCAGGGACCGTAAACTGTCTGATTTCTTGGACAAACACAATCTTGAGGAATTTCTCTCTTTATACAATGGCAGGCATCTGTGAATGTCAGCCACCCCACTCAGGCCTTGGCAGGCTTTTTTCCCCCTTCCTACAGACGTCAATCTCCTTAAAATAAATATTCCCTTTGGTTTTGGGGGCCCTTTCCTTTGGATTACTCACCTTTATCTCTGGGATTACAAAGCGGCTGGGAAGCAGAGATAGGGTTTACTGCGACTTTCACACAGAGCAGGAGAAACAGAGCACGCTGGGCGATCAACTCGCATTCTAGATTTCAGCAACTCTGGAATTCACCTTTGGCCTTGGAGATTCATCTGCTCCTTTGCCTTGGGGGGAGGGCATCTACCTGTACGCTTTCCTGTTTGGGGTGGCTACTCACCGTCTCCCTGGTCCAGCTTCCCCTCATTTGTGACACCCCTCCCCCCAACCACCTGAGTCATCTTTCTGAAACAAATCTGGTCACGTCTCTTCCCACCCCATCCCTCGCCTCCCCCATCACGGACACCCCGGAGGCCTCAGATAAAAACCCACTACTCAGTCAGGCAAACTGAGTCCCTCACCGTCTGGCTTTGCCTGCCTCTTTGTCTCCTTTCTCGTTACTTTCCCTGTGTACTCCATGGTGCAAGCCACATGAGGGGAGGCCTTCACCTTGGTGCTTGGACATGTGTGACCCCTTCTGCCTGGATACATTTCTCCTTCCTTGTTGGACTCATCCTCGTCCATTCTGACCACATGAGGTCATCCTCTACGAAGAGCACCCCCGCTTGCTCGTAGGGCCCCCTCTGCCATCCAGAGAGCTGAGTTTACAATGACTGCCATTATTATCCTTCCACTCAAATACACTGCTAATGGCTCTTAAGTCTTCTTTTCGTTTTCATCCTTCCTTGTCTTCCCTCTCCTCTTTATCTCTTTCTCCTCTTTTTAAAGAGTGGATAGTATTATTTTTGAAGTCCTTGCTGGGCCTTGTACGGTCCCTGGTGTTCTACCAAACCAAAGGTTCACGTGCTAACTTTGGTCTTATCAAATATCTGCAATGCCTGGACGCCGACTGGGCACCTTCTGCCGGCTGTCTCACCAAAGCAGCACACTACCCCGTGGGGTGCATGAGATTTTCTTATTTTCACATGACACAGACCGAGGCTCAGTGAGTTCTAATTGCCTTTGCGGGATGCCGGGGGAGGGGTGCTCAGCAGTTAAGCCTCCGCCTTCAGCTCAGGTATTAAGCCCTGTATTGGGTTCTCTGCTCAGCAAAAGCTTCCTTCTCCTCCCTCTGCTGCTTCCCATACTTGTGCTCTCTATCACTCTCTCTCTCTGTCAAATCAATCAATCAATCAATCTTTTTTAAAAATGGCTTTTGCAAGGTCACACTGCTGGCAAAATGGTTTATCATTCATTCTCAGGCCTCTCTGATCCCAAAGCCTGGGCTCTTTTGTAGTGTCCCTTAGTGCCGGTGGGGTGACTCGCTGTGTGCACACATGCCCCGAGGACCAGGGCCCCAAGTTTGGGTCTCCCTGAAGCTCCCTGTGAGCTTCCGACTTTTCTGCACCTCCCTCATCAGTGAGCGCTAATTGCCGCCCTCAGGATGGGGAACGAGCGCCACAAGTTCATGGGAAATTGTCTGTAATCAGCAGGCATTCCCCAAAAAGTAAGGTAATGAGGACTTTTACACCGTTCTCCACCCTGATTTCCTTCCTAGCCCATCCTGAATTTATTGTGCTTTTCTGGCTAAAGAAATTCATCCCTGGGGAAGTCAGCTGCCTTGGTTCTGGGTTGCTGGGTTAAACCAGGGACTTTGTGTCTTTCAGGTGGGGTCAGGCTCAGGTAGGTCTGGCTGATTTAGGTATAGAAATGCTTGGAGACCCTGAGTGACCAGGTCACCCTGAGTGACCACACTACACTGAGTGTAGGGTGGAAAAATTACGTCAACAGAGCACTGGAGGAAAGGGGAAGCCTGCAGGGGAGGGGAGCCAGAAGAGACCCAGGCCTGGGGTTCCGAGCAAGTTTCCAAAGTGGAGGGTCTGATGATGTGTGCATTCTGGGTGCTGCTCAGCAGAGCCCCTTGTGGGACCTGCCACTGTCCAGTCGTCCCTCCTTTCTTCCAGAGACAGAATCCGTCGGAACGGGCCAGCGTTCATGGACACGTACGAGAACATCTCCTCTTCCGAGGCCCTGAAGAGCTGCAGAATTGTCAGACACGGGCCCTGCGCCGAAGAAGTGGAGGCCGAGAAGGGGTAAATGAGAGGTTCCTTCAGGGGCTTGCTCTTTTAAACACCACTTATCAGATGCTTTGCCACGTGGCGAGGGTGAGATGGGGGCGAGACCCGGGAACGAGTGACGTGTCAGGTGGGGATCGTCGCTGTTACTCAGAGCAAGGGCTCGGCGTGGAGGGGACCGGAGTGGAGCTCACATGCACTCTTCGGGGGAGCGGTGGGAGAAGGGTTCCCTGAGCAGGGCCTGTGCCCGATGGGAAGCGAGATCCAGCCCGCCCCACCCCCATCTAGTGTTGTCCATGGTCATGGACAAGGGCAAGTGACTTCCCTCCCTTGCTGCAAGAGGGCACGTGGTCTCGAAGCTCGGTTCAACGTCCAGACACCTGCAGATCAGCAACTGGAAACTGAGTCTTGCCCATAAAATCCCGAGCGGGCTGTGGTCCTACCGACCCGCCAGTGCCCTTCAGTCACGCGGCACCTGCCCAGTGGCCTCTGCACCGTGAGGCTTTTTCCGGCGAATAAACAAGGAACACGCAGCAAGCAAGCCAGTCCCCAGCAGCAGCAGCAGCAGCTGGCACTTCTCTCTGACTCTCTTGTCACTCTCAGTGCCGCCTTCTTTGTTTGGTGCTGAGCGAAGCAGCCAGAGCCAAAGCCCGTTGGCCTGGGAGCTCACCCAGGGCCAATGCCCACCCCTGTCAGGCCCCCAGAGCCCAGCCCCCAAGCTGGCATCTTCCCCTCTCCTAAGAGCAGAGCCTGCCTGGTTTTTAAAAAAAAAAACAAAAACAAAAAAAAACTTCTGGCCCAGGGAGTAATTTTATCTTGTGTATCTGCCCCAGTAATGCTGAAGTCAGGAGAGGACTGTTTTGTCAAAGCTGCCGGGTGCCCAGAACATGCCTCTGAGCTCCTACCCACCTCTTCTCTTCAAAAACAGGAAATCACCTAGGGCCAGTGTAAATCAGTCCCACACCCAGGGGGTTAGATCGCATTTGTGCTCAGAAAGTCAATCTAAGACCTGGCAAGTGAGGCCTCCTGAGGGCCCAGCCATTTTCCTTCTGCCTTTCCAGTTTTCTAGATTTCCCTCCCTGTCCCCCCCACCACCACCCCCGCCAGCATGGGACTCAAACCCTTGCTTCTTGGGTGAGACGTGGGCTCTGCAGGTGGCCAGTTGTCTGTGCTGGTTGGAATACAGGATGAAGCCTTTGTTCTGGAATCTGCTGTGATTTCTACGTTACTGGCTTGATGGGTTGATTCCACTGCCTTATGGCCCAGAGACTCTACTCACGTGTGTCATTCTCAAGAGCGAAAATACCGTCCAATACCACTTTGGATTTTTTAGGAGGAAGGCTTTGGGTTTCATCTTGAGCCGCTAGGACTCAAGGGGCTGGGGAGCGGGGCAGGAAGAAAGGAGTGCCCCAGGGAGTCATTCCTGCTGGTCATCTGGCTGTGCTGAGCCCAGAGTGTGAACACCCTCCCAGCCCCCACCGTGTCAGGCCTGGGAGCCAGGGCTGAGCCCCCTCCTTGCACACCCTGCCACCCAGCTGGCAAAGCTCCGCCCTCCTTGTCTGACACCCAGCCACATTCCCTCCTCCTTCCTCTCTTGTCCCAATGTCTGCTCCTTCTGATCTTGCTTCATCTTCTAAATTGGAATTCCTTGCTGTGCACATGGGGGGCCTGTAGTACGGAAGGACGGAGTGGGTCCTGAAGGAACAAGAAGGAACGGGATGTGCTCTCTTGCTGTGTCCCGGCTGAGACATCTCTGCCGCTGTGTTACTGGATCATTTATTACAGAAAACTGTAATAACGTGGAAAGGAATCCAAAGATGAAGTCGGTTGCTGGGGAGAGAAGAGAGGAATTGAAGCCAAGACCCGACAAATCCAAGAACGAGATGACAGTGGGAGGGATTAATGCCGGGTCACCTTTGAGGGCTGTCAACAGAGGTTGTGTCTCCTGTGCCCAGGGAGCTGACTGTCTTCTCTCAGCTCTTAGCTGCTACCTCGTCTGGCCCGAGACCATCTCTGACACTCCCAGAGTGTGCCTTCTTGGAAACACATATGGCAAAGACTCTGGGGTCCTCCAGGCTCCGAAATGCCTAGTGGCCAGGAAGAGGGTGACCCGGTGGGTCGCAGAGCTCCCACTGGGAGCGGAGTAGAGAAAGTTTACAGCTTTGTCTTGGGGCATTTGCTAAGTCATGTTTTAAGAGAAATCCAGTCTGAGGCAACATGAGTCCACTGCCGAGCGGTGAGATGCATAGGTTCTCAGGCTCCGAGACCCTATGGGAGATTGCCTATAGGGCCCCATAGCCTGGGAAACTGGCCTAGAGGCTTTATAGAGTGACTAATATCCTACAGGGATCATCTGGGTCCCGGGACTTGTAATGGGGTCAGCAGCCCAGCGTCCCCTTTGAGCAACACCCCTGGGACTGTTCATGTCCATCTGGAAGAAACTCGTCTCTGAGTCTTGTTCAGGACTTAACTTTGCTTTCCCACCTCTCTCAACCGGCCGTGTGATTAACACATCAGTTTACGTTTTCTGTTGGGAAATCCCAAAACATCTGAAAGGCAAGCAGGGACACTCAAGCTGAAGTCAGAGGTAATCGTGTCTTGGGTTGGGGGGAAGGGAGGGCTGTAAGGAAAAGAGAGAGAGAATGAAGAAAGGAGACACACACACACACACACACACACACACGAGAGAGAGAGAGAGAGAGAGAGACAGAAACAGAGAGAGAAGAATGTGGAAGGAAAATGGCCAGGAAGAAGCCAGGTCTCTAAGGCTTACAACTGTAATATTATAATTAATAATTCTGTCCTATTTGCTACTGCCTGACAACATTGTAGATGTTCAGATTATAGAACTGGGGGAAACCATGTCACAGAAACAAAAATCCCTTCTCTCTCATTTGGGGACTTCATCCAGCAGGGCATGGTGTATGAGGAATAATCAGTTCGTCCTGATCTGGAGATTGTTCCCCCTTGCCTGGCTGAACATGTCACCTGCTCCGTTATTGTTGGCCGGGAGGGGAGAAGGAGCTCCAAATCCTTAATCACCATGGGTGTGCTGCTGAAACTCCTGATTTCACACCACCAGCCCGAGTCCCTGGCAAGTGGATACATTTCCAAGACTCCATTGCTATTCTCTTGTGTTAATGACAGGCAGAGCTTAGAGCCCGTCCAAGGAGGCAGAGTGGTGGCGTGGAAATGCCTGGAATTTGGATGACACTTCAGTGATTTTAAACCCTGACTTATTGACCGTATGGCTCTGTTAAAGCCCTTTGAGGGGCCCCTGGGTGGCTCAGTCAGTTAAGTGTCTGCCTTCAGCTCAAGTCATGATCCTGGGATCCTGGGATCAGCCCCGAATCGCATGTCCCTGCTCAGCAGGAAGCCTGCTTCTCCCTCTCCCTCTGCCCCTCCCCCTGCTAGTGTGCCCACACACTCTCTTTCTTTCTCCTTCTCTCTCTCAAGTAAATGCATTATATATATATATATATATATATATAGATTTAGATATAGATATATATTTTAAAGGCCTTTGAGGTTCAACTTCTCCCCACGGATAGTGTCAGAGTTGCCCCTGAGAATCTTATACGTTGCACTGCATACGGTAATTACGTGGTAGATAGAAGCCCTTCTAATCTAGCGTAATTGCCTAGTTTTATTGTATGAATCTAGAACCCAGACGGATACTTCGCACAGGGGAGGGATCCTGTAAATACTTGTTGAGTAGAACTGACAAGCTACTCAGGGCCCTGAACCCCAAGTCTCTGGACTCAAATTCAGGGCTCTTTAGAACTGATTCCACCTGTTCCCTTTCTGAAGGAACCTCTTCCTTTTCGGAAGGAACTCTGTCTCCCAGACAGTAGAGGCTTGCACGGTCCTTCTCCCTGGAATGGGCCTGGCCGAGAATATGATGTGGGTGCAGTGACTTTAGCTCAAGTTGCTTCCTGGGGACCTGCAGAAGCAGCTGCTTCTCTGACTAAGAGGCTGAGTTGGGAGTTCCAGCCAGAAGAGGAACTGACCAGTGATGCTCTCCCTGCTGCGGGCCTGGCTGGGGGTTGATAAGTGATCTTCAGAGACATCGAGGGAGCGCTCTCTGTTTCTGCTTCCTCGTAAAACCATGACTCAGGAATATTGTTCACATCCTCAGGATGGCAGGGGAGCTAAAAATAAACCATGACGGAACAGACCCCTGTGAGGAGCGGTGGGGTGGGGGAGGTGAAGAGCTGAGAGCCCGGAGGCAGGAGAGGGAAGGATGCCAGTGGAGAAAGAAGGCAGAAGGCAGACAGCAAGGGGAGGAAGAGGAGAAAGAGGGGAGGGGAATGTACATTGGACAAGAGATACACCTTGACACAGGGTAGAGGAGAGTGCGGAAGGAGGGTCCTGGAGAGAAGACATGCCTACTGCACACATGAACTACAAACATGAACTTGACATTTGAAATAGTCAAAGCTGTCTGGAGTCTTGGCTCAAGGTCAGCAGCTGCTCTCCTTGATCCCCAGTGTTTTCTCTTCCTGAGACATGTCATAAATGTCTCCAGTTATCAGTTCTACGCTGGGAACCCTAAGTCCTCATCTCTGATGTCAATCTCTCATCCAAGTTGGTTCAGTATCTCTAACTGCCTGTAGCAGTGGGTTTCCCATGAAATCCGGAGGAGCCCCAAGGATCTGAGATATGGGTGGAGGGGCGCTGACCTACTTTTAAACTAGCATGTCTCCCTTTCAATCTACCATATGTGTTAGGTTCCTCCGAAGATTCTGCTTGCTGCTTAAAATAAACTTGGCAACCGTTGGCTTTTAGGTTGAAATTGTTTTTGCAAAGATTTAAAATGACCCCAACTAGGGGTGCTGGGGAGGCTCAGTCAGTTAAGCGTCCAGCATCTGACTCTTGATTTCATGATCTTAGGGCTGTGAAATCGAGTCAAGCAACAGGTTCTGTTCTGGACATGGAGCCTCTTTAAGATTCTCTCTCTCTCTCTCTTTCTCCTTCTGCCCTTCCCTACATCTGGAAAAAAAAGTTCCCAAATAAACATGCCCCTCCCCCGATCTGTTCTCCATTTTCCCCTCTCCTCCCTTCCTTTGCTATTACAAACATCCTTCCAATCATTCGGCTCCAAATCTTGGGGTGTACTGAGGAGTCTAATTCCCACCTCCACAGGAAATCCCTTGCTGCCTTGGAAATGCCTCTTGGATTTGGCACTTTCTCCTCCCACCTGCGGTGGCGCCCTTCATCCCATTGTCTTAGAGCCCAGATCGCTGTGGCATCTAACCAGCGTTTCTCTCCTCCCCTTCTAGGCTGCACAGTGCTGTCTAACTAAATTTCCTTTTCTGTCTTTGTTAATTTGCTACTCACTTTTCAGAACCCTTCCCTGCTCCCATGGCCTCTCCTGGAAGTCCTCCACCCGGAATTCAGAAGGTGTCCCAGAGCTTGGCCAGTCAGACCCACCACTCCCACTCATTCTCCCATCAGGCTTTCCTCTCCCGTGTGGGGTGCACACCTCCTTCAGCTCTGCTCTTTTGTTCCCCACCTGGGGATGAACCCCACTCTTTGTTACCTGTCCCTACATTGCCTATCCTTTGACTTTCCTTAAATCTAAATTTCTCCTCTCTCTTCTCTAAGACTTCCAAATTATTTTAGCCCATTCTTTTTTCTGAATCTGTGCAATCTCTTCAGTCTATAATGCTGAGCTTAGGATTTGTTTATACCTGGGTTAACTTCACTCCCGGCTCAGGGCCTGGTCCCATCCCCTTACACTGCCAGTGTCCTCCCCACCCACCCTGGGGCTTCTGGGTCTGTCGTGCCCAACTCCCTATACTGCCCTACCTTTCTTAAGGACCTCTTAGGCAGACCCACCTTGTCCCTGAGCCACAGGGGTCAGGGAGGTGCAGGCCCGGACTTCACAGATATGCTGCTGATCTAGCGCCTTAGATGACTTTTAATATCCAGGATCTTGACTCCACAGGCAAGAATGGTGTGTCCCCAGGCTTTCTGTTTTCCCATCTTCAGTGGGGCGACCTGGACACATTATTATTCACTGCACTGCTGCCCTACCGGCCCCTTTGGGATGTGACAGGCTACCTCCAACCTTCGCACTTGACATCCCTCACCACCGTCTTTGCGGGGGTTGCTCCTACTCACCCTTCACCTCCTAGGGGAACACTAAAAGTCACTTGGTAGGGGGACACTCTCCTGATGGAGGCGGACTGCCCTGAATCCTAGGCTTTTTCTTTCACAGCACTTAATGCACCTGCCATCAAACGAGTTCCTTGCTGACACACTCTCTCCGGTAGCCCACATGTCCCATTGGGAAGGGGACCTAGTGGGTATTATTTTTTGCTTTGCTCCTGACACTGAGTATACGTAGAACCTGGCTCAGGGCAGGATATATCTGTAGAAGACATGCTTTGGATTTGACTTGGAGTTAGAAGCCATTTGGTATAGGACCCAAGGGGTCTACCTCCCAGACACACCATGGAAGTTGTTCATCTTTTCATTTTGTGTTGAGCCCTGGGTCGGCCTGGAGAGAACATCCCTGCCTTACTGGTTTTTCTTGCATTCCTTGCAATAAAAAAAATCCGTCTCTGGCTGGCTTACATTCTCCAGTCCTCCAGGAGCTGTATGGACAGCAGAGCTCCTTGCCCCCTCCCAGCCTGACCACCTCCCCCCAACCCCAACCCTGGCACAGACCAGAGACTGGCAGATAATGGAACACAAAAGACAACACTTGTGCCCATCCCTCCCATCCCAGTGCTGGGCCGAATTCTTCTCTGTCTCCTGGCTCCGGAAGAGACTTCTCACACTCCCTCGCGGAAAGTCAGGGACGGGGATGGATGTGGAGACAGAACTGGCATGGGGAAAGTAGCACCTTCTTCAGCAGGATGTGACTCTGGGAAAAGCATCCGGAGCTCAGGGGAACAGGGGTGGCACCTTTGAGAGAAAGCACAGCTGAGGGTCAGTCCCACAAAGCAGAGAAGCTCCATTGTGAATTAGTCCATCCGTACACCTATCCAACCCCGTGTTCACGGAGTGCCTGCTGTTCTTCCTGTCCTCACAGAGCTCATGTCTAATGGGGCCCTCAGATTACCCACCCCCCACGAGATCACCAAACCACGGTTACAGATGGATCTCAGAGCCAGGAATGAGCCAACAGAGTCCTGAGGTGGAGGACTATGTGACCCCTGCTTTGGATCTGAAGGTCAAGGTTAGGAATACAGTTAGGTGAAGAGATTTTCTTCTTCCATCCCGCCGATTGTTCTATCGTGACTTTTCTGTCTTTGCTCAACTTGGGTCCACTCTCATTTTTCCCATCCCTGTTCTCTGCTTTCCATGTTCTCTCCCTGCTGGTCCTTGTCAGTCTTTGGTTCCTGTGTACCAGGAGCTGTGTTAGCCTAGAAACGTTCCTTTTCTTTTGTTCTTGGCTTTTTTCAGTGAACACTCTGGAGCCCCAGATTTTGGGTCATCCTCCCCAAATCATCGGATCTCCCAGACTTGGAGGGAAGGAAAAGACCTCAAAAGTAAGTGTACCCAGTCCTTTGTTCTTTGGCTCCCTCTGGATCTGTCCGTCTGTCTCACTGTTCTCTCTGCCTCTCTTCCCCTCATTCACCATTGCTTCTTCTTTTCCCCAGTTCTGTCCTCCTTCCTGGCGTTTTATCCCATCAGTCCCACAGGATGACAAGTGGTCACAGAGTAGGAAGGAGAGCCTCTCTCTGAGGACAGCTCATCTTCTCCCCCTACTACGTGGAAAGATCCCGTTTCGGTTATGGTCTTTCGACAGGGACCAAGTCGAGTGGCCATAGTTCTACACCCGTCATCTCATCCCTCTCCGCTCTTGTCCTGGGCTTCCCGTTCTGTCAAACGCAGGGGAGAAGGCATGAGGCAATTTACTTTTCCTTTTCTGGTGGAGGGAGGCAGGGATGGGAGGACCCAGAAACGTCGGGACTGTGCTTGGTATGTGGTACCTCACTTTTGCTCAATCCTCCCTCGTCCCCTTTCTTTCTTGATGTCAGATATTTTGGGAGCAGAAAAATGGCCTGTCAGATATGAGTGGTCCTTCTCCCCTGATTATCGAGGAAGTTAGGATCTGTGATGGGCTACGTCTGCAAGTGCAGGGATATGATGGCCATTGTGTGGGGGAAGGGGATAGGAGCCCCAGTGTGGCCAATTATTAGCTGTGTGACCTCGATGAAGTGACTTCATCTTTCTGAGCCTCCTTTTCTCATTTGTCAAATGGAGACCAAATAATAATTACCTCCTAGACGGTGTGTAAGGACTGAATCTATTCAAGTATTTGAAGAACCTGGCAGGTGTCAGATACAAACCCCTCCTTTCAATTATGAGGGACATGCGGAACCCCTTGTTGGTACAGAGCTGGGATGGTGCCTTCGCTGGGGGGGGGTGTACAGAGAAGAAGTGGCAGGGGCAGAGGAGATCTGGTTACAGACCTGGTCCCCTCCCCTGACTGGGGGGCCTGGGTTTGAGCTGGCGAGGGGGGTGGCCGGCAGCCAGGCCCCTCTCCCCAGGAGCCGGGGCGCACATGAAAGCCTGTCATACCTCAGGAACCGGCCGCTGTGCGGAGCATCTGGATGTTCTTAGATCTCTGTCTGGATTCCTTCTGGTTGTCTTGTGGAATCACTTATCAGCGGCGAGCAGACCCGGCCTTTGGCTTTGCTCTCAGCGGCCCAGCCCCACTGCCTTCCTCTCCATAAACACCGTGGCGCAGGGGACAGGAAGGTGGCTCCGGGGCCTGCAGATGAGGCAGCCCTGGGCGCTGTCCCTCCTCTCCCCCAGGGACCACAGATGCTACCGCCGGGCCTCCTCTCATGTCCAGCTGCCTTCAACTGCCGACACAGTCAGCGGAGAGAGGTTTAGAGAGTGGGTGGAAATGTCAAAATTGCTGAGAGAGTGGGAATATTGAGAGTAGCCTGTAATGTCCATTCACCAAGCCGTTCCCACCAGAGGAGTCCTCTGCCAACCCCCTTCTGTCAGGGGGCGGTGTCACTTTCTGAGCCTAGACCGACTCTGTCTCTTCCTCACACCAAGGTACTTATGAATCTGTGGGGAAGGCTGGTTGCTGCTCAGGGAACAGACTGTTCCTCTGTGGTGTCCCCCCAGACTAGAGGAGGCCTTGGCCTTTGTGGCTCTGTCCCCAGGGGGGGCTTCTAGGCTGGGTTCCAGGCCCCGGGGCAGGAAGAGAAACTATCTCGGGGGGATGGGGCTTTGGACACCCCTTCAGGTCACTCTGAGATAAGATTGTCCGTTGTCTGTGCTCTGTTTTGTTTCCTTCTCAAGCAGCAGGGGACACCGTCATCTCTCCTGGTGATGCTTTTTTTGCAGGGCCTTCCAGAAAGCCCTCTTTCTGGTTTTGCCCCTGCTTTGCGGTCTCTACTCAGCCCCTTCTGTTGGCTCCTCGCCCTCCTGCCACCTCGGCACTGGAGGGTCCTTGGCTCTCGGTTCTGCCTTCTTTCCTCCCTGAGGAACACATCCAGCCTCATGGCTTTAGAAGGAAGTGATGTAGGAGGTCAACCTCATCTTTGTGTCTCCAGCCCAAGCCCCCTTCGGACTCCAGACACACAGGGGACGCCCACAGAGCAGATCCCTCGGAATTCACGTGGCCGTGATGGGACGCCTGACTCCAGCCTTCTCCCCGTGCTTCCGAATTCTGTGGCCCAGATCCCTGGAGGGTGCTGGCTCCCCTGTTCCTTAGAACCACATCTAGCCTGTGGACAGATTCTGTTGGCTTTACTTTTTAAACTCTATCCTGTATCCAGCTGCTTCCTGTCCCCCACATTGCCACTGGCCACTAGGAGCCATATCATGTTTCGAGGGAGCTTGGTAATGGCTGCCTCCCCAACCCGGTCTATGCTGGCCTGGCCCCTGTTTGCCTCATGAGGAGCCCGAGGGGACAGACCACCCTGTCAGGTTCTCTTCTTCCCTCATCTTCCTCAGGGCTTGCTGAATGTCACTTCTGCCATCTGTCCTGCTCTGAGCCTTCTGTACAAAAGAAACAGGAAACACCCCCCCTGCCAACTCTGTTCCATCCCCTCCCAGCACCCCATCCCCTTCTGTCCCTCGGTGCCTCCATCATTATTTCTTTTTTTTTTTTTAAAGGTTTTATTTATTTATTTGATAAAGATCATAAGCAAGCAGAGGCAGGCAGAGGGAGGAGGAAGCAGGCTCCCTGCCGAGCAGGGAGCCTGATGCGGGGCTCGATCCCAGGACCCTGAGATCATGACCTGAGCCGAAGGCAGACACTTAACCCACTGAGCCACCCAGGCACCCTCCATCATTATCTCTTATGCTCTCTGTTTACAGGCTCTCTCCCCTCACCGAGCTGTAAGCCCCACTAGAGCAGGGACTTCTGTCTTTGTGTCCCAAGAGCCTGGTGCACATCAGAGCTGCTGCGTGATGGACTGAACGTTACTGGGCTCAAAGCCTGGTTCCATCTCACCCTCAGCCTGTGGCCTGAACACCCCTTCCTCAGGGACCATCCCAGATAGAATGGGGGCCTCCAGCCCTCTTTGCTGCTCTCTGTCAGGACCCTCCTCTGGAGCTTGTTGTCACAATGTGTAAATGAACACGTACTGGGGCCCTTGCTGCCTTATAATGTGCCTCTCCCTGGACAGTAATCACATCAGTAGTGTGTTTGCACTATTTCCCATGGTGTTCCTAGATCTGGCAGAAGCCTATGGAGAGCACAATTATCTAGCTAACTACCTATCTATCTATCATCTATCATCTATCATCTATTATCATCTATCTGTCTATTTTGGATGAAGGATTTGATGCTCAGAGAGATGGAGTAATTGGCCCATAGACCCAGAGCTAGGAGGGGAAGCCAACCTTGAACCTGGGTCTGTCTGGCTGTGCGTGTGTATGTCTGTATGTGCACATGTGTGTGCATGCGTGTGTCAGGATCTGTGTTTTCCCTCCAGTCTTGCCCTGGGCAGGCAGCTGCTCCCCCTGTCCCGGGAGGATGGTCCCCAGCTGCCATCTCTGGTCGCCTCCTCCCATGAAATGCTGCTGTAAGAGGCCCCTCTAATCTTCAGGCTTCTTTATTCTCAAGAAACCTACTCTGAGCCCCAGTGGCCAGCTCTGAGCCCCATCAAATCCGTGGCTTCCCAGGGAACAAAGGCCCAAAGTCCCGTCTCTGTGGACACAGAGCCCGTGGCCTTGGGACATTCTGAACATGGCACGGCGGCCACCTGAGCAACCTCCAAGGACAGGAGCCAGCTGCCGGGCCTGGCTCAGAAGCGCAAGTCCCCTGTGGGCACAGCTGAGAGGCCCCAACGGTCCTCCCTGCTGTCCCCCAGAGCAGGTGTCCCGCTCACATCTGCATCCCACGAGGAATATACTGGTCTTTTTCTACAGGAAGGGAAAGGGAAAGAGGAAGCAAAACAAAGTCTTCTTTAAAAGCAGAAGGGGAGAAACCAAGGGCTCCAGGCCCCCTGGAATGTGCCTTGAATCTGGGGACAAGGACGGACATGGGAAGATGAGCATGGCATTTCAAGAGAGTCTGAGGCCTGCCCCCTGGGAGTTCCGGCCTGGCTTCCAACAGGCCTTATGGGAAGGGCTGGCCTGCGATGCTGCAGCACGCGTCTCCATGGGCAAAGGGGTAGGGCATGGCTGCCCGAGACATCCCACCCGGGGCTGAGGGATCCCCGCAAGCCCAGGGCTCTGCTGACCACCGCTCCACCTTGGTAACACAGGCCCAGATATACAGAAGCCTCCCTGGGTAGGCACGTTAAGACTAGAATGGCAAACAGAGGTCAATCATTTAAAAAAAAAAATCATGAAGGTTTTTCCCACAGCTATAGTATGGGACATGGCCATTACGACCCACTGAGGTTCAGTGACTTCTGTGTTTCTACTTGTGCATGGTTTTGTTTCACTAGGAGGAGGCATAGTTTTGTTCGTCAGCAACAAGACAGAGGGCCGGGACTGGGGCTGGACTTCTGTGTGTGGTGGCTGGGAAACAAGGAGGGCGGCTTGGGGACCCGGGAGCCGTGAGCACAGCCTGAGCTAGTAGTCATTACTACTTCCCAGGTTGGCGTGCACACGCAGACACGTACACACATGTACACATAGACACATGTACACACATGTGCACACGCACTTAATCTGCAACAGGTAAACCCTGAAGCAGCCCGTTCGATGCTATTGTTATTCTAGCAAATAAATATAGATCTATAAACAGACTTTGCATTGTACTTCAAAAAGTGAAAAGTGTGCAGAAATGATCTTGTAAACCAGCTGAAATGTTGGCCTGCTTTAAGTTGTTTGCTTGGATGTTGTAGGTATCTCCTGGATCATAGGCTTTCAGGAAGATTTTGGGAGAGTTTCCTAACTGTATTAGGATTGTTTCTTCATCTTAAACAGCTTTTGGTTTCATTGTTTTGGATAAAATATGAATCTGTATCTTTTTTCTTTATCACTTCTTAGAGCATTACTAGTACCACTGGGCATCTAGACAGAGAGGGGAGGAAAAGAGGGGAGGAGGGAGGGAGGGAGGGATGGAAGAGGGAGAAAGGGAGGAAGGAAGGGAGAGCAAGGGAAGGGGGGAAGGGGGGAGGGAGGGAAGTAGGAAGGAGGGAGCTGGAAAGACAAAGAGCCCACCTCTCTCCTCGCATGACCATCCTTTGGCTACACAGGCTCAGGACAAGCCTATGAACAATGGGGAGGGCACACCAACTCTCACTCCCCTTCACAGTCACAGACTTGGGATCCACCTAACTATGCCCACAGAGATGGGCTAGCCTCCATTGCCTGCTGACCTAACTGGACATGGAACACGGAAACCAGTTTCCACTAGAACCTGCCCGGGGCCATTTTCACAAACTGAGAGAGAGCACGCAGCAGCAGAGGGAGCTGAATCTGGGAAGAGGGGGACAGGTCGTGAAGTCCAGCTTTGTATT
The DNA here is from genome assembly GCF_020171115.1 of Neogale vison. Lineage (NCBI taxonomy): Eukaryota > Metazoa > Chordata > Mammalia > Carnivora > Mustelidae > Neogale > Neogale vison. The sequence goes on along the minus strand of NC_058097.1, from coordinate 117,716,805 downwards.
CTTGGCTCTCTGTACCCCTGGTTCACACCTGTGCCTATGGCGGGTCCTAGGGTCCTCCTCCATTCTGAGCTGCTTCCAACAATGGCACAGTGTATGCCCTGAATTTGACTTCATCACCATTTTCAGAGAGTGTGGTCTTGAGGCCCAAATGATGTGCTATGGAGAACCTTTGACACAAGCTAGAGATGAATCCTTCGTGCCCTGTGGTCTTAGCGTCACATGTCCCTCTCCTGTTGTGCCTTGAGTGTTTTCCTCTAACCCTCAAGTTGGCTGCATAGACAGAAGTTATGTCCTAGAGAGAGAAGGTGTCCCAGGCCCTCTGTCCCCCGGGGGACTGGATCTGGCTTTACCGTGTGCCCAGCCATCCCAGCTCCCCATGCTGCTGTTGATGTCAGCTCAGCCCACGTTGGCCCCTTGGCCGACCTTCAGCTCTGAGCCTACTGCTCTGCTGCTGGGCAGAGCCAGCCTTGGCCCTGGGCACTTTCCTGACCGCACCATCCCGGGCTTCCTCCTCCCACTGCCATCTGCCTCAGTTGCAAGGCCCAGTGGTTTGGGTAACGGTCTGCGTACTGATGCTCTCATTCACAAGAGGTCAGCCTGCAGCTCACCACAGCTGGAAGGGTCAGAGATGGGAGGTTCCTTGCCAAGCACCTTCAGCTAGTGGGAATCATCCTCTGGACGGCACCTACTAGGTCTCTAGACACTGTGTCTGTGAGTTTTCCCCTTGGACCAGCCAACATCCCTGAATCACGTTGTGCTCTGGCCAGGGACGGGCTATGTAGCCAGCTGCAAGGGGAGCTTTAGTTAGGAGTTCAATGTCGTTAGATAATGAGCCAGATTTTCTCTGGTCGCCAGCTTCTCCCTGGTGGCAAGATCAGCCTTGCTGCTGGTTTTCCCAGATGCTTTCTGGATGGTGCGAACTTCCACCTTCCGTGCCACGGGAACCCCGCATAGTCTCAGACGTGGCATAGAAGGGAGTCGGCCCCATCGCACAAACACACAGCCAGCCACCAGGCAGCTCACGCTCCGCTCCCCACGCGGCTGTCCCCTGACAACCTGGCCACGCCAGCTCCCGCCGGCCCAGGTGCGGATTTGCATGGTGCAAGCCAGCCTCTCCCGTGAGGTTTTGCCTCTCCAAGTTTCTTTTCTGCTCTTGCGAGATGAGCAGCCTCTTTCAAAAGAAAAAAAAACAAGACACTAGTAACTCTCTTCTTGGACCCGGGCCTCAAGGTGTTTCAAAGCCTCCTGTGGCTATTTCTGGCCCTATTGTCGTCGGGGTCTGAGAGGAAGGTCTGATGGCAATTCTTGGCTTTAAAGGCAGAAACAGAACATTGTTTCTCCCAGCTTTGATTTAATGGCCAAAAACAGTTATAGGAAACTGTTCAGCAGATGTTTTATGAAACTCAGAAAAGACTGGGTCTTTTAGAAGGGCTATTTTTAGACAAATGCTTCCTACCATTGGAGGTTTGGTACTCACAAAAGGGACAGAAAACAGGAGAGAGAGAGAGAGGGAGAGAAAGGCCGGGAGGAAGCTTTGAACATGTTGACGATTGCACTCTGGTCTTCCTTCCATTTTCAGCATGGATTAATGGGACCTGGGAATGTGTGCAGGACCGGCTGTAGATTGGTTCCAGTAATCAAGGCTTCACTTCAGAGTTTACTTTCTAAAATGAAAGTTCGCTGCGTGCGAGGGACATCTATATTTTTCATGACTCTCCACCTCCTACTAAATGCGGCAGCAAAAGGGAAAGGCTTCTCCTGTCTTGCCCCCCTTTGCCTGAATTAACCTTTGCCTCTCTCACCCCCTTCCTCCTTGCCTCTCCTTGTGCCTCTTCTCCTTGTCGCACTCATGGCTAAGGTTCACGCTCAGGTCGGCCACGTCCTCCCCCAGAAGCCTTCCCTGAACACTCTAGAGTCAATTGGTGTTCCTCCTTTGTAGTACGCTGGCCATATTTCAAACACTGCTTTTGCTGCTTTGCCTTACAAGCTATTTTTGTAGCTGGCCCCTTCCTCAGGTTGTAAGTACGATGAGGTTGGTGACTCCGCCTTTCATAGGCTTTTATGCTCCTTACTCACGCCAGTTAGTACCCTCGGAGGCACAGAATAAATGTGTATTGAGTGAAAGGGTTGAGGGGAAAAAAAATTAGTGAAAGAGGACGGTTTGGGACTTTCATCCAGCTAAATTTTACTTCAGCTGCAAGGGTGACAATGAATTTGTCTTTGTCTCTGCTGTCCAAATCAACCCCAAATCTGCTATTGCTAAATGATAATAAAATAATTATTATTATTTGGGCCACGTCTTAAAAGCTGTTGTGGAAGCATTCAGCTTCAGATATTTTATTCCAAACTTTCCTTTTCTCCAGTCTACCAGGGAGAATGGTGTTCTCAGGGGTAGAGAGCATTGAGTGTGTGGGCCCAGGTAAGAACTCTGGGAAGGGAGAGGGCCCAGAAGGAGGGAGCTGGGGGTAAGTCACAGCAAGCCTTTCCTCCTTTCCTGCTTTTTCTGGGGCGACATCTACCTGGAACAAGAAGACAGGAGGACCTCCCCACCCCCCACAGAAGATGAACAAAGGACCTCCCAGGTTCTCTCTTGTCCTGGGGCCTCTGGCCAGTGTCTCAAGAGTAAGGTAGCCAGAACAAAAGCCAGTCTCCTCCAGTGTCCTGGTTATCCCTGCAACCCAGCCCAGGAAGAAGGAAGGAAGGAGGAAGAAGGAAGAAGGAAGAAGAAGCTTCTCATTTCATTCGACCCCTTACTGTCTATGGTCTCCTAAGCTTCTCATGAAGCTACCTGAGCACTGTTCGGAGAGCGCTTTTAACTGGCTGAGGTTTAGGCAGGTTCTGATATCTGGAAAATGAATCATCATGGTGTGGGTGAAGGCCAACGGCCGCATCACTGTGCTCTGGGCAAACACTTTAGAGTTTCCTGGAAGCTGAGCCCGGGCAGAGCTTCCTTTTTGTTCCATGGCCCTGAGTGAATGCTTCCACATCCTTCTGTTTTCTTAGAGATATCTTTCTTTTTGGAGATTTACTATGTTGTAGTTACTGTGCTAAGTGCTTGAGAAAATGACCTCACTTATCTTGAAGCCACTTTTAAAAAGCACAAAATATAAAGATGCCTTCTTATTGTTAAGGAACATTACCTTTTTATGTCATCAATAACCCTCAGAATGGAGTTCTAGTCTTACCCTCGGATTCCAGATGAGGAAACAGTAACGGGTAGACAGATTAAGTGAATGTCTCAGAGGCCAAGACAGACATTTCCTGCTAAGGTAAAGCGGGCTCCAAGTGAAAGAAATGCCAAGAGATATAAAATGTCAGTACTTTTCTAGAAACAAGAACAATAATATCATGTTGGAGAGAGCTAGCAAAACAGTTTCCAGTGGAGGTGAGCTTCTCTCCAGGGCATTGCCAACCTGATTTATTTACCTCCTACTCTTCTGCTATCATGAAGCCATTGGTCCAGAGCTCAGCAAACATTTGCTGAGTACTTCAGTAGCCTTCAGTTTGGACTAGGTTATGCTGTGGAGACAAACATCTGAGTGGCTTTGAAGCAACACTCCTTACTCATCGACAATTGCTGCATGAAGATCACAGGTTGACGGTGGCTGTGGGCAGCTGGGGGGCTATGTTCAATAGCATCTGAGTGACGGTGGGCCCAGGATGATAAGCAGCTGTCATCTGACACATACCAGAGAGAAAAACAGAATGGTTGAAACTGTGCACAGGCTCTCCAAACTTCTGCCAGAAAGTCTCGAATTTCGTCAGTGAAAGCAAGTCCTAGGGCTACTCCCAATTTCAAGGGCACAGGGAAGTGAGATTCTACCACGTGCCCAGATTGGGGAAGGACTACAGCATTTGGAGAACAGATCTGAGGTGCTTACTGTTAGGTTAGGTCTTGTGGAACAAACAAAACAGACAAGAGTCTAGATCTGGCCTGAAGGAGCTATATCCATAGATGGGGAACCAGGACTTGCCATAACAGTCAATGGTTGGAAACCTTGATGAATTGGTGTAAAATAATGTATCCTGTTGAACCACGAAGGAAGGAATAGTAGGATTTCAAATACAGGGTTTCAAGCTGTGAGGAAGCAAATAAGGAGACTCTGATCTGCAAAAAAATGCCCTAGATAGTATCATGTTCAAATAGAAAGAGTAATTACACAAATTTTGGAGATGAAAGGATCCCTAGAGATCATCAGATTTAGTTTCCTGAACTTTTCCCTCATCTAATACTTGAGAAGCCGCCACTAAAAATGTAGATCATCTAGTTTCTTGTTCCCTGATAAACTGTAAGCTCGAAGAACCGATATTGCTTTATCTTTTATTTTTAGCTCTTATCAAATATCTGGAACACAGAAGGGCTTAGTACACATTGTTTGGAAGAGTTAATCCTGCTAAGCCCATTTCGTACCAGGTTTCTTAGAAGAAAGAGAGTTAGAAGGCCACCCATGGAGAGTCACCAGTGTCATTCAGTGGGCTCAAAGCATCTCTTCAGGGAAGGTTCTTAGCACTTCTGTTCTTTCCCCCATGGACCAGCCCACTCCCGCTCAACACATATTCTGTTTCTTGGACTTCTTCTCACCTATGCCTTTTTGCCTGGCCACCCCATAAAGGAAACACCCTGGTCTTCTACAGTAGCAATTGTTTAGAATGAATACACTTCCCTGACTTAGATCAGGGTCAGAATGGGCAAGAATTCTAAAAACACTGATTTTTTTTTTAATGCTGAGACTCTATATGAATCCCTCTAGCCTTTTGCAGAAATGGAGTCTTGGAGAGCTTGCAAAACCCTCCCAAGGTTTCCTAGGACTCTCTGGGTCATCTGTGCTAGAATCCCGGTCTTTCGACTTCTACCTCCCTATTCTTTATGCTCGGTAATGATATACATATTTCCATTTAGACATACTGATAAACTTTGTACTGATGCCTAAGACTTTTATATTTTCCCCTTTACATCAAGGCAATGTTTAAAGCAATGCAGAAACAACTAAAGGAAATCCAATTAATGTGATTTACATGCAAGGAGAAGAGGGACACAATGCCCAACATAAAATGAGATCTCAGAAAAAACCTTTGCTTACCAAGAAAACCTCACCTACATGAATGATATCAGTGCTGCCTGGGTTGGACTTGAAATCCTGGATGGAGCTGATCACCTCCTTAGGATGGCATGAACAGGCAGGATCGATTCTCATTAGAGAATAGTTTGGAGGGAAGCAGATGAGATTTGAAGTTAAATTGGACACCATTTGATTTCTGAGCTTCAGCTTTGTTATCTGTAAAATAAGTTAATGATCCCATCTGGCCTAATGTATATATAGTCCTGTTTATCAAATAAGACATCGAGAAAGAAGGTATTAGATGAACTACATTCCAATAATAGTTGTTGTTAGACCCTTAGTCGTAGGAAGGTAGCACCCAAGAGATGATGTCTTCTTCTGAACTTGAGGCAGGAATGGAAAGAAAGTGGAGTTAGCAGAGTTATTGACCATGACTGTGCTTCCTAGTTCACCCATCACATAGGGTTGTAGTAGGAAAGAGGCTAGAAGGAGAAAAGTGGAAGAGTAGAGCAACAGAAGACCCGGTGAGGGTCAGTTGAGGACCAAGGAAGGTGGAAAAGGAAAACAACCACCTCTCAGAAAGGGGTTAAGGGTTAAAATTATCTCATGAATAACAGCAATGGTATTGCCTCTCACTTCTCTTCTCTGAAAGCACAGATTGTCCAAAAATAAACCAAGGGCAGAAAGGTAGTATAACATTGTGGTCACTAATACGGGCTTCAGCCAGTCAGAGCAACTTGAATTTGAATTCAGATTTACTTGTATGTGACCTTAGGCAAATCATTTAACTTACTGTGGCCTCATTTTTTCTTTCGGCAAAATGAGAATACTAATACCACCTCTCTTAAGGGTTGTTACCAGATAATTTTACCAGATGCCAAGGGCTTAGTTCAGTACTGGACAAAGGAATAAGTATACAGTGTTAGCTCTTAATTAGGGGTGCCTGGCTAGCTCAGTCAGTTAAGCAGCTGCCTTTAGCTCAGATCATGGTCCCAGGGTCCTGGGATTGAGCCCCCCATCGGGCTCCCTGCTCAGCGGGGAGTTTGCGTCTCCCTCTCCCACTCCCCCGCTTGTGTTCCCTCTCCAACTCTGTCTCTTTCTGACAAATAAATAAATACAATCTTAAAAAAAGAAAAGAATGTAGTACTTAATAGGGGAAATGATTCTTGCATTTGAGCTGAGCTGTCATCTACCCAGGCTTCTCCATACAAAGAACCCAGAATCCTTCTTCTCTTTCCCCTCTTCTCTGTTAAACCTGGGCTCCTTCTCAATCAGTCTTAACTAATTAAAATTTTACTAAGCATCTCTTAAGTACTGGCCACAATCAAACGCAAATGAGACAATTTGCCCACAGGGAGCTCAGTCAATTAGGATTAGTTTAAGAACTGCACAAAGGATAGAATTTCTTTATTTCTGATGGCCCTATGAAATGTAACAGTAGGAATATGTAATATTCTCGAGGTCCTATTAGAGTTATCACAGCTGCACCCTCCTGCTCTCTGATAGATGAAGTTCCAACACAGCCTTGTATGGAAGTGCAAGTTTTGCTTCCAGAAAACCTCTACTATGTTGTTATAACTGGTATCATAATTAACTAAGATGAGACTTTATTTCCTGTTTTTTTGAAGCCATGTTTGCTGTAACCTAGGATAAATAAACCCTGAAGCAGTCATTAGACCAGGAAGAATTTTTAGGGCCTATATCCTGTCCTGGCAGGGAAATGGGATCAGATGAGCTAATGGGTCTTTCCATGGTAACTGCTATGACAGCTGCCATGTTAATAATGGCAGGAGCATCAAAACAGCACGCTGTCCAGTGAGAGAGAGGCTGGGTTTTAATTTCCATCAGCACAGGAAAATGAGATCCCAAGGCAGCCATGTTTATTCCATTCACATAGAAATTAAAATTAGAATGGAAGCTATAGGAACCCACCTGTTCTAGGACATGTAGCAGACTCCTGACGAGAGAGGATTAAGTAACAGCAACAACAAAATAAAACATAATAATGATATAAAAATAAACCCCTTGGGAATATATTTTAAATCTGGAGGGAAAACATGTGGTCCAACACCTCCATTTTGGGGGTGGTGGGGCTTCAACGAGATAGAAGATCTGAGAGGCAGTGTGGTGTCACTGAGTGTCCATAAGAAAGGAAATAAGAAGATGTTGGGAAATCATATGAAATCTAGTCCTCTAGCTCTGTGGAGGGAAGACCGTTCTCAAGGCTTTCTAATTCTGGCTAAGCTCCCTCTGATCCTTGCCTTCCCACCAAGTGGCTAGAATTTCTGTTGTCAAGCATTTATCTGCTGGTCGGATAATGACATCTACTGGTAATGTGCTCTGGGGAAAACACCATAAAACAAGAAGGCCAAGGGAAAGAGCAATCCTATCTGTGCAGAATGGCTATGATCCTGATCAAACCCGAAGCTTCTCTTTCAATATTTATTAAATGGGGAAAATCAGCTTGCTCCGCAAATTTATCTGGAGGACAAACGAGTTAAAAGTGCAGGCATTTTGAACTTCAAAGGGGATCTACAAATGTATTTACCTTTCTCTCTTTCCACCCCATGGTCTTGTACACAGTCAAACTCTTTTGCTTGCCTGGGCTGTAGCATTTTCTGGCTGCCTTCTCAAGCTACGCTTTGGCTACAGGGTGACTGGGAAGGGCAGTTTTGGCATTCAGAGAAAGTATCTAGCCCATGGATGTGGGTGGCATATAACAGAGCCAGGAGAAATTACTCTTATTGGCTCCCTTTCTCTGTTCTTAGGTCCCTCCATGGGACCGTTTTTTCATTTCTTTTCCAGATTTTTGAGGAGTACATAGGCACTGAATTGAGTTTGCCCCTTTCCTAAGCCAGGCCACAGGGGATCCAGCTGTGTGGCCACCCTCTCCTACTTTTTCTGGCTTGGTGGAAGGAGAATGGGCGTTGGGCACATTTTGAAGCCATTTCTATAATATTGATGCCGCAAGTCAATGAGAAAGCTGAACTCAGCTTTCCAGGCAGGGATTGCCAAAGAACAAAGATCCGATTCATACTAACTCATTGACTGCCTTATTTGTAATTTCCCCCTTAATATTATAAATGCAGGCAACCAGGAATGCCGGCTTCCCAGATGAGAATTTGCACAAATCATTTTTGTTTTCTATTTTCTGTAGATTTCCTGTCCACCCCCACCCCAACCCAATGTACCCCGTGGAAACACCACCACTCTGGAAAGAGAAACTGGAGAGCCCTTTGTTTAGAGAGAGGAAAGCCATACATGTGTGTGGGGGAGGGAGGAATTTTGCAAGACACCTTCCACTGTCCTCTCACAGCCTGATGCAATAGAATGGATGGCTACCCAGAGCCTTTTGAAAAATGTCAAAAATCCAGGTCTTTGAGATAGGAGGATGAGGCTGGCTACAGGTCTCTGAAGAAAGTTCTCCACTCTGCCCCACCTCAGTGTTTTTGAGGTGTGCCGTGAGCTGGGTGGGCGGCTGGCGGCAGAGCGCTCCGTAAGTCAGCTCTTCATGCAGAAATTTGATTATGCCACAAGGAGCATGGAAGCTGTTGACTTAGAAATCACACTGAGTAATTTAAACATTTGGCACATTCATTTGCATGCCACAAATTCATAAAGACCACCCTTCTCTTTTCCACAATTCCAGGTTCACGTAGTCTGAAAACAACCACCAGCAGTGTTTCCAATAGTTTGGGATTTGAACTTCTCATCTCCTTGGGACACTGAATAAAGGAGTAAAACATCAGCAAAGACCCCACTGAAAGATGAGAAGATGGAGATATAGGAATTTATTAAGAGATATATCTAAGATTCCTATTTTTTAATACCAACTTCTGTTGTCTTTCCAAAGGTCCTCATAGCATTTATAAATGAAATCAGAAAAATAAAGGCAAATGTTCATTCTTAGGATTTTTTTGCTCAGACTTATGCTGATACATCAAATGTCATAAGAGAAATGATTATAGGCCAGTATCTTCCCAACATAAATAGTATCTTTTTAAAAAGCAGAGATTTTAAGATATAATATGTATATATTTGTGAGACAATGAAAAGCCAAACAAAACAGATATTATGAAATGAGAAGTGAAAGTCGACATAACCATTTCATAGTGAGTCACACTCCCAAAAGGTAGCCGCTTAAACTATTTCTATTTTTAGTATTTTGATAGTTAATTCCATAGTTTATGCAATTTACTTCTGTTATTTCTTGACTTAATCACTTTAAACCATGTCAACTAACCATCAATACAAAACATAAAATAAGTGGTTCATTTACACTATACCCAACCCCACTAGCTTCTGAATCTTTAAGTGATTTTCCAGTTTTTAGGTGTTTGTTTTAGTTATCACTGTAAATTTGAATAGTACATCTCAAATTTTTATTTTTTCGTGCATCATCTTTAGGTAATATCTCTGATCTCATGTAGTGTGAAATGAGGAAATTAGCACTCCTATGTTTTTGTACCTCTCTACATACTCTCTACCTCTTCATATCATCAAAGTTACATTTGCATTCATTTGTAACCATAATTCAGTCAGTCATGTTTTGTCTATAGATTGATTCCAAAAATTGATATCTCATTTGTAGTAAGATTATGAATTTATATTAAGATGGTTCACCACAGAACCAAACTGTGTAATTAGACTTTATAGAATGAGGTATAATTCTATGTCATATACATGTGTGCAAATGAAAAGCTTGACAAATTTTAGGAACTAAAGAATTCTCTTTCTTATTCCATAAATCAGTTAAAATCAGATCACATTTTCTTTTTCATCATATGATTTTCTTAAATACCTTTTTGTTTTTCCTGGTGTTTCTGATTGCTTTTTTTCCTTATTAGTTAAAGCAATTTATTTTTTCACCTTTCATCCAACTTTTTATAAATTATATGTTACAAGGAAATCTACCTTCTTTTAAGGTATTTTCCTGTTCTTTAATTGCTTTTAAAATCTATTGTAAACCTGTCTCCTGGATAAGGCCCTCTGCTGCCTGATCTTATTTTCTCCTCTTTTTTTTTTTTTTTGTTTCTATTTTTATTTTGCTGAAGTACATCTTATTTTTCATTTCAGAAAGATTTCATGGAAACTAACTCTTCACATTATTTGTATGCCTGAAACTGTTTTTATTTTGTTTTATACTTGCTTGATAGCTTAGGTATAGACTTCTAGTTTCAAAATAATTTTTATTCAAAATCTTTAAGACATGACTTTATTATCCTTTATCATCCAGTGCTTGTAATGTGAAGCCTGGTGCCAATCTTACTCTCATTCTTTTGTAAACGACTTGCTACCTTCTTTCTAGAAGGTTTTTGAATCTTATCTTATCCTTGGATGAAACTTCAATTATAAGATTGGTGACATTCAGAGCACCTAACTGGATCAGTCAGTCGAGCACGTGACTCTTGATCTCTTTGAACTCCATATTGGGTGTAGAGATACTTAAAAGGTAAATAAAAATTGAAATTAAAAAAAAAAAGATTGTGACTCTCTTTGGTTCTTATAAATGTTCTTCTGATATTTTCTACCCTTTATTTTCTCTCTTCTCTTTTGGGAAACTTCTTGAGGTGAACGTTGGACATCCCCAGCTGATCTTCTATGTCTCTAAACTTATATTATTTGATACTTTGCATCTCTTTACGTTTTGCAATTTGTCCCAGCAGAGTTCTTTGAGTTTTTTCCGAGTATGTTGTTAAATTTTTATTGGGAAATCATATTTTTTTTCAACAATTTATTCATTCATCATTCACTTGTTTAGTAAACACATACCGAGCCTTTATTATATGCCAAGCATTCTTCTATGGGTTACAGCAATGAACAAAACCTACAAAGTGTCTTTCCTTATGATGAGAGAGGAAGCAAATAATAAACAAATGCATAAGTAGGTCCAGAAAAAGTAAGTGCTATGAAGAAAAATGAAACAGAGTAAGGTGGATAGGGAATACTGAGGATGGGGATGGATTGTTTTATTTTGTATAGGTGAGGAGTGGCAGGGGCAACTATGTAGAACTGTAGCAGGAAGGTCAAGTACAAAGGCACTGAGGCAGGAACTTTCTTGGTCTTTGAGCCTTTTCCATAGTAGATCAAAAAGGCATTTGGGGAGATTCCTAACTGTATCTAAAACTTTAAGATGCTCATATTTTGTTGCTTTGGAGACTGCCACAGGATCCATTTACAACTAACCTTCTAGGCTCTAAAAGAAGTTAAAACCTATGTATATTTTCAATCAAATAAACTTATACTGAGAGGCTCCTGAGGGCCAAGTACCAAGTAAGATGCTAGAGATACAAAGATAAGTAAGTCACCATCCTTAGCCTGAATGTAAATAAGTCAGTAATGTGTAAGGCCAGCAAACACATTGGATTTATGTACAAAGTAATTGAAAATGTGAATTGGGAAGGTGAACACCTGATCACACAGTGCTCCTGGCAGTGATAAGATAAAGTCAGGCAGGGAAGATTCAAAGAGGAGGTGACAACTGAATAGGATTGTGTTATGGGGACATTCCAAATGGTAGTAAAAACACAAACACCTAACAACAAATAGAAAATTCCCATCAAGAGTTTTTACTCAATTAAATCTAGTTACTGGAGGTCTGAGAGTACACAAGCATAAGAATTTAATCCCTCCCCATCCCCCCAAGAGACAGAGTCTAATAAAGGAAGGGGTTATAAGGCAGAAGGACCATGAAAGGATTCTTAGTGAGTGGTCACCAACGTATGGCTTTCCTCTGATTTTTAAAATATGAGTTTTCCAAGTATGTGTGGTCTTGGACTGAAGAAGGCATGAGACAGGAACCCAGAACTGGACTGAACATCAGGACTTTGTGGTCTAAGACTGGTGGGTTAGCTTTGGTCTCATTACACATCCGTAGTTACATCTACTCAAGTATGAATCAGGTAATTACCTATAAAGGCTTGAATATTGTTTCTCTGTTGTGCCAAAGCTCAGCTTCTTATACCTTCCATTAACTAGGCCTAGCTTGATGCTTTTGGAATAAAAAACTTCATCTTCTCCATTACAGTCCTTTACATACTTAAAAATAGCAGTAGAGATCATCGCAATAGTGGCTTCACAGATTCTCTGAGCTGGATAGAACCTTAGCTATCTGGTACAATGCAAGAAACTTCTCTGCAGCATCCCTGCTGGTTGGTTCTCCAGCTCTATTTCAGTTTACCCAGTGCTTTTCCAGGCACTCATTTCTTTTTTGAATGGCTCCAAATGTTCAAAAGCTCTCTAAATGTTCAAAAGCACTTCATCATTTTGATCTGAAATATGCTCCCCTTAATGTTTATCTACTGATTCAAGTCTATGACACTTGTCTATTATGAGGCGATTTCAATTCTAACAATGAAATATTATAACAGACTGCTGCAATGAGACAAGGCAGGATTCATCAGAGCTATCATAAACAAAATCTCTAATCCCTTTCATATGCAAAGCGTTTGACTTTCAAAGCATTTTCTGTCTCTATTATCTCATTTTATTTTTCAACATCTCAATGAGAAAAGACCTGCTAGGATCCTAGGCAGCAGTAGAGAGTGGTGCCTTGTTCCATGAATATTCTTGCTGTGTTTAGTAACACTGACAGGGATGGGAGAGAAATAATCAGGAAGGAAATGTCTCCCAAGATACTCCATGATCTGATGCCATCATCTTTTGGAATCCTGCTTGCTGATATGTGGGAATATCAGCACCTCCTGAGATAATGAAATGTGCCAGGACTAGTCCTCACTCTCCTCCTATTTCACACCAGAATCACAAGTCTCTGTGGTCAGTGGAATTCATGATAAAAGCAAAACATCAGAGGCTTCTTCACATCTTCTCAATGGATGGACTACAGAAAACACTCTGCTGAGATGTTGGCTCTTGTGGAGATACCTAAGTTGACAGACTCCAGAAATATACAGAGATAATATTCAGATCTGTGCTTCATCTCTTGATCTTTGTTAGCCTTGGGCCCGTTATGGGGATAGTTTGGTGAGACCTGAAGTAGCAGGGATGGGGGAGGGGCACCCTTCCTTTCAGGCCATGGACATGAAAGATACCTTGGGAACTCAGTGCTATAGGATTGCAGGCAGAAGTTTCAGGGAACCTTACAATGCTTCCTCTGAACTACTATATCAGACCTCAGGAATTCCTTTAGATTCCAATTCATGGGCAAATTGAGTTCCCCATCCATTTTCATAAGTTACAGTGGAAAAACATTGTCTCTTCCTAGCTTCTCTTTGATGTGGAACACAAAATCCTTACTGGGCCCTTTAAAAGCAAGAGAGATTAACATTTCTGTTCTTGGTCCAAAGAAAATGAATGTGCCTTTTATATTTTCTTATAGTCTGGCTGGAGACTTCAAGAAGGCAGAGACTTACTTGAAGCTCCAGGACTTGATTTTCTACACCAGGGGCATGGAGCTCCAGTGAGTCTGGTGGCAGAAGTACTTGTATGAGTACCTGTCTGGGGCCTGGGGCTCCAAACAGACCTTGCATTTCACAGCAGGAGAGTGGTGCCAAGTTTGCAGAAGCCGGGGAAGAAGAATCCAGCCACCCATCTTCTGATGAGCAGATCAAAGGCATCACATTTCATTGTTTCAGGAGAACGGAAATGGAAAAATAAAAGGAAAACAAATCAAAGGATGAAGGAAAAGGGAAATCCCTCTCATATGGAGTAGACATATAGGCAAAATGGAATAGTTAAGAAACTATGCATTATATGATTTATGTCCCCAAGGTCCTTCTCTTGGACTTTCTAGAAATTAACTATATAACCTTTTACATCACAGAGCAAAAAAACCAATGCCCAGAGACCTTGCCCCCAAACATAACAGCCAGTTAGTAGACTTAGGAATTGCATCCAGTTCCTGTGATTCTTTAATTATCGGTAGAGTATAAAATGAAAGCTCAGTCCTATAGTAAATTTCTGGACTTACATACATACAAGCATCTTTTTAGGAATACATACAAGCATCTCATGAAGCATTAAAAATGCCATTGAGGGCAGCTATTTAATGGCATTAAAAAGAAGTTAAGATTTATAACTAAGAAAGATAGGTTAAATATCACATGTAATGCGATCCATTTTATTTTATATAAATTAAAAATACTTATCTATGTAAGGAAACTAGAAAAAATTGTCTTTTTGAACTATTATCATTGGCTACCTCTGAATGGAGGATTATAGATGAATTTAATCTTGTTTTTACTTTTTCCTATTTCCCATATTTTCAACAGTAAACATCTATTACTTTCAGATAAAAAAAGTAATTATTGTGGCACCTGGGTGGCTCAGTCGGTTAATTGCCTGACTCTTGATTTTCGCTCAGGTCATGATCTCAGGGTCATGGTCCTAGGGTCATGATATGAGCCCCACATCAGGCTCCTCGCTCAGTGCAGAGTCTGCTTGAGACTTTTTCTCTTTCTTTGCCTCTGCCCCTCCTCCCATTCTCTCTCTCTTTCAAAATAAATAAATAGGGATGCCTGGGAGGCTCAGTTGGTTAAGCATCTGCCTTCAGCTCAGGTCATGATCCCAGGGTCCTGGGATCGAACCCCATGTCGGAGTTACTGTTCAGCAGAGATCCTGCTTCTCCCTCTCCCTCTGCTGCTTCCCCTGCTTGAGCTCTCTCTCTGTCAGATAAATAAATCTTTGAACTACTTATAAAAACTAATTAATTAATTAGAAAAATCTTTTAAAAATTTGTTTTATTTTGATAGAGAAAGAGAGATCACAGGTAGGCAGAGAGGCAGGCAGAGGGGGAGGGGGAAGCAGCCTTCCTCTGAGCAGAGAGCCCAATAGGGGGCTTAATCCCAGGATCCTGAGATCCTGACCTGAGCTGAAGGCAGAGGCTTAACCCACTGAGACACTCAGGCACCCCAATTTAAAAAAAAAAAAACTTTAAAAAAATAAGTAGAAAAATAAGAAAGGCAATTATTTGGAAAAAGAGATAGAAGGCAGAATTGTTCTTGGATTCAAGAATAAAGTCCTTGAATTTCCATGATGGGAAGTGATTTAAGGGGAAGAGCACGATTTCAATATAAATTCTTCACTCTAAGCTTCTTTGAATTTTGTTCATCTTTAGAGCTGATTTGTACAATCTGGGCAAGTACCAGCCCTTCTCTACCTCTGACCCACCAGAGAATTCTGCCTTACACTAAGCAAGGAGCAAGAATACTTTTCTTTCTACTTTTACTTTTTTTTTTTGGCCCTCTTTGGAGGTACCTTTTATCCAAACACCCAAAATTTCTAAAAATCCATGTTCGAAGTGCCATCAAAATAAGATAAAAAGTGCTCCACTGGGGGCGCCTGGGTGGCTCAGTCGTTTAAGCGTCTGCCTTCGTCTCAGGTCATGGTTTCGGGTCCTGGGATCAAGCCCCACATCGGGCTCTCTTCTCGTAGGGAGCCTGCTTCCTACTCTCTCTCCGCCAGCTGCTCTGCCTACTTGTGATCTCTGTCTGTCAAATAAATAAATAAAATCTTAAAAAAAAAAAAAAGTGCTCCACCGAATTATTCTGTGCTTTGGCCAGGGGTGGGCTATCATGCAAATTGCGAGAGGAGGCAGCCTTAATTAGGACTTCAATTTATTGCATAATGAACTAGATTCTCTCTGGTCACAAGCTTCTCCCTGATAGCATTGTTGGCTAGCCCAGATGTTTTCTGGTTGGTGCAACGTTTGAGTTCAAGCTTATATGATTTCCTTAGCTGTCCCTTTAAAAAAAGAAAGAAAGAAAGAAAGAAAGAAATGGGTGTTTTAGATAACAGATTTGTATGCAATAAGGGAAGTTAAAAATTGTATTGTACAATCACAGTGTTTCTTTCCATACTCTATGCTCGTCTCATTCTGAATCAGTCCTGGGATACCTTTTCTATACACCTATACAATGTGAAGAGTTTTCTGTTCTCAACAGCCATTGATAAAAATGAGTAACACATTTCAGATTTTTTGTCAGACCTGAAACTCTTGGCAAACAAACGAGGAGGGAAACAAAACCCAACAGTCTAGATTCAGCCCAGCAATCACAAGTCAATTACTTCTATTTTTCTCATCCTTAAGGAAAAATAAGATGAGGGCTGTACTGATGCTTCTACTCAAATAGTAAAGGAAAAACACTCCAGATGTAGGCTGAATTACCCAGATAACAGACAAAAAGAAATCTGGTGTGAAGTGGTGACTCATTCTGCCTGTTTACACAGACTGAATTTTCTGGTTAATTGTCAGTTCTTCACTTCACTCCGTGCTATGTAAAAGATAAATTATTCTCCTGACAGGTTTATTTTTATGTTGACTGGGAAAAAGTTCATGCTGAAACAGTTGTGTGATGTGTTTTCTGGGGACAGAGTTGAGTGCCAGAGTTTGGTAAAGTGTATGACAATACAGGAGCAATGAAAGGAGAATTAAAGATCAAAGAATCAAAGTTAAGAAATTATAGGTAAATTAGAGAATGTAGAGATGACATTCAAATATCCATCTGCTCTTCCTTTCTTCCTTTCTTCCTTTCTTCCTTCCATCCATCCATTCACCCATCTATCCATCCATCTACTCATTCAACCATCCATCAAATATTTATACAGCCTTTACTTTAGGTCTTAGGTATAATGATAATAGCTACAAGACTGATCCATTTCCTCCCCATTCCCCCAACCCGTGATTTTACAATAAACAAAGGAGATGGACATTACACAAGTAATTACAACATCATTTTTGCTACAAAAGAGAGAGACATACTCTTAAAATATGTCATGAGAAGACAATCTAGTGAGAAAGGGAAGAGGGTGTGATTAGAGAAAGCCTCTTCACAGAGGTAGAACGAGTTGAAACCATACATATGTGAATGGCGGAGACATACGGATCACCTTGGTTTGTTTCCCTGGTCCCTGAGTTCAGGAATCACCTTGGTTATGTTAAGGAAGAAAGAGAAGCATCAAGGATAAAGATGTCAATAGCAAAGCTGGCAGTTGATGGACATGGTGTTCCAAAAAGCATAAAACAAACCAATCTACTTCCAATCATTCATCAGCACAAGGCCAAAATAAGAGAACCCACTAATAACTGATGAATGTGATGTTCTATAAATCTCTCAATGCATTTACGCCTGTAGCTGACTGCAGTTAACTGGACTTCGTCCTCAGCATATTTTGAAACAGCAAATCCATGATGATATTTTGGTGGTACATTGGATTGCTCTTTTCTCTTCCTGGTTTACTGGGGACTGAGCTGTCTACTGAGTCTCCAGGCATCTGATGTAAAAACGGGACAATAACCTCATCAACAGTTCAATTAATCTGAATTTTCTCCTGTAGTGCTAGTTACCCTAGCTTCAAACATAGACCTCTAGACTTATCCAGGATGCTCAAGATGCAGCTGACAATGGTTCCTATAAATAGGCTAACGCTTTGGCTTTGAAGAAAAGTCACAAATTTATTTATTAACTTTCTTAACTAGAAGATTGATTTCCCCGATTCTGTTTACTTACTTGAAAGGTGATGAGATTGCAGAATCCCTAAAGATTCTTCCCAGCTCACAAGCTCATAGTTGCTGTAATTGTTGTCATGATGGTGCTGTTCTGGAAAGCATATCTTTTCTGAACAGATGCTACTGATTTGGTCCAGGTGAGGGGCAAAAATAGGGAGATGTCCAAGGCACAGAGAGAGTGTACAGTTCACACAGACACAGCCAATCTTGAGCACCTAGAGAAAGCAGACTCAGACTGCTTCCCAGAAACCCTGACAGCCTCCCATGAAGAAGAAGGAGTTTATCTCAAGTTAAATCAAGAAATAGATTAATGGTCTCTGAGTCCCTCCATTGAAAGTCGTTTGCCTTCTAAATGAGGACTAGAAAATCTGCTTGGGGAAATTCAAGTTTGGTGCTGTTATCATCTTGGGGAGAAGGGCCTGACCCCAAGACTGGACTCAATCTGTAATCATTGGACTATTTCTAAAGGGAAAATTAACATGGGCAACATTTCTTTGTGGGAGCCCCCAAGAAGAAGAAGCTGTGGCTGGCCTTGTACAAACCCAGTGGGACCCCGTTTCTCAGCAAGCTTGTCCTAATTGCCTTACTCAGTGCTGCATCAGGCTCTCCTGTCCAGAGCGGGAGCCCAACACTCCAGCCATGAGGGAAGAGCAGCCCATGCATTCTCAGGATTCGTGGGGCATGGTGGCCGGGAAATGGAAGCCTATGCTGCCATTGATAACAATGTTTCATACTGATCAGGTACAAACTTAATTAGTTAAATACTTAGCACTCAATGCTTCTTTAATTCTCATAATAATCCCTGAGGTGTATATATCCTTATTCTTGTTTTCCATTGGAGGAACTAAAGGTCAGAAACCTTAACATGCTCAAGGTAACATAAGAAGAAGAGGGTTGGGATTCAAGTTGGGACAGTATAATCTCAAGTCTATCACACTGTGTTAGAATGGGGTGTCTACTGTAATCTTGATTAGACCAATAAAATCACACACTTGAAAAGAAAATTTTGCTTATCTTAATACAAATGGAGCACAACTTCATACGAAAAGCAGAAAACACAAACATATAAGAAGAATAAAGCAAGCAAACATCTCCCATGCCACCAGAAATGACATAGGTGATGAGTGCTTTCAGATTGCAAACAAATGGTATCATTCTGTAGGTATGATATTTAGACCTGTCAAGCCATAACCTGTTAGACTCATGACATCCATATTCACGTGCAATGTGATGGACGATTAGACTTCCTGCTGAAATGAATGAGAGAGCTCCATTGAGAAATGTGGAAAGACAACACCAGGAAATGTACTGGAAGTCTCAGAACAATGCATATACATAAACCCTTGAGAAAGGCGTAGGGACAAGTGGGGAGGGGGTTGCTGCATATCAAACTATAAATTATAGTTACCTTTTTGGTGTGAGATCAGGTGGAAGGGGGCAAGGGGGCAAGTTCTGAGTTTTTATCCACATTCTTGTGTATTGTTTGAATATACTACAACCCCAAATTAATTGTATAATTAAAAATAGAGATTTAAAGCTAACCGTGTCAGAGTCGATGGACAGAGGGAAAAAGTAAAGGTCTTTCGAGGGAGGAGGGAACAAGGGACACAGTGACAAAGAACAGAAAAAGGAACAGAGTCAAAAAGAGGGTGATTAGAGACGGGTTTCTGCGGGCTCCAATATACCCTACCATCAGCCACTCTGCTCTGTCGGAACTTTTCGAATTCGTGGGTTTCAAAGGATGTTCCGTGAACCCAAGGGAACCAGGATGGTGAAGCGTCTTTCACAAGCCTGATCTAAGCTACGTTGCAGAGTGTCTATCTGGGGTCCTTTTCCAGGCCCATTTCACATCGGAGAGAGGACGGAAACAACAGGAAAGCTGGTTGGAGCAACCGTGGGGTCCTGGGAGGGCTATGCCAAGAACTCTAGCTTCTCCATCGGCTCGCTGGCACAGAGAAGGACAGGCACCTGGGCGCCAGATGTGTGCACACACGTGTGTGTGCCACTGCTGATCCGTCTGGGGCTCAAGACATAGACTTGGCTTTTGATCACGGAAGGGAGATAGATTCATTACAAAGTACAGGATAAGAAGTTCCAGAGCTGGAGCGTGAGTAGACAAAGGTTCTCTGTTCCCTGCTCTCCTTTCATCTTATCTTTTGGGGCCTCTACGATATTTGGTGACCACTGCATTTGTAACGGTATCTGGATTTTACCTCCACTCAGTTTCGATAATATGTTTAGATGCTGCTTTCCTGCGTGTATGGAGTCTTCTTAAACATCGGAGGTTTTTTCAGGGAGATGGAAGGAGAAAAGAGATAGTATGTACAATGCAACAAATGATGATTTTGCTTAGTTTCTCATTAAATTTAATGCCATTGGTGAATTCAAACTTGTTTTGTGTGCAGACCGCGGTTTAAAATGTGGATTGCTGGAGTGCCTGGGTAGTGCAGTCTATTAAGCAGATGACTCTTGGTTTTGGCTCAGGTCCTGATCTCAGGCTCCTGAGATCGAGCCCCATGTGGGGCTCTGCACTCAGCGGGGCATCTGCTTCTCTCCCTCTCTCTCTCCTTCTCCCTCTTCTTCTCCCTCTCCCTCCCTCTCTTCTCCATTTTTCCTCTTAGGAAATATAAACTTGCAATGTCATTTGTTATGCTGAGAGAAGGAAAAAGATTTCTTCACAGTAAGAGCAGCAAATCGCTTGGTAATTATTCTAGAAATTCATTCAGGCTCTATTCCAAATGTGTCTAAACTATATTGAAACTACCATCCTTCAGGCTGGGCTATGGAGATATTTAGAGAAGCCAACAATACTTTCGATTTAACTCTTTGCCGAGGGAGCCCAAAGATATATGCTTGCTAGGTAACTGGGTTTTTAAATATTTTTTTTCCTTGAATATCTTGAAATATATAGTCATCTTTCCTGAGGTCCTTCTCCATAGAATTTGATATCCAAGAGCATGGAAAAGAACAACCAGCTTTGGCCTTTACAGTTAATTGTTTATACTAACTATCCAATTATACAGTCATCTCAACAACCTCATGAAATTGGGCTGGTATGTTATCTCCTCTTTGACAGATGACTTGAAGGAGGGGCTCTATATAGTGGGGAGATCCCACGCTGCTACAAGTACATACCCTTTTCTTCTGGAGGATCATTCCCTTTGTCTCATACCATCCAAGGATCAGAAAGCATTCCTTCTGCAAATGGACTGCTTTACCCTGGTGACCTACATTTTTTTCTTCAAGTCAGTGTATTTTTTTTTTTTTTTTAAATTTTAGTACAGGGGCACATGGGTGGCTCAGTCAGTTAAGCATCTGTCCGGCTGAGGTCATGATCTTGGGGTTCTGAGATATAACCTTGTTATATAACCCTGCTCAGCAGGGAGTCTGCTTCTCCCTTTCCCTCCCCTGCTCTCCCTGCTTGTGCTCTTTCACTCTTTCTCTATGTCAAATAAATAAATAAATAAATAAATAAAATCTTTAAAAGTTAAACTTTAGTATAATACATACAACATAAAATTTGCCACTTAACCATCTTTTTTTTTTTTTTAAGGTTTTAATTTTAAGTAATCTCTACACCCAATGTGGGGCTTGAGCTTCCAACACGAAGATCAAGAATCACATGACCTACTGACTGAGCCAGCCAGGTGCCCCATCATTTTAACCATACAGTTCAGTGACATGAAGTAATTACCACCACCTTGCATGTCCAGAACTTTTCATCATTCTAAAGGGAAATGCTGTCCTCATGAAACACTAACTCTTCATTTTCCACTCCCCTCTGATCCTGTTGATTTTATTCTACTTTCTGTCTCTAAGAATTTGATTCTTTTAGGTACCTTGTAGAAGTAGAATCATACAATATTTGTCTTTTTGGGTCTGACTCATTTTGTCTAGCATGCTATCCTTAAGGTTTATCCATGTTATAGTATGTCAGAATCTCATTTTTCTAAGATTCAATGATATTCCGTTGCTCATAACCACCACATTGTGGTTATACATTCATGTCTTGACAGACATTTGGGTGGTTTCCACATTTTGGCTATTGTCAGTGATGCTACAGTGAACACTGGTATAATGTCTGCTTAAGTCTCTGCTTTTGATTCTTTTGGCTGTATACCTAGAAGGGAATTCTGAATCCTATAATAATTCTACATTTAATTTTAGGAGGAACCACCATGCTATTTTCCATAGTGGCTACACCCGTTTTATGTTCTCACCAGGATTTGTGGAAGGGTTCCACTTTCTCCACAACTTGACCAATACCTGTTCTTTCCTAGTACTGTTCTGTTTTGGTTTTATTGAATAAGAGCCATCCTCATAGGTGTGAAATGCTATCTCATTGTGATTTTGATTTACATTTCCCTGATGATGAGTGATGTTGACAGCCTCTTCATCTCTTCGTGTGCTTATGGGTCACTTGTATATCTTTGCTGAGAAGTCTACTCCAGTCCTTTTCCCATTCTGTAATGGGGTTATTTGTTTACAAAACTCCATTTTGTAATGGGCTTATTTTGTAATGGAGTTATTTGTTTTGTTTGGAGTTCTTATGTATTCTGAATATTAATTTCTTTCTTATCAGGGATTTGCAAATATATTCTCCCATTTTTTTTCACTATCTTGATGGTGTCCTTTGATGCACAAAAGGTTTTACTTTTGGTGAATTCCAGCTTACCTATTTTTGCTTTTATTGCCTGGGCTTTGGTGTCCTAGCCAATAAATTATTGCCAAATCCAGTGTTGTGAAGTGTCTCTCTATGTTTTCTTTTATGAACTTTATGTTTTTAACTCTTAAGTTTAGGTCTTTGATCCATTTTGAGTTAATTTTTGTGTGTAGTGTGAGATGAGGATTCAACTTCATTTATTGCCTGTGGATACCGATCTAATGTTGCATTTTTGAAAATACCATTTTAAATAACACTTCCTGCTTTCCTGGGCATTGCCAGGCAACTTACAACAGTGATGACTTACTTGGCATCATTCAGATTTCTAGTTTATGCTCTTTCTCACCATGACAGGTAGAGGAGGGAGCTAAGGTCCTCAAGTATTGCTGACTGTATGAACTCTTATGTAGACAATGTCCAACTCCAGAACTTCTTAAAAATCACGCCGTGTACCCTTAGAGGACAAGAATCCATGTCTTCTCTACTTTTTTTCCAAATGTCTTGCAAACATAGTAAATACAATTATAATTAGTTGTGATGGGTTTAATTGACCACGGGCATTTTAGGTAGCATGTCTTGCACTGTATTGCAATGGTTGATTTGTGTCTCTCTTCCCACGACAGCATAAACTTGTTATTTTTCTAGTGTCTAGCACAGTGCCTGGCACAGACATTTATAAAACAATACTGCACCAAATGGCATTATCTCTTCTTTTCTTCGAAGCCATATTAAAGTGCATAGAAAAAAGATGAGCAGCAAAATCTCATTTTAATTACAACACCATCTTAACTGCATTGCTAGCTTTATAGAGTGAAGGATAATGATGCTGTTGCTCTGAGGGACATTTATTAGATTTTCATAGAATTTCCAAGTTGTGCTTTTGTGATGTCATTAGAAAGAGAAAGGAGCCAACCATGACAAATCCAGCTCCCATCTATTCTTCAAAAAAGATAGAATCTTTTAGGATAAAACTCTTAAATTAAGCAGCCAAATAATGACTTTTCTTTTTTTTTTTTTAATTATTATTATTATTTTTTAAGCAGATTTTTTTAAAAGGATTTTATTTATTTATTTGAAAGACAAAGATAACAAGTAGGCAGAGAGGCAGGCAGAGAGAGAGGAGGAAGCAGGCTCCCTGGCTGAGCAGAGAGCCTGATGCGGGGCTCAATCCTAGGACCCCGGGATCATGACCTGAGCCGAAGGCAGAGGCTTTAACCCACTGAGCCATCCAGGCGCCCCCAAATAATGACTTTTCAAAAAAATTTTTCTCTTAACAAAATAACCATATTCCTAAAAATGATTTTACATGAATACAACATTCTTACCGTGGTTCTGAATATGTGAATAAAAGAAGCTGTATATTTTCACCTAAAACAAATGTATGATTTTCACACTGCTCACATTTGCTCTAAATGGGAAATATATGAACATTTCTGTCCTTTAATTGCTGTGCCAGAGTCAGGACCACTGAAACTAATCTATTTTAGACATCAGCTAAGACCAGACTTACATGAATAGGGTATTTTAATTTTATTTTTAAGAATTCCCAGTGCTCCGTTCCATATTATTATTTCCTTCTCCTTAGGAAACATCACATTTCACATCAGGTTAACAGAGCTAAATAAACCAGAGCAGGTGAATGTTTGGTAGATATCCTGTTTTCTGACAGCCTTGGGGGACCTGATTCTACAGCAAGCTTTCCATTTCCAGACCCCTTGTCTAGGTTAATGGGACTCCATTGAATCCATGAATATTCACATATTCAGTAGAAGGTAAATCTAATGCATCAGCAGAGGATGAGACAGGTTATCCCACTAAGCTGGTTCCCTTTGGCTCATCTCCCTCCCCGTTACTCTCCATGGCTGCATTATATTTAATTGAAGGATAATTTGAAGGATAGAAAATAAGGTGTGACTCGGTGTGACCCCAGCCAGTAACAACATTTGCTTTTCCACCTAGACCAAAGAGCCTGTTCCCATGTCTGCCTCCACGTTGTCAAGGGCTTGGGGCACACTGCCTTTTTTCCCAGCTTTCCCGGACTTGACCACACCCCCCAATTTAAGGAGGCAGCTCTATTAGAAACATTATGGTCTTTGCATCCTCTATAGCCATCAAGCGGAGGATTCCTGCAGGTAGTTGGAAAGAGACCACAGACACTGAGGGAAGCTCACTCAGGACCTTTTCTTCACCCAGGCTCTCCGGCAAAGTAGTAAGTGAAGTGTGAGTTTCTGCCTAAAACTTTGCTCCTTTCCTTTCCGCTCCCCACCCCTTTTTTTGTTTCATTCTGGGGATTTAAACAGTGAATTGATGGGGACTTTCAGGATACAGGCGGGTTTTCTCTTTCTCTTTTCACATTTTCCGATATTTTCCATTCAATTACTTAATAACAATTTTCAAAAATACTTCTTAACATTCTTAAAATAGTCTGAAATCAAGAGTGTTTCACTCTTCTCCCTGCTTAATAAAAGCAAAATCACACACGTTTTAGAGACTCGCAGATTACTTGTCAGAACTCTGAATTTTCCTCGCATATTGGAGTAGCTCCAAAGAAATAAAGCTGTAGTTAAACATAGAAATTCCTTTTTTTTCTCTTTTACTCCTACCAAACCTATTGCTTTTTTTTTTTTTTCCTGCCTCGCAGCTTACTGAATTTTTGTAGAGAGGAAATCGCCACAGGTTTGACTCTTGCAAGTCAAACTAGCCAGTTTGTTTTGTGGTGTTCTTGTTTTTCTGTTTTGTGTTTTTTTGGTGTTTTCCCCTGTTTTGTGACTCCAGTTCTCCCATGTTCTGCCTGTTTTGGGGGCTGTAGCTGAGACAGGGTGAGTCGCAAAGTCACGGGGCTTTTCTCCTCTCCCCCGCAGAGCTGGACTTCATTGGCGATGCTACGGAACCACAAGGGGTATGGGTGGCCATTCCCTTGCACTGGGTGATTTTATCCTGCATTGCTACTCTGTGGCTTCTCATCTGCTGTTAACAAGCCCCCGTTACCCCACCTTTTAAAGCAGCCTTAAACATGGACGAACTGTCCAAAAAGATTCTGGGTTATTGAGATCAAGGCATTCACTTGTAGCTTTTCCTTACTGCCTTTTGGGTAAGATTTTTTAAATTTTAAACCATTTCCCCCCCTTATTTCATACCATTGCTGGGCAACTGAAAAGAGACATATCACCAAAACAACAGGAAAAAGCCTCTAAAATGATAACCCTGGCAAATTCCTCATGATTTGTAAAATGACTCTTCATCTGTCGTGGCTCCGGATTGTGTCGTCTCCTTATCTAAAAACAAACCTTCCCCTTCTGCAGGCAGGGACTATGCATGGAGGGTTGGCAGGGTGGCCACTGTTGCTGTTGAGATTCTTACTTACCTGTTATTGTTCCTAAATGGAGGGAAGGGACAGCTAATGAGTTAATGTCTGCAAAGTGCTTTGAAGATGAAAGGCCCTTTTCATGTGTTCAGTATTGTAGTTATTAATATTAATATTTGAAGAAGCATGCTGTTTCTAATTGTAAATCAACAACTCCCATCCTTGCCAACTCAGTAGTGAAAAAACAAACAGTCAAAAAAAAAATCAGCCACACAGCGTCTTCCGTCCTGGTTCCGTTGCTGAGGAGGAGGGAGGCAGAGTCTGATTACAGGCTCCTTGCACCCACACGCTAGTAGAGGGGCTGCAAGGTCCAAGAGTAGAGTCTGGAAGAAGGTGGGCAAAAGGTGTCCTCCTTCAACACCTGGTAATGCCTGACCCTGGAGAGCTGGGTGAGAACATGGACCTGGGCCAGTTGCCTGCCTCAGATTATAATGAAGTTCAAGGGCGAGCAGGGTCAGAACTGGAACCAGCTGCTGGATTTGGCATCAAGAATGTGGATGTACATTTGGGTCCCGTTAGGGATTGGCTTGGTAACGGAGAACAGGTATTTAACCTGACTGTTCTTAAAATGTGAATGATGATTTGTGCCTCACCTATTCCACAAAGATGAGAGAACAGGAGTAAACAGCATAGAGAGTGAAAGTTCCAATTCTGTTGAGGGGCGGTCCTAAGTAATATTGTAACAAGTTGGGTGTGTGGGTGCAGGTCCCTGGGGGAGGGGGAGGCAGAAGACAGATGAATGGTAGGGAAACAAATGATTAGCCCTGACACTCCTCTCTTTGATTATACCCAGAGCCTCAGTGTATGCCTGAATTTCTTACTGAGAATTCCCATTCTGGTGTACCTCCTGATTTTATTTATTGATGAACAGATCTGTTTTCCACAGCGACTCTCCTTTTCTAATTACGCATTGAAAATTCCCATTTCTGCAGCAAACAGCCGAAGGAAGGGTGACATCCCAGAAGCTGGGACACATACCCGCCCCCGCCCCCGCTTTCTTTCTTTCTTTATGGAAATTAAAAAGTATTTGGTATTTGAACAAACTGAATGTGGTATGCAACAATTTAGTGGCGTTGGAGGTAAATTTTGTGAGTTTTCAATCCTCGGAAAACTCAGATCCGAAAACAACTCATTTTGTGTCTTTTCATCTCCTTCGTCCCTGCTCCACTGAAAATGTAGCTTTAGGGAACTCCAGCTTTTAATCTGGATTATTCTCCGAGTATCACACCTGGTTTCCTTCACTTTCCCCGCCAGGAGGAAAATAATTCCTAATATTTTTCTAGCACTTAGTATGCTTGGAGGTCCTTACTGAGTGCTTTGCACAGACTACTTCATTTAACCCACATCGAAGTATTTGAGGTGGGCACCCTTGTTATTCCATTTAACAGCTGAAGACCCTGAGCTTGGTGATATGACCAATGTAGAGTAGGACCCGGTTAGAACCTAGGGGCTGTGAGTCCAGACCTTGGGGCTGGCACTGTATTGCAAAGCAACCTTCATAGCTTTCAGATACGGACACGAGTTTAGGCTGAATTCTTCTGCTCTGACTCATGATTTGCTCTTATTTGGGAGAATACTATGGAATAGGCCTCTTTTCCAAAGGGGAATCTGCAGATCGACCATTCGTTGTCAGAGAGATCCTGACCATTAGAAAAGTTAAAGGTCTAGTTAACCAGATCAGCGTATCTCTCCTCCGGTGTCTCTTGGGACAAATATCGATTGAATTTCTGTGTTGTCTCCAGCCTTGTGTTGGGTGATGTAACAGATACTGAAGGAATAATAATGGATGTTCCATTTCTAAGATCAACATAATTTTATTTTAGGAGGCAAGGTCTTACCTGAAAAGAAGTTGAAAATAAAAGACAATATGAATGCTAAGCTATGTGACACAGTCTATGAGTGTCTGGGGACCTCAGATAGCAAGAAATCATGTCTGGAGCAGGGAGTGACATCTATTTCTGATCAATTTTGTTTCTAATAGAAGAGGATAGATTTGATATTCCAGTTGACTAAGGGCTGCTGCTGTCTCAAGAACTTAGAGGAGAAGGCTGGGGTAGTACTCACTAGGAGAGTCAAGAAACGACCTCTTGGTGAAGATGTCAAAAAATATTCTCAATGGGAGAAGTAAAATCTAGAAATTTTCAAGTGATGTGGAAAAGTAGAATACCCCCCCCAGAATTTTAGCCTTTTTTTGTATTTAAATTTTTTGACCTTTCATTTGGAAATCATCTCCAATGCCTCAGAAGTCGCAAAACACAAACCGCAAACACAAACCGGAGAGTTTCCAAAAGTGTTAGGACATTTAAAATTGTGAAAAATACAATGCAAATTATTTTCCTTCATCATCTTTTGGTGCCCCTGGTGACCTTTTAAACGAAAGGATTCCTGTTAATGGGGAGAGAACAGCTATGGCAGTTTCTTGACATTCGAGGCTAAGTAACGATAACCACAGGTTCTTAGGAAAGGCTAGAAGGCTTGTCAGACGTGCCCATGCTCAGGCACAGGGCTTTGGGGGCAGGGACAGGTCCTGAGCCGCATGTGTTTCCCTGGCCAGGTTTGTATTGTCGCTAAGCTAAAAATCGAACTTCTGCTCAGCCTGTGCTACAGATGTCTTTTTGCCTGATCCTCAGGGGGCCCTGCCCCCTCAACACCTGCTTTGTTGTAATCACTCATGAACTTAACCAAGTTTGTCCAGACGCTTCTTTGCTCCTCCAACCGAGGTCCTTTGGGCCACAACATCAGCATCACGTGGGATCTCGCTGGAAATACAGACCTTCCGCCTGTACCTCAGACCTGCTGACTCAGGCTTTGCATTGTAACGCGATTCCCAGGTGATTCCTATGCAAATCAGTTGGGGGAAGCGCAGCTCTAGAGGAAAAAAACAGAACACACACACACAAGAAAATTAAAATACGTGAACGAACAAAAACTCTTGAGTATTTTGTGTAGCAGCTTACTACGTCCTTATGTTTGTATCTAGTTGCTAAAGTGTTACTCCACCAAAGATAGACATTTAAGTCAAAAAAATTTCGGTCTGACTCGAGAGGCTACAATACCTCCCCCTTTGTGCCTTGCAGTCTCTCACTGAGTTTGCTCCTCACAGTAAGAAAAATGCTTACTTCTCGGTTTTATGCATAACAATGGTACAAATAGACTACTATTCAACAGAAATTGTGGCTCTTTTCTCCAGGGAAATTCTTAACTAATGCCTACTCAACCTCTGCTTACGGAAGGGAATCCTTTTCTGATTATTTAAATGCAAGTCCTTTAGAAAAAGGGACAAGGGATTTAGGCCATCTGGGTTCTAGCTCTAATACCTGAATGAATAGCGTCTGCTCCTTTGGGCATTAAAAATAATAATTAATAAAAGCCACTATGACTATGAAAGTATGAATGTTTACTAATGCCAGGCCTTATGACAAGACAGCAATAAATAAGAACCACTATTTGTTGACCATTTTATCATGCATAAAGCACTCTGCTAAGCACGTTTATTTTATCCAACCCTTCTCAATGATCCCGAAAGGATGGGTATTATTACCTCCAATTGATAGTTGAGGAATCTGAGACTTTGTGAGCTTAACAAACCTGCCCTTGGCCATAGGCTCAGTGAGGAGCTGCCAGTTCACCCACAGTCTGTAACTCCAGAACTCTTAGGTGCTGATAAACTTAACCTCTCTGAGCCCAGTGTATTCAAACAAAGCATGATGGTCACCTCCAAAGTTGATTAAATTTGCAAAGTCCCTCTTTCTGCAAGAAGGGCAGCAAGCTGTTGAACATTATATTCAGAAAATTTGAACCTTACAGTTCATGCCTCTATTCATTGGGCAGTAAAACAAATAAAACAACTCTGTGAAAATCTCCATCTGACATAGTCCCAAGAAGTTGCTTGCTGGATTTGAGAGATCTGAGGCAACTGGTCTCCTTTGGTTCAGTTTGAAAAGGGCATTATTCAAATCTATCCTGATCCCCTTTCATGTCCTCTTGGTAGCTACCCCTGTTCATGATGTCTTTCAGTCTTGTTGAGAGCTTCTTAGGAGCCCACACCATCTCCATATTCTAGATTATATCCAATGTGCTCTCCATGCTGTGAGTAAAAAAGTAATTATTTAAAATTCTAGGCTCTTTAGGGATTTCTTTGGCAGCATCCATTGGGTTAGAGGTGACATTTTTAGTCTTGCAGATCTTCTTTGGATTTGACTTGGCCAAGAATCTCATATAATGTGACCTCCACTATATCTGTCATTGTGAAGCAGCGAGTACTTAAAGTCATTTCTCTAGCTTGCTCTTTTTTGTTTCTAGTTTCTTAGTAAGAAACAATTTAAATTTATCGATTCACTATTCATAGATAACTATGATGTGCATGGTGGCCAACTGTGATCATTTGCTGAATTTCGTGGTTAAATACAGCATTTGAGGAATGACATTTGAAGATGAGGCTGTGGGCACTTTTACTGTAAAATAGGGTACTGTTACCCTCAGTCTCCCAGAGGATGTTCCCACATGAAGCCTGATTGCCCAGAAAAAAGTAGAGTGCCAGTTTCTGCTAGGTTTCAGGGATTGGGATTGATATCGTGTTCATAAATTCCTTGCATTTAAGAGCAGGCAGGTTTGGATGTATCCCTTGATGTCTATGAGAAGCAACTCCGCTCTGCCCACTGTTGACAATGCCATTCCAGCAGTGTGACTGGGAAGGATTTGTTTCCATGAGGAGGAAACATAAAATAGTCTATGAGGTACTCCTTATTTCCTAATTGCTATGGTACAACAGACTAAAACCATCTCATATTCTCTCTCTTTTTCAGGACATATTTACGAGTTACTCCTTGAGGAAGGGCAAAACAATATACTCTTGCAATCATTATGATAACATGAGTGTATTTATAGTCTTCCAAGAAAGATTGGTTGAGCTATGTCAATTTATACAGAACTTGAAAGTGTTATGCTTTAGTTAGGAGATGGGGGTGGTTTAGAGAAATAGGAGATGGCTATGAGTCATGTTCATGCCTCTATTCAGGTAAGGTTTGGAGCACTAATTATCAGTGAAGCGGGGGAGAAGTAAGACTGCAATGCTAGCTGTACCCTGAGTGGCTGCTTTGTGCATTTAGTAAGGTGGCCTATTTGGTTTAAGACACAGAAGGCAACAGCACATAAATGAGAACACTGCCTTTATAGGTCAGGGTTGGCCACTTAAAATAAGAAGGAATGTTTACTACTGTAATGTTGAAATACACAGTCAAGACAATGAAGTTCTTAAAAATTTAGGAGCAAGGAGGAGAAACCATCTCCAATCCTTCGAACTATTTTTCTTTTCTCCTTATTGTAATCACAAAGTTTCCTTAGGAAATGATCTAAATACTCTTAAATTTGAGTTCTTGGGGGAATTGAACTTGGCAGCTTTTGTTACCCTGCCAGATCAAAGGAGAGATCTACTAAAATGACTGGAAAAATACCAGTGAGCTACTTATGAGAGTTAAGAGAGAGAATGGTACAATAGATAAACTTGTCAATCTGGTGCATTTGTTAGTTAAAGGAAAATATGATTCTGGGGCACCTGGGTGGCTCAGTTGGTTAAGTGTCTGCCTTTGGCTCAGGTCATGATCCCAGAGTCCCTGAATGGAGTCCTGTGTCAGGCTCCCTGCTCAGTGGGGAGTCTGCTTCTTCCTCCCCTTTCTACC
Organism: Neogale vison; assembly: GCF_020171115.1. Classification (NCBI taxonomy): domain Eukaryota; kingdom Metazoa; phylum Chordata; class Mammalia; order Carnivora; family Mustelidae; genus Neogale; species Neogale vison. Next base: position 117,685,574 of record NC_058097.1, on the reverse strand, counting down.
CTTCCTGCTCTCTTGCTCACTCTCTGTCATATAAATAAAAAAAATTTTTTTTTAAAGAAAAATACGATCCTGCATGTAGTGAATATTGAAGAAGTCTAATCTTAGTGTTGCATATGGATACACGTCATCACAGGTGATGGGTCTTTTTGTTGTTGTTTTAGAGATATCTTCACTCTCTTGAGTATATTCAGGCTATGAGACATACTGTTATACGTTCTAACTCTATTTCACGGACAGGTTCTTTCATTCAGTCAACAAACGTGTTGCATGTCTACTATGTAGCATATGAAAAGGCAGTCCCTACTCTCCAGCAGCTCAGGATTGAGGAGCAGAAACAGACATTTATAAAGGAAATACTCTGAACCAAATAGCAAATACCGAAGTAGGAGTATTGATACATTGAGTCCTGTGGAGGAGGGTCGGGAGTGTTCATCTAACTGCCCAAGGTGTTCAGGGAAAGCTTCCCAAAAGAAGGAATGCTCCCTCTGAGTCTTTAAAAACAGATTTTCATGGCATTCATAAAAAAGAAACTCAAACTATTCATTGGAGATTTAAGGTGTTGCCTTGACATGGATGGCAATGTCTTTAGTTTGGCAAAGGTTCTGTTATTTTTCTTTGAATGGATAGTCCTTTTGTCAGTCAAATTCTTTTCCTCCTGCATTCTAGGCCCAAAGGGTGACTTTTTTTTTTTTTTTAAAGACTTTTTATTCATTTATTTGACAGAGAGATTACAAGTAGGCAGAGAGGCAGGCAGAGAGAGGGGGAAGCAGGCTCCCTGCCGAGCAGAGAGCCCAATGTGTGGGGCTTGATCCCAGGACTCTGAGATCCTGACCTGAGCCGAAGGCAGAGGCTTAACCCACTGAGCCACCCAGGCACCCCAAAAGGGTGTCTTTTTAATACAGATTGACAGGAATCCTAAATTCTTGATATTGAATCCTAGTTGCAAATCTATTTAATTTTTGCATAGCAAATTATCTACATTATTTATGTTTCATAGCTTTACTCCACAGTTGAATCCTTCACGTGCCATCTTTATATCTAGCATAGATTGGAACCATGATTCCTGATCTGTGACATTAACAGAAAGGCTGGAGGGTAAGGTCAAAGTTAGAACACAGTGCCGTTGTTGGTGGCTGTGTAATTTTGGCTTCTCTGTTATGGAAGGCACTTTGTACATGTTCCTTGTTCCAACAATACCACTTGTAGGTATTTAATGACAAGAGAAAATATTTTAGAACCTTTATCATGACAAGGAACTCGGACAAGTCAGTTATACAGTAATAAGAGACTCATTAAGTCAAGAATAATGCATACATAGAGCACAATACTCGACAGCCATAAACTTTGGAATGTAGAGTTATATTCCTTGAAGTAGAAAAATGTCCATAACATCATGTTAAATGTCAATGAAAAAAGCAGATAACAACATAGCATGTAGAAAATTATACCGTGAAGGTAAAATTATGATCATGTGTATATGTTATATTTACATTCGGAAAGACACATTAAAAAAGGAACATTGAACAAAGTATTAGTATAATTACCTCTGGACAGTGGGATTTAGGGTGATTTTGGCATTTATTTTAGACATTTCTGTGTTTTTATCGTAATTTCTTCAATAAATATATATTATTTTTTCCAAAAACAATCGTTTTCAAAAGAAACAAAAATCATTTAAGTGTAGTTTACTATTTCCTTAATGGCATAGTGTTTCCTTGAAGAGCACATAACCCAGAATAAAAAACACTGTGATGTCACCGTGCTCCTGTAGAGATGCAGCCAAGCGGGACAGAGTTGATGTGAACTGGCTTCAGCCTTCATGAAAGTCTTCTCTCTTTGGGATTTCCTACTCTTTCTGCCTAGGTCTGACACACCCCTGCTCCTCCCCAGCCTCTCTGCCCTCTGGGCCTCCCTCACCCTGCCCTGCAGGGATCTGGGTGAAAGGCAGCTTCAGCCTGCAGGTCAGGCCCAAGTCACTAAGCTTGTGGAGGGTGGAAAGGTCTAGAAGAGGTCTGTTCGGTAGCACGCTCTACAAAGAATAGTGCTTACCCTGAGTCCCACAGAAAACTGTTCAAAGTCCATTACTGGACTGACACACCCACATAAACCAAACTGTTATCTTTTTTGTCCTCTGCACGGATTGAGCATTTTCATCTGGAAAATTGAGGAAAGTGAGAAAAGAGGAGCCCAGGGGAAGGTGGCTGAAGACCTAGAGTCAGATCTCAGCCTGACTGGGTTACAGCATTGCCCATTGTCTCCACATCTCTAAAAAAAAAAAAAAAAAAAGGAGGACTTAAATGAGTTAAGGGGCATGTACGTGTTTTCTAACTTAAGTCTGAGAATCAGCAAGTCTCTGTGTGGCCGTATCCTACCAGCAGCTGTGTAGGGCCTGGAGCAGAGAGTGAAGATGCAGATGAAATCCTTAAGTTCTAATGGGGTGTGCGTTGATGAGACAATCAAGAAGCAGCTCAGTGTCACATGGGGTGGTAGAAAACACTTCTGTGACCAGGTGACATTAAGAGCAAAAGCTTAGAAATGGATCACGCAACGAACCTATTCTTTATTTTTTTAAAAGATTTATTTGAGAGAGTGTGCATGCGTGCAAGGGGGAGGGGAGCGGGAGAGGGAGAGATAGAGAGGAAGCAGACTCCCTGCTGAGTGGTGACTCCTGGGGCTCCATCTCAGGACCCTGAGATGACAAGTACCTGAGCCGAAACCGAGAGTCGTACCCTCAGCCGACTGAGCCAGGAGCCCCCACACCTATTATTTCAAGTGGATCTTTATTCAGATCTGGGATCTGTTCAGATTCTCTGATTAGAGAATCTAAAAAAAATCTGATCCACTTTACATTTTTCCTTCTTGGGAGACCAAGTCATCCTTTCATTCACTAATTAAAAAAAAAAAAAAATCTCTTTTGCCCCCTTGTCTGTCTTAAAGTCTGGAGATACAAAGATGAAAAAGACATAGTGCCTGTCTTCAGATAGCTCAGAGTTTAGTGGGAGAGGCAAATAGAAACAGATGTTTATAAAAATGGGTTTTTTTTTTTTAAGATTTTATTTATTTATTTGCAGAGAGAGAGAGTGCACAAGCGAGCACAGGCAGACAGAGTGGCAGGCAGAGGCAGAGGGAGAAGCACGCTTCCTGCCAAGTTAGGAGCCCGATGTAAGACTCGATCCCAGGACGCTGGGATCATGACCGGAGCCAAAGGCAGACGCTTAACCAACTGAGCCACCCAGGCGTCCTGAAACAGATGTTTATAAACCAATGTGTTAGGCACAGTGGCAGAAACACGCAAGGGGAACAGGGGGGAAGGCCAGCTAGCCCTGCCCAGGAGGGAAGGGTAGGGCAGGAGGGGTCCCTGGCAGCGAGACCTTCTGAGAGGAGTTCTCAAAGCAGCAGGAGAAGCAGGTAGGTGGCTGAGGAGCAGGACAGGAGGCATTTCTACCAAAGGAGGTCACGTGAGAAGGGCAGGGAACTGAGGACTGGCCCCACGAGCTTGTGGGAACAGACGTTCCACGTTACAGGGGCAGAGGTGTATCGGTGTTGGGTAGCACGAGCCCTAAGGTGGAGGGGGAGCACTACCCCCGGAGGCCCGGGGCAGGATCCTGAGAATTAAGTCATTTCAGACACATTATCCGCTCCTTGGCCATTGCTGCTTCCTTTCAAGAAAACTGAGCTCAGCTCTACACAACTCTGTTATCAGGTGTTCACATCGTTCCTTCACTCTGGCGGGCCTCTGGTTGCTTCTAGGCTGGGGAGTAAATCTTAAGCCGCACAGTTGTTTTGTATTTAGGTAATAAACGTTTATGATGCCAAAAGAAAACAAAACAAAAAACAACAAAAACGTTGGTCCAGCTGATGTTTCATGTTATGTGGGAGGGAATTCTCCTTGGCCAACAAGTCAAAAAAAAAAGCGTCACCCAGACACGTTTTGCTTTTCCTGAAAGGGTTTATGTCCCAAGCAGCTGTTCTGTGTCACAATCTCCAAGTGGAGAAAGAGTGAGTTCTTTTTTTCTTTCTCCAAAAAATAATACAGCAGTAATCCATTTCTGTCCCAGAGTTATTTCCTGAGACGAGAGCCCTTGAGAGCTCTGGCAACTCCCTCTTTTCGGCTTCCTCCCTGGGCGAAGGGCTTTTCCCCAAGGGAAGTGTCGTTCATCTAACGCAGCCGCAGGAACACAGCCCCGCGCTGAATGAACCATATGTGGGGCCATAGGTTTCCTCCCTCACTCTGTCTGCTGGACAGAAAACACATATTTCCACCGAACCTCTCCCCAAGCTGTGTTGCTCCGAGGGGTGTTTTCTGGCTGAGATTGAAACTCCTGATGCCCTCAAGCTGGGCTTCCTGACAAGGCTGCCCCTTCCAAAAATCCTTTTTCTTACAAATACTTAAATAAAATAGGAATTCAGAAGAGGAAAGATCTTTGCCACTTATGGCAGTATAGGGGTGATTCATATGGCCGCAAGGGCACACCTCACACTGCGATCTTCCACGATTTCCCATTCCCCACACCTAGTAGGACTGACCACTTATTTCTTTCTAGATTGTTGATAAACTGCTCATCACCCTGTATTATAGTCCTATGTAAGTCTGTCTTCGCCACTGCCTGGAGATAGAGACTGTCTTGCTCAGCTTCATTCTGAGTCGGAGAGAATGTAAGGTCTATGAGGTCCGGGATCTTTGTTTACCAGGTGGGCCCCAAATGCCCAGAACAGGGCCTGGCACACAGCAGACGCGTAGTAACGATTTACTGAATGGGTAAACAAGTTTCTAACAAAGGACACCTTCACTGTGCTTGTTGCATGAATGATTGAGGTTTGTGATGACTCAGGGGGTCCATGGGACTTTTTGGGATGACATCGGAGGGCCGAATGGCTGGCACAAACAGTGCTCCCATACCTGACAGGTCCCAAAGGTATAGGTTGTCCTGCAGGGCTCTGGAGGGAAAGCCAGTTGTCCCCTAGGGAATCTGATCATGGTTAATCTGTTCTCAGGATGACACATTCTGTGTTGCTGAGTTGTAAGTTTCATCCGTGAACAGATCAAAAACTTTCAAGTGGGGATGTGTAGATTGATGACGATTCATTAGGATTTTTGCATTTGATTTCAAGATTAAAGGTAAGGAATGCTTTGGTAGGAAGGGAATGTTGAACTCATTGAGACTATCTTGACAGTATATGGTCAGGATCAGTCCTCATTGACCTATGTTGTATGTACCTTATTCATATGTCATGTTCGGTCTGATTCAAGACAGCTCCTCTCTGGGTGCCTGGGTGGCTCAGTGGGTTAAGCCACTGCCTTCGGCTCAGGTCATGATCTCAGGGTCCTGGGATCGAGTCCCACATCGGGCTCTCTGCTCAGCAGGGGGCCTGCTTCCCTTCCTCTCTATCTGCCTGCTTCTCTGCCTACTTGTGATCTCTGTCAAATAAATAAATAAAATCTTAAAAAAAAAAAAGATAGCTCCTCATTGTTTTGAGAAACAGGCGATATTAACTGGATATTAACTGGACTTTAACAATCCAGTTGGACTTGCATACTTTGGTCTTTGTCTCCTCTTAAGCTTCACCACCGGAAATTCTTAAGGAGCCATTTTGCTGCAACGGAGATCAATTCCCCCTAAAAAACAAGGAATAGCATCTTGATTAACATAGCCTAGTTACCCTTAGTTATTTTATTTATTTATGAAAGATTTTTATTTATTTATTTGACAGAGAGAGATCACAACTAGGCAGAGAGGCAGGCAGAGAGAGAGAGGGAACCAGCCTCCCTGCTGAGCAAAGAGCCCAATGTGGGGCTTGATCCCAAGACCTTGGGATCATGACCTGAGCCGAAGGCAGAGGCTTTAACCCACTGAGCCACCCAGGTGCCCCCTTAGTTATTTTATTTTTAAAAATTAATATTATTTTGTCTGTATCTATTTTTGGAGAAAATGCATCATAAGAAAAGTAAAGGGTTAGTTAAAAACAAGAAGCACAAGTTCTGGGCTAAGATATGTCTTTCGACGATTTTTAATTTACTGATCTCAACCACGCAATATTAGCCGCTCTGTAACTGTAGTCCTTAGTCGGTATAATTTTCTGTTGCTGAGCCGGTTTAACTATATCGTTTAAATACATTTCATAGGAAGGAAGATAGGCTCATTGGCTGTCAACTGAACGAAGACAGTGAACCAAAACCACAAACTGAACATAGGACATATAATACTCTTTTTTTTTTCCTTGAAATGTGCCGGTGGCTTTACATATTAGCAAGAATAAAGGAAAAGACAAGTATAATCCGGAAACAGTCAAGTTAAAACAAAAATGTTACTTTAAAAAAAAATAAGGTTTTATTGATTTGAGAGAGAGACAGCGAGCAAGGTCCTGCAAGAGCACGAGTTGGGGGAGGGGCAGAGGGGAGAAGCAGATCCCCCACCGAGCAGGGAGCCTGAGCTGGGGCTAGATCCAGGAACCTGGGATCATGATCTGAGCTGAAGGCAGATGTTTAACTAGCTGAGCCACCCAGGCACCCCTAAAATGTCACTTCCTAACCATAGGAATTTAGCCTTCGAATGCCGTGCCTAAGAACTAAATCTTCTAAATCACTTAGGAAAGACTTTTTTTCAGTATATAATATTGAGTCGATTAAAGTGTGTGAACTAATGTACTTTAGGAAGCATTTAGATTAACAAAAATGTTTGATACATAAATGGTTTTCCTGATGACTGACAACCAGCTGGAAAATCCCTTCAGCCAGAACATTCCTCAAGTATTCTCGACAGTCGGATTTTTGGTGTAGATAACAGCTCTGGTCAAAAATTATTTCATAGTATTTTTCCTTTTGTTCCAGATGAATAATGTTCCATCTGTTTTTCAGGGCTTCTCTCTGTTTATCTGTGTCTTAGGTCCTGGTGGATGTGTCTCTCCAGTAGGGCTTTTCCATCCTTCTTCCCTTCAGGCCTTTCTTTTTTTACTCTTTTATCAAATTTATGCCACACCAGTGTGCGGAGTGCACCTGCTATGTGCCAGGCCTGGTTGGGGTGGAGGGAGGGTGATAGATGGGGATGTTACTAAAAATGACACGTAAGACCTGGTTCTTGTCCAGAAACCCTGCAAAAGGGTCTTTTTGTAGATGCTTTTCCTGCTTCTTGACTGCAGCTCACAGAGGCTAGGCACTATCCCTGCTACTTTGCAGTCAAGAGACTGGCTCTGTCTGGGGTCTGCCCATTCTCCATGTGCCCGTGATCCGTCACTTTATCTTTCTGGTTTCTCATTTCCTTCTCTGTAGCATAAAGAGGTGAACTCTAGGGGTGCCTGGGTGGCTCAGTCTGTTAAGTGTCTGACTCTTGATTTCGGCTCAGGTCACAATCTCAGGGTTGTGAGATCGGGTCCCGTGTAAATCTCCCCTTGGAACCTGCTTAGGATTCTCTCTGTCTCCCCCTCTCCTATCCCTCCTCCCCTCTTCAAAAGAAATATTGGAAAAAAGAAGAGGTGAGCTCTGTGGTTCCTAGGAGACACCCACTTCTAAGACTTGAACCCTCTGGTTTCTAGTATCACATTGGTGCAAGCAGTGGCTCAGTGAAGGCTTTCTCCCACGCAGGTGCTGAAAGTGACCATGAGCTACTTTGTGGATTCTGCAGCCAGTGGCCCTGCCCCTTACTCAGCAACACGTCCTGCGATGGTGGTAAGTGGGGTCCGCTCCCTGCTTTCCCCTTGCCCACCCTGCCTTTCCTGGCTTCCCCTTGCTTTCCAGCGTCCTGACCTCTCTTGGACAGAGAAGCCGGGACCTGACTCCAGATTTGGAATCAGCCTTGAATCTCTTGGAGGAGCTAAATTGTGAGATTATCTGTGTTTTTATCGGCACGTAAAATAAAAATCCAAGACTGATGGATTTGCTGAGAAAGGTTTTTTAGTGTGTTTGAGTTTCAGATAAAATGACTCAAGCACGATTAATGGTTAAAGGCTGGTGATTTTTCACTGCTCAGTTCACTTGGTGAAAATTTTTCACATATTGCTATACCTTGGGTTTAACATGGTTAAACTTATTTGGGGCCTCATACATAAAAGCTAAACATCACAAGCCTTCTGATCACAG